>NC_090437.1:303101426-303726426 GCF_031143425.1 Pleurodeles waltl | reverse complement strand
TACATGCAGTAATCCTCTATACAGAACATGGCCGTTCGTGGGCCTACTGTAAAGGCTGTATGCTAAGACTGGGATGTTTAAAATCCCATAGCACAGCAGCCATAGGTCCAGGTTATAGCAGAGGGTGGGAGTAGAAAGAGAGTGTGAGTCAGGTGGTAGGGGTGGAGCAAGAAGAACAGGCAGAGAGAGACCCATATAGAGAGAGGAGGTATAGACAGATAATAGCAGGGGTGGTTGGAGAACTTAGAGGAGGAAGGGGGACATTGAGGGAGCATGGTGGGAGACCAAGAGTGGGGGGAGTCACAGAGGAAAGGCAGTGCCAGGATGCAGGAGAAGAAGCGGTGTAGGCCAGAGAGCAAGAGTGAGTGCAGGACAGGAAGCATAGTGGAGTGGGGTCACTGCTGACAAGCAAGCAGAGCCCACCCCCTCACATGCAAATGGGGTGATTACAAAGGAAGGGATTTGGTGGTGGACATCATCTTTTTATGCCCCCCCTCACTCTCAGAAGGGGTTACATTTTGGGGAGCAGTGTCAAAAGGGGCATTAGGGTGCATTATTAAGGGGTGCCAGGAGACACAGTCCTCCATTCTATAGGCTCATCAAAAACCAACAAGAACAACAGGTAATTCAGCAAGTAGATTTAAAGCCTCTCTGTGGATTTATGTTCATACTGCTCCCTCTAGTAATGTTACAAGGCAACTGCAGTTTAATCACTGGATTGAGAAAGGGGCCGTCCTATGCAAATAATCTCCTCCCATGATTACTTCTGTGAGCTTCCGTTGTGATACAATGATAGGACCTTCAACATATGCTCTTCAGCAGATTTGTAAAGTTATCAAATTGCCTTAGGCTAAGGATTGTTCCACTTGAAGGCCCTCAGATAAGTACCCCACCCTCACTTAGCAGGGTACTGAATTACATGCAGTAATCCTCTATACAGAACATGGGTGTTCGTGGGCCTACTGTAAAGGCTGTGTGCTAAGACTGGGATATTTAAAATCCCATAGCACAGCAGCCATAAGTCCAGGTTATAGCAGAGGGTGGGAGTAGAAAGAGAGTGTGAGTCAGGTGATAGGGGTGGAGCAAGAAGAACAGGCAGAGAGCGACCCATATAGAGAGAGGAGGTATAGACAGATAATAGCAGGGGTGGTTGGAGAACTTAGAGGAGGAAGGGGGACATTGAGGGAGCATGGTGGGAGACCAAGAGTGGGTGGAGTCACAGAGGAAAGGCAGTGCCAGGATGCAGGAGAAGAAGCGGTGTAGGCCAGAGAGCAAGAGTGAGTGCAGGACAGGAAGCATAGTGGAGTGGGGTCACTGCTGACAAGCAAGCAGAGCCCACCCCCTCACATGCAAATGGGGTGATTACAAAGGAAGGGATTTGGTGGTGGACATCATCTTTTTATGCCCCCCCTCACTCTCAGAAGGGGTTACATTTTGGGGAGCAGTGTCAAAAGGGGCATTAGGGTGCATTATTAAGGGGTGCCAGGAGACACAGTCCTCCATTCTATAGGCTCATCAAAAACCAACAAGAACAACAGGTAATTCAGCAAGTAGATTTAAAGCCTCTCTGTGGATTTATGTTCATACTGCTCCCTCTAGTAATGTTACAAGGCAACTGCAGTTTAATCACTGGATTGAGAAAGGGGCCGTCCTATGCAAATAATCTCCTCCCATGATTACTTCTGTGAGCTTCCGTTGTGATACAATGATAGGACCTTCAACATATGCTCTTCAGCAGATTTGTAAAGTTATCAAATTGCCTTAGGCTAAGGATTGTTCCACTTGAAGGCCCTCAGATAAGTACCCCACCCTCACTTAGCAGGGTACTGAATTACATGCAGTAATCCTCTATACAGAACATGGGTGTTCGTGGGCCTACTGTAAAGGCTGTGTGCTAAGACTGGGATGTTTAAAATCCCTTAGCACAGCAGCCATATGTCCAGGTTATAGCAGAGGGTGGGAGTAGAAAGAGAGTGTGAGTCAGGTGGTAGGGGTGGAGCAAGAAGGACAGGCAGAGAGAGACCCATATAGAGAGAGGAGGTATAGACAGATAATAGCAGGGGTGGTTGGAGAACTTAGAGGAGGAAGGGGGACATTGAGGGAGCATGGTGGGAGACCAAGAGTGGGTGGAGTCACAGAGGAAAGGCAGTGCCAGGATGCAGGAGAAGAAGCGGTGTAGGCCAGAGAGCAAGAGTGAGTGCAGGACAGGAAGCATAGTGGAGTGGGGTCAATGCTGACAAGCAAGCAGAGCCCACCCCCTCATATGCAAATGGGGTGATTTCAAAGGAAGGGATTTGGTGGTGGACATCATCTTTTTATGCCCCCCCTCACTCTCAGAAGGGGTTACATTTTGGGGAGCAGTGTCAAAGGGGGCATTAGGGTGCATTATTAAGGGGTGCCAGGAGACACAGTCCTCCATTCTAAAGGCTCATCAAAAACCAACAAGAACAAAAGGTAATTCAGCAAGTAGATTTAAAGCCTCTCTGTGGATTTATGTTCAACTGCTCCCTCTAGTAATGTTACATGGCAACTGCAGTTTAATCACTGGATTGAGAAAGGGGCCGTCCTATGCAAATAATCTCCTCCCATGATTACTTCTGTGAGCTTCCGTTGTGATACAATGATAGGACCTTCAACATATGCTCTTCAGCAGATTTGTAAAGTTATCAAATTGCCTTAGGCTAAGGATTGTTCCACTTGAAGGCCCTCAGATAAGTACCCCACCCTCACTTAGCAGGGTACTGAATTACATGCAGTAATCCTCTACACAGAACATGGCCGTTTGTGGGCTTACTGTAAAGGCTGTATGTTAAGACTGGGATGTTTAAAATCCCATAGCACAGCAGCCATAGGTCCAGGTTATAGCAGAGGGTGGGAGTAGAAAGAGAGTGTGAGTCAGGTGGTAGGGGTGGAGCAAGAAGAACAGGCAGAGAGAGACCCATATAGAGAGAGGAGGTATAGACAGATAATAGCAGGGGTGGTTGGAGAACTTAGAGGAGGAAGGGGGACATTGAGGGAGCATGGTGGGAGACCAAGAGTGGGTGGAGTCACAGAGGAAAGGCAGTGCCAGGATGCAGGAGAAGAAGCGGTGTAGGCCAGAGAGCAAGAGTGAGTGCAAGACAGGAAGCATAGTGGAGTGGGGTCACTGCTGACAAGCAAGCAGAGCCCACCCCCTCACATGCAAATGGGGTGATTTCAAAGGAAGGGATTTGGTGGTGGACATCATCTTTTTATGCCCCCCCTCACTCTCAGAAGGGGTTACATTTTGGGGAGCAGTGTCAAAAGGGGCATTAGGGTGCATTATTAAGGGGTGCCAGGAGACACAGTCCTCCATTCTATAGGCTCATCAAAAACCAACAAGAACAACAGGTAATTCAGCAAGTAGATTTAAAGCCTCTCTGTGGATTTATGTTCATACTGCTCCCTCTAGTAATGTTACAAGGCAACTGCAGTTTAATCACTGGATTGAGAAAGGGGCCGTCCTATGCAAATAATCTCCTCCCATGATTACTTCTGTGAGCTTCCGTTGTGATACAATGATAGGAGCTTCAACATATGCTCTTCAGCAGATTTGTAAAGTTATCAAATTGCCTTAGGCTAAGGATTGTTCCACTTGAAGGCCCTCAGATAAGTACCCCACACTCACTTAGAAAGGGTACTGAATTACATGCAGTAATCCTCTATACAGAACATGGGCGTTTGTGGGCCTACTGTAAAGGCTGTATGCTAAGACTGGGATGTTTAAAATCCCATAGCACAGTATCCATAGGTCCAGGTTATAGCAGAGGATGGGAGTAGAAAGAGAGTGTGAGTCAGGTGGTAGGGGTGGAGCAAGAAGGACAGGCAGAGAGAGACCCATATAGAGAGAGGAGGTATAGACAGATAATAGCAGGGGTGGTTGGAGAACTTAGAGGAGGAAGGGGGACATTGAGGGAGCATGGTGGGAGACCAAGAGTGGGTGGAGTCACAGAGGAAAGGCAGTGCCAGGATGCAGGAGAAGAAGTGCTGTAGGCCAGAGAGCAAGAGTGAGTGCAGGACAGGATGCATGGTGGAGTGGGGTCACTGCTGACAAGCAAGCAGAGCCCAGCCCCTCGCATACAAATGGGGTGATTACAAAGGAAGGGATTTGGTGGTGGACATCATCTTTTTAACCCCCCCCCTCACTCTCAGAAGGGGTCAAATTTTGGGGAGCAGTGTCAAAAGGGGCATTAGGGTGCATTATTAAGGGGTGCCAGGAGACACAGTCCTCCATTCTAAAGGCTCATCAAAAACCAACAAGAACAAAAGGTAATTCAGCAAGTAGATTTAAAGCCTCTCTGTGGATTTATGTTCAACTGCTCCCTCTAGTAATGTTACATGGCAACTGCAGTTTAATCACTGGATTGAGAAAGGGGCCGTCCTATGCAAATAATCTCCTCCCATGATTACTTCTGTGAGCTTCCGTTGTGATACAATGATAGGACCTTCAACATATGCTCTTCAGCAGATTTGTAAAGTTATCAAATTGCCTTAGGCTAAGGATTGTTCCACTTGAAGGCCCTCAGATAAGTACCCCACCCTCACTTAGCAGGGTACTGAATTACATGCAGTAATCCTCTATACAGAACATGGGCGTTTGTGGGCCTACTGTAAAGGTTGTATGCTAAGACTGGGATGTTTAAAATCCCATAGCACAGCAGCCATAGTTCCAGGTTATAGCAGAGGGTGGGGGTAGAAAGAGAGTGTGAGTCAGGTGATAGGGGTGGAGCAAGAAGAACAGGCAGAGAGTGACCCATATAGAGAAAGGAGGTATAGACAGATAATAGCAGGGGTGGTTGGAGAACTTAGAGGAGGAAGGGGGACATTGAGGGAGCATGGTGGGATACCAAGAGTGGGTGGAGTCACAGAGGAAAGGCAGTGCCAGGATGCAGGAGAAGAAGCGGTGTAGGCCAGAGAGCAAGAGTGAGTGCAGGACAGGAAGCATAGTGGAGTGGGGTCACTGCTGACAAGCAAGCAAAGCCCACCCCCTCACATTCAAATGGGGTGATTACAAAGGAAGGGATTTGGTGGTGGACATCATCTTTTTATGCCCCCCCTCACTCTCAGAAGGGGTCAAATTTTGGGGAGCAGTGTCAAAAGGGGCATTAGGGTGCATTATTAAGGGGTGCCAGGAGACACAGTCCTCCATTCTAAAGGCTCATCAAAAACCAACAAGAACAAAAGGTAATTCAGCAAGTAGATTTAAAGCCTCTCTGTGGATTTATGTTCAACTGCTCCCTCTAGTAATGTTACAAGGCAACTGCAGTTTAATCACTGGATTGAGAAAGGGGCCGTCCTATGCAAATAATCTCCTCCCATGATTACTTCTGTGAGCTTCCGTTGTGATACAATGATAGGACCTTCAACATATGCTCTTCAGCAGATTTGTAAAGTTATCAAATTGCCTTAGGCTAAGGATTGTTCCACTTGAAGGCCCTCAGATAAGTACCCCACCCTCACTTAGCAGGGTACTGAATTACATGCAGTAATCCTCTATACAGAACATGGCCGTTCGTGGGCCTACTGTAAAGACTGTATGATAAGACTGGGATGTTTAAAATCCCATAGCACAGCAGCCATAGGTCCAGGTTATAGCAGAGGGTGGGAGTAGAAAGAGAGTGTGAGTCAGGTGGTAGGGGTGGAGCAAGAAGAACAGGCAGAGAGAGACCCCTATAGAGAGAGGAGGTATAGACAGATAATAGCAGGGGTGGTTGGAGAACTTAGAGGAGGAAGGGGGACATTGAGGGAGCATGGTGGGAGACCAAGAGTGGGTGGAGTCACAGAAGAAAGGCAGTGCCAGGATGCAGGAGAAGAAGCGGTGTAGGCCAGAGAGCAAGAGTGAGTGCAGGACAGGAAGCATAGTGGAGTGGGGTCACTGCTGACAAGCAAGCAGAGCCCACCCCCTCACATGCAAATGGGGTGATTACAAAGGAAGGGATTTGGTGGTGGACATCATCTTTTTATGCCCCCCCTCACTCTCAGAAGGGGTTACATTTTGGGGAGCAGTGTCAAAAGGGGCATTAGGGTGCATTATTAAGGGGTGCCAGGAGACACAGTCCTCCATTCTATAGGCTCATCAAAAACCAACAAGAACAACAGGTAATTCAGCAAGTAGATTTAAAGCCTCTCTGTGGATTTATGTTCATACTGCTCCCTCTAGTAATGTTACAAGGCAACTGCAGTTTAATCACTGGATTGAGAAAGGGGCCGTCCTATGCAAATAATCTCCTCCCATGATTACTTCTGTGAGCTTCCGTTGTGATACAATGATAGGACCTTCAACATATGCTCTTCAGCAGATTTGTAAAGTTATCAAATTGCCTTAGGCTAAGGATTGTTCCACTTGAAGGCCCTCAGATAAGTACCCCACCCTCACTTAGCAGGGTACTGAATTACATGCAGTAATCCTCTATACAGAACATGGGTGTTCGTGGGCCTACTGTAAAGGCTGTGTGCTAAGACTGGGATGTTTAAAATCCCTTAGCACAGCAGCCATATGTCCAGGTTATAGCAGAGGGTGGGAGTAGAAAGAGAGTGTGAGTCAGGTGGTAGGGGTGGAGCAAGAAGGACAGGCAGAGAGAGACCCATATAGAGAGAGGAGGTATAGACAGATAATAGCAGGGGTGGTTGGAGAACTTAGAGGAGGAAGGGGGACATTGAGGGAGCATGGTGGGAGACCAAGAGTGGGTGGAGTCACAGAGGAAAGGCAGTGCCAGGATGCAGGAGAAGAAGCGGTGTAGGCCAGAGAG
Source organism: Pleurodeles waltl (assembly GCF_031143425.1). NCBI lineage: Eukaryota > Metazoa > Chordata > Amphibia > Caudata > Salamandridae > Pleurodeles > Pleurodeles waltl. The sequence continues at coordinate 303,719,659 of NC_090437.1, read as the reverse complement.
CAAGAGTGAGTGCAGGACAGGAAGCATAGTGGAGTGGGGTCAATGCTGACAAGCAAGCAGAGCCCACCCCCTCATATGCAAATGGGGTGATTTCAAAGTAAGGGATTTGGTGGTGGACATCATCTTTTTATGCCCCCCCTCACTCTCAGAAGGGGTTACATTTTGGGGAGCAGTGTCAAAAGGGGCATTAGGGTGCATTATTAAGGGGTGCCAGGAGACACAGTCCTCCATTCTAAAGGCTCATCAAAAACCAACAAGAACAAAAGGTAATTCAGCAAGTAGATTTAAAGCCTCTCTGTGGATTTATGTTCAACTGCTCCCTCTAGTAATGTTACATGGCAACTGCAGTTTAATCACTGGATTGAGAAAGGGGCCGTCCTATGCAAATAATCTCCTCCCATGATTACTTCTGTGAGCTTCCGTTGTGATACAATGATAGGACCTTCAACATATGCTCTTCAGCAGATTTGTAAAGTTATCAAATTGCCTTAGGCTAAGGATTGTTCCACTTGAAGGCCCTCAGATAAGTACCCCACCCTCACTTAGCAGGGTACTGAATTACATGCAGTAATCCTCTATACAGAACATGGCCGTTCGTGGGCCTACTGTAAAGGCTGTATGCTAAGACTGGGATGTTTAAAATCCCATAGCACAGCAGCCATAGGTCCAGGTTATAGCAGAGGGTGGGAGTAGAAAGAGAGTGTGAGTCAGGTGGTAGGGGTGGAGCAAGAAGAACAGGCAGAGAGAGACCCATATAGAGAGAGGAGGTATAGACAGATAATAGCAGGGGTGGTTGGAGAACTTAGAGGAGGAAGGGGGACATTGAGGGAGCATGGTGGGAGACCAAGAGTGGGGGGAGTCACAGAGGAAAGGCAGTGCCAGGATGCAGGAGAAGAAGCGGTGTAGGCCAGAGAGCAAGAGTGAGTGCAGGACAGGAAGCATAGTGGAGTGGGGTCACTGCTGACAAGCAAGCAGAGCCCACCCCCTCACATGCAAATGGGGTGATTACAAAGGAAGGGATTTGGTGGTGGACATCATCTTTTTATGCCCCCCCTCACTCTCAGAAGGGGTTACATTTTGGGGAGCAGTGTCAAAAGGGGCATTAGGGTGCATTATTAAGGGGTGCCAGGAGACACAGTCCTCCATTCTATAGGCTCATCAAAAACCAACAAGAACAACAGGTAATTCAGCAAGTAGATTTAAAGCCTCTCTGTGGATTTATGTTCATACTGCTCCCTCTAGTAATGTTACAAGGCAACTGCAGTTTAATCACTGGATTGAGAAAGGGGCCGTCCTATGCAAATAATCTCCTCCCATGATTACTTCTGTGAGCTTCCGTTGTGATACAATGATAGGACCTTCAACATATGCTCTTCAGCAGATTTGTAAAGTTATCAAATTGCCTTAGGCTAAGGATTGTTCCACTTGAAGGCCCTCAGATAAGTACCCCACCCTCACTTAGCAGGGTACTGAATTACATGCAGTAATCCTCTATACAGAACATGGGTGTTCGTGGGCCTACTGTAAAGGCTGTGTGCTAAGACTGGGATATTTAAAATCCCATAGCACAGCAGCCATAAGTCCAGGTTATAGCAGAGGGTGGGAGTAGAAAGAGAGTGTGAGTCAGGTGATAGGGGTGGAGCAAGAAGAACAGGCAGAGAGCGACCCATATAGAGAGAGGAGGTATAGACAGATAATAGCAGGGGTGGTTGGAGAACTTAGAGGAGGAAGGGGGACATTGAGGGAGCATGGTGGGAGACCAAGAGTGGGTGGAGTCACAGAGGAAAGGCAGTGCCAGGATGCAGGAGAAGAAGCGGTGTAGGCCAGAGAGCAAGAGTGAGTGCAGGACAGGAAGCATAGTGGAGTGGGGTCACTGCTGACAAGCAAGCAGAGCCCACCCCCTCACATGCAAATGGGGTGATTACAAAGGAAGGGATTTGGTGGTGGACATCATCTTTTTATGCCCCCCCTCACTCTCAGAAGGGGTTACATTTTGGGGAGCAGTGTCAAAAGGGGCATTAGGGTGCATTATTAAGGGGTGCCAGGAGACACAGTCCTCCATTCTATAGGCTCATCAAAAACCAACAAGAACAACAGGTAATTCAGCAAGTAGATTTAAAGCCTCTCTGTGGATTTATGTTCATACTGCTCCCTCTAGTAATGTTACAAGGCAACTGCAGTTTAATCACTGGATTGAGAAAGGGGCCGTCCTATGCAAATAATCTCCTCCCATGATTACTTCTGTGAGCTTCCGTTGTGATACAATGATAGGACCTTCAACATATGCTCTTCAGCAGATTTGTAAAGTTATCAAATTGCCTTAGGCTAAGGATTGTTCCACTTGAAGGCCCTCAGATAAGTACCCCACCCTCACTTAGCAGGGTACTGAATTACATGCAGTAATCCTCTATACAGAACATGGGTGTTCGTGGGCCTACTGTAAAGGCTGTGTGCTAAGACTGGGATGTTTAAAATCCCTTAGCACAGCAGCCATATGTCCAGGTTATAGCAGAGGGTGGGAGTAGAAAGAGAGTGTGAGTCAGGTGGTAGGGGTGGAGCAAGAAGGACAGGCAGAGAGAGACCCATATAGAGAGAGGAGGTATAGACAGATAATAGCAGGGGTGGTTGGAGAACTTAGAGGAGGAAGGGGGACATTGAGGGAGCATGGTGAGAGACCAAGAGTGGGTGGAGTCACAGAGGAAAGGCAGTGCCAGGATGCAGGAGAAGAAGCGGTGTAGGCCAGAGAGCAAGAGTGAGTGCAGGACAGGAAGCATAGTGGAGTGGGGTCAATGCTGACAAGCAAGCAGAGCCCACCCCCTCATATGCAAATGGGGTGATTTCAAAGGAAGGGATTTGGTGGTGGACATCATCTTTTTATGCCCCCCCTCACTCTCAGAAGGGGTTACATTTTGGGGAGCAGTGTCAAAAGGGGCATTAGGGTGCATTATTAAGGGGTGCCAGGAGACACAGTCCTCCATTCTAAAGGCTCATCAAAAACCAACAAGAACAAAAGGTAATTCAGCAAGTAGATTTAAAGCCTCTCTGTGGATTTATGTTCAACTGCTCCCTCTAGTAATGTTACATGGCAACTGCAGTTTAATCACTGGATTGAGAAAGGGGCCGTCCTATGCAAATAATCTCCTCCCATGATTACTTCTGTGAGCTTCCGTTGTGATACAATGATAGGACCTTCAACATATGCTCTTCAGCAGATTTGTAAAGTTATCAAATTGCCTTAGGCTAAGGATTGTTCCACTTGAAGGCCCTCAGATAAGTACCCCACCCTCACTTAGCAGGGTACTGAATTACATGCAGTAATCCTCTACACAGAACATGGCCGTTTGTGGGCTTACTGTAAAGGCTGTATGTTAAGACTGGGATGTTTAAAATCCCATAGCACAGCAGCCATAGGTCCAGGTTATAGCAGAGGGTGGGAGTAGAAAGAGAGTGTGAGTCAGGTGGTAGGGGTGGAGCAAGAAGAACAGGCAGAGAGAGACCCATATAGAGAGAGGAGGTATAGACAGATAATAGCAGGGGTGGTTGGAGAACTTAGAGGAGGAAGGGGGACATTGAGGGAGCATGGTGGGAGACCAAGAGTGGGTGGAGTCACAGAGGAAAGGCAGTGCCAGGATGCAGGAGAAGAAGCGGTGTAGGCCAGAGAGCAAGAGTGAGTGCAAGACAGGAAGCATAGTGGAGTGGGGTCACTGCTGACAAGCAAGCAGAGCCCACCCCCTCACATGCAAATGGGGTGATTTCAAAGGAAGGGATTTGGTGGTGGACATCATCTTTTTATGCCCCCCCTCACTCTCAGAAGGGGTTACATTTTGGGGAGCAGTGTCAAAAGGGGCATTAGGGTGCATTATTAAGGGGTGCCAGGAGACACAGTCCTCCATTCTATAGGCTCATCAAAAACCAACAAGAACAACAGGTAATTCAGCAAGTAGATTTAAAGCCTCTCTGTGGATTTATGTTCATACTGCTCCCTCTAGTAATGTTACAAGGCAACTGCAGTTTAATCACTGGATTGAGAAAGGGGCCGTCCTATGCAAATAATCTCCTCCCATGATTACTTCTGTGAGCTTCCGTTGTGATACAATGATAGGACCTTCAACATATGCTCTTCAGCAGATTTGTAAAGTTATCAAATTGCCTTAGGCTAAGGATTGTTCCACTTGAAGGCCCTCAGATAAGTACCCCACACTCACTTAGAAAGGGTACTGAATTACATGCAGTAATCCTCTATACAGAACATGGGCGTTTGTGGGCCTACTGTAAAGGCTGTATGCTAAGACTGGGATGTTTAAAATCCCATAGCACAGTATCCATAGGTCCAGGTTATAGCAGAGGATGGGAGTAGAAAGAGAGTGTGAGTCAGGTGGTAGGGGTGGAGCAAGAAGGACAGGCAGAGAGAGACCCATATAGAGAGAGGAGGTATAGACAGATAATAGCAGGGGTGGTTGGAGAACTTAGAGGAGGAAGGGGGACATTGAGGGAGCATGGTGGGAGACCAAGAGTGGGTGGAGTCACAGAGGAAAGGCAGTGCCAGGATGCAGGAGAAGAAGTGCTGTAGGCCAGAGAGCAAGAGTGAGTGCAGGACAGGATGCATGGTGGAGTGGGGTCACTGCTGACAAGCAAGCAGAGCCCAGCCCCTCGCATACAAATGGGGTGATTACAAAGGAAGGGATTTGGTGGTGGACATCATCTTTTTAACCCCCCCCCTCACTCTCAGAAGGGGTCAAATTTTGGGGAGCAGTGTCAAAAGGGGCATTAGGGTGCATTATTAAGGGGTGCCAGGAGACACAGTCCTCCATTCTAAAGGCTCATCAAAAACCAACAAGAACAAAAGGTAATTCAGCAAGTAGATTTAAAGCCTCTCTGTGGATTTATGTTCAACTGCTCCCTCTAGTAATGTTACATGGCAACTGCAGTTTAATCACTGGATTGAGAAAGGGGCCGTCCTATGCAAATAATCTCCTCCCATGATTACTTCTGTGAGCTTCCGTTGTGATACAATGATAGGACCTTCAACATATGCTCTTCAGCAGATTTGTAAAGTTATCAAATTGCCTTAGGCTAAGGATTGTTCCACTTGAAGGCCCTCAGATAAGTACCCCACCCTCACTTAGCAGGGTACTGAATTACATGCAGTAATCCTCTATACAGAACATGGGCGTTTGTGGGCCTACTGTAAAGGTTGTATGCTAAGACTGGGATGTTTAAAATCCCATAGCACAGCAGCCATAGGTCCAGGTTATAGCAGAGGGTGGGGGTAGAAAGAGAGTGTGAGTCAGGTGATAGGGGTGGAGCAAGAAGAACAGGCAGAGAGTGACCCATATAGAGAAAGGAGGTATAGACAGATAATAGCAGGGGTGGTTGGAGAACTTAGAGGAGGAAGGGGGACATTGAGGGAGCATGGTGGGATACCAAGAGTGGGTGGAGTCACAGAGGAAAGGCAGTGCCAGGATGCAGGAGAAGAAGCGGTGTAGGCCAGAGAGCAAGAGTGAGTGCAGGACAGGAAGCATAGTGGAGTGGGGTCACTGCTGGCAAGCAAAGCCCACCCCCTCACATTCAAATGGGGTGATTACAAAGGAAGGGATTTGGTGGTGGACATCATCTTTTTATGCCCCCCCTCACTCTCAGAAGGGGTCAAATTTTGGGGAGCAGTGTCAAAAGGGGCATTAGGGTGCATTATTAAGGGGTGCCAGGAGACACAGTCCTCCATTCTAAAGGCTCATCAAAAACCAACAAGAACAAAAGGTAATTCAGCAAGTAGATTTAAAGCCTCTCTGTGGATTTATGTTCAACTGCTCCCTCTAGTAATGTTACAAGGCAACTGCAGTTTAATCACTGGATTGAGAAAGGGGCCGTCCTATGCAAATAATCTCCTCCCATGATTACTTCTGAGAGCTTCCGTTGTGATACAATGATAGGACCTTCAACATATGCTCTTCAGCAGATTTGTAAAGTTATCAAATTGCCTTAGGCTAAGGATTGTTCCACTTGAAGGCCCTCAGATAAGTACCCCACCCTCACTTAGCAGGGTACTGAATTACATGCAGTAATCCTCTATACAGAACATGGCCGTTCGTGGGCCTACTGTAAAGACTGTATGATAAGACTGGGATGTTTAAAATCCCATAGCACAGCAGCCATAGGTCCAGGTTATAGCAGAGGGTGGGAGTAGAAAGAGAGTGTGAGTCAGGTGGTAGGGGTGGAGCAAGAAGAACAGGCAGAGAGAGACCCCTATAGAGAGAGGAGGTATAGACAGATAATAGCAGGGGTGGTTGGAGAACTTAGAGGAGGAAGGGGGACATTGAGGGAGCATGGTGGGAGACCAAGAGTGGGTGGAGTCACAGAGGAAAGGCAGTGCCAGGATGCAGGAGAAGAAGCGGTGTAGGCCAGAGAGCAAGAGTGAGTGCAGGACAGGAAGCATAGTGGAGTGGGGTCACTGCTGACAAGCAAGCAGAGCCCACCCCCTCACATGCAAATGGGGTGATTACAAAGGAAGGGATTTGGTGGTGGACATCATCTTTTTATGCCCCCCCTCACTCTCAGAAGGGGTTACATTTTGGGGAGCAGTGTCAAAAGGGGCATTAGGGTGCATTATTAAGGGGTGCCAGGAGACACAGTCCTCCATTCTATAGGCTCATCAAAAACCAACAAGAACAACAGGTAATTCAGCAAGTAGATTTAAAGCCTCTCTGTGGATTTATGTTCATACTGCTCCCTCTAGTAATGTTACAAGGCAACTGCAGTTTAATCACTGGATTGAGAAAGGGGCCGTCCTATGCAAATAATCTCCTCCCATGATTACTTCTGTGAGCTTCCGTTGTGATACAATGATAGGACCTTCAACATATGCTCTTCAGCAGATTTGTAAAGTTATCAAATTGCCTTAGGCTAAGGATTGTTCCACTTGAAGGCCCTCAGATAAGTACCCCACCCTCACTTAGCAGGGTACTGAATTACATGCAGTAATCCTCTATACAGAACATGGGTGTTCGTGGGCCTACTGTAAAGGCTGTGTGCTAAGACTGGGATGTTTAAAATCCCATAGCACAGCAGCCATAGGTCCAGGTTATAGCAGAGGGTGGGAGTAGAAAGAGAGTGTGAGTCAGGTGGTAGGAGTGGAGCAAGAAAGACAGGCAGAGAGAGACCCATATAGAGAGAGGAGGTATAGACAGATAATAGCAGGGGTGGTTGGAGAACTTAGAGGAGGAAGGGGGACATTGAGGGAGCATGGTGGGAGACCAAGAGTGGGTGGAGTCACAGAGGAAAGGCAGTGCCAGGATGCAGGAGAAGAAGCGGTGTAGGCCAGAGAGCAAGAGTGAGTGCAGGACAGGAAGCATAGTGGAGTGGGGTCAATGCTGACAAGCAAGCAGAGCCCACCCCCTCATATGCAAATGGGGTGATTTCAAAGGAAGGGATTTGGTGGTGGACATCATCTTTTTATGCCCCCCCTCACTCTCAGAAGGGGTTACATTTTGGGGAGCAGTGTCAAAAGGGGCATTAGGGTGCATTATTAAGGGGTGCCAGGAGACACAGTCCTCCATTCTAAAGGCTCATCAAAAACCAACAAGAACAAAAGGTAATTCAGCAAGTAGATTTAAAGCCTCTCTGTGGATTTATGTTCAACTGCTCCCTCTAGTAATGTTACATGGCAACTGCAGTTTAATCACTGGATTGAGAAAGGGGCCGTCCTATGCAAATAATCTCCTCCCATGATTACTTCTGTGAGCTTCCGTTGTGATACAATGATAGGACCTTCAACATATGCTCTTCAGCAGATTTGTAAAGTTATCAAATTGCCTTAGGCTAAGGATTGTTCCACTTGAAGGCCCTCAGATAAGTACCCCACCCTCACTTAGCAGGGTACTGAATTACATGCAGTAATCCTCTACACAGAACATGGCCGTTTGTGGGCTTACTGTAAAGGCTGTATGTTAAGACTGGGATGTTTAAAATCCCATAGCACAGCAGCCATAGGTCCAGGTTATAGCAGAGGGTGGGAGTAGAAAGAGAGTGTGAGTCAGGTGGTAGGGGTGGAGCAAGAAGAACAGGCAGAGAGAGACCCATATAGAGAGAGGAGGTATAGACAGATAATAGCAGGGGTGGTTGGAGAACTTAGAGGAGGAAGGGGGACATTGAGGGAGCATGGTGGGAGACCAAGAGTGGGTGGAGTCACAGAGGAAAGGCAGTGCCAGGATGCAGGAGAAGAAGCGGTGTAGGCCAGAGAGCAAGAGTGAGTGCAAGACAGGAAGCATAGTGGAGTGGGGTCACTGCTGACAAGCAAGCAGAGCCCACCCCCTCACATGCAAATGGGTTGATTACAAAGGAAGGGATTTGGTGGTGGACATCATCTTTTTATGCCCCCCCTCACTCTCAGAAGGGGTTACATTTTGGGGAGCAGTGTCAAAAGGGGCATTAGGGTGCATTATTAAGGGGTGCCAGGAGACACAGTCCTCCATTCTATAGGCTCATCAAAAACCAACAAGAACAACAGGTAATTCAGCAAGTAGATTTAAAGCCTCTCTGTGGATTTATGTTCATACTGCTCCCTCTAGTAATGTTACAAGGCAACTGCAGTTTAATCACTGGATTGAGAAAGGGGCCGTCCTATGCAAATAATCTCCTCCCATGATTACTTCTGTGAGCTTCCGTTGTGATACAATGATAGGACCTTCAACATATGCTCTTCAGCAGATTTGTAAAGTTATCAAATTGCCTTAGGCTAAGGATTGTTCCACTTGAAGGCCCTCAGATAAGTACCCACCCTCACTTAGCAGGGTACTGAATTACATGCAGTAATCCTCTATACAGAACATGGGCGTTTGTGGGCCTACTGTGAAGGCTGTATGCTAAGACTGGGATGTTTAAAATTCTATAGCACAGCAGCCATAGGTCGAGGTTATAGCAGAGGGTGGGAGTAGAAAGAGAGTGTGAGTCAGGTGGTAGGGGTGGAGCAAGAAAGACAGGCAGAGAGAGAGAGACCCATATAGAGAGAGGAGGTATAGACAGATAATAGCAGGGGTGGTTGGAGAACTTAGAGGAGGAAGGGGGACATTGAGGCAGCATGGTGGGAGACCAAGAGTGGGTGGAGTCACAGAGGAAAGGCAGTGCCAGGATGCAGGAGAAGAAGCGGTGTAGGCCAGAGAGCAAGAGTGAGTGCAGGACAGGAAGCATAGTGGAGTGGGGTCAATGCTGACAAGCAAGCAGAGCCCACCCCCTCACATGCAAATGGGGTGATTTCAAAGGAAGGGATTTGGTGGTGGACATCATCTTTTTATGCCCCCCCTCACTCTCAGAAGGGGTTACATTTTGGGGAGCAGTGTCAAAAGGGGCATTAGGGTGCATTATTAAGGGGTGCCAGGAGACACAGTCCTCCATTCTATAGGCTCATCAAAAACCAACAAGAACAACAGGTAATTCAGCAAGTAGATTTAAAGCCTCTCTGTGGATTTATGTTCATACTGCTCCCTCTAGTAATGTTACAAGGCAACTGCAGTTTAATCACTGGATTGAGAAAGGGGCCGTCCTATGCAAATAATCTCCTCCCATGATTACTTCTGTGAGCTTCCGTTGTGATACAATGATAGGACCTTCAACATATGCTCTTCAGCAGATTTGTAAAGTTATCAAATTGCCTTAGGCTAAGGATTGTTCCACTTGAAGGCCCTCAGATAAGTACCCCACCCTCACTTAGCAGGGTACTGAATTACATGCAGTAATCCTCTATACAGAACATGGGCGTTTGTGGGCCTGCTGTAAAGGCTGTATGCTAAGACTGGGATGTTTAAAATCCTATAGCACAGCAGCCATAGGTCCAGGTTATAGCAGAGGGTGGGAGTAGAAAGAGAGTGTGAGTCAGGTGGTAGGGGTGGAGCAAGAAGGACAGGCAGAGAGAGACCCATATAGAGAGAGGAGGTATAGACAGATAATAGCAGGGGTGGTTGGAGAACTTAGAGGAGGAAGGGGGACATTGAGGGAGCATGGTGGGAGACCAAGAGTGGGTGGAGTCACAGAGGAAAGGCAGTGCCAGGATGCAGGAGAAGAAGTGGTGTAGGCCAGAGAGCAAGAGTGAGTGCAGGACAGGAAGCATAGTGGAGTGGGGTCACTGCTGACAAGCAAGCAGAGCCCAGCCCCTCGCATACAAATGGGGTGATTACAAAGGAAGGGATTTGGTGGTAGACATCATCTTTTTATGCCCCCCCTCACTCTCAGAAGGGGTCAAATTTTGGGGAGCAGTGTCAAAAGGGGCATTAGGGTGCATTATTAAGGGGTGCCAGGAGACACAGTCCTCCATTCTAAAGGCTCATCAAAAACCAACAAGAACAAAAGGTAATTCAGCAAGTAGATTTAAAGCCTCTCTGTGGATTTATGTTCAACTGCTCCCTCTAGTAATGTTACATGGCAACTGCAGTTTAATCACTGGATTGAGAAAGGGGCCGTCCTATGCAAATAATCTCCTCCCATGATTACTTCTGTGAGCTTCCGTTGTGATACAATGATAGGACCTTCAACATATGCTCTTCAGCAGATTTGTAAAGTTATCAAATTGCCTTAGGCTAAGGATTGTTCCACTTGAAGGCCCTCAGATAAGTACCCCACCCTCACTTAGCAGGGTACTGAATTACATGCAGTAATCCTCTATACAGAACATGGCCGTTCGTGGGCCTACTGTAAAGGCTGTATGCTAAGACTGGGATGTTTAAAATCCCATAGCACAGCAGCCATAGGTCCAGGTTATAGCAGAGGGTGGGAGTAGAAAGAGAGTGTGAGTCAGGTGGTAGGGGTGGAGCAAGAAGAACAGGCAGAGAGAGACCCATATAGAGAGAGGAGGTATAGACAGATAATAGCAGGGGTGGTTGGAGAACTTAGAGGAGGAAGGGGGACATTGAGGGAGCATGGTGGGAGACCAAGAGTGGGGGGAGTCACAGAGGAAAGGCAGTGCCAGGATGCAGGAGAAGAAGCGGTGTAGGCCAGAGAGCAAGAGTGAGTGCAGGACAGGAAGCATAGTGGAGTGGGGTCACTGCTGACAAGCAAGCAGAGCCCACCCCCTCACATGCAAATGGGGTGATTACAAAGGAAGGGATTTGGTGGTGGACATCATCTTTTTATGCCCCCCCTCACTCTCAGAAGGGGTTACATTTTGGGGAGCAGTGTCAAAAGGGGCATTAGGGTGCATTATTAAGGGGTGCCAGGAGACACAGTCCTCCATTCTATAGGCTCATCAAAAACCAACAAGAACAACAGGTAATTCAGCAAGTAGATTTAAAGCCTCTCTGTGGATTTATGTTCATACTGCTCCCTCTAGTAATGTTACAAGGCAACTGCAGTTTAATCACTGGATTGAGAAAGGGGCCGTCCTATGCAAATAATCTCCTCCCATGATTACTTCTGTGAGCTTCCGTTGTGATACAATGATAGGACCTTCAACATATGCTCTTCAGCAGATTTGTAAAGTTATCAAATTGCCTTAGGCTAAGGATTGTTCCACTTGAAGGCCCTCAGATAAGTACCCCACCCTCACTTAGCAGGGTACTGAATTACATGCAGTAATCCTCTATACAGAACATGGGTGTTCGTGGGCCTACTGTAAAGGCTGTGTGCTAAGACTGGGATATTTAAAATCCCATAGCACAGCAGCCATAAGTCCAGGTTATAGCAGAGGGTGGGAGTAGAAAGAGAGTGTGAGTCAGGTGATAGGGGTGGAGCAAGAAGAACAGGCAGAGAGCGACCCATATAGAGAGAGGAGGTATAGACAGATAATAGCAGGGGTGGTTGGAGAACTTAGAGGAGGAAGGGGGACATTGAGGGAGCATGGTGGGAGACCAAGAGTGGGTGGAGTCACAGAGGAAAGGCAGTGCCAGGATGCAGGAGAAGAAGCGGTGTAGGCCAGAGAGCAAGAGTGAGTGCAGGACAGGAAGCATAGTGGAGTGGGGTCACTGCTGACAAGCAAGCAGAGCCCACCCCCTCACATGCAAATGGGGTGATTACAAAGGAAGGGATTTGGTGGTGGACATCATCTTTTTATGCCCCCCCTCACTCTCAGAAGGGGTTACATTTTGGGGAGCAGTGTCAAAAGGGGCATTAGGGTGCATTATTAAGGGGTGCCAGGAGACACAGTCCTCCATTCTAAAGGCTCATCAAAAACCAACAAGAACAACAGGTAATTCAGCAAGTAGATTTAAAGCCTCTCTGTGGATTTATGTTCATACTGCTCCCTCTAGTAATGTTACAAGGCAACTGCAGTTTAATCACTGGATTGAGAAAGGGGCCGTCCTATGCAAATAATCTCCTCCCATGATTACTTCTGTGAGCTTCCGTTGTGATACAATGATAGGACCTTCAACATATGCTCTTCAGCAGATTTGTAAAGTTATCAAATTGCCTTAGGCTAAGGATTGTTCCACTTGAAGGCCCTCAGATAAGTACCCCACCCTCACTTAGCAGGGTACTGAATTACATGCAGTAATCCTCTATACAGAACATGGGTGTTCGTGGGCCTACTGTAAAGGCTGTGTGCTAAGACTGGGATGTTTAAAATCCCTTAGCACAGCAGCCATATGTCCAGGTTATAGCAGAGGGTGGGAGTAGAAAGAGAGTGTGAGTCAGGTGGTAGGGGTGGAGCAAGAAGGACAGGCAGAGAGAGACCCATATAGAGAGAGGAGGTATAGACAGATAATAGCAGGGGTGGTTGGAGAACTTAGAGGAGGAAGGGGGACATTGAGGGAGCATGGTGGGAGACCAAGAGTGGGTGGAGTCACAGAGGAAAGGCAGTGCCAGGATGCAGGAGAAGAAGCGGTGTAGGCCAGAGAGCAAGAGTGAGTGCAGGACAGGAAGCATAGTGGAGTGGGGTCAATGCTGACAAGCAAGCAGAGCCCACCCCCTCATATGCAAATGGGGTGATTTCAAAGGAAGGGATTTGGTGGTGGACATCATCTTTTTATGCCCCCCCTCACTCTCAGAAGGGGTTACATTTTGGGGAGCAGTGTCAAAAGGGGCATTAGGGTGCATTATTAAGGGGTGCCAGGAGACACAGTCCTCCATTCTAAAGGCTCATCAAAAACCAACAAGAACAAAAGGTAATTCAGCAAGTAGATTTAAAGCCTCTCTGTGGATTTATGTTCAACTGCTCCCTCTAGTAATGTTACATGGCAACTGCAGTTTAATCACTGGATTGAGAAAGGGGCCGTCCTATGCAAATAATCTCCTCCCATGATTACTTCTGTGAGCTTCCGTTGTGATACAATGATAGGACCTTCAACATATGCTCTTCAGCAGATTTGTAAAGTTATCAAATTGCCTTAGGCTAAGGATTGTTCCACTTGAAGGCCCTCAGATAAGTACCCCACCCTCACTTAGCAGGGTACTGAATTACATGCAGTAATCCTCTATACAGAACATGGCCGTTCGTGGGCCTACTGTAAAGGCTGTATGCTAAGACTGGGATGTTTAAAATCCCATAGCACAGCAGCCATAGGTCCAGGTTATAGCAGAGGGTGGGAGTAGAAAGAGAGTGTGAGTCAGGTGGTAGGGGTGGAGCAAGAAGAACAGGCAGAGAGAGACCCATATAGAGAGAGGAGGTATAGACAGATAATAGCAGGGGTGGTTGGAGAACTTAGAGGAGGAAGGGGGACATTGAGGGAGCATGGTGGGAGACCAAGAGTGGGGGGAGTCACAGAGGAAAGGCAGTGCCAGGATGCAGGAGAAGAAGCGGTGTAGGCCAGAGAGCAAGAGTGAGTGCAGGACAGGAAGCATAGTGGAGTGGGGTCACTGCTGACAAGCAAGCAGAGCCCACCCCCTCACATGCAAATGGGGTGATTACAAAGGAAGGGATTTGGTGGTGGACATCATCTTTTTATGCCCCCCCTCACTCTCAGAAGGGGTTACATTTTGGGGAGCAGTGTCAAAAGGGGCATTAGGGTGCATTATTAAGGGGTGCCAGGAGACACAGTCCTCCATTCTATAGGCTCATCAAAAACCAACAAGAACAACAGGTAATTCAGCAAGTAGATTTAAAGCCTCTCTGTGGATTTATGTTCATACTGCTCCCTCTAGTAATGTTACAAGGCAACTGCAGTTTAATCACTGGATTGAGAAAGGGGCCGTCCTATGCAAATAATCTCCTCCCATGATTACTTCTGTGAGCTTCCGTTGTGATACAATTTTAGGACCTTCAACATATGCTCTTCAGCAGATTTGTAAAGTTATCAAATTGCCTTAGGCTAAGGATTGTTCCACTTGAAGGCCCTCAGATAAGTACCCCACCCTCACTTAGCAGGGTACTGAATTACATGCAGTAATCCTCTATACAGAACATGGGTGTTCGTGGGCCTACTGTAAAGGCTGTGTGCTAAGACTGGGATATTTAAAATCCCATAGCACAGCAGCCATAAGTCCAGGTTATAGCAGAGGGTGGGAGTAGAAAGAGAGTGTGAGTCAGGTGATAGGGGTGGAGCAAGAAGAACAGGCAGAGAGCGACCCATATAGAGAGAGGAGGTATAGACAGATAATAGCAGGGGTGGTTGGAGAACTTAGAGGAGGAAGGGGGACATTGAGGGAGCATGGTGGGAGACCAAGAGTGGGTGGAGTCACAGAGGAAAGGCAGTGCCAGGATGCAGGAGAAGAAGCGGTGTAGGCCAGAGAGCAAGAGTGAGTGCAGGACAGGAAGCATAGTGGAGTGGGGTCACTGCTGACAAGCAAGCAGAGCCCACCCCCTCACATGCAAATGGGGTGATTACAAAGGAAGGGATTTGGTGGTGGACATCATCTTTTTATGCCCCCCCTCACTCTCAGAAGGGGTTACATTTTGGGGAGCAGTGTCAAAAGGGGCATTAGGGTGCATTATTAAGGGGTGCCAGGAGACACAGTCCTCCATTCTATAGGCTCATCAAAAACCAACAAGAACAACAGGTAATTCAGCAAGTAGATTTAAAGCCTCTCTGTGGATTTATGTTCATACTGCTCCCTCTAGTAATGTTACAAGGCAACTGCAGTTTAATCACTGGATTGAGAAAGGGGCCGTCCTATGCAAATAATCTCCTCCCATGATTACTTCTGTGAGCTTCCGTTGTGATACAATGATAGGACCTTCAACATATGCTCTTCAGCAGATTTGTAAAGTTATCAAATTGCCTTAGGCTAAGGATTGTTCCACTTGAAGGCCCTCAGATAAGTACCCCACCCTCACTTAGCAGGGTACTGAATTACATGCAGTAATCCTCTATACAGAACATGGGTGTTCGTGGGCCTACTGTAAAGGCTGTGTGCTAAGACTGGGATGTTTAAAATCCCTTAGCACAGCAGCCATATGTCCAGGTTATAGCAGAGGGTGGGAGTAGAAAGAGAGTGTGAGTCAGGTGGTAGGGGTGGAGCAAGAAGGACAGGCAGAGAGAGACCCATATAGAGAGAGGAGGTATAGACAGATAATAGCAGGGGTGGTTGGAGAACTTAGAGGAGGAAGGGGGACATTGAGGGAGCATGGTGGGAGACCAAGAGTGGGTGGAGTCACAGAGGAAAGGCAGTGCCAGGATGCAGGAGAAGAAGCGGTGTAGGCCAGAGAGCAAGAGTGAGTGCAGGACAGGAAGCATAGTGGAGTGGGGTCAATGCTGACAAGCAAGCAGAGCCCACCCCCTCATATGCAAATGGGGTGATTTCAAAGGAAGGGATTTGGTGGTGGACATCATCTTTTTATGCCCCCCCTCACTCTCAGAAGGGGTTACATTTTGGGGAGCAGTGTCAAAAGGGGCATTAGGGTGCATTATTAAGGGGTGCCAGGAGACACAGTCCTCCATTCTAAAGGCTCATCAAAAACCAACAAGAACAAAAGGTAATTCAGCAAGTAGATTTAAAGCCTCTCTGTGGATTTATGTTCAACTGCTCCCTCTAGTAATGTTACATGGCAACTGCAGTTTAATCACTGGATTGAGAAAGGGGCCGTCCTATGCAAATAATCTCCTCCCATGATTACTTCTGTGAGCTTCCGTTGTGATACAATGATAGGACCTTCAACATATGCTCTTCAGCAGATTTGTAAAGTTATCAAATTGCCTTAGGCTAAGGATTGTTCCACTTGAAGGCCCTCAGATAAGTACCCCACCCTCACTTAGCAGGGTACTGAATTACATGCAGTAATCCTCTACACAGAACATGGCCGTTTGTGGGCTTACTGTAAAGGCTGTATGTTAAGACTGGGATGTTTAAAATCCCATAGCACAGCAGCCATAGGTCCAGGTTATAGCAGAGGGTGGGAGTAGAAAGAGAGTGTGAGTCAGGTGGTAGGGGTGGAGCAAGAAGAACAGGCAGAGAGAGACCCATATAGAGAGAGGAGGTATAGACAGATAATAGCAGGGGTGGTTGGAGAACTTAGAGGAGGAAGGGGGACATTGAGGGAGCATGGTGGGAGACCAAGAGTGGGTGGAGTCACAGAGGAAAGGCAGTGCCAGGATGCAGGAGAAGAAGCGGTGTAGGCCAGAGAGCAAGAGTGAGTGCAAGACAGGAAGCATAGTGGAGTGGGGTCACTGCTGACAAGCAAGCAGAGCCCACCCCCTCACATGCAAATGGGGTGATTTCAAAGGAAGGGATTTGGTGGTGGACATCATCTTTTTATGCCCCCCCTCACTCTCAGAAGGGGTTACATTTTGGGGAGCAGTGTCAAAAGGGGCATTAGGGTGCATTATTAAGGGGTGCCAGGAGACACAGTCCTCCATTCTATAGGCTCATCAAAAACCAACAAGAACAACAGGTAATTCAGCAAGTAGATTTAAAGCCTCTCTGTGGATTTATGTTCATACTGCTCCCTCTAGTAATGTTACAAGGCAACTGCAGTTTAATCACTGGATTGAGAAAGGGGCCGTCCTATGCAAATAATCTCCTCCCATGATTACTTCTGTGAGCTTCCGTTGTGATACAATGATAGGACCTTCAACATATGCTCTTCAGCAGATTTGTAAAGTTATCAAATTGCCTTAGGCTAAGGATTGTTCCACTTGAAGGCCCTCAGATAAGTACCCCACACTCACTTAGAAAGGGTACTGAATTACATGCAGTAATCCTCTATACAGAACATGGGCGTTTGTGGGCCTACTGTAAAGGCTGTATGCTAAGACTGGGATGTTTAAAATCCCATAGCACAGTATCCATAGGTCCAGGTTATAGCAGAGGATGGGAGTAGAAAGAGAGTGTGAGTCAGGTGGTAGGGGTGGAGCAAGAAGGACAGGCAGAGAGAGACCCATATAGAGAGAGGAGGTATAGACAGATAATAGCAGGGGTGGTTGGAGAACTTAGAGGAGGAAGGGGGACATTGAGGGAGCATGGTGGGAGACCAAGAGTGGGTGGAGTCACAGAGGAAAGGCAGTGCCAGGATGCAGGAGAAGAAGTGCTGTAGGCCAGAGAGCAAGAGTGAGTGCAGGACAGGATGCATGGTGGAGTGGGGTCACTGCTGACAAGCAAGCAGAGCCCAGCCCCTCGCATACAAATGGGGTGATTACAAAGGAAGGGATTTGGTGGTGGACATCATCTTTTTAACCCCCCCCCTCACTCTCAGAAGGGGTCAAATTTTGGGGAGCAGTGTCAAAAGGGGCATTAGGGTGCATTATTAAGGGGTGCCAGGAGACACAGTCCTCCATTCTAAAGGCTCATCAAAAACCAACAAGAACAAAAGGTAATTCAGCAAGTAGATTTAAAGCCTCTCTGTGGATTTATGTTCAACTGCTCCCTCTAGTAATGTTACATGGCAACTGCAGTTTAATCACTGGATTGAGAAAGGGGCCGTCCTATGCAAATAATCTCCTCCCATGATTACTTCTGTGAGCTTCCGTTGTGATACAATGATAGGACCTTCAACATATGCTCTTCAGCAGATTTGTAAAGTTATCAAATTGCCTTAGGCTAAGGATTGTTCCACTTGAAGGCCCTCAGATAAGTACCCCACCCTCACTTAGCAGGGTACTGAATTACATGCAGTAATCCTCTATACAGAACATGGGCGTTTGTGGGCCTACTGTAAAGGTTGTATGCTAAGACTGGGATGTTTAAAATCCCATAGCACAGCAGCCATAGGTCCAGGTTATAGCAGAGGGTGGGGGTAGAAAGAGAGTGTGAGTCAGGTGATAGGGGTGGAGCAAGAAGAACAGGCAGAGAGTGACCCATATAGAGAAAGGAGGTATAGACAGATAATAGCAGGGGTGGTTGGAGAACTTAGAGGAGGAAGGGGGACATTGAGGGAGCATGGTGGGATACCAAGAGTGGGTGGAGTCACAGAGGAAAGGCAGTGCCAGGATGCAGGAGAAGAAGCGGTGTAGGCCAGAGAGCAAGAGTGAGTGCAGGACAGGAAGCATAGTGGAGTGGGGTCACTGCTGACAAGCAAGCAAAGCCCACCCCCTCACATTCAAATGGGGTGATTACAAAGGAAGGGATTTGGTGGTGGACATCATCTTTTTATGCCCCCCCTCACTCTCAGAAGGGGTCAAATTTTGGGGAGCAGTGTCAAAAGGGGCATTAGGGTGCATTATTAAGGGGTGCCAGGAGACACAGTCCTCCATTCTAAAGGCTCATCAAAAACCAACAAGAACAAAAGGTAATTCAGCAAGTAGATTTAAAGCCTCTCTGTGGATTTATGTTCAACTGCTCCCTCTAGTAATGTTACAAGGCAACTGCAGTTTAATCACTGGATTGAGAAAGGGGCCGTCCTATGCAAATAATCTCCTCCCATGATTACTTCTGTGAGCTTCCGTTGTGATACAATGATAGGACCTTCAACATATGCTCTTCAGCAGATTTGTAAAGTTATCAAATTGCCTTAGGCTAAGGATTGTTCCACTTGAAGGCCCTCAGATAAGTACCCCACCCTCACTTAGCAGGGTACTGAATTACATGCAGTAATCCTCTATACAGAACATGGCCGTTCGTGGGCCTACTGTAAAGACTGTATGATAAGACTGGGATGTTTAAAATCCCATAGCACAGCAGCCATAGGTCCAGGTTATAGCAGAGGGTGGGAGTAGAAAGAGAGTGTGAGTCAGGTGGTAGGGGTGGAGCAAGAAGAACAGGCAGAGAGAGACCCCTATAGAGAGAGGAGGTATAGACAGATAATAGCAGGGGTGGTTGGAGAACTTAGAGGAGGAAGGGGGACATTGAGGGAGCATGGTGGGAGACCAAGAGTGGGTGGAGTCACAGAGGAAAGGCAGTGCCAGGATGCAGGAGAAGAAGCGGTGTAGGCCAGAGAGCAAGAGTGAGTGCAGGACAGGAAGCATAGTGGAGTGGGGTCACTGCTGACAAGCAAGCAGAGCCCACCCCCTCACATGCAAATGGGGTGATTACAAAGGAAGGGATTTGGTGGTGGACATCATCTTTTTATGCCCCCCCTCACTCTCAGAAGGGGTTACATTTTGGGGAGCAGTGTCAAAAGGGGCATTAGGGTGCATTATTAAGGGGTGCCAGGAGACACAGTCCTCCATTCTATAGGCTCATCAAAAACCAACAAGAACAACAGGTAATTCAGCAAGTAGATTTAAAGCCTCTCTGTGGATTTATGTTCATACTGCTCCCTCTAGTAATGTTACAAGGCAACTGCAGTTTAATCACTGGATTGAGAAAGGGGCCGTCCTATGCAAATAATCTCCTCCCATGATTACTTCTGTGAGCTTCCGTTGTGATACAATGATAGGACCTTCAACATATGCTCTTCAGCAGATTTGTAAAGTTATCAAATTGCCTTAGGCTAAGGATTGTTCCACTTGAAGGCCCTCAGATAAGTACCCCACCCTCACTTAGCAGGGTACTGAATTACATGCAGTAATCCTCTATACAGAACATGGGTGTTCGTGGGCCTACTGTAAAGGCTGTGTGCTAAGACTGGGATGTTTAAAATCCCATAGCACAGCAGCCATAGGTCCAGGTTATAGCAGAGGGTGGGAGTAGAAAGAGAGTGTGAGTCAGGTGGTAGGAGTGGAGCAAGAAAGACAGGCAGAGAGAGACCCATATAGAGAGAGGAGGTATAGACAGATAATAGCAGGGGTGGTTGGAGAACTTAGAGGAGGAAGGGGGACATTGAGGGAGCATGGTGGGAGACCAAGAGTGGGTGGAGTCACAGAGGAAAGGCAGTGCCAGGATGCAGGAGAAGAAGCGGTGTAGGCCAGAGAGCAAGAGTGAGTGCAGGACAGGAAGCATAGTGGAGTGGGGTCAATGCTGACAAGCAAGCAGAGCCCACCCCCTCATATGCAAATGGGGTGATTTCAAAGGAAGGGATTTGGTGGTGGACATCATCTTTTTATGCCCCCCCTCACTCTCAGAAGGGGTTACATTTTGGGGAGCAGTGTCAAAAGGGGCATTAGGGTGCATTATTAAGGGGTGCCAGGAGACACAGTCCTCCATTCTAAAGGCTCATCAAAAACCAACAAGAACAAAAGGTAATTCAGCAAGTAGATTTAAAGCCTCTCTGTGGATTTATGTTCAACTGCTCCCTCTAGTAATGTTACATGGCAACTGCAGTTTAATCACTGGATTGAGAAAGGGGCCGTCCTATGCAAATAATCTCCTCCCATGATTACTTCTGTGAGCTTCCGTTGTGATACAATGATAGGACCTTCAACATATGCTCTTCAGCAGATTTGTAAAGTTATCAAATTGCCTTAGGCTAAGGATTGTTCCACTTGAAGGCCCTCAGATAAGTACCCCACCCTCACTTAGCAGGGTACTGAATTACATGCAGTAATCCTCTACACAGAACATGGCCGTTTGTGGGCTTACTGTAAAGGCTGTATGTTAAGACTGGGATGTTTAAAATCCCATAGCACAGCAGCCATAGGTCCAGGTTATAGCAGAGGGTGGGAGTAGAAAGAGAGTGTGAGTCAGGTGGTAGGGGTGGAGCAAGAAGAACAGGCAGAGAGAGACCCATATAGAGAGAGGAGGTATAGACAGATAATAGCAGGGGTGGTTGGAGAACTTAGAGGAGGAAGGGGGACATTGAGGGAGCATGGTGGGAGACCAAGAGTGGGTGGAGTCACAGAGGAAAGGCAGTGCCAGGATGCAGGAGAAGAAGCGGTGTAGGCCAGAGAGCAAGAGTGAGTGCAAGACAGGAAGCATAGTGGAGTGGGGTCACTGCTGACAAGCAAGCAGAGCCCACCCCCTCACATGCAAATGGGGTGATTACAAAGGAAGGGATTTGGTGGTGGACATCATCTTTTTATGCCCCCCCTCACTCTCAGAAGGGGTTACATTTTGGGGAGCAGTGTCAAAAGGGGCATTAGGGTGCATTATTAAGGGGTGCCAGGAGACACAGTCCTCCATTCTATAGGCTCATCAAAAACCAACAAGAACAACAGGTAATTCAGCAAGTAGATTTAAAGCCTCTCTGTGGATTTATGTTCATACTGCTCCCTCTAGTAATGTTACAAGGCAACTGCAGTTTAATCACTGGATTGAGAAAGGGGCCGTCCTATGCAAATAATCTCCTCCCATGATTACTTCTGTGAGCTTCCGTTGTGATACAATGATAGGACCTTCAACATATGCTCTTCAGCAGATTTGTAAAGTTATCAAATTGCCTTAGGCTAAGGATTGTTCCACTTGAAGGCCCTCAGATAAGTACCCCACACTCACTTAGAAAGGGTACTGAATTACATGCAGTAATCCTCTATACAGAACATGGGCGTTTGTGGGCCTACTGTAAAGGCTGTATGCTAAGACTGGGATGTTTAAAATCCCATAGCACAGTATCCATAGGTCCAGGTTATAGCAGAGGATGGGAGTAGAAAGAGAGTGTGAGTCAGGTGGTAGGGGTGGAGCAAGAAGGACAGGCAGAGAGAGACCCATATAGAGAGAGGAGGTATAGACAGATAATAGCAGGGGTGGTTGGAGAACTTAGAGGAGGAAGGGGGACATTGAGGGAGCATGGTGGGAGACCAAGAGTGGGTGGAGTCACAGAGGAAAGGCAGTGCCAGGATGCAGGAGAAGAAGTGCTGTAGGCCAGAGAGCAAGAGTGAGTGCAGGACAGGATGCATGGTGGAGTGGGGTCACTGCTGACAAGCAAGCAGAGCCCAGCCCCTCGCATACAAATGGGGTGATTACAAAGGAAGGGATTTGGTGGTGGACATCATCTTTTTAACCCCCCCCCTCACTCTCAGAAGGGGTCAAATTTTGGGGAGCAGTGTCAAAAGGGGCATTAGGGTGCATTATTAAGGGGTGCCAGGAGACACAGTCCTCCATTCTAAAGGCTCATCAAAAACCAACAAGAACAAAAGGTAATTCAGCAAGTAGATTTAAAGCCTCTCTGTGGATTTATGTTCAACTGCTCCCTCTAGTAATGTTACATGGCAACTGCAGTTTAATCACTGGATTGAGAAAGGGGCCGTCCTATGCAAATAATCTCCTCCCATGATTACTTCTGTGAGCTTCCGTTGTGATACAATGATAGGACCTTCAACATATGCTCTTCAGCAGATTTGTAAAGTTATCAAATTGCCTTAGGCTAAGGATTGTTCCACTTGAAGGCCCTCAGATAAGTACCCCACCCTCACTTAGCAGGGTACTGAATTACATGCAGTAATCCTCTATACAGAACATGGGCGTTTGTGGGCCTACTGTAAAGGTTGTATGCTAAGACTGGGATGTTTAAAATCCCATAGCACAGCAGCCATAGGTCCAGGTTATAGCAGAGGGTGGGGGTAGAAAGAGAGTGTGAGTCAGGTGATAGGGGTGGAGCAAGAAGAACAGGCAGAGAGTGACCCATATAGAGAAAGGAGGTATAGACAGATAATAGCAGGGGTGGTTGGAGAACTTAGAGGAGGAAGGGGGACATTGAGGGAGCATGGTGGGATACCAAGAGTGGGTGGAGTCACAGAGGAAAGGCAGTGCCAGGATGCAGGAGAAGAAGCGGTGTAGGCCAGAGAGCAAGAGTGAGTGCAGGACAGGAAGCATAGTGGAGTGGGGTCACTGCTGACAAGCAAGCAAAGCCCACCCCCTCACATTCAAATGGGGTGATTACAAAGGAAGGGATTTGGTGGTGGACATCATCTTTTTATGCCCCCCCTCACTCTCAGAAGGGGTCAAATTTTGGGGAGCAGTGTCAAAAGGGGCATTAGGGTGCATTATTAAGGGGTGCCAGGAGACACAGTCCTCCATTCTAAAGGCTCATCAAAAACCAACAAGAACAAAAGGTAATTCAGCAAGTAGATTTAAAGCCTCTCTGTGGATTTATGTTCAACTGCTCCCTCTAGTAATGTTACAAGGCAACTGCAGTTTAATCACTGGATTGAGAAAGGGGCCGTCCTATGCAAATAATCTCCTCCCATGATTACTTCTGAGAGCTTCCGTTGTGATACAATGATAGGACCTTCAACATATGCTCTTCAGCAGATTTGTAAAGTTATCAAATTGCCTTAGGCTAAGGATTGTTCCACTTGAAGGCCCTCAGATAAGTACCCCACCCTCACTTAGCAGGGTACTGAATTACATGCAGTAATCCTCTATACAGAACATGGCCGTTCGTGGGCCTACTGTAAAGACTGTATGATAAGACTGGGATGTTTAAAATCCCATAGCACAGCAGCCATAGGTCCAGGTTATAGCAGAGGGTGGGAGTAGAAAGAGAGTGTGAGTCAGGTGGTAGGGGTGGAGCAAGAAGAACAGGCAGAGAGAGACCCCTATAGAGAGAGGAGGTATAGACAGATAATAGCAGGGGTGGTTGGAGAACTTAGAGGAGGAAGGGGGACATTGAGGGAGCATGGTGGGAGACCAAGAGTGGGTGGAGTCACAGAGGAAAGGCAGTGCCAGGATGCAGGAGAAGAAGCGGTGTAGGCCAGAGAGCAAGAGTGAGTGCAGGACAGGAAGCATAGTGGAGTGGGGTCACTGCTGACAAGCAAGCAGAGCCCACCCCCTCACATGCAAATGGGGTGATTACAAAGGAAGGGATTTGGTGGTGGACATCATCTTTTTATGCCCCCCCTCACTCTCAGAAGGGGTTACATTTTGGGGAGCAGTGTCAAAAGGGGCATTAGGGTGCATTATTAAGGGGTGCCAGGAGACACAGTCCTCCATTCTATAGGCTCATCAAAAACCAACAAGAACAACAGGTAATTCAGCAAGTAGATTTAAAGCCTCTCTGTGGATTTATGTTCATACTGCTCCCTCTAGTAATGTTACAAGGCAACTGCAGTTTAATCACTGGATTGAGAAAGGGGCCGTCCTATGCAAATAATCTCCTCCCATGATTACTTCTGTGAGCTTCCGTTGTGATACAATGATAGGACCTTCAACATATGCTCTTCAGCAGATTTGTAAAGTTATCAAATTGCCTTAGGCTAAGGATTGTTCCACTTGAAGGCCCTCAGATAAGTACCCCACCCTCACTTAGCAGGGTACTGAATTACATGCAGTAATCCTCTATACAGAACATGGGTGTTCGTGGGCCTACTGTAAAGGCTGTGTGCTAAGACTGGGATGTTTAAAATCCCATAGCACAGCAGCCATAGGTCCAGGTTATAGCAGAGGGTGGGAGTAGAAAGAGAGTGTGAGTCAGGTGGTAGGAGTGGAGCAAGAAAGACAGGCAGAGAGAGACCCATATAGAGAGAGGAGGTATAGACAGATAATAGCAGGGGTGGTTGGAGAACTTAGAGGAGGAAGGGGGACATTGAGGGAGCATGGTGGGAGACCAAGAGTGGGTGGAGTCACAGAGGAAAGGCAGTGCCAGGATGCAGGAGAAGAAGCGGTGTAGGCCAGAGAGCAAGAGTGAGTGCAGGACAGGAAGCATAGTGGAGTGGGGTCAATGCTGACAAGCAAGCAGAGCCCACCCCCTCATATGCAAATGGGGTGATTTCAAAGGAAGGGATTTGGTGGTGGACATCATCTTTTTATGCCCCCCCTCACTCTCAGAAGGGGTTACATTTTGGGGAGCAGTGTCAAAAGGGGCATTAGGGTGCATTATTAAGGGGTGCCAGGAGACACAGTCCTCCATTCTAAAGGCTCATCAAAAACCAACAAGAACAAAAGGTAATTCAGCAAGTAGATTTAAAGCCTCTCTGTGGATTTATGTTCAACTGCTCCCTCTAGTAATGTTACATGGCAACTGCAGTTTAATCACTGGATTGAGAAAGGGGCCGTCCTATGCAAATAATCTCCTCCCATGATTACTTCTGTGAGCTTCCGTTGTGATACAATGATAGGACCTTCAACATATGCTCTTCAGCAGATTTGTAAAGTTATCAAATTGCCTTAGGCTAAGGATTGTTCCACTTGAAGGCCCTCAGATAAGTACCCCACCCTCACTTAGCAGGGTACTGAATTACATGCAGTAATCCTCTACACAGAACATGGCCGTTTGTGGGCTTACTGTAAAGGCTGTATGTTAAGACTGGGATGTTTAAAATCCCATAGCACAGCAGCCATAGGTCCAGGTTATAGCAGAGGGTGGGAGTAGAAAGAGAGTGTGAGTCAGGTGGTAGGGGTGGAGCAAGAAGAACAGGCAGAGAGAGACCCATATAGAGAGAGGAGGTATAGACAGATAATAGCAGGGGTGGTTGGAGAACTTAGAGGAGGAAGGGGGACATTGAGGGAGCATGGTGGGAGACCAAGAGTGGGTGGAGTCACAGAGGAAAGGCAGTGCCAGGATGCAGGAGAAGAAGCGGTGTAGGCCAGAGAGCAAGAGTGAGTGCAAGACAGGAAGCATAGTGGAGTGGGGTCACTGCTGACAAGCAAGCAGAGCCCACCCCCTCACATGCAAATGGGTTGATTACAAAGGAAGGGATTTGGTGGTGGACATCATCTTTTTATGCCCCCCCTCACTCTCAGAAGGGGTTACATTTTGGGGAGCAGTGTCAAAAGGGGCATTAGGGTGCATTATTAAGGGGTGCCAGGAGACACAGTCCTCCATTCTATAGGCTCATCAAAAACCAACAAGAACAACAGGTAATTCAGCAAGTAGATTTAAAGCCTCTCTGTGGATTTATGTTCATACTGCTCCCTCTAGTAATGTTACAAGGCAACTGCAGTTTAATCACTGGATTGAGAAAGGGGCCGTCCTATGCAAATAATCTCCTCCCATGATTACTTCTGTGAGCTTCCGTTGTGATACAATGATAGGACCTTCAACATATGCTCTTCAGCAGATTTGTAAAGTTATCAAATTGCCTTAGGCTAAGGATTGTTCCACTTGAAGGCCCTCAGATAAGTACCCACCCTCACTTAGCAGGGTACTGAATTACATGCAGTAATCCTCTATACAGAACATGGGCGTTTGTGGGCCTACTGTGAAGGCTGTATGCTAAGACTGGGATGTTTAAAATTCTATAGCACAGCAGCCATAGGTCGAGGTTATAGCAGAGGGTGGGAGTAGAAAGAGAGTGTGAGTCAGGTGGTAGGGGTGGAGCAAGAAAGACAGGCAGAGAGAGAGAGACCCATATAGAGAGAGGAGGTATAGACAGATAATAGCAGGGGTGGTTGGAGAACTTAGAGGAGGAAGGGGGACATTGAGGCAGCATGGTGGGAGACCAAGAGTGGGTGGAGTCACAGAGGAAAGGCAGTGCCAGGATGCAGGAGAAGAAGCGGTGTAGGCCAGAGAGCAAGAGTGAGTGCAGGACAGGAAGCATAGTGGAGTGGGGTCAATGCTGACAAGCAAGCAGAGCCCACCCCCTCACATGCAAATGGGGTGATTTCAAAGGAAGGGATTTGGTGGTGGACATCATCTTTTTATGCCCCCCCTCACTCTCAGAAGGGGTTACATTTTGGGGAGCAGTGTCAAAAGGGGCATTAGGGTGCATTATTAAGGGGTGCCAGGAGACACAGTCCTCCATTCTATAGGCTCATCAAAAACCAACAAGAACAACAGGTAATTC
The DNA here is from genome assembly GCF_031143425.1 of Pleurodeles waltl. Classification (NCBI taxonomy): domain Eukaryota; kingdom Metazoa; phylum Chordata; class Amphibia; order Caudata; family Salamandridae; genus Pleurodeles; species Pleurodeles waltl. The sequence continues at coordinate 303,692,828 of NC_090437.1, read as the reverse complement.
AGCAAGTAGATTTAAAGCCTCTCTGTGGATTTATGTTCATACTGCTCCCTCTAGTAATGTTACAAGGCAACTGCAGTTTAATCACTGGATTGAGAAAGGGGCCGTCCTATGCAAATAATCTCCTCCCATGATTACTTCTGTGAGCTTCCGTTGTGATACAATGATAGGACCTTCAACATATGCTCTTCAGCAGATTTGTAAAGTTATCAAATTGCCTTAGGCTAAGGATTGTTCCACTTGAAGGCCCTCAGATAAGTACCCCACCCTCACTTAGCAGGGTACTGAATTACATGCAGTAATCCTCTATACAGAACATGGGCGTTTGTGGGCCTGCTGTAAAGGCTGTATGCTAAGACTGGGATGTTTAAAATCCTATAGCACAGCAGCCATAGGTCCAGGTTATAGCAGAGGGTGGGAGTAGAAAGAGAGTGTGAGTCAGGTGGTAGGGGTGGAGCAAGAAGGACAGGCAGAGAGAGACCCATATAGAGAGAGGAGGTATAGACAGATAATAGCAGGGGTGGTTGGAGAACTTAGAGGAGGAAGGGGGACATTGAGGGAGCATGGTGGGAGACCAAGAGTGGGTGGAGTCACAGAGGAAAGGCAGTGCCAGGATGCAGGAGAAGAAGTGGTGTAGGCCAGAGAGCAAGAGTGAGTGCAGGACAGGAAGCATAGTGGAGTGGGGTCACTGCTGACAAGCAAGCAGAGCCCAGCCCCTCGCATACAAATGGGGTGATTACAAAGGAAGGGATTTGGTGGTAGACATCATCTTTTTATGCCCCCCCTCACTCTCAGAAGGGGTCAAATTTTGGGGAGCAGTGTCAAAAGGGGCATTAGGGTGCATTATTAAGGGGTGCCAGGAGACACAGTCCTCCATTCTAAAGGCTCATCAAAAACCAACAAGAACAAAAGGTAATTCAGCAAGTAGATTTAAAGCCTCTCTGTGGATTTATGTTCAACTGCTCCCTCTAGTAATGTTACATGGCAACTGCAGTTTAATCACTGGATTGAGAAAGGGGCCGTCCTATGCAAATAATCTCCTCCCATGATTACTTCTGTGAGCTTCCGTTGTGATACAATGATAGGACCTTCAACATATGCTCTTCAGCAGATTTGTAAAGTTATCAAATTGCCTTAGGCTAAGGATTGTTCCACTTGAAGGCCCTCAGATAAGTACCCCACCCTCACTTAGCAGGGTACTGAATTACATGCAGTAATCCTCTATACAGAACATGGCCGTTCGTGGGCCTACTGTAAAGGCTGTATGCTAAGACTGGGATGTTTAAAATCCCATAGCACAGCAGCCATAGGTCCAGGTTATAGCAGAGGGTGGGAGTAGAAAGAGAGTGTGAGTCAGGTGGTAGGGGTGGAGCAAGAAGAACAGGCAGAGAGAGACCCATATAGAGAGAGGAGGTATAGACAGATAATAGCAGGGGTGGTTGGAGAACTTAGAGGAGGAAGGGGGACATTGAGGGAGCATGGTGGGAGACCAAGAGTGGGGGGAGTCACAGAGGAAAGGCAGTGCCAGGATGCAGGAGAAGAAGCGGTGTAGGCCAGAGAGCAAGAGTGAGTGCAGGACAGGAAGCATAGTGGAGTGGGGTCACTGCTGACAAGCAAGCAGAGCCCACCCCCTCACATGCAAATGGGGTGATTACAAAGGAAGGGATTTGGTGGTGGACATCATCTTTTTATGCCCCCCCTCACTCTCAGAAGGGGTTACATTTTGGGGAGCAGTGTCAAAAGGGGCATTAGGGTGCATTATTAAGGGGTGCCAGGAGACACAGTCCTCCATTCTATAGGCTCATCAAAAACCAACAAGAACAACAGGTAATTCAGCAAGTAGATTTAAAGCCTCTCTGTGGATTTATGTTCATACTGCTCCCTCTAGTAATGTTACAAGGCAACTGCAGTTTAATCACTGGATTGAGAAAGGGGCCGTCCTATGCAAATAATCTCCTCCCATGATTACTTCTGTGAGCTTCCGTTGTGATACAATGATAGGACCTTCAACATATGCTCTTCAGCAGATTTGTAAAGTTATCAAATTGCCTTAGGCTAAGGATTGTTCCACTTGAAGGCCCTCAGATAAGTACCCCACCCTCACTTAGCAGGGTACTGAATTACATGCAGTAATCCTCTATACAGAACATGGGTGTTCGTGGGCCTACTGTAAAGGCTGTGTGCTAAGACTGGGATATTTAAAATCCCATAGCACAGCAGCCATAAGTCCAGGTTATAGCAGAGGGTGGGAGTAGAAAGAGAGTGTGAGTCAGGTGATAGGGGTGGAGCAAGAAGAACAGGCAGAGAGCGACCCATATAGAGAGAGGAGGTATAGACAGATAATAGCAGGGGTGGTTGGAGAACTTAGAGGAGGAAGGGGGACATTGAGGGAGCATGGTGGGAGACCAAGAGTGGGTGGAGTCACAGAGGAAAGGCAGTGCCAGGATGCAGGAGAAGAAGCGGTGTAGGCCAGAGAGCAAGAGTGAGTGCAGGACAGGAAGCATAGTGGAGTGGGGTCACTGCTGACAAGCAAGCAGAGCCCACCCCCTCACATGCAAATGGGGTGATTACAAAGGAAGGGATTTGGTGGTGGACATCATCTTTTTATGCCCCCCCTCACTCTCAGAAGGGGTTACATTTTGGGGAGCAGTGTCAAAAGGGGCATTAGGGTGCATTATTAAGGGGTGCCAGGAGACACAGTCCTCCATTCTATAGGCTCATCAAAAACCAACAAGAACAACAGGTAATTCAGCAAGTAGATTTAAAGCCTCTCTGTGGATTTATGTTCATACTGCTCCCTCTAGTAATGTTACAAGGCAACTGCAGTTTAATCACTGGATTGAGAAAGGGGCCGTCCTATGCAAATAATCTCCTCCCATGATTACTTCTGTGAGCTTCCGTTGTGATACAATGATAGGACCTTCAACATATGCTCTTCAGCAGATTTGTAAAGTTATCAAATTGCCTTAGGCTAAGGATTGTTCCACTTGAAGGCCCTCAGATAAGTACCCCACCCTCACTTAGCAGGGTACTGAATTACATGCAGTAATCCTCTATACAGAACATGGGTGTTCGTGGGCCTACTGTAAAGGCTGTGTGCTAAGACTGGGATGTTTAAAATCCCTTAGCACAGCAGCCATATGTCCAGGTTATAGCAGAGGGTGGGAGTAGAAAGAGAGTGTGAGTCAGGTGGTAGGGGTGGAGCAAGAAGGACAGGCAGAGAGAGACCCATATAGAGAGAGGAGGTATAGACAGATAATAGCAGGGGTGGTTGGAGAACTTAGAGGAGGAAGGGGGACATTGAGGGAGCATGGTGGGAGACCAAGAGTGGGTGGAGTCACAGAGGAAAGGCAGTGCCAGGATGCAGGAGAAGAAGCGGTGTAGGCCAGAGAGCAAGAGTGAGTGCAGGACAGGAAGCATAGTGGAGTGGGGTCAATGCTGACAAGCAAGCAGAGCCCACCCCCTCATATGCAAATGGGGTGATTTCAAAGGAAGGGATTTGGTGGTGGACATCATCTTTTTATGCCCCCCCTCACTCTCAGAAGGGGTTACATTTTGGGGAGCAGTGTCAAAAGGGGCATTAGGGTGCATTATTAAGGGGTGCCAGGAGACACAGTCCTCCATTCTAAAGGCTCATCAAAAACCAACAAGAACAAAAGGTAATTCAGCAAGTAGATTTAAAGCCTCTCTGTGGATTTATGTTCAACTGCTCCCTCTAGTAATGTTACATGGCAACTGCAGTTTAATCACTGGATTGAGAAAGGGGCCGTCCTATGCAAATAATCTCCTCCCATGATTACTTCTGTGAGCTTCCGTTGTGATACAATGATAGGACCTTCAACATATGCTCTTCAGCAGATTTGTAAAGTTATCAAATTGCCTTAGGCTAAGGATTGTTCCACTTGAAGGCCCTCAGATAAGTACCCCACCCTCACTTAGCAGGGTACTGAATTACATGCAGTAATCCTCTATACAGAACATGGCCGTTCGTGGGCCTACTGTAAAGGCTGTATGCTAAGACTGGGATGTTTAAAATCCCATAGCACAGCAGCCATAGGTCCAGGTTATAGCAGAGGGTGGGAGTAGAAAGAGAGTGTGAGTCAGGTGGTAGGGGTGGAGCAAGAAGAACAGGCAGAGAGAGACCCATATAGAGAGAGGAGGTATAGACAGATAATAGCAGGGGTGGTTGGAGAACTTAGAGGAGGAAGGGGGACATTGAGGGAGCATGGTGGGAGACCAAGAGTGGGGGGAGTCACAGAGGAAAGGCAGTGCCAGGATGCAGGAGAAGAAGCGGTGTAGGCCAGAGAGCAAGAGTGAGTGCAGGACAGGAAGCATAGTGGAGTGGGGTCACTGCTGACAAGCAAGCAGAGCCCACCCCCTCACATGCAAATGGGGTGATTACAAAGGAAGGGATTTGGTGGTGGACATCATCTTTTTATGCCCCCCCTCACTCTCAGAAGGGGTTACATTTTGGGGAGCAGTGTCAAAAGGGGCATTAGGGTGCATTATTAAGGGGTGCCAGGAGACACAGTCCTCCATTCTATAGGCTCATCAAAAACCAACAAGAACAACAGGTAATTCAGCAAGTAGATTTAAAGCCTCTCTGTGGATTTATGTTCATACTGCTCCCTCTAGTAATGTTACAAGGCAACTGCAGTTTAATCACTGGATTGAGAAAGGGGCCGTCCTATGCAAATAATCTCCTCCCATGATTACTTCTGTGAGCTTCCGTTGTGATACAATGATAGGACCTTCAACATATGCTCTTCAGCAGATTTGTAAAGTTATCAAATTGCCTTAGGCTAAGGATTGTTCCACTTGAAGGCCCTCAGATAAGTACCCCACCCTCACTTAGCAGGGTACTGAATTACATGCAGTAATCCTCTATACAGAACATGGGTGTTCGTGGGCCTACTGTAAAGGCTGTGTGCTAAGACTGGGATATTTAAAATCCCATAGCACAGCAGCCATAAGTCCAGGTTATAGCAGAGGGTGGGAGTAGAAAGAGAGTGTGAGTCAGGTGATAGGGGTGGAGCAAGAAGAACAGGCAGAGAGCGACCCATATAGAGAGAGGAGGTATAGACAGATAATAGCAGGGGTGGTTGGAGAACTTAGAGGAGGAAGGGGGACATTGAGGGAGCATGGTGGGAGACCAAGAGTGGGTGGAGTCACAGAGGAAAGGCAGTGCCAGGATGCAGGAGAAGAAGCGGTGTAGGCCAGAGAGCAAGAGTGAGTGCAGGACAGGAAGCATAGTGGAGTGGGGTCACTGCTGACAAGCAAGCAGAGCCCACCCCCTCACATGCAAATGGGGTGATTACAAAGGAAGGGATTTGGTGGTGGACATCATCTTTTTATGCCCCCCCTCACTCTCAGAAGGGGTTACATTTTGGGGAGCAGTGTCAAAAGGGGCATTAGGGTGCATTATTAAGGGGTGCCAGGAGACACAGTCCTCCATTCTATAGGCTCATCAAAAACCAACAAGAACAACAGGTAATTCAGCAAGTAGATTTAAAGCCTCTCTGTGGATTTATGTTCATACTGCTCCCTCTAGTAATGTTACAAGGCAACTGCAGTTTAATCACTGGATTGAGAAAGGGGCCGTCCTATGCAAATAATCTCCTCCCATGATTACTTCTGTGAGCTTCCGTTGTGATACAATGATAGGACCTTCAACATATGCTCTTCAGCAGATTTGTAAAGTTATCAAATTGCCTTAGGCTAAGGATTGTTCCACTTGAAGGCCCTCAGATAAGTACCCCACCCTCACTTAGCAGGGTACTGAATTACATGCAGTAATCCTCTATACAGAACATGGGTGTTCGTGGGCCTACTGTAAAGGCTGTGTGCTAAGACTGGGATGTTTAAAATCCCTTAGCACAGCAGCCATATGTCCAGGTTATAGCAGAGGGTGGGAGTAGAAAGAGAGTGTGAGTCAGGTGGTAGGGGTGGAGCAAGAAGGACAGGCAGAGAGAGACCCATATAGAGAGAGGAGGTATAGACAGATAATAGCAGGGGTGGTTGGAGAACTTAGAGGAGGAAGGGGGACATTGAGGGAGCATGGTGGGAGACCAAGAGTGGGTGGAGTCACAGAGGAAAGGCAGTGCCAGGATGCAGGAGAAGAAGCGGTGTAGGCCAGAGAGCAAGAGTGAGTGCAGGACAGGAAGCATAGTGGAGTGGGGTCAATGCTGACAAGCAAGCAGAGCCCACCCCCTCATATGCAAATGGGGTGATTTCAAAGGAAGGGATTTGGTGGTGGACATCATCTTTTTATGCCCCCCCTCACTCTCAGAAGGGGTTACATTTTGGGGAGCAGTGTCAAAAGGGGCATTAGGGTGCATTATTAAGGGGTGCCAGGAGACACAGTCCTCCATTCTAAAGGCTCATCAAAAACCAACAAGAACAAAAGGTAATTCAGCAAGTAGATTTAAAGCCTCTCTGTGGATTTATGTTCAACTGCTCCCTCTAGTAATGTTACATGGCAACTGCAGTTTAATCACTGGATTGAGAAAGGGGCCGTCCTATGCAAATAATCTCCTCCCATGATTACTTCTGTGAGCTTCCGTTGTGATACAATGATAGGACCTTCAACATATGCTCTTCAGCAGATTTGTAAAGTTATCAAATTGCCTTAGGCTAAGGATTGTTCCACTTGAAGGCCCTCAGATAAGTACCCCACCCTCACTTAGCAGGGTACTGAATTACATGCAGTAATCCTCTACACAGAACATGGCCGTTTGTGGGCTTACTGTAAAGGCTGTATGTTAAGACTGGGATGTTTAAAATCCCATAGCACAGCAGCCATAGGTCCAGGTTATAGCAGAGGGTGGGAGTAGAAAGAGAGTGTGAGTCAGGTGGTAGGGGTGGAGCAAGAAGAACAGGCAGAGAGAGACCCATATAGAGAGAGGAGGTATAGACAGATAATAGCAGGGGTGGTTGGAGAACTTAGAGGAGGAAGGGGGACATTGAGGGAGCATGGTGGGAGACCAAGAGTGGGTGGAGTCACAGAGGAAAGGCAGTGCCAGGATGCAGGAGAAGAAGCGGTGTAGGCCAGAGAGCAAGAGTGAGTGCAAGACAGGAAGCATAGTGGAGTGGGGTCACTGCTGACAAGCAAGCAGAGCCCACCCCCTCACATGCAAATGGGGTGATTTCAAAGGAAGGGATTTGGTGGTGGACATCATCTTTTTATGCCCCCCCTCACTCTCAGAAGGGGTTACATTTTGGGGAGCAGTGTCAAAAGGGGCATTAGGGTGCATTATTAAGGGGTGCCAGGAGACACAGTCCTCCATTCTATAGGCTCATCAAAAACCAACAAGAACAACAGGTAATTCAGCAAGTAGATTTAAAGCCTCTCTGTGGATTTATGTTCATACTGCTCCCTCTAGTAATGTTACAAGGCAACTGCAGTTTAATCACTGGATTGAGAAAGGGGCCGTCCTATGCAAATAATCTCCTCCCATGATTACTTCTGTGAGCTTCCGTTGTGATACAATGATAGGACCTTCAACATATGCTCTTCAGCAGATTTGTAAAGTTATCAAATTGCCTTAGGCTAAGGATTGTTCCACTTGAAGGCCCTCAGATAAGTACCCCACACTCACTTAGAAAGGGTACTGAATTACATGCAGTAATCCTCTATACAGAACATGGGCGTTTGTGGGCCTACTGTAAAGGCTGTATGCTAAGACTGGGATGTTTAAAATCCCATAGCACAGTATCCATAGGTCCAGGTTATAGCAGAGGATGGGAGTAGAAAGAGAGTGTGAGTCAGGTGGTAGGGGTGGAGCAAGAAGGACAGGCAGAGAGAGACCCATATAGAGAGAGGAGGTATAGACAGATAATAGCAGGGGTGGTTGGAGAACTTAGAGGAGGAAGGGGGACATTGAGGGAGCATGGTGGGAGACCAAGAGTGGGTGGAGTCACAGAGGAAAGGCAGTGCCAGGATGCAGGAGAAGAAGTGCTGTAGGCCAGAGAGCAAGAGTGAGTGCAGGACAGGATGCATGGTGGAGTGGGGTCACTGCTGACAAGCAAGCAGAGCCCAGCCCCTCGCATACAAATGGGTTGATTACAAAGGAAGGGATTTGGTGGTGGACATCATCTTTTTAACCCCCCCCCTCACTCTCAGAAGGGGTCAAATTTTGGGGAGCAGTGTCAAAAGGGGCATTAGGGTGCATTATTAAGGGGTGCCAGGAGACACAGTCCTCCATTCTAAAGGCTCATCAAAAACCAACAAGAACAAAAGGTAATTCAGCAAGTAGATTTAAAGCCTCTCTGTGGATTTATGTTCAACTGCTCCCTCTAGTAATGTTACATGGCAACTGCAGTTTAATCACTGGATTGAGAAAGGGGCCGTCCTATGCAAATAATCTCCTCCCATGATTACTTCTGTGAGCTTCCGTTGTGATACAATGATAGGACCTTCAACATATGCTCTTCAGCAGATTTGTAAAGTTATCAAATTGCCTTAGGCTAAGGATTGTTCCACTTGAAGGCCCTCAGATAAGTACCCCACCCTCACTTAGCAGGGTACTGAATTACATGCAGTAATCCTCTATACAGAACATGGGCGTTTGTGGGCCTACTGTAAAGGTTGTATGCTAAGACTGGGATGTTTAAAATCCCATAGCACAGCAGCCATAGGTCCAGGTTATAGCAGAGGGTGGGGGTAGAAAGAGAGTGTGAGTCAGGTGATAGGGGTGGAGCAAGAAGAACAGGCAGAGAGTGACCCATATAGAGAAAGGAGGTATAGACAGATAATAGCAGGGGTGGTTGGAGAACTTAGAGGAGGAAGGGGGACATTGAGGGAGCATGGTGGGATACCAAGAGTGGGTGGAGTCACAGAGGAAAGGCAGTGCCAGGATGCAGGAGAAGAAGCGGTGTAGGCCAGAGAGCAAGAGTGAGTGCAGGACAGGAAGCATAGTGGAGTGGGGTCACTGCTGACAAGCAAGCAAAGCCCACCCCCTCACATTCAAATGGGGTGATTACAAAGGAAGGGATTTGGTGGTGGACATCATCTTTTTATGCCCCCCCTCACTCTCAGAAGGGGTCAAATTTTGGGGAGCAGTGTCAAAAGGGGCATTAGGGTGCATTATTAAGGGGTGCCAGGAGACACAGTCCTCCATTCTAAAGGCTCATCAAAAACCAACAAGAACAAAAGGTAATTCAGCAAGTAGATTTAAAGCCTCTCTGTGGATTTATGTTCAACTGCTCCCTCTAGTAATGTTACAAGGCAACTGCAGTTTAATCACTGGATTGAGAAAGGGGCCGTCCTATGCAAATAATCTCCTCCCATGATTACTTCTGTGAGCTTCCGTTGTGATACAATGATAGGACCTTCAACATATGCTCTTCAGCAGATTTGTAAAGTTATCAAATTGCCTTAGGCTAAGGATTGTTCCACTTGAAGGCCCTCAGATAAGTACCCCACCCTCACTTAGCAGGGTACTGAATTACATGCAGTAATCCTCTATACAGAACATGGCCGTTCGTGGGCCTACTGTAAAGACTGTATGATAAGACTGGGATGTTTAAAATCCCATAGCACAGCAGCCATAGGTCCAGGTTATAGCAGAGGGTGGGAGTAGAAAGAGAGTGTGAGTCAGGTGGTAGGGGTGGAGCAAGAAGAACAGGCAGAGAGAGACCCCTATAGAGAGAGGAGGTATAGACAGATAATAGCAGGGGTGGTTGGAGAACTTAGAGGAGGAAGGGGGACATTGAGGGAGCATGGTGGGAGACCAAGAGTGGGTGGAGTCACAGAGGAAAGGCAGTGCCAGGATGCAGGAGAAGAAGCGGTGTAGGCCAGAGAGCAAGAGTGAGTGCAGGACAGGAAGCATAGTGGAGTGGGGTCACTGCTGACAAGCAAGCAGAGCCCACCCCCTCACATGCAAATGGGGTGATTACAAAGGAAGGGATTTGGTGGTGGACATCATCTTTTTATGCCCCCCCTCACTCTCAGAAGGGGTTACATTTTGGGGAGCAGTGTCAAAAGGGGCATTAGGGTGCATTATTAAGGGGTGCCAGGAGACACAGTCCTCCATTCTATAGGCTCATCAAAAACCAACAAGAACAACAGGTAATTCAGCAAGTAGATTTAAAGCCTCTCTGTGGATTTATGTTCATACTGCTCCCTCTAGTAATGTTACAAGGCAACTGCAGTTTAATCACTGGATTGAGAAAGGGGCCGTCCTATGCAAATAATCTCCTCCCATGATTACTTCTGTGAGCTTCCGTTGTGATACAATGATAGGACCTTCAACATATGCTCTTCAGCAGATTTGTAAAGTTATCAAATTGCCTTAGGCTAAGGATTGTTCCACTTGAAGGCCCTCAGATAAGTACCCCACCCTCACTTAGCAGGGTACTGAATTACATGCAGTAATCCTCTATACAGAACATGGGTGTTCGTGGGCCTACTGTAAAGGCTGTGTGCTAAGACTGGGATGTTTAAAATCCCATAGCACAGCAGCCATAGGTCCAGGTTATAGCAGAGGGTGGGAGTAGAAAGAGAGTGTGAGTCAGGTGGTAGGAGTGGAGCAAGAAAGACAGGCAGAGAGAGACCCATATAGAGAGAGGAGGTATAGACAGATAATAGCAGGGGTGGTTGGAGAACTTAGAGGAGGAAGGGGGACATTGAGGGAGCATGGTGGGAGACCAAGAGTGGGTGGAGTCACAGAGGAAAGGCAGTGCCAGGATGCAGGAGAAGAAGCGGTGTAGGCCAGAGAGCAAGAGTGAGTGCAGGACAGGAAGCATAGTGGAGTGGGGTCAATGCTGACAAGCAAGCAGAGCCCACCCCCTCATATGCAAATGGGGTGATTTCAAAGGAAGGGATTTGGTGGTGGACATCATCTTTTTATGCCCCCCCTCACTCTCAGAAGGGGTTACATTTTGGGGAGCAGTGTCAAAAGGGGCATTAGGGTGCATTATTAAGGGGTGCCAGGAGACACAGTCCTCCATTCTAAAGGCTCATCAAAAACCAACAAGAACAAAAGGTAATTCAGCAAGTAGATTTAAAGCCTCTCTGTGGATTTATGTTCAACTGCTCCCTCTAGTAATGTTACATGGCAACTGCAGTTTAATCACTGGATTGAGAAAGGGGCCGTCCTATGCAAATAATCTCCTCCCATGATTACTTCTGTGAGCTTCCGTTGTGATACAATGATAGGACCTTCAACATATGCTCTTCAGCAGATTTGTAAAGTTATCAAATTGCCTTAGGCTAAGGATTGTTCCACTTGAAGGCCCTCAGATAAGTACCCCACCCTCACTTAGCAGGGTACTGAATTACATGCAGTAATCCTCTACACAGAACATGGCCGTTTGTGGGCTTACTGTAAAGGCTGTATGTTAAGACTGGGATGTTTAAAATCCCATAGCACAGCAGCCATAGGTCCAGGTTATAGCAGAGGGTGGGAGTAGAAAGAGAGTGTGAGTCAGGTGGTAGGGGTGGAGCAAGAAGAACAGGCAGAGAGAGACCCATATAGAGAGAGGAGGTATAGACAGATAATAGCAGGGGTGGTTGGAGAACTTAGAGGAGGAAGGGGGACATTGAGGGAGCATGGTGGGAGACCAAGAGTGGGTGGAGTCACAGAGGAAAGGCAGTGCCAGGATGCAGGAGAAGAAGCGGTGTAGGCCAGAGAGCAAGAGTGAGTGCAAGACAGGAAGCATAGTGGAGTGGGGTCACTGCTGACAAGCAAGCAGAGCCCACCCCCTCACATGCAAATGGGTTGATTACAAAGGAAGGGATTTGGTGGTGGACATCATCTTTTTATGCCCCCCCTCACTCTCAGAAGGGGTTACATTTTGGGGAGCAGTGTCAAAAGGGGCATTAGGGTGCATTATTAAGGGGTGCCAGGAGACACAGTCCTCCATTCTATAGGCTCATCAAAAACCAACAAGAACAACAGGTAATTCAGCAAGTAGATTTAAAGCCTCTCTGTGGATTTATGTTCATACTGCTCCCTCTAGTAATGTTACAAGGCAACTGCAGTTTAATCACTGGATTGAGAAAGGGGCCGTCCTATGCAAATAATCTCCTCCCATGATTACTTCTGTGAGCTTCCGTTGTGATACAATGATAGGACCTTCAACATATGCTCTTCAGCAGATTTGTAAAGTTATCAAATTGCCTTAGGCTAAGGATTGTTCCACTTGAAGGCCCTCAGATAAGTACCCACCCTCACTTAGCAGGGTACTGAATTACATGCAGTAATCCTCTATACAGAACATGGGCGTTTGTGGGCCTACTGTAAAGGCTGTATGCTAAGACTGGGATGTTTAAAATTCTATAGCACAGCAGCCATAGGTCGAGGTTATAGCAGAGGGTGGGAGTAGAAAGAGAGTGTGAGTCAGGTGGTAGGGGTGGAGCAAGAAAGACAGAGAGAGAGAGACCCATATAGAGAGAGGAGGTATAGACAGATAATAGCAGGGGTGGTTGGAGAACTTAGAGGAGGAAGGGGGACATTGAGGCAGCATGGTGGGAGACCAAGAGTGGGTGGAGTCACAGAGGAAAGGCAGTGCCAGGATGCAGGAGAAGAAGCGGTGTAGGCCAGAGAGCAAGAGTGAGTGCAGGACAGGAAGCATAGTGGAGTGGGGTCAATGCTGACAAGCAAGCAGAGCCCACCCCCTCACATGCAAATGGGGTGATTTCAAAGGAAGGGATTTGGTGGTGGACATCATCTTTTTATGCCCCCCCTCACTCTCAGAAGGGGTTACATTTTGGGGAGCAGTGTCAAAAGGGGCATTAGGGTGCATTATTAAGGGGTGCCAGGAGACACAGTCCTCCATTCTATAGGCTCATCAAAAACCAACAAGAACAACAGGTAATTCAGCAAGTAGATTTAAAGCCTCTCTGTGGATTTATGTTCATACTGCTCCCTCTAGTAATGTTACAAGGCAACTGCAGTTTAATCACTGGATTGAGAAAGGGGCCGTCCTATGCAAATAATCTCCTCCCATGATTACTTCTGTGAGCTTCCGTTGTGATACAATGATAGGACCTTCAACATATGCTCTTCAGCAGATTTGTAAAGTTATCAAATTGCCTTAGGCTAAGGATTGTTCCACTTGAAGGCCCTCAGATAAGTACCCCACCCTCACTTAGCAGGGTACTGAATTACATGCAGTAATCCTCTATACAGAACATGGGCGTTTGTGGGCCTGCTGTAAAGGCTGTATGCTAAGACTGGGATGTTTAAAATCCTATAGCACAGCAGCCATAGGTCCAGGTTATAGCAGAGGGTGGGAGTAGAAAGAGAGTGTGAGTCAGGTGGTAGGGGTGGAGCAAGAAGGACAGGCAGAGAGAGACCCATATAGAGAGAGGAGGTATAGACAGATAATAGCAGGGGTGGTTGGAGAACTTAGAGGAGGAAGGGGGACATTGAGGGAGCATGGTGGGAGACCAAGAGTGGGTGGAGTCACAGAGGAAAGGCAGTGCCAGGATGCAGGAGAAGAAGTGGTGTAGGCCAGAGAGCAAGAGTGAGTGCAGGACAGGAAGCATAGTGGAGTGGGGTCACTGCTGACAAGCAAGCAGAGCCCAGCCCCTCGCATACAAATGGGGTGATTACAAAGGAAGGGATTTGGTGGTAGACATCATCTTTTTATGCCCCCCCTCACTCTCAGAAGGGGTCAAATTTTGGGGAGCAGTGTCAAAAGGGGCATTAGGGTGCATTATTAAGGGGTGCCAGGAGACACAGTCCTCCATTCTAAAGGCTCATCAAAAACCAACAAGAACAAAAGGTAATTCAGCAAGTAGATTTAAAGCCTCTCTGTGGATTTATGTTCAACTGCTCCCTCTAGTAATGTTACATGGCAACTGCAGTTTAATCACTGGATTGAGAAAGGGGCCGTCCTATGCAAATAATCTCCTCCCATGATTACTTCTGTGAGCTTCCGTTGTGATACAATGATAGGACCTTCAACATATGCTCTTCAGCAGATTTGTAAAGTTATCAAATTGCCTTAGGCTAAGGATTGTTCCACTTGAAGGCCCTCAGATAAGTACCCCACCCTCACTTAGCAGGGTACTGAATTACATGCAGTAATCCTCTATACAGAACATGGGTGTTCGTGGGCCTACTGTAAAGGCTGTGTGCTAAGACTGGGATGTTTAAAATCCCATAGCACAGCAGCCATAGGTCCAGGTTATAGCAGAGGGTGGGAGTAGAAAGAGAGTGTGAGTCAGATGGTAGGAGTGGAGCAAGAAGGACAGGCAGAGAGAGACCCATATAGAGAGAGGAGGTATAGACAGATAATAGCAGGGGTGGTTGGAGAACGTAGAGGAGGAAGGGGGACATTGAGGGAGCATGGTGGGAGACCAAGAGTGGGTGGAGTCACAGAGGAAAGGCAGTGCCAGGATGCAGGAGAAGAAGCGGTGTAGGCCAGAGAGCAAGAGTGAGTGCAGGACAGGAAGCATAGTGGAGTGGGGTCAATGCTGACAAGCAAGCAGAGCCCACCCCCTCACATGCAAATGGGGTGATTTCAAAGAAAGGATTTGGTGGTGGACATCATCTTTTTATGCCCCCCCTCACTCTCAGAAGGGGTTACATTTTGGGGAGCAGTGTCAAAAGGGGCATTAGGGTGCATTATTAAGGGGTGCCAGGAGACACAGTCCTCCATTCTATAGGCTCATCAAAAACCAACAAGAACAACAGGTAATTCAGCAAGTAGATTTAAAGCCTCTCTGTGGATTTATGTTCATACTGCTCCCTCTAGTAATGTTACAAGGCAACTGCAGTTTAATCACTGGATTGAGAAAGGGGCCGTCCTATGCAAATAATCTCCTCCCATGATTACTTCTGTGAGCTTCCGTTGTGATACAATGATAGGACCTTCAACATATGCTCTTCAGCAGATTTGTAAAGTTATCAAATTGCCTTAGGCTAAGGATTGTTCCACTTGAAGGCCCTCAGATAAGTACCCCACCCTCACTTAGCAGGGTACTGAATTACATGCAGTAATCCTCTATACAGAACATGGGTGTTCGTGGGCCTACTGTAAAGGCTGTGTGCTAAGACTGGGATGTTTAAAATCCCATAGCACAGCAGCCATAGGTCCAGGTTATAGCAGAGGGTGGGAGTAGAAAGAGAGTGTGAGTCAGGTGGTAGGAGTGGAGCAAGAAAGACAGGCAGAGAGAGACCCATATAGAGAGAGGAGGTATAGACAGATAATAGCAGGGGTGGTTGGAGAACTTAGAGGAGGAAGGGGGACATTGAGGGAGCATGGTGGGAGACCAAGAGTGGGTGGAGTCACAGAGGAAAGGCAGTGCCAGGATGCAGGAGAAGAAGCGGTGTAGGCCAGAGAGCAAGAGTGAGTGCAGGACAGGAAGCATAGTGGAGTGGGGTCAATGCTGACAAGCAAGCAGAGCCCACCCCCTCATATGCAAATGGGGTGATTTCAAAGGAAGGGATTTGGTGGTGGACATCATCTTTTTATGCCCCCCCTCACTCTCAGAAGGGGTTACATTTTGGGGAGCAGTGTCAAAAGGGGCATTAGGGTGCATTATTAAGGGGTGCCAGGAGACACAGTCCTCCATTCTAAAGGCTCATCAAAAACCAACAAGAACAAAAGGTAATTCAGCAAGTAGATTTAAAGCCTCTCTGTGGATTTATGTTCAACTGCTCCCTCTAGTAATGTTACATGGCAACTGCAGTTTAATCACTGGATTGAGAAAGGGGCCGTCCTATGCAAATAATCTCCTCCCATGATTACTTCTGTGAGCTTCCGTTGTGATACAATGATAGGACCTTCAACATATGCTCTTCAGCAGATTTGTAAAGTTATCAAATTGCCTTAGGCTAAGGATTGTTCCACTTGAAGGCCCTCAGATAAGTACCCCACCCTCACTTAGCAGGGTACTGAATTACATGCAGTAATCCTCTACACAGAACATGGCCGTTTGTGGGCTTACTGTAAAGGCTGTATGTTAAGACTGGGATGTTTAAAATCCCATAGCACAGCAGCCATAGGTCCAGGTTATAGCAGAGGGTGGGAGTAGAAAGAGAGTGTGAGTCAGGTGGTAGGGGTGGAGCAAGAAGAACAGGCAGAGAGAGACCCTTATAGAGAGAGGAGGTATAGACAGATAATAGCAGGGGTGGTTGGAGAACTTAGAGGAGGAAGGGGGACATTGAGGGAGCATGGTGGGAGACCAAGAGTGGGTGGAGTCACAGAGGAAAGGCAGTGCCAGGATGCAGGAGAAGAAGCGGTGTAGGCCAGAGAGCAAGAGTGAGTGCAAGACAGGAAGCATAGTGGAGTGGGGTCACTGCTGACAAGCAAGCAGAGCCCACCCCCTCACATGCAAATGGGTTGATTACAAAGGAAGGGATTTGGTGGTGGACATCATCTTTTTATGCCCCCCCTCACTCTCAGAAGGGGTTACATTTTGGGGAGCAGTGTCAAAAGGGGCATTAGGGTGCATTATTAAGGGGTGCCAGGAGACACAGTCCTCCATTCTATAGGCTCATCAAAAACCAACAAGAACAACAGGTAATTCAGCAAGTAGATTTAAAGCCTCTCTGTGGATTTATGTTCATACTGCTCCCTCTAGTAATGTTACAAGGCAACTGCAGTTTAATCACTGGATTGAGAAAGGGGCCGTCCTATGCAAATAATCTCCTCCCATGATTACTTCTGTGAGCTTCCGTTGTGATACAATGATAGGACCTTCAACATATGCTCTTCAGCAGATTTGTAAAGTTATCAAATTGCCTTAGGCTAAGGATTGTTCCACTTGAAGGCCCTCAGATAAGTACCCCACCCTCACTTAGCAGGGTACTGAATTACATGCAGTAATCCTCTATACAGAACATGGGCGTTTGTGGGCCTACTGTAAAGGCTGTATGCTAAGACTGGGATGTTTAAAATTCTATAGCACAGCAGCCATAGGTCGAGGTTATAGCAGAGGGTGGGAGTAGAAAGAGAGTGTGAGTCAGGTGGTAGGGGTGGAGCAAGAAAGACAGGCAGAGAGAGAGAGACCCATATAGAGAGAGGAGGTATAGACAGATAATAGCAGGGGTGGTTGGAGAACTTAGAGGAGGAAGGGGGACATTGAGGCAGCATGGTGGGAGACCAAGAGTGGGTGGAGTCACAGAGGAAAGGCAGTGCCAGGATGCAGGAGAAGAAGCGGTGTAGGCCAGAGAGCAAGAGTGAGTGCAGGACAGGAAGCATAGTGGAGTGGGGTCACTGCTGACAAGCAAGCAGAGCCCACCCCCTCACATGCAAATGGGGTGATTTCAAAGGAAGGGATTTGGTGGTGGACATCATCTTTTTATGCCCCCCCTCACTCTCAGAAGGGGTTACATTTTGGGGAGCAGTGTCAAAAGGGGCATTAGGGTGCATTATTAAGGGGTGCCAGGAGACACAGTCCTCCATTCTATAGGCTCATCAAAAACCAACAAGAACAACAGGTAATTCAGCAAGTAGATTTAAAGCCTCTCTGTGGATTTATGTTCATACTGCTCCCTCTAGTAATGTTACAAGGCAACTGCAGTTTAATCACTGGATTGAGAAAGGGGCCGTCCTATGCAAATAATCTCCTCCCATGATTACTTCTGTGAGCTTCCGTTGTGATACAATGATAGGACCTTCAACATATGCTCTTCAGCAGATTTGTAAAGTTATCAAATTGCCTTAGGCTAAGGATTGTTCCACTTGAAGGCCCTCAGATAAGTACCCCACCCTCACTTAGCAGGGTACTGAATTACATGCAGTAATCCTCTATACAGAACATGGGCGTTTGTGGGCCTGCTGTAAAGGCTGTATGCTAAGACTGGGATGTTTAAAATCCTTTAGCACAGCAGCCATAGGTCCAGGTTATAGCAGAGGGTGGGAGTAGAAAGAGAGTGTGAGTCAGGTGGTAGGGGTGGAGCAAGAAGGACAGGCAGAGAGAGACCCATATAGAGAGAGGAGGTATAGACAGATAATAGCAGGGGTGGTTGGAGAACTTAGAGGAGGAAGGGGGACATTGAGGGAGCATGGTGGGAGACCAAGAGTGGGTGGAGTCACAGAGGAAAGGCAGTGCCAGGATGCAGGAGAAGAAGTGGTGTAGGCCAGAGAGCAAGAGTGAGTGCAGGACAGGAAGCATAGTGGAGTGGGGTCACTGCTGACAAGCAAGCAGAGCCCAGCCCCTCGCATACAAATGGGGTGATTACAAAGGAAGGGATTTGGTGGTAGACATCATCTTTTTATGCCCCCCCTCACTCTCAGAAGGGGTCAAATTTTGGGGAGCAGTGTCAAAAGGGGCATTAGGGTGCATTATTAAGGGGTGCCAGGAGACACAGTCCTCCATTCTAAAGGCTCATCAAAAACCAACAAGAACAAAAGGTAATTCAGCAAGTAGATTTAAAGCCTCTCTGTGGATTTATGTTCAACTGCTCCCTCTAGTAATGTTACATGGCAACTGCAGTTTAATCACTGGATTGAGAAAGGGGCCGTCCTATGCAAATAATCTCCTCCCATGATTACTTCTGTGAGCTTCCGTTGTGATACAATGATAGGACCTTCAACATATGCTCTTCAGCAGATTTGTAAAGTTATCAAATTGCCTTAGGCTAAGGATTGTTCCACTTGAAGGCCCTCAGATAAGTACCCCACCCTCACTTAGCAGGGTACTGAATTACATGCAGTAATCCTCTATACAGAACATGGCCGTTCGTGGGCCTACTGTAAAGGCTGTATGCTAAGACTGGGATGTTTAAAATCCCATAGCACAGCAGCCATAGGTCCAGGTTATAGCAGAGGGTGGGAGTAGAAAGAGAGTGTGATTCAGGTGGTAGGGGTGGAGCAAGAAGAACAGGCAGAGAGAGACCCATATAAAGAGAGGAGGTATAGACAGATAATAGCAGGGGTGGTTGGAGAACTTAGAGGAGGAAGGGGGACATTGAGGGAGCATGGTGGGAGACCAAGAGTGGGGGGAGTCACAGAGGAAAGGCAGTGCCAGGATGCAGGAGAAGAAGCGGTGTAGGCCAGAGAGCAAGAGTGAGTGCAGGACAGGAAGCATAGTGGAGTGGGGTCACTGCTGACAAGCAAGCAGAGCCCACCCCCTCACATGCAAATGGGGTGATTACAAAGGAAGGGATTTGGTGGTGGACATCATCTTTTTATGCCCCCCCTCACTCTCAGAAGGGGTTACATTTTGGGGAGCAGTGTCAAAAGGGGCATTAGGGTGCATTATTAAGGGGTGCCAGGAGACACAGTCCTCCATTCTATAGGCTCATCAAAAACCAACAAGAACAACAGGTAATTCAGCAAGTAGATTTAAAGCCTCTCTGTGGATTTATGTTCATACTGCTCCCTCTAGTAATGTTACAAGGCAACTGCAGTTTAATCACTGGATTGAGAAAGGGGCCGTCCTATGCAAATAATCTCCTCCCATGATTACTTCTGTGAGCTTCCGTTGTGATACAATGATAGGACCTTCAACATATGCTCTTCAGCAGATTTGTAAAGTTATCAAATTGCCTTAGGCTAAGGATTGTTCCACTTGAAGGCCCTCAGATAAGTACCCCACCCTCACTTAGCAGGGTACTGAATTACATGCAGTAATCCTCTATACAGAACATGGGTGTTCGTGGGCCTACTGTAAAGGCTGTGTGCTAAGACTGGGATATTTAAAATCCCATAGCACAGCAGCCATAAGTCCAGGTTATAGCAGAGGGTGGGAGTAGAAAGAGAGTGTGAGTCAGGTGATAGGGGTGGAGCAAGAAGAACAGGCAGAGAGCGACCCATATAGAGAGAGGAGGTATAGACAGATAATAGCAGGGGTGGTTGGAGAACTTAGAGGAGGAAGGGGGACATTGAGGGAGCATGGTGGGAGACCAAGAGTGGGTGGAGTCACAGAGGAAAGGCAGTGCCAGGATGCAGGAGAAGAAGCGGTGTAGGCCAGAGAGCAAGAGTGAGTGCAGGACAGGAAGCATAGTGGAGTGGGGTCACTGCTGACAAGCAAGCAGAGCCCACCCCCTCACATGCAAATGGGGTGATTACAAAGGAAGGGATTTGGTGGTGGACATCATCTTTTTATGCCCCCCCTCACTCTCAGAAGGGGTTACATTTTGGGGAGCAGTGTCAAAAGGGGCATTAGGGTGCATTATTAAGGGGTGCCAGGAGACACAGTCCTCCATTCTATAGGCTCATCAAAAACCAACAAGAACAACAGGTAATTCAGCAAGTAGATTTAAAGCCTCTCTGTGGATTTATGTTCATACTGCTCCCTCTAGTAATGTTACAAGGCAACTGCAGTTTAATCACTGGATTGAGAAAGGGGCCGTCCTATGCAAATAATCTCCTCCCATGATTACTTCTGTGAGCTTCCGTTGTGATACAATGATAGGACCTTCAACATATGCTCTTCAGCAGATTTGTAAAGTTATCAAATTGCCTTAGGCTAAGGATTGTTCCACTTGAAGGCCCTCAGATAAGTACCCCACCCTCACTTAGCAGGGTACTGAATTACATGCAGTAATCCTCTATACAGAACATGGGTGTTCGTGGGCCTACTGTAAAGGCTGTGTGCTAAGACTGGGATGTTTAAAATCCCATAGCACAGCAGCCATATGTCCAGGTTATAGCAGAGGGTGGGAGTAGAAAGAGAGTGTGAGTCAGGTGGTAGGGGTGGAGCAAGAAGGACAGGCAGAGAGAGACCCATATAGAGAGAGGAGGTATAGACAGATAATAGCAGGGGTGGTTGGAGAACTTAGAGGAGGAAGGGGGACATTGAGGGAGCATGGTGGGAGACCAAGAGTGGGTGGAGTCACAGAGGAAAGGCAGTGCCAGGATGCAGGAGAAGAAGCGGTGTAGGCCAGAGAGCAAGAGTGAGTGCAGGACAGGAAGCATAGTGGAGTGGGGTCAATGCTGACAAGCAAGCAGAGCCCACCCCCTCATATGCAAATGGGGTGATTTCAAAGGAAGGGATTTGGTGGTGGACATCATCTTTTTATGCCCCCCCTCACTCTCAGAAGGGGTTACATTTTGGGGAGCAGTGTCAAAAGGGGCATTAGGGTGCATTATTAAGGGGTGCCAGGAGACACAGTCCTCCATTCTAAAGGCTCATCAAAAACCAACAAGAACAAAAGGTAATTCAGCAAGTAGATTTAAAGCCTCTCTGTGGATTTATGTTCAACTGCTCCCTCTAGTAATGTTACATGGCAACTGCAGTTTAATCACTGGATTGAGAAAGGGGCCGTCCTATGCAAATAATCTCCTCCCATGATTACTTCTGTGAGCTTCCGTTGTGATACAATGATAGGACCTTCAACATATGCTCTTCAGCAGATTTGTAAAGTTATCAAATTGCCTTAGGCTAAGGATTGTTCCACTTGAAGGCCCTCAGATAAGTACCCCACCCTCACTTAGCAGGGTACTGAATTACATGCAGTAATCCTCTACACAGAACATGGCCGTTTGTGGGCTTACTGTAAAGGCTGTATGTTAAGACTGGGATGTTTAAAATCCCATAGCACAGCAGCCATAGGTCCAGGTTATAGCAGAGGGTGGGAGTAGAAAGAGAGTGTGAGTCAGGTGGTAGGGGTGGAGCAAGAAGAACAGGCAGAGAGAGACCCATATAGAGAGAGGAGGTATAGACAGATAATAGCAGGGGTGGTTGGAGAACTTAGAGGAGGAAGGGGGACATTGAGGGAGCATGGTGGGAGACCAAGAGTGGGTGGAGTCACAGAGGAAAGGCAGTGCCAGGATGCAGGAGAAGAAGCGGTGTAGGCCAGAGAGCAAGAGTGAGTGCAAGACAGGAAGCATAGTGGAGTGGGGTCACTGCTGACAAGCAAGCAGAGCCCACCCCCTCACATGCAAATGGGTTGATTACAAAGGAAGGGATTTGGTGGTGGACATCATCTTTTTATGCCCCCCCTCACTCTCAGAAGGGGTTACATTTTGGGGAGAAGTGTCAAAAGGGGCATTAGGGTGCATTATTAAGGGGTGCCAGGAGACACAGTCCTCCATTCTATAGGCTCATCAAAAACCAACAAGAACAACAGGTCATTCAGCAAGTAGATTTAAAGCCTCTCTGTGGATTTATGTTCATACTGCTCCCTCTAGTAATGTTACAAGGCAACTGCAGTTTAATCACTGGATTGAGAAAGGGGCCGTCCTATGCAAATAATCTCCTCCCATGATTACTTCTGTGAGCTTCCGTTGTGATACAATGATAGGACCTTCAACATATGCTCTTCAGCAGATTTGTAAAGTTATCAAATTGCCTTAGGCTAAGGATTGTTCCACTTGAAGGCCCTCAGATAAGTACCCACCCTCACTTAGCAGGGTACTGAATTACATGCAGTAATCCTCTATACAGAACATGGGCGTTTGTGGGCCTACTGTAAAGGCTGTATGTTAAGACTGGGATGTTTAAAATTCTATAGCACAGCAGCCATAGGTCGAGGTTATAGCAGAGGGTGGGAGTAGAAAGAGAGTGTGAGTCAGGTGGTAGGGGTGGAGCAAGAAGGACAGGCAGAGAGAGAGAGACCCATATAGAGAGAGGAGGTATAGACAGATAATAGCAGGGGTGGTTGGAGAACTTAGAGGAGGAAGGGGGACATTGAGGCAGCATGGTGGGAGACCAAGAGTGGGTGGAGTCACAGAGGAAAGGCAGTGCCAGGATGCAGGAGAAGAAGCGGTGTAGGCCAGAGAGCAAGAGTGAGTGCAGGACAGGAAGCATAGTGGAGTGGGGTCAATGCTGACAAGCAAGCAGAGCCCACCCCCTCACATGCAAATGGGGTGATTTCAAAGGAAGGGATTTGGTGGTGGACATCATCTTTTTATGCCCCCCCTCACTCTCAGAAGGGGTTACATTTTGGGGAGCAGTGTCAAAAGGGGCATTAGGGTGCATTATTAAGGGGTGCCAGGAGACACAGTCCTCCATTCTATAGGCTCATCAAAAACCAACAAGAACAACAGGTAATTCAGCAAGTAGATTTAAAGCCTCTCTGTGGATTTATGTTCATACTGCTCCCTCTAGTAATGTTACAAGGCAACTGCAGTTTAATCACTGGATTGAGAAAGGGGCCGTCCTATGCAAATAATCTCCTCCCATGATTACTTCTGTGAGCTTCCGTTGTGATACAATGATAGGACCTTCAACATATGCTCTTCAGCAGATTTGTAAAGTTATCAAATTGCCTTAGGCTAAGGATTGTTCCACTTGAAGGCCCTCAGATAAGTACCCCACCCTCACTTAGCAGGGTACTGAATTACATGCAGTAATCCTCTATACAGAACATGGGCGTTTGTGGGCCTGCTGTAAAGGCTGTATGCTAAGACTGGGATGTTTAAAATCCTATAGCACAGCAGCCATAGGTCCAGGTTATAGCAGAGGGTGGGAGTAGAAAGAGAGTGTGAGTCAGGTGGTAGGGGTGGAGCAAGAAGGACAGGCAGAGAGAGACCCATATAGAGAGAGGAGGTATAGACAGATAATAGCAGGGGTGGTTGGAGAACTTAGAGGAGGAAGGGGGACATTGAGGGAGCATGGTGGGAGACCAAGAGTGGGTGGAGTCACAGAGGAAAGGCAGTGCCAGGATGCAGGAGAAGAAGTGGTGTAGGCCAGAGAGCAAGAGTGAGTGCAGGACAGGAAGCATAGTGGAGTGGGGTCACTGCTGACAAGCAAGCAGAGCCCAGCCCCTCGCATACAAATGGGGTGATTACAAAGGAAGGGATTTGGTGGTAGACATCATCTTTTTATGCCCCCCCTCACTCTCAGAAGGGGTCAAATTTTGGGGAGCAGTGTCAAAAGGGGCATTAGGGTGCATTATTAAGGGGTGCCAGGAGACACAGTCCTCCATTCTAAAGGCTCATCAAAAACCAACAAGAACAAAAGGTAATTCAGCAAGTAGATTTAAAGCCTCTCTGTGGATTTATGTTCAACTGCTCCCTCTAGTAATGTTACATGGCAACTGCAGTTTAATCACTGGATTGAGAAAGGGGCCGTCCTATGCAAATAATCTCCTCCCATGATTACTTCTGTGAGCTTCCGTTGTGATACAATGATAGGACCTTCAACATATGCTCTTCAGCAGATTTGTAAAGTTATCAAATTGCCTTAGGCTAAGGATTGTTACACTTGAAGGCCCTCAGATAAGTACCCCACCCTCACTTAGCAGGGTACTGAATTACATGCAGTAATCCTCTATACAGAACATGGGTGTTCGTGGGCCTACTGTAAAGGCTGTGTGCTAAGACTGGGATGTTTAAAATCCCATAGCACAGCAGCCATAGGTCCAGGTTATAGCAGAGGGTGGGAGTAGAAAGAGAGTGTGAGT
The DNA here is from genome assembly GCF_031143425.1 of Pleurodeles waltl. Classification (NCBI taxonomy): domain Eukaryota; kingdom Metazoa; phylum Chordata; class Amphibia; order Caudata; family Salamandridae; genus Pleurodeles; species Pleurodeles waltl. The sequence continues at coordinate 303,668,580 of NC_090437.1, read as the reverse complement.
CAGATGGTAGGAGTGGAGCAAGAAGGACAGGCAGAGAGAGACCCATATAGAGAGAGGAGGTATAGACAGATAATAGCAGGGGTGGTTGGAGAACGTAGAGGAGGAAGGGGGACATTGAGGGAGCATGGTGGGAGACCAAGAGTGGGTGGAGTCACAGAGGAAAGGCAGTGCCAGGATGCAGGAGAAGAAGCGGTGTAGGCCAGAGAGCAAGAGTGAGTGCAGGACAGGAAGCATAGTGGAGTGGGGTCAATGCTGACAAGCAAGCAGAGCCCACCCCCTCACATGCAAATGGGGTGATTTCAAAGGAAGGGATTTGGTGGTGGACATCATCTTTTTATGCCCCCCCTCACTCTCAGAAGGGGTTACATTTTGGGGAGCAGTGTCAAAAGGGGCATTAGGGTGCATTATTAAGGGGTGCCAGGAGACACAGTCCTCCATTCTAAAGGCTCATCAAAAACCAACAAGAACAAAAGGTAATTCAGCAAGTAGATTTAAAGCCTCTCTGTGGATTTATGTTCAACTGCTCCCTCTAGTAATGTTACATGGCAACTGCAGTTTAATCACTGGATTGAGAAAGGGGCCGTCCTATGCAAATAATCTCCTCCCATGATTACTTCTGTGAGCTTCCGTTGTGATACAATGATAGGACCTTCAACATATGCTCTTCAGCAGATTTGTAAAGTTATCAAATTGCCTTAGGCTAAGGATTGTTCCACTTGAAGGCCCTCAGATAAGTACCCCACCCTCACTTAGCAGGGTACTGAATTACATGCAGTAATCCTCTATACAGAACATGGCCGTTTGTGGGCCTACTGTAAAGGCTGTATGTTAAGACTGGGATGTTTAAAATCCCATAGCACAGCAGCAATAGGTCCAGGTTATAGCAGAGGGTGGGAGTAGAAAGAGAGTGTGAGTCAGGTGGTAGGGGTGGAGCAAGAAGAACAGACAGAGAGAGACCCATATAGAGAGAGGAGGTATAGACAGATAATAGCAGGGGTGGTTGGAGAACTTAGAGGAGGAAGGGGGACATTGAGGGAGCATGGTGGGAGACCAAGAGTGGGTGGAGTCACAGAGGAAAGGCAGTGCCAGGATGCAGGAGAAGAAGCGGTGTAGGCCAGAGAGCAAGAGTGAGTGCAGGACAGGAAGCATAGTGGAGTGGGGTCACTGCTGACAAGCAAGCAGAGCCCACCCCCTCACATGCAAATGGGGTGATTACAAAGGAAGGGATTTGGTGGTGGACATCATCTTTTTATGCCCCCCCTCACTCTCAGAAGGGGTTACATTTTGGGGAGCAGTGTCAAAAGGGGCATTAGGGTGCATTATTAAGGGGTGCCAGGAGACACAGTCCTCCATTCTATAGGCTCATCAACAACCAACAAGAACAACAGGTAATTCAGCAAGTAGATTTAAAGCCTCTCTGTGGATTTATGTTCATACTGCTCCCTCTAGTAATGTTACAAGGCAACTGCAGTTTAATCACTGGATTGAGAAAGGGGCCGTCCTATGCAAATAATCTCCTCCCATGATTACTTCTGTGAGCTTCCGTTGTGATACAATGATAGGACCTTCAACATATGCTCTTCAGCAGATTTGTAAAGTTATCAAATTGCCTTAGGCTAAGGATTGTTCCACTTGAAGGCCCTCAGATAAGTACCCCACCCTCACTTAGCAGGGTACTGAATTACATGCAGTAATCCTCTAAACAGAACATGGGTGTTCGTGGGCCTACTGTAAAGGCTGTGTGCTAAGACTGGGATGTTTAAAATCCCATAGCACAGCAGTCATAGGTCCAGGTTATAGCAGAGGGTGGGAGTAGAAAGAGAGTGTGAGTCAGATGGTAGGAGTGGAGCAAGAAGGACAGGCAGAGAGAGACCCATATAGAGAGAGGAGGTATAGACAGATAATAGCAGGGGTGGTTGGAGAACTTAGAGGAGGAAGGGGGACATTGAGGGAGCATGGTGGGAGAACAAGAGTGGGTGGAGTCACAGAGGAAAGGCAGTGCCAGGATGCAGGAGAAGAAGCGGTGTAGGCCAGAGAGCAAGAGTGAGTGCAGGACAGGAAGCATAGTGGAGTGGGGTCAATGCTGACAAGCAAGCAGAGCCCACCCCCTCACATGCAAATGGGGTGATTTCAAAGGAAGGGATTTGGTGGTGGACATCATCTTTTTATGCCCCCCCTCACTCTCAGAAGGGGTTACATTTTGGGGAGCAGTGTCAAAAGGGGCATTAGGGTGCATTATTAAGGGGTGCCAGGAGACACAGTCCTCCATTCTAAAGGCTCATCAAAAACCAACAAGAACAAAAGGTAATTCAGCAAGTAGATTTAAAGCCTCTCTGTGGATTTATGTTCAACTGCTCCCTCTAGTAATGTTACATGGCAACTGCAGTTTAATCACTGGATTGAGAAAGGGGCCGTCCTATGCAAATAATCTCCTCCCATGATTACTTCTGTGAGCTTCCGTTGTGATACAATGATAGGACCTTCAACATATGCTCTTCAGCAGATTTGTAAAGTTATCAAATTGCCTTAGGCTAAGGATTGTTCCACTTGAAGGCCCTCAGATAAGTACCCCACCCTCACTTAGCAGGGTACTGAATTACATGCAGTAATCCTCTATACAGAACATGGCTGTTTGTGGGCCTACTGTAAAGGCTGTATGTTAAGACTGGGATGTTTAAATTCCCATAGCACAGCAGCCATAGGTCCAGGTTATAGCAGAGGGTGGGAGTAGAAAGAGAGTGTGAGTCAGGTGGTAGGGGTGGAGCAAGAAGAACAGGCAGAGAGAGACCCATATAGAGAGAGGAGGTATAGACAGATAATAGCAGGGGTGGTTGGAGAACTTAGAGGAGGAAGGGGGACATTGAGGGAGCATGGTGGGAGACCAAGAGTGGGTGGAGTCACAGAGGAAAGGCAGTGCCAGGATGCAGGAGAAGAAGCGGTGTAGGCCAGAGAGCAAGAGTGAGTGCAGGACAGGAAGCATAGTGGAGTGGGGTCACTGCTCACAAGCAAGCAGAGCCCACCCCCTCACATGCAAATGGGGTGATTACAAAGGAAGGGATTTGGTGGTGGACATCATCTTTTTATGCCCCCCCTCACTCTCAGAAGGGGTTACATTTTGGGGAGCAGTGTCAAAAGGGGCATTAGGGTGCATTATTAAGGGGTGCCAGGAGACACAGTCCTCCATTCTATAGGCTCATCAAAAACCAACAAGAACAACAGGTAATTCAGCAAGTAGATTTAAAGCCTCTCTGTGGATTTATGTTCATACTGCTCCCTCTAGTAATGTTACAAGGCAACTGCAGTTTAATCACTGGATTGAGAAAGGGGCCGTCCTATGCAAATAATCTCCTCCCATGATTACTTCTGTGAGCTTCCGTTGTGATACAATGATAGGACCTTCAACATATGCTCTTCAGCAGATTTGTAAAGTTATCAAATTGCCTTAGGCTAAGGATTGTTCCACTTGAAGGCCCTCAGATAAGTACCCCACCCTCACTTAGCAGGGTACTGAATTACATGCAGTAATCCTCTAAACAGAACATGGGTGTTCGTGGGCCTACTGTAAAGGCTGTGTGCTAAGACTGGGATGGTTAAAATCCCATAGCACAGCAGTCATAGGTCCAGGTTATAGCAGAGGGTGGGAGTAGAAAGAGAGTGTGAGTCAGATGGTAGGAGTGGAGCAAGAAGGACAGGCAGAGAGAGACCCATATAGAGAGAGGAGGTATAGACAGATAATAGCAGGGGTGGTTGGAGAACTTAGAGGAGGAAGGGGGACATTGAGGGAGCATGGTGGGAGACCAAGAGTGGGTGGAGTCACAGAGGAAAGGCAGTGCCAGGATGCAGGAGAAGAAGCGGTGTAGGCCAGAGAGCAAGAGTGAGTGCAGGACAGGAAGCATAGTGGAGTGGGGTCAATGCTGACAAGCAAGCAGAGCCCACCCCCTCACATGCAAATGGGGTGATTTCAAAGGAAGGGATTTGGTGGTGGACATCATCTTTTTATGCCCCCCCTCACTCTCAGAAGGGGTTACATTTTGGGGAGCAGTGTCAAAAGGGGCATTAGGGTGCATTATTAAGGGGTGCCAGGAGACACAGTCCTCCATTCTAAAGGCTCATCAAAAACCAACAAGAACAAAAGGTAATTCAGCAAGTAGATTTAAAGCCTCTCTGTGGATTTATGTTCAACTGCTCCCTCTAGTAATGTTACATGGCAACTGCAGTTTAATCACTGGATTGAGAAAGGGGCCGTCCTATGCAAATAATCTCCTCCCATGATTACTTCTGTGAGCTTCCGTTGTGATACAATGATAGGACCTTCAACATATGCTCTTCAGCAGATTTGTAAAGTTATCAAATTGCCTTAGGCTAAGGATTGTTACACTTGAAGGCCCTCAGATAAGTACCCCACCCTCACTTAGCAGGGTACTGAATTACATGCAGTAATCCTCTACACAGAACATGGCCGTTTGTGGGCCTTCTGTAAAGGCTGTATGTTAAGACTGGGATGTTTAAAATCCCATAGCACAGCAGTCATAGGTCCAGGTTATAGCAGAGGGTGGGAGTAGAAAGAGAGTGTGAGTCAGGTGGTAGGGGTGGAGCAAGAAGAACAGGCAGAGAGAGACCCATATAGAGAGAGGAGGTATAGACAGATAATAGCAGGGGTGGTTGGAGAACTTAGAGGAGGAAGGGGGACATTGAGGGAGCATGGTGGGAGACCAAGAGTGGGTGGAGTCACAGAGGAAAGGCAGTGCCAGGATGCAGGAGAAGAAGCGGTGTAGGCCAGAGAGCAAGAGTGAGTGCAGGACAGGAAGCATAGTGGAGTGGGGTCACTGCTGACAAGCAAGCAGAGCCCACCCCCTCACATGCAAATGGGGTGATTACAAAGGAAGGGATTTGGTGGTGGACATCATCTTTTTATGCCCCCCCTCACTCTCAGAAGGGGTTACATTTTGGGGAGCAGTGTCAAAAGGGGCATTAGGGTGCATTATTAAGGGGTGCCAGGAGACACAGTCCTCCATTCTATAGGCTCATCAAAAACCAACAAGAACAACAGGTAATTCAGCAAGTAGATTTAAAGCCTCTCTGTGGATTTATGTTCAACTGCTCCCTCTAGTAATGTTACATGGCAACTGCAGTTTAATCACTGGATTGAGAAAGGGGCCGTCCTATGCAAATAATCTCCTCCCATGATTACTTCTGTGAGCTTCCGTTGTGATACAATGATAGGACCTTCAACATATGCTCTTCAGCAGATTTGTAAAGTTATCAAATTGCCTTAGGCTAAGGATTGTTCCACTTGAAGGCCCTCAGATAAGTACCCCACCCTCACTTAGCAGGGTACTGAATTACATGCAGTAATCCTCTATACAGAACATGGCCGTTTGTGGGCCTACTGTAAAGGCTGTATGTTAAGACTGGGATGTTTAAAATCCCATAGCACAGCAGCAATAGGTCCAGGTTATAGCAGAGGGTGGGAGTAGAAAGAGAGTGTGAGTCAGGTGGTAGGGGTGGAGCAAGAAGAACAGACAGAGAGAGACCCATATAGAGAGAGGAGGTATAGACAGATAATAGCAGGGGTGGTTGGAGAACTTAGAGGAGGAAGGGGGACATTGAGGGAGCATGGTGGGAGACCAAGAGTGGGTGGAGTCACAGAGGAAAGGCAGTGCCAGGATGCAGGAGAAGAAGCGGTGTAGGCCAGAGAGCAAGAGTGAGTGCAGGACAGGAAGCATAGTGGAGTGGGGTCACTGCTGACAAGCAAGCAGAGCCCACCCCCTCACATGCAAATGGGGTGATTACAAAGGAAGGGATTTGGTGGTGGACATCATCTTTTTATGCCCCCCCTCACTCTCAGAAGGGGTTACATTTTGGGGAGCAGTGTCAAAAGGGGCATTAGGGTGCATTATTAAGGGGTGCCAGGAGACACAGTCCTCCATTCTATAGGCTCATCAACAACCAACAAGAACAACAGGTAATTCAGCAAGTAGATTTAAAGCCTCTCTGTGGATTTATGTTCATACTGCTCCCTCTAGTAATGTTACAAGGCAACTGCAGTTTAATCACTGGATTGAGAAAGGGGCCGTCCTATGCAAATAATCTCCTCCCATGATTACTTCTGTGAGCTTCCGTTGTGATACAATGATAGGACCTTCAACATATGCTCTTCAGCAGATTTGTAAAGTTATCAAATTGCCTTAGGCTAAGGATTGTTCCACTTGAAGGCCCTCAGATAAGTACCCCACCCTCACTTAGCAGGGTACTGAATTACATGCAGTAATCCTCTATACAGAACATGGCCGTTTGTGGGCCTACTGTAAAGGCTGTATGTTAAGACTGGGATGTTTAAAATCCCATAGCACAGCAGCAATAGGTCCAGGTTATAGCAGAGGGTGGGAGTGGAAAGAGAGTGTGAGTCAGGTGGTAGGGGTGGAGCAAGAAGAACAGACAGAGAGAGACCCATATAGAGAGAGGAGGTATAGACAGATAATAGCAGGGGTGGTTGGAGAACTTAGAGGAGGAAGGGGGACATTGAGGGAGCATGGTGGGAGACCAAGAGTGGGTGGAGTCACAGAGGAAAGGCAGTGCCAGGATGCAGGAGAAGAAGCGGTGTAGGCCAGAGAGCAAGAGTGAGTGCAGGACAGGAAGCATAGTGGAGTGGGGTCACTGCTGACAAGCAAGCAGAGCCCACCCCCTCACATGCAAATGGGGTGATTACAAAGGAAGGGATTTGGTGGTGGACATCATCTTTTTATGCCCCCCCTCACTCTCAGAAGGGGTTACATTTTGGGGAGCAGTGTCAAAAGGGGCATTAGGGTGCATTATTAAGGGGTGCCAGGAGACACAGTCCTCCATTCTATAGGCTCATCAACAACCAACAAGAACAACAGGTAATTCAGCAAGTAGATTTAAAGCCTCTCTGTGGATTTATGTTCATACTGCTCCCTCTAGTAATGTTACAAGGCAACTGCAGTTTAATCACTGGATTGAGAAAGGGGCCGTCCTATGCAAATAATCTCCTCCCATGATTACTTCTGTGAGCTTCCGTTGTGATACAATGATAGGACCTTCAACATATGCTCTTCAGCAGATTTGTAAAGTTATCAAATTGCCTTAGGCTAAGGATTGTTCCACTTGAAGGCCCTCAGATAAGTACCCCACCCTCACTTAGCAGGGTACTGAATTACATGCAGTAATCCTCTATACAGAACATGGGTGTTCGTGGGCCTACTGTAAAGGCTGTGTGCTAAGACTGGGATGTTTAAAATCCCATAGCACAGCAGCCATAGGTCCAGGTTATAGCAGAGGGTGGGAGTAGAAAGAGAGTGTGAGTCAGATGGTAGGAGTGGAGCAAGAAGGACAGGCAGAGAGAGACCCATATAGAGAGAGGAGGTATAGACAGATAATAGCAGGGGTGGTTGGAGAACGGAGAGGAGGAAGGGGGACATTGAGGGAGCATGGTGGGAGACCAAGAGTGGGTGGAGTCACAGAGGAAAGGCAGTGCCAGGATGCAGGAGAAGAAGCGGTGTAGGCCAGAGAGCAAGAGTGAGTGCAGGACAGGAAGCATAGTGGAGTGGGGTCAATGCTGACAAGCAAGCAGAGCCCACCCCCTCACATGCAAATGGGGTGATTTCAAAGGAAGGGATTTGGTGGTGGACATCATCTTTTTATGCCCCCCCTCACTCTCAGAAGGGGTTACATTTTGGGGAGCAGTGTCAAAAGGGGCATTAGGGTGCATTATTAAGGGGTGCCAGGAGACACAGTCCTCCATTCTAAAGGCTCATCAAAAACCAACAAGAACAAAAGGTAATTCAGCAAGTAGATTTAAAGCCTCTCTGTGGATTTATGTTCAACTGCTCCCTCTAGTAATGTTACATGGCAACTGCAGTTTAATCACTGGATTGAGAAAGGGGCCGTCCTATGCAAATAATCTCCTCCCATGATTACTTCTGTGAGCTTCCGTTGTGATACAATGATAGGACCTTCAACATATGCTCTTCAGCAGATTTGTAAAGTTATCAAATTGCCTTAGGCTAAGGATTGTTCCACTTGAAGGCCCTCAGATAAGTACCCCACCCTCACTTAGCAGGGTACTGAATTACATGCAGTAATCCTCTATACAGAACATGGCCGTTTGTGGGCCTACTGTAAAGGCTGTATGTTAAGACTGGGATGTTTAAAATCCCATAGCACAGCAGCAATAGGTCCAGGTTATAGCAGAGGGTGGGAGTAGAAAGAGAGTGTGAGTCAGGTGGTAGGGGTGGAGCAAGAAGAACAGACAGAGAGAGACCCATATAGAGAGAGGAGGTATAGACAGATAATAGCAGGGGTGGTTGGAGAACTTAGAGGAGGAAGGGGGACATTGAGGGAGCATGGTGGGAGACCAAGAGTGGGTGGAGTCACAGAGGAAAGGCAGTGCCAGGATGCAGGAGAAGAAGCGGTGTAGGCCAGAGAGCAAGAGTGAGTGCAGGACAGGAAGCATAGTGGAGTGGGGTCACTGCTGACAAGCAAGCAGAGCCCACCCCCTCACATGCAAATGGGGTGATTACAATGGAAGGGATTTGGTGGTGGACATCATCTTTTTATGCCCCCCCTCACTCTCAGAAGGGGTTACATTTTGGGGAGCAGTGTCAAAAGGGGCATTAGGGTGCATTATTAAGGGGTGCCAGGAGACACAGGGCCATATTTATACTCCGTTTGCGCCGAAATTGCGTCGTTTTTTTTGACGCAATTTCGACGCAAAACTAACGCCAACTAACGCCATATTTATACTATGGCGTTAGAGGCGAATAGCGCCAAAGTTCCCGGAATGTGCGTCATTTTTTAGCGTGAACCCCTTCCTTGCGTTAATGATATGCAAGGGAGGCGTTCCCGTCTAAAAAATGGCTCCCAGGCCTTTACGTGGTATTTATACTCCCGGGCAAAAGAGACGCCCGGGAGTTGGCGTGGCTAAAAACGGCGCATTTGCGCCACTTTTTAATGCCTGCTCAGGGCAGGCGTTAAGGGGCCTGTGGGCTCAAAATGAGCCCACAGGTGCCCTCCCATGCCCCCAGGGACCCCCCCTGCCACCCTTGCCCACCCCAGGAGGACCCCCAAGGATGGAGGGACCCACCCCAGGGACATTCAGGTAAGTTCAGGTAAGTATAATTTTTTATTTTTTATATTTTATTTTGGTGGCATAGGGGGGCCTTATTTGTGCCCCCCTACATGCCACTATGCCCAATGACCATGCCCAGGGGACAGAAGTCCCCTGGGCATGGCCATTGGGCAAGGGGGCATGACTCCTATCTTTACAATGATAGGAGTCATGTTGATGGGGGATGGGCGTCGTTAAAAAATGGCGCAAGTCGGGTTAAGACGATTTTTTCGACGTAACCTGACTTGCCCCATTTTAAGACGCCCATGCGCCATTTTCCCCCTACGCCGGCGCTGTCTGGTCTACGTGGTTTTTTCCCACGCAAACCAGGCAGCGCCGGTCTGATTGCGCCGTCTAACGCCATTCCATAAATACGGCGGGCCATATTTATACTCCGTTTGCGCCGAAATTGCGTCGTTTTTTTTGACGCAATTTCGACGCAAAACTAATGCCAACTAACGCCATATTTATACTATGGCGTTAGAGGCGAATAGCGCCAAAGTTCCCGGAATGTGCGTCATTTTTTAGCGTGAACCCCTTCCTTGCTTTAATGATATGCAAGGGAGGCGTTCCCGTCTAAAAAATGACTCCCAGGCCTTTACGTGGTATTTATACTCCCGGGCAAAAGAGACGCCCGGGAGTTGGCGTGGCTAAAAACGGCGCATTTGCGCCACTTTTTAACGCCTGCTCAGGGCAGGCGTTAAGGGGCCTGTGGGCTCAAAATGAGCCCACAGGTGCCCTCCCATGCCCCCAGGGACCCCCCCTGCCACCCTTGCCCACCCCAGGAGGACCCCCAAGGATGGAGGGACCCACCCCAGGGACATTCAGGTAAGTTCAGGTAAGTATAATTTTTTATTTTTTATATTTTATTTTGGTGGCATAGGGGGGCCTTATTTGTGCCCCCCTACATGCCACTATGCCCAATGACCATGCCCAGGGGACAGAAGTCCCCTGGGCATGGCCATTGGGCAAGGGGGCATGACTCCTATCTTTACAATGATAGGAGTCATGTTGATGGGGGATGCGCGTCGTTAAAAAATGGCGCAAGTCGGGTTAAGACGATTTTTTCGACGTAACCTGACTTGCCCCATTTTAAGACGCCCATGCGCCATTTTCCCCCTACGCCGGCGCTGTCTGGTCTACGTGGTTTTTTCCCACGCAAACCAGGCAGCGCCGGTCTGATTGCGCCGTCTAACGCCATTCCATAAATACGGCGCCCGCTTGGCGCTTCAGAATGGCGTTAGACGGCGCAAAACTTTTTGACGCTAAACTGCGTTAGCGCAGTTTAGCGTCAAAAAGTATAAATATGGGCCGGCGCCCGCTTGGCGCTTCAGAATGGCGTTAGACGGCGCAAAACTTTTTGACGCTAAACTGCGTTAGCGCAGTTTAGCGTCAAAAAGTATAAATATGGGCCACAGTCCTCCATTCTATAGGCTCATCAACAACCAACAAGAACAACAGGTAATTCAGCAAGTAGATTTAAAGCCTCTCTGTGGATTTATGTTCATACTGCTCCCTCTAGTAATGTTACAAGGCAACTGCAGTTTAATCACTGGATTGAGAAAGGGGCCGTCCTATGCAAATAATCTCCTCCCATGATTACTTCTGTGAGCTTCCGTTGTGATACAATGATAGGACCTTCAACATATGCTCTTCAGCAGATTTGTAAAGTTATCAAATTGCCTTAGGCTAAGGATTGTTCCACTTGAAGGCCCTCAGATAAGTACCCCACCCTCACTTAGCAGGGTACTGAATTACATGCAGTAATCCTCTAAACAGAACATGGGTGTTCGTGGGCCTACTGTAAAGGCTGTGTGCTAAGACTGGGATGTTTAAAATCCCATAGCACAGCAGTCATAGGTCCAGGTTATAGCAGAGGGTGGGAGTAGAAAGAGAGTGTGAGTCAGATGGTAGGAGTGGAGCAAGAAGGACAGGCAGAGAGAGACCCATATAGAGAGAGGAGGTATAGACAGATAATAGCAGGGGTGGTTGGAGAACTTAGAGGAGGAAGGGGGACATTGAGGGAGCATGGTGGGAGACCAAGAGTGGGTGGAGTCACAGAGGAAAGGCAGTGCCAGGATGCAGGAGAAGAAGCGGTGTAGGCCAGAGAGCAAGAGTGAGTGCAGGACAGGAAGCATAGTGGAGTGGGGTCAATGCTGACAAGCAAGCAGAGCCCACCCCCTCACATGCAAATGGGGTGATTTCAAAGGAAGGGATTTGGTGGTGGACATCATCTTTTTATGCCCCCCCTCACTCTCAGAAGGGGTTACATTTTGGGGAGCAGTGTCAAAAGGGGCATTAGGGTGCATTATTAAGGGGTGCCAGGAGACACAGTCCTCCATTCTAAAGGCTCATCAAAAACCAACAAGAACAAAAGGTAATTCAGCAAGTAGATTTAAAGCCTCTCTGTGGATTTATGTTCAACTGCTCCCTCTAGTAATGTTACATGGCAACTGCAGTTTAATCACTGGATTGAGAAAGGGGCCGTCCTATGCAAATAATCTCCTCCCATGATTACTTCTGTGAGCTTCCGTTGTGATACAATGATAGGACCTTCAACATATGCTCTTCAGCAGATTTGTAAAGTTATCAAATTGCCTTAGGCTAAGGATTGTTCCACTTGAAGGCCCTCAGATAAGTACCCCACCCTCACTTAGCAGGGTACTGAATTACATGCAGTAATCCTCTATACAGAACATGGCCGTTTGTGGGCCTACTGTAAAGGCTGTATGTTAAGACTGGGATGTTTAAAATCCCATAGCACAGCAGCCATAGGTCCAGGTTATAGCAGAGGGTGGGAGTAGAAAGAGAGTGTGAGTCAGGTGGTAGGGGTGGAGCAAGAAGAACAGGCAGAGAGAGACCCATATAGAGAGAGGAGGTATAGACAGATAATAGCAGGGGTGGTTGGAGAACTTAGAGGAGGAAGGGGGACATTGAGGGAGCATGGTGGGAGACCAAGAGTGGGTGGAGTCACAGAGGAAAGGCAGTGCCAGGATGCAGGAGAAGAAGCGGTGTAGGCCAGAGAGCAAGAGTGAGTGCAGGACAGGAAGCATAGTGGAGTGGGGTCACTGCTGACAAGCAAGCAGAGCCCACCCCCTCACATGCAAATGGGGTGATTACAAAGGAAGGGATTTGGTGGTGGACATCATCTTTTTATGCCCCCCCTCACTCTCAGAAGGGGTTACATTTTGGGGAGCAGTGTCAAAAGGGGCATTAGGGTGCATTATTAAGGGGTGCCAGGAGACACAGTCCTCCATTCTATAGGCTCATCAAAAACCAACAAGAACAACAGGTAATTCAGCAAGTAGATTTAAAGCCTCTCTGTGGATTTATGTTCATACTGCTCCCTCTAGTAATGTTACAAGGCAACTGCAGTTTAATCACTGGATTGAGAAAGGGGCCGTCCTATGCAAATAATCTCCTCCCATGATTACTTCTGTGAGCTTCCGTTGTGATACAATGATAGGACCTTCAACATATGCTCTTCAGCAGATTTGTAAAGTTATCAAATTGCCTTAGGCTAAGGATTGTTCCACTTGAAGGCCCTCAGATAAGTACCCCACCCTCACTTAGCAGGGTACTGAATTACATGCAGTAATCCTCTATACAGAACATGGGTGTTCGTGGGCCTACTGTAAAGGCTCTGTGCTAAGACTGGGATGTTTAAAATCCCATAGCACAGCAGCCATAGGTCCAGGTTATAGCAGAGGGTGGGAGTAGAAAGAGAGTGTGAGTCAGATGGTAGGAGTGGAGCAAGAAGGACAGGCAGAGAGAGACCCATATAGAGAGAGGAGGTATAGACAGATAATAGCAGGGGTGGTTGGAGAACGTAGAGGAGGAAGGGGGACATTGAGGGAGCATGGTGGGAGACCAAGAGTGTGTGGAGTCACAGAGGAAAGGCAGTGCCAGGATGCAGGAGAAGAAGCGGTGTAGGCCAGAGAGCAAGAGTGAGTGCAGGACAGGAAGCATAGTGGAGTGGGGTCAATGCTGACAAGCAAGCAGAGCCCACCCCCTCACATGCAAATGGGGTGATTTCAAAGGAAGGGATTTGGTGGTGGACATCATCTTTTTATGCCCCCCCTCACTCTCAGAAGGGGTTACATTTTGGGGAGCAGTGTCAAAAGGGGCATTAGGGTGCATTATTAAGGGGTGCCAGGAGACACAGTCCTCCATTCTAAAGGCTCATCAAAAACCAACAAGAACAAAAGGTAATTCAGCAAGTAGATTTAAAGCCTCTCTGTGGATTTATGTTCAACTGCTCCCTCTAGTAATGTTACATGGCAACTGCAGTTTAATCACTGGATTGAGAAAGGGGCCGTCCTATGCAAATAATCTCCTCCCATGATTACTTCTGTGAGCTTCCGTTGTGATACAATGATAGGACCTTCAACATATGCTCTTCAGCAGATTTGTAAAGTTATCAAATTGCCTTAGGCTAAGGATTGTTCCACTTGAAGGCCCTCAGATAAGTACCCCACCCTCACTTAGCAGGGTACTGAATTACATGCAGTAATCCTCTATACAGAACATGGCCGTTTGTGGGCCTACTGTAAAGGCTGTATGTTAAGACTGGGATGTTTAAAATCCCATAGCACAGCAGCAATAGGTCCAGGTTATAGCAGAGGGTGGGAGTAGAAAGAGAGTGTGAGTCAGGTGGTAGGGGTGGAGCAAGAAGAACAGACAGAGAGAGACCCATATAGAGAGAGGAGGTATAGACAGATAATAGCAGGGGTGGTTGGAGAACTTAGAGGAGGAAGGGGGACATTGAGGGAGCATGGTGGGAGACCAAGAGTGGGTGGAGTCACAGAGGAAAGGCAGTGCCAGGATGCAGGAGAAGAAGCGGTGTAGGCCAGAGAGCAAGAGTGAGTGCAGGACAGGAAGCATAGTGGAGTGGGGTCACTGCTGACAAGCAAGCAGAGCCCACCCCCTCACATGCAAATGGGGTGATTACAAAGGAAGGGATTTGGTGGTGGACATCATCTTTTTATGCCCCCCCTCACTCTCAGAAGGGGTTACATTTTGGGGAGCAGTGTCAAAAGGGGCATTAGGGTGCATTATTAAGGGGTGCCAGGAGACACAGTCCTCCATTCTATAGGCTCATCAACAACCAACAAGAACAACAGGTAATTCAGCAAGTAGATTTAAAGCCTCTCTGTGGATTTATGTTCATACTGCTCCCTCTAGTAATGTTACAAGGCAACTGCAGTTTAATCACTGGATTGAGAAAGGGGCCGTCCTATGCAAATAATCTCCTCCCATGATTACTTCTGTGAGCTTCCGTTGTGATACAATGATAGGACCTTCAACATATGCTCTTCAGCAGATTTGTAAAGTTATCAAATTGCCTTAGGCTAAGGATTGTTCCACTTGAAGGCCCTCAGATAAGTACCCCACCCTCACTTAGCAGGGTACTGAATTACATGCAGTAATCCTCTATACAGAACATGGGTGTTCGTGGGCCTACTGTAAAGGCTGTGTGCTAAGACTGTGATGTTTAAAATCCCATAGCACAGCAGTCATAGGTCCAGGTTATAGCAGAGGGTGGGAGTAGAAAGAGAGTGTGAGTCAGATGGTAGGAGTGGAGCAAGAAGGACAGGCAGAGAGAGACCCATATAGAGAGAGGAGGTATAGACAGATAATAGCAGGGGTGGTTGGAGAACTTAGAGGAGGAAGGGGGACATTGAGGGAGCATGGTGGGAGACCAAGAGTGGGTGGAGTCACAGAGGAAAGGCAGTGCCAGGATGCAGGAGAAGAAGCGGTGTAGGCCAGAGAGCAAGAGTGAGTGCAGGACAGGAAGCATAGTGGAGTGGGGTCAATGCTGACAAGCAAGCAGAGCCCACCCCCTCACATGCAAATGGGGTGATTTCAAAGGAAGGGATTTGGTGGTGGACATCATCTTTTTATGCCCCCCCTCACTCTCAGAAGGGGTTACATTTTGGGGAGCAGTGTCAGAAGGGGCATTAGGGTGCATTATTAAGGGGTGCCAGGAGACACAGTCCTCCATTCTAAAGGCTCATCAAAAACCAACAAGAACAAAAGGTAATTCAGCAAGTAGATTTAAAGCCTCTCTGTGGATTTATGTTCAACTGCTCCCTCTAGTAATGTTACATGGCAACTGCAGTTTAATCACTGGATTGAGAAAGGGGCCGTCCTATGCAAATAATCTCCTCCCATGATTACTTCTGTGAGCTTCCGTTGTGATACAATGATAGGACCTTCAACATATGCTCTTCAGCAGATTTGTAAAGTTATCAAATTGCCTTAGGCTAAGGATTGTTCCACTTGAAGGCCCTCAGATAAGTACCCCACCCTCACTTAGCAGGGTACTGAATTACATGCAGTAATCCTCTATACAGAACATGGCCGTTTGTGGGCCTACTGTAAAGGCTGTATGTTAAGACTGGGATGTTTAAAATCCCATAGCACAGCAGCCATAGGTCCAGGTTATAGCAGAGGGTGGGAGTAGGAAGAGAGTGTGAGTCAGGTGGTAGGGGTGGAGCAAGAAGAACAGGCAGAGAGAGACCCATATAGAGAGAGGAGGTATAGACAGATAATAGCAGGGGTGGTTGGAGAACTTAGAGGAGGAAGGGGGACATTGAGGGAGCATGGTGGGAGACCAAGAGTGGGTGGAGTCACAGAGGAAAGGCAGTGCCAGGATGCAGGAGAAGAAGCGGTGTAGGCCAGAGAGCAAGAGTGAGTGCAGGACAGGAAGCATAGTGGAGTGGGGTCACTGCTGACAAGCAAGCAGAGCCCACCCCCTCACATGCAAATGGGGTGATTACAAAGGAAGGGATTTGGTGGTGGACATCATCTTTTTATGCCCCCCCTCACTCTCAGAAGGGGTTACATTTTGGGGAGCAGTGTCAAAAGGGGCATTAGGGTGCATTATTAAGGGGTGCCAGGAGACACAGTCCTCCATTCTATAGGCTCATCAAAAACCAACAAGAACAACAGGTAATTCAGCAAGTAGATTTAAAGCCTCTCTGTGGATTTATGTTCATACTGCTCCCTCTAGTAATGTTACAAGGCAACTGCAGTTTAATCACTGGATTGAGAAAGGGGCCGTCCTATGCAAATAATCTCCTCCCATGATTACTTCTGTGAGCTTCCGTTGTGATACAATGATAGGACCTTCAACATATGCTCTTCAGCAGATTTGTAAAGTTATCAAATTGCCTTAGGCTAAGGATTGTTCCACTTGAAGGCCCTCAGATAAGTACCCCACCCTCACTTAGCAGGGTACTGAATTACATGCAGTAATCCTCTATACAGAACATGGGTGTTCGTGGGCCTACTGTAAAGGCTGTGTGCTAAGACTGGGATGTTTAAAATCCCATAGCACAGCAGCCATAAGTCCAGGTTATAGCAGAGGGTGGGAGTAGAAAGAGAGTGTGAGTCAGGTGATAGGGGTGGAGCAAGAAGAACAGGCAGAGAGCGACCCATATAGAGAGAGGAGGTATAGACAGATAATAGCAGGGGTGGTTGGAGAACTTAGAGGAGGAAGGGGGACATAGAGGGAGCATGGTGGGAGACCAAGAGTGGGTGGAGTCACAGAGGAAAGGCAGTGCCAGGATGCAGGAGAAGAAGCGGTGTAGGCCAGAGAGCAAGAGTGAGTGCAGGACAGGAAGCATAGTGGAGTGGGGTCACTGCTGACAAGCAAGCAGAGCCCACCCCCTCACATGCAAATGGGGTGATTACAAAGGAAGGGATTTGGTGGTGGACATCATCTTTTTATGCCCCCCCTCACTCTCAGAAGGGGTTACATTTTGGGGAGCAGTGTCAAAAGGGGCATTAGGGTGCATTATTAAGGGGTGACAGGAGACACAGTCCTCCATTCTATAGGCTCATCAAAAACCAACAAGAACAACAGGTAATTCAGCAAGTAGATTTAAAGCCTCTCTGTGGATTTATGTTCATACTGCTCCCTCTAGTAATGTTACAAGGCAACTGCAGTTTAATCACTGGATTGAGAAAGGGGACGTCCTATGCAAATAATCTCCTCCCATGATTACTTCTGTGAGCTTCCGTTGTGATACAATGATAGGACCTTCAACATATGCTCTTCAGCAGATTTGTAAAGTTATCAAATTGCCTTAGGCTAAGGATTGTTCCACTTGAAGGCCCTCAGATAAGTACCCCACCCTCACTTAGCAGGGTACTGAATTACATGCAGTAATCCTCTATACAGAACATGGGTGTTCGTGGGCCTACTGTAAAGGCTGTGTGCTAAGACTGGGATGTTTAAAATCCCATAGCACAGCAGCCATAGGTCCAGGTTATAGCAGAGGGTGGGAGTAGAAAGAGAGTGTGAGTCAGATGGTAGGAGTGGAGCAAGAAGGACAGGCAGAGAGAGACCCATATAGAGAGAGGAGGTATAGACAGATAATAGCAGGGGTGGTTGGAGAACTTAGAGGAGGAAGGGGGACATTGAGGGAGCATGGTGGGAGACCAAGAGTGGGTGGAGTCACAGAGGAAAGGCAGTGCCAGGATGCAGGAGAAAAAGCGGTGTAGGCCAGAGAGCAAGAGTGAGTGCAGGACAGGAAGCATAGTGGAGTGGGGTCAATGCTGACAAGCAAGCAGAGCCCACCCCCTCACATGCAAATGGGGTGATTTCAAAGGAAGGGATTTGGTGGTGGACATCATCTTTTTATGCCCCCCCTCACTCTCAGAAGGGGTTACATTTTGGGGAGCAGTGTCAAAAGGGGCATTAGGGTGCATTATTAAGGGGTGCCAGGAGACACAGTCCTCCATTCTAAAGGCTCATCAAAAACCAACAAGAACAAAAGGTAATTCAGCAAGTAGATTTAAAGCCTCTCTGTGGATTTATGTTCAACTGCTCCCTCTAGTAATGTTACATGGCAACTGCAGTTTAATCACTGGATTGAGAAAGGGGCCGTCCTATGCAAATAATCTCCTCCCATGATTACTTCTGTGAGCTTCCGTTGTGATACAATGATAGGACCTTCAACATATGCTCTTCAGCAGATTTGTAAAGTTATCAAATTGCCTTAGGCTAAGGATTGTTCCACTTGAAGGCCCTCAGATAAGTACCCCACCCTCACTTAGCAGGGTACTGAATTACATGCAGTAATCCTCTATACAGAACATGGGTGTTCGTGGGCCTACTGTAAAGGCTGTGTGCTAAGACTGGGATGTTTAAAATCCCATAGCACAGCAGCCATAGGTCCAGGTTATAGCAGAGGGTGGGAGTAGAAAGAGAGTGTGAGTCAGATGGTAGGAGTGGAGCAAGAAGGACAGGCAGAGAGAGACCCATATAGAGAGAGGAGGTATAGACAGATAATAGCAGGGGTGGTTGGAGAACTTAGAGGAGGAAGGGGGACATTGAGGGAGCATGGTGGGAGACCAAGAGTGGGTGGAGTCACAGAGGAAAGGCAGTGCCAGGATGCAGGAGAAGAAGCGGTGTAGGCCAGAGAGCAAGAGTGAGTGCAGGACAGGAAGCATAGTGGAGTGGGGTCAATGCTGACAAGCAAGCAGAGCCCACCCCCTCACATGCAAATGGGGTGATTTCAAAGGAAGGGATTTGGTGGTGGACATCATCTTTTTATGCCCCCCCTCACTCTCAGAAGGGGTTACATTTTGGGGAGCAGTGTCAAAAGGGGCATTAGGGTGCATTATTAAGGGGTGCCAGGAGACACAGTCCTCCATTCTAAAGGCTCATCAAAAACCAACAAGAACAAAAGGTAATTCAGCAAGTAGATTTAAAGCCTCTCTGTGGATTTATGTTCAACTGCTCCCTCTAGTAATGTTACATGGCAACTGCAGTTTAATCACTGGATTGAGAAAGGGGCCGTCCTATGCAAATAATCTCCTCCCATGATTACTTCTGTGAGCTTCCGTTGTGATACAATGATAGGACCTTCAACATATGCTCTTCAGCAGATTTGTAAAGTTATCAAATTGCCTTAGGCTAAGGATTGTTCCACTTGAAGGCCCTCAGATAAGTACCCCACCCTCACTCAGCAGGGTACTGAATTACATGCAGTAATCCTCTATTCAGAACATGGCCGTTTGTGGGCCTACTGTAAAGGCTGTATGTTAAGACTGGGATGTTTAAAATCCCATAGCACAGCAGCCATAGGTCCAGGTTATAGCAGAGGGAGGGAGTAGAAAGAGAGTGTGAGTCAGGAGGTAGGGGTGGAGCAAGAAGAACAGGCAGAGAGAGACCCATATAGAGAGAGGAGGTATAGACAGATAATAGCAGGGGTGGTTGGAGAACTTAGAGGAGGAAGGGGGACATTGAGGGAGCATGGTGGGAGACCAAGAGTGGGTGGAGTCACAGAGGAAAGGCAGTGCCAGGATGCAGGAGAAGAAGCGGTGTAGGCCAGAGAGCAAGAGTGAGTGCAGGACAGGAAGCATAGTGGAGTGGGGTCACTGCTGACAAGCAAGCAGAGCCCACCCCCTCACATGCAAATGGGGTGATTACAAAGGAAGGGATTTGGTGGTGGACATCATCTTTTTATGCCCCCCCTCACTCTCAGAAGGGGTTACATTTTGGGGAGCAGTGTCAAAAGGGGCATTAGGGTGCATTATTAAGGGGTGCCAGGAGACACAGTCCTCCATTCTATAGGCTCATCAACAACCAACAAGAACAACAGGTAATTCAGCAAGTAGATTTAAAGCCTCTCTGTGGATTTATGTTCATACTGCTCCCTCTAGTAATGTTACAAGGCAACTGCAGTTTAATCACTGGATTGAGAAAGGGGACGTCCTATGCAAATAATCTCCTCCCATGATTACTTCTGTGAGCTTCCGTTGTGATACAATGATAGGACCTTCAACATATGCTCTTCAGCAGATTTGTAAAGTTATCAAATTGCCTTAGGCTAAGGATTGTTCCACTTGAAGGCCCTCAGATAAGTACCCCACCCTCACTTAGCAGGGTACTGAATTACATGCAGTAATCCTCTATACAGAACATGGGTGTTCGTGGGCCTACTGTAAAGGCTGTGTGCTAAGACTGGGATGTTTAAAATCCCATAGCACAGCAGCCATAGGTCCAGGTTATAGCAGAGGGTGGGAGTAGAAAGAGAGTGTGAGTCAGATGGTAGGAGTGGAGCAAGAAGGACAGGCAGAGAGAGACCCATATAGAGAGAGGAGGTATAGACAGATAATAGCAGGGGTGGTTGGAGAACTTAGAGGAGGAAGGGGGACATTGAGGGAGCATGGTGGGAGACCAAGAGTGGGTGGAGTCACAGAGGAAAGGCAGTGCCAGGATGCAGGAGAAAAAGCGGTGTAGTCCAGAGAGCAAGAGTGAGTGCAGGACAGGAAGCATAGTGGAGTGGGGTCAATGCTGACAAGCAAGCAGAGCCCACCCCCTCACATGCAAATGGGGTGATTTCAAAGGAAGGGATTTGGTGGTGGACATCATCTTTTTATGCCCCCCCTCACTCTCAGAAGGGGTTACATTTTGGGGAGCAGTGTCAAAAGGGGCATTAGGGTGCATTATTAAGGGGTGCCAGGAGACACAGTCCTCCATTCTAAAGGCTCATCAAAAACCAACAAGAACAAAAGGTAATTCAGCAAGTAGATTTAAAGCCTCTCTGTGGATTTATGTTCAACTGCTCCCTCTAGTAATGTTACATGGCAACTGCAGTTTAATCACTGGATTGAGCAAGGGGCCGTCCTATGCAAATAATCTCCTCCCATGATTACTTCTGTGAGCTTCCGTTGTGATACAATGATAGGACCTTCAACATATGCTCTTCAGCAGATTTGTAAAGTTATCAAATTGCCTTAGGCTAAGGATTGTTCCACTTGAAGGCCCTCAGATAAGTACCCCACCCTCACTTAGCAGGGTACTGAATTACATGCAGTAATCCTCTATACAGAACATGGCCGTTTGTGGGCCTACTGTAAAGGCTGTATGTTAAGACTGGGATGTTTAAAATCCTATAGCACAGCAGCCATAGGTCCAGGTTATAGCAGAGGGTGGGAGTAGAAAGAGAGTGTGAGTCAGGTGGTAGGGGTGGAGCAAGAAGAACAGGCAGAGAGAGACCCATATAGAGAGAGGAGGTATAGACAGATAATAGCAGGGGTGGTTGGAGAACTTAGAGGAGGAAGGGGGACATTGAGGGAGCATGGTGGGAGACCAAGAGTGGGTGGAGTCACAGAGGAAAGGCAGTGCCAGGATGCAGGAGAAGAAGCGGTGTAGGCCAAGAGAGCAAGAGTGAGTGCAGGACAGGAAGCATAGTGGAGTGGGGTCACTGCTGACAAGCAAGCAGAGCCCACCCCCTCACATGCAAATGGGGTGATTACAAAGGAAGGGATTTGGTGGTGGACATCATCTTTTTATGCCCCCCCTCACTCTCAGAAGGGGTTACATTTTGGGGAGCAGTGTCAAAAGGGGCATTAGGGTGCATTATTAAGGGGTGCCAGGAGACACAGTCCTCCATTCTATAGGCTCATCAACAACCAACAAGAACAACAGGTAATTCAGCAAGTAGATTTAAAGCCTCTCTGTGGATTTATGTTCATACTGCTCCCTCTAGTAATGTTACAAGGCAACTGCAGTTTAATCACTGGATTGAGAAAGGGGCCGTCCTATGCAAATAATCTCCTCCCATGATTACTTCTGTGAGCTTCCGTTGTGATACAATGATAGGACCTTCAACATATGCTCTTCAGCAGATTTGTAAAGTTATCAAATTGCCTTAGGCTAAGGATTGTTCCACTTGAAGGCCCTCAGATAAGTACCCACCCTCACTTAGCAGGGTACTGAATTACATGCAGTAATCCTCTATACAGAAGATGGAGTTTGTGGGCCTACTGTAAAGGCTGTATGCTAAAACTGGGATGTTTAAAATTCTATAGCACAGCAGCCATAGGTCGAGGTTATAGCAGAGGGTGGGAGTAGAAAGAGAGTGTGAGTCAGGTGGTAGGGGTGGAGCAAGAAGGACAGGCAGAGAGAGACCCGTATAGAGAGAGGAGGTATAGACAGATAATAGCAGGGGTGGTTGGAGAACTTAGAGGAGGAAGGGGGACATTGAGGGAGCATGGTGGGAGACCAAGAGTGGGTGGAGTCACAGAGGAAAGGCAGTGCCAGGATGCAGGAGAAGAAGCGGTGTAGGCCAGAGAGCAAGAGTGAGTGCAGGACAGGAAGCATAGTGGAGTGGGGTCAATGCTGACAAGCAAGCAGAGCCCACCCCCTCACATGCAAATGGGGTGATTTCAAAGGAAGGGATTTGGTGGTGGACATCATCTTTTTATGCCCCCCCTCACTCTCAGAAGGGGTTACATTTTGGGGAGCAGTGTCAAAAGGGGCATTAGGGTGCATTATTAAGGGGTGCCAGGAGACACAGTCCTCCATTCTATAGGCTCATCAAAAACCAACAAGAACAACAGGTAATTCAGCAAGTAGATTTAAAGCCTCTCTGTGGATTTATGTTCATACTGCTCCCTCTAGTAATGTTACAAGGCAACTGCAGTTTAATCACTGGATTGAGAAAGGGGCCGTCCTATGCAAATAATCTCCTCCCATGATTACTTCTGTGAGCTTCCGTTGTGATACAATGATAGGACCTTCAACATATGCTCTTCAGCAGATTTGTAAAGTTATCAAATTGCCTTAGGCTAAGGATTGTTCCACTTGAAGGCCCTCAGATAAGTACCCCACCCTCACTTAGCAGGGTACTGAATTACATGCAGTAATCCTCTATACAGAACATGGGCGTTTGTGGGCCTACTGTAAAGGCTGTATGTTAAGACTGGGATGTTTAAAATCCCATAGCACAGCAGCCATAGGTCCAGGTTATAGCAGAGGCTGGGAGTAGAAAGAGAGTGTGAGTCAGGTGGTGGGGGTGGAGCAAGAAGGACAGGCAGAGAGAGACCCATATAGAGAGAGGAGGTATAGACAGATAATAGCAGGGGTGGTTGGAGAACTTAGAGGAGGAAGGGGGACATTGAGGGAGCATGGTGGGAGACCAAGAGTGGGTGGAGTCACAGAGGAAAGGCAGTGCCAGTATGCAGGAGAAGAAGTGGTGTAGGCCAGAGAGCAAGAGTGAGTGCAGGACAGGAAGCATAGTGGAGTGGGATCACTGCTGACAAGCAAGCAGAGCCCAGCCCCTCGCATGCAAATGGGGTGATTACAAAGGAAGGGATTTGGTGGTGGACATCATCTTTTTATGCCCCCCCTCACTCTCAGAAGGGGTCAAATTTTGGGGAGCAGTGTCAAAAAGGGCATTAGGGTGCATTATTAAGGGGTGCCAGGAGACACAGTCCTCCATTCTAAAGGCTCATCAAAAACCAACAAGAACAAAAGGTAATTCAGCAAGTAGATTTAAAGCCTCTCTGTGGATTTATGTTCAACTGCTCCCTCTAGTAATGTTACATGGCAACTGCAGTTTAATCACTGGATTGAGAAAGGGGCCGTCCTATGCAAATAATCTCCTCCCATGATTACTTCTGTGAGCTTCCGTTGTGATACAATGATAGGACCTTCAACATATGCTCTTCAGCAGATTTGTAAAGTTATCAAATTGCCTTAGGCTAAGGATTGTTCCACTTGAAGGCCCTCAGATAAGTACCCCACCCTCACTTAGCAGGGTACTGAATTACATGCAGTAATCCTCTATACAGAACATGGCCGTTCGTGGGCCTACTGTAAAGGCTGTATGCTAAGACTGGGATGTTTAAAATCCCATAGCACAGCAGCCATAGGTCCAGATTATAGCAGAGGGTGGGAGTAGAAAGAGAGTGTGAGTCAGGTGGTAGGGGTGGAGCAAGAAGAACAGGCAGAGAGAGACCCATATAGAGAGAGGAGGTATAGACAGATAATAGCAGGGGTGGTTGGAGAACTTAGAGGAGGAAGGGGGACATTGAGGGAGCATGGTGGGAGACCAAGAGTGGGTGGAGTCACAGAGGAAAGGCAGTGCCAGGATGCAGGAGAAGAAGCGGTGTAGGCCAGAGAGCAAGAGTGAGTGCAGGACAGGAAGCATAGTGGAGTGGGGTCACTGCTGACAAGCAAGCAGAGCCCACCCCCTCACATGCAAATGGGGTGATTACAAAGGAAGGGATTTGGTGGTGGACATCATCTTTTTATGCCCCCCCTCACTCTCAGAAGGGGTTACATTTTGGGGAGCAGTGTCAAAAGGGGCATTAGGGTGCATTATTAAGGGGTGCCAGGAGACACAGTCCTCCATTCTATAGGCTCATCAACAACCAACAAGAACAACAGGTAATTCAGCAAGTAGATTTAAAGCCTCTCTGTGGATTTATGTTCATACTGCTCCCTCTAGTAATGTTACAAGGCAACTGCAGTTTAATCACTGGATTGAGAAAGGGGCCGTCCTATGCAAATAATCTCCTCCCATGATTACTTCTGTGAGCTTCCGTTGTGATACAATGATAGGACCTTCAACATATGCTCTTCAGCAGATTTGTAAAGTTATCAAATTGCCTTAGGCTAAGGATTGTTCCACTTGAAGGCCCTCAGATAAGTACCCCACCCTCACTTAGCAGGGTACTGAATTACATGCAGTAATCCTCTATACAGAACATGGGTGTTCGTGGGCCTACTGTAAAGGCTGTGTGCTAAGACTGGGATGTTTAAAATCCCACAGCACTGCAGCCATAGGTCCAGGTTATAGCAGAGGGTGGGAGTAGAAAGAGAGTGTGAGTCAGATGGTAGGAGTGGAGCAAGAAGGACAGGCAGAGAGAGACCCATATAGAGAGAGGAGGTATAGACAGATAATAGCAGGGGTGGTTGGAGAACTTAGAGGAGGAAGGGGGACATTGAGGGAGCATGGTGGGAGACCAAGAGTGGGTGGAGTCACAGAGGAAAGGCAGTGCCAGGATGCAGGAGAAGAAGCGGTGTAGGCCAGAGAGCAAGAATGAGTGCAGGACAGGAAGCATAGTGGAGTGGGGTCAATGCTGACAAGCAAGCAGAGCCCACCCCCTCACATGCAAATGGGGTGATTTCAAAGGAAGGGATTTGGTGGTGGACATCATCTTTTTATGCCCCCCCTCACTCTCAGAAGGGGTTACATTTTGGGGAGCAGTGTCAAAAGGGGCATTAGGGTGCATTATTAAGGGGTGCCAGGAGACACAGTCCTCCATTCTATAGGCTCATCAAAAACCAACAAGAACAACAGGTAATTCAGCAAGTAGATTTAAAGCCTCTCTGTGGATTTATGTTCATACTGCTCCCTCTAGTAATGTTACAAGGCAACTGCAGTTTAATCGCTGGATTGAGAAAGGGGCCGTCCTATGCAAATAATCTCCTCCCATGATTACTTCTGTGAGCTTCCGTTGTGATACAATGATAGGACCTTCAACATATGCTCTTCAGCAGATTTGTAAAGTTATCAAATTGCCTTAGGCTAAGGATTGTTCCACTTGAAGGCCCTCAGATAAGTACCCCACCCTCACTTAGCAGGGTACTGAATTACATGCAGTAATCCTCTATACAGAACATGGGTGTTCGTGGGCCTACTGTAAAGGCTGTGTGCTAAGACTGGGATGTTTAAAATCCCATAGCACAGCAGCCATAGGTCCAGGTTATAGCAGAGGGTGGGAGTAGAAAGAGAGTGTGAGTCAGATGGTAGGAGTGGAGCAAGAAGGACAGGCAGAGAGAGACCCATATAGAGAGAGGAGGTATAGACAGATAATAGCAGGGGTGGTTGGAGAACGTAGAGGAGGAAGGGGGACAGTGAGGGAGCATGGTGGGAGACCAAGAGTGGGTGGAGTCACAGAGGAAAGGCAGTGCCAGGATGCAGGAGAAGAAGCGGTGTAGGCCAGAGAGCAAGAGTGAGTGCAGGACAGGAAGCATAGTGGAGTGGGGTCAATGCTGACAAGCAAGCAGAGCCCACCCCCTCACATGCAAATGGGGTGATTTCAAAGGAAGGGATTTGGTGGTGGACATCATCTTTTTATGCCCCCCCTCACTCTCAGAAGGGGTTACATTTTGGGGAGCAGTGTCAAAAGGGGCATTAGGGTGCATTATTAAGGGGTGCCAGGAGACACAGTCCTCCATTCTAAAGGCTCATCAAAAACCAACAAGAACAAAAGGTAATTCAGCAAGTAGATTTAAAGCCTCTCTGTGGATTTATGTTCAACTGCTCCCTCTAGTAATGTTACATGGCAACTGCAGTTTAATCACTGGATTGAGAAAGGGGCCGTCCTATGCAAATAATCTCCTCCCATGATTACTTCTGTGAGCTTCCGTTGTGATACAATGATAGGACCTTCAACATATGCTCTTCAGCAGATTTGTAAAGTTATCAAATTGCCTTAGGCTAAGGATTGTTCCACTTGAAGGCCCTCAGATAAGTACCCCACCCTCACTTAGCAGGGTACTGAATTACATGCAGTAATCCTCTATACAGAACATGGCCGTTTGTGGGCCTACTGTAAAGGCTGTATGTTAAGACTGGGATGTTTAAAATCCCATAGCACAGCAGCAATAGGTCCAGCTTATAGCAGAGGGTGGGAGTAGAAAGAGAGTGTGAGTCAGGTGGTAGGGGTGGAGCAAGAAGAACAGACAGAGAGAGACCCATATAGAGAGAGGAGGTATAGACAGATAATAGCAGGGGTGGTTGGAGAACTTAGAGGAGGAAGGGGGACATTGAGGGAGCATGGTGGGAGACCAAGAGTGGGTGGAGTCACAGAGGAAAGGCAGTGCCAGGATGCAGGAGAAGAAGCGGTGTAGGCCAGAGAGCAAGAGTGAGTGCAGGACAGGAAGCATAGTGGAGTGGGGTCACTGCTGACAAGCAAGCAGAGCCCACCCCCTCACATGCAAATGGGGTGATTACAAAGGAAGGGATTTGGTGGTGGACATCATCTTTTTATGCCCCCCCTCACTCTCAGAAGGGGTTACATTTTGGGGAGCAGTGTCAAAAGGGGCATTAGGGTGCATTATTAAGGGGTGCCAGGAGACACAGTCCTCCATTCTATAGGCTCATCAACAACCAACAAGAACAACAGGTAATTCAGCAAGTAGATTTAAAGCCTCTCTGTGGATTTATGTTCATACTGCTCCCTCTAGTAATGTTACAAGGCAACTGCAGTTTAATCACTGGATTGAGAAAGGGGCCGTCCTATGCAAATAATCTCCTCCCATGATTACTTCTGTGAGCTTCCGTTGTGATACAATGATAGGACCTTCAACATATGCTCTTCAGCAGATTTGTAAAGTTATCAAATTGCCTTAGGCTAAGGATTGTTCCACTTGAAGGCCCTCAGATAAGTACCCCACCCTCACGTAGCAGGGTACTGAATTACATGCAGTAATCCTCTATACAGAACATGGGTGTTCGTGGGCCTACTGTAAAGGCTGTGTGCTAAGACTGGGATGTTTAAAATCCCATAGCACAGCAGTCATAGGTCCAGGTTATAGCAGAGGGTGGGAGTAGAAAGAGAGTGTGAGTCAGATGGTAGGAGTGGAGCAAGAAGGACAGGCAGAGAGAGCCCCATATAGAGAGAGGAGGTATAGACAGATAATAGCAGGGGTGGTTGGAGAACTTAGAGGAGGAAGGGGGACATTGAGGGAGCATAGTGGGAGACCAAGAGTGGGTGGAGTCACAGAGGAAAGGCAGTGCCAGGATGCAGGAGAAGAAGCGGTGTAGGCCAGAGAGCAAGAGTGAGTGCAGGACAGGAAGCATAGTGGAGTGGGGTCAATGCTGACAAGCAAGCAGAGCCCACCCCCTCACATGCAAATGGGGTGATTTCAAAGGAAGGGATTTGGTGGTGGACATCATCTTTTTATGCCCCCCCTCACTCTCAGAAGGGGTTACATTTTGGGGAGCAGTGTCAAAAGGGGCATTAGGGTGCATTATTAAGGGGTGCCAGGAGACACAGTCCTCCATTCTAAAGGCTCATCAAAAACCAACAAGAACAAAAGGTAATTCAGCAAGTAGATTTAAAGCCTCTCTGTGGATTTATGTTCAACTGCTCCCTCTAGTAATGTTACATGGCAACTGCAGTTTAATCACTGGATTGAGAAAGGGGCCGTCCTATGCAAATAATCTCCTCCCATGATTACTTCTGTGAGCTTCCGTTGTGATACAATGATAGGACCTTCAACATATGCTCTTCAGCAGATTTGTAAAGTTATCAAATTGCCTTAGGCTAAGGATTGTTCCACTTGAAGGCCCTCAGATAAGTACCCCACCCTCACTTAGCAGGGTACTGAATTACATGCAGTAATCCTCTATACAGAACATGGCCGTTTGTGGGCCTACTGTAAAGGCTGTATGTTAAGACTGGGATGTTTAAAATCCCATAGCTCAACAGCCATAGGTCCAAGTTATAGCAGAGGGTGGGAGTAGAAAGAGAGTGTGAGTCAGGTGGTAGGGGTGGAGCAAGAAGAACAGGCAGAGAGAGACCCATATAGAGAGAGGAGGTATAGACAGATAATAGCAGGGGTGGTTGGAGAACTTAGAGGAGGAAGGGGGACATTGAGGGAGCATGGTGGGAGACCAAGAGTGGGTGGAGTCACAGAGGAAAGGCAGTGCCAGGATGCAGGAGAAGAAGCGGTGTAGGCCAGAGAGCAAGAGTGAGTGCAGGACAGGAAGCATAGTGGAGTGGGGTCACTGCTGACAAGCAAGCAGAGCCCACCCCCTCACATGCAAATGGGGTGATTACAAAGGAAGGGATTTGGTGGTGGACATCATCTTTTTATGCCCCCCCTCACTCTCAGAAGGGGTTACATTTTGGGGAGCAGTGTCAAAAGGGGCATTAGGGTGCATTATTAAGGGGTGCCAGGAGACACAGTCCTCCATTCTATAGGCTCATCAAAAACCAACAAGAACAACAGGTAATTCAGCAAGTAGATTTAAAGCCTCTCTGTGGATTTATGTTCATACTGCTCCCTCTAGTAATGTTACAAGGCAACTGCAGTTTAATCACTGGATTGAGAAAGGGGCCGTCCTATGCAAATAATCTCCTCCCATGATTACTTCTGTGAGCTTCCGTTGTGATACAATGATAGGACCTTCAACATATGCTCTTCAGCAGATTTGTAAAGTTATCAAATTGCCTTAGGCTAAGGATTGTTCCACTTGAAGGCCCTCAGATAAGTACCCCACCCTCACTTAGCAGGGTACTGAATTACATGCAGTAATCCTCTATACAGAACATGGGTGTTCGTGGGCCTACTGTAAAGGCTGTGTGCTAAGACTGGGATGTTTAAAATCCCATAGCACAGCAGCCATAAGTCCAGGTTGTAGCAGAGGGTGGGAGTAGAAAGAGAGTGTGAGTCAGGTGATAGGGGTGGAGCAAGAAGAACAGGCAGAGAGCGACCCATATAGAGAGAGGAGGTATAGACAGATAATAGCAGGGGTGGTTGGAGAACTTAGAGGAGGAAGGGGGACATTGAGGGAGCATGGTGGGAGACCAAGAGTGGGTGGAGTCACAGAGGAAAGGCAGTGCCAGGATGCAGGAGAAGAAGCGGTGTAGGCCAGAGAGCAAGAGTGAGTGCAGGACAGGAAGCATAGTGGAGTGGGGTCACTGCTGACAAGCAAGCAGAGCCCACCCCCTCACATGCAAATGGGGTGATTACAAAGGAAGGGATTTGGTGGTGGACATCATCTTTTTATGCCCCCCCTCACTCTCAGAAGGGGTTACATTTTGGGGAGCAGTGTCAAAAGGGGCATTAGGGTGCATTATTAAGGGGTGCCAGGAGACACAGTCCTCCATTCTATAGGCTCATCAAAAACCAACAAGAACAACAGGTAATTCAGCAAGTAGATTTAAAGCCTCTCTGTGGATTTATGTTCATACTGCTCCCTCTAGTAATGTTACAAGGCAACTGCAGTTTAATCACTGGATTGAGAAAGGGGCCGTCCTATGCAAATAATCTCCTCCCATGATTACTTCTGTGAGCTTCCGTTGTGATACAATGATAGGACCTTCAACATATGCTCTTCAGCATATTTGTAAAGTTATCAAATTGCCTTAGGCTAAGGATTGTTCCACTTGAAGGCCCTCAGATAAGTACCCCACCCTCACTTAGCAGGGTACTGAATTACATGCAGTAATCCTCTATACAGAACATGGGTGTTCGTGGGCCTACTGTAAAGGCTGTGTGCTAAGACTGGGATGTTTAAAATCCCATAGCACAGCAGCCATAGGTCCAGGTTATAGCAGAGGGTGGGAGTAGAAAGAGAGTGTGAGTCAGATGGTAGGAGTGGAGCAAGAAGGACAGGCAGAGAGAGACCCATATAGAGAGAGGAGGTATAGACAGATAATAGCAGGGGTGGTTGGAGAACTTAGAGGAGGAAGGGGGACATTGAGGGAGCATGGTGGGAGACCAAGAGTGGGTGGAGTCACAGAGGAAAGGCAGTGCCAGGATGCAGGAGAAGAAGCGGTGTAGGCCAGAGAGCAAGAGTGAGTGCAGGACAGGAAGCATAGTGGAGTGGGGTCAATGCTGACAAGCAAGCAGAGCCCACCCCCTCACATGCAAATGGGGTGATTTCAAAGGAAGGGATTTGGTGGTGGACATCATCTTTTTATGCCCCCCCTCACTCTCAGAAGGGGTTACATTTTGGGGAGCAGTGTCAAAAGGGGCATTAGGGTGCATTATTAAGGGGTGCCAGGAGACACAGTCCTCCATTCTAAAGGCTCATCAAAAACCAACAAGAACAAAAGGTAATTCAGCAAGTAGATTTAAAGCCTCTCTGTGGATTTATGTTCAACTGCTCCCTCTAGTAATGTTACATGGCAACTGCAGTTTAATCACTGGATTGAGAAAGGGGCCGTCCTATGCAAATAATCTCCTCCCATGATTACTTCTATGAGCTTCCGTTGTGATACAATGATAGGACCTTCAACATATGCTCTTCAGCAGATTTGTAAAGTTATCAAATTGCCTTAGGCTAAGGATTGTTCCACTTGAAGGCCCTCAGATAAGTACCCCACCCTCACTTAGCAGGGTACTGAATTACATGCAGTAATCCTCTATACAGAACATGGCCGTTTGTGGGCCTACTGTAAAGGCTGTATGTTAAGACTGGGATGTTTAAAATCCCATAGCACAGCAGCCATAGGTCCAGGTTATAGCAGAGGGTGGGAGTAGAAAGAGAGTGTGATTCAGGTGGTAGGGGTGGAGCAAGAAAAACAGGCAGAGAGAGACCCATATAGAGAGAGGAGGTATAGACAGATAATAGCAGGGGTGGTTGGAGAACTTAGAGGAGGAAGGGGGACATTGAGGGAGCATGGTGGGAGACCAAGAGTGGGTGGAGTCACAGAGGAAAGGCAGTGCCAGGATGCAGGAGAAGAAACGGTGTAGGCCAGAGAGCAAGAGTGAGTGCAGGACAGGAAGCATAGTGGAGTGGGGTCACTGCTGACAAGCAAGCAGAGCCCACCCCCTCACATGCAAATGGGGTGATTACAAAGGAAGGGATTTGGTGGTGGACATCATCTTTTTATGCCCCCCCTCACTCTCAGAAGGGGTTACATTTTGGGGAGCAGTGTCAAAAGGGGCATTAGGGTGCATTATTAAGGGGTGCCAGGAGACACAGTCCTCCATTCTATAGGCTCATCAACAACCAACAAGAACAACAGGTAATTCAGCAAGTAGATTTAAAGCCTCTCTGTGGATTTATGTTCATACTGCTCCCTCTAGTAATGTTACAAGGCAACTGCAGTTTAATCACTGGATTGAGAAAGGGGACGTCCTATGCAAATAATCTCCTCCCATGATTACTTCTGTGAGCTTCCGTTGTGATACAATGATAGGACCTTCAACATATGCTCTTCAGCAGATTTGTAAAGTTATCAAATTGCCTTAGGCTAAGGATTGTTCCACTTGAAGGCCCTCAGATAAGTACCCCACCCTCACTTAGCAGGGTACTGAATTACATGCAGTAATCCTCTATACAGAACATGGGTGTTCGTCGGCCTACTGTGAAGGCTGTGTGCTAAGACTGGGATGTTTAAAATCCCATAGCACAGCAGCCATAGGTCCAGGTTATAGCAGAGGGTGGGAGTAGAAAGAGAGTGTGAGTCAGATGGTAGGAGTGGAGCAAGAAGGACAGGCAGAGAGAGACCCATATAGAGAGAGGAGGTATAGACAGATAATAGCAGGGGTGGTTGGAGAACTTAGAGGAGGAAGGGGGACATTGAGGGAGCATGGTGGGAGACCAAGAGTGGGTGGAGTCACAGAGGAAAGGCAGTGCCAGGATGCAGGAGAAAAAGCGGTGTAGGCCAGAGAGCAAGAGTGAGTGCAGGACAGGAAGCATAGTGGAGTGGGGTCAATACTGACAAGCAAGCAGAGCCCACCCCCTCACATGCAAATGGGGTGATTTCAAAGGAAGGGATTTGGTGGTGGACATCATCTTTTTATGCCCCCCCTCACTCTCAGAAGGGGTTACATTTTGGGGAGCAGTGTCAAAAGGGGCATTAGGGTGCATTATTAAGGGGTGCCAGGAGACACAGTCCTCCATTCTAAAGGCTCATCAAAAACCAACAAGAACAAAAGGTAATTCAGCAAGTAGATTTAAAGCCTCTCTGTGGATTTATGTTCAACTGCTCCCTCTAGTAATGTTACATGGCAACTGCAGTTTAATCACTGGATTGAGAAAGGGGCCGTCCTATGCAAATAATCTCCTCCCATGATTACTTCTGTGAGCTTCCGTTGTGATACAATGATAGGACCTTCAACATATGCTCTTCAGCAGATTTGTAAAGTTATCAAATTGCCTTAGGCTAAGGATTGTTCCACTTGAAGGCCCTCAGATAAGTACCCCACCCTCACTTAGCAGGGTACTGAATTACATGCAGTAATCCTCTATACAGAACATGGCCGTTTGTGGGCCTACTGTAAAGGCTGTATGTTAAGACTGGGATGTTTAAAATCCCATAGCACACCAGCCATAGGTCCAGGTTATAGCAGAGGGTGGGAGTAGAAAGAGAGTGTGAGTCAGGTGGTAGGGGTGGAGCAAGAAGAACAGGCAGAGAGAGACCCATATAGAGAGAGGAGGTATAGACAAATAATAGCAGGGGTGGTTGGAGAACTTAGAGGAGGAAGGGGGACATTGAGGGAGCATGGTGGGAGACCAAGAGTGGGTGGAGTCACAGAGGAAAGGCAGTGCCAGGATGCAGGAGAAGAAGCGGTGTAGGCCAGAGAGCAAGAGTGAGTGCAGGACAGGAAGCATAGTGGAGTGGGGTCACTGCTGACAAGCAAGCAGAGCCCACCCCCTCACATGCAAATGGGGTGATTACAAAGGAAGGGATTTGGTGGTGGACATCATCTTTTTATGCCCCCCCTCACTCTCAGAAGGGGTTACATTTTGGGGAGCAGTGTCAAAAGGGGCATTAGGGTGCATTATTAAGGGGTGCCAGGAGACACAGTCCTCCATTCTATAGGCTCATCAACAACCAACAAGAACAACAGGTAATTCAGCAAGTAGATTTAAAGCCTCTCTGTGGATTTATGTTCATACTGCTCCCTCTAGTAATGTTACAAGGCAACTGCAGTTTAATCACTGGATTGAGAAAGGGGCCGTCCTATGCAAATAATCTCCTCCCATGATTACTTCTGTGAGCTTCCGTTGTGATACAATGATAGGACCTTCAACATATGCTCTTCAGCAGATTTGTAAAGTTATCAAATTGCCTTAGGCTAAGGATTGTTCCACTTGAAGGCCCTCAGATAAGTACCCACCCTCACTTAGCAGGGTACTGAATTACATGCAGTAATCCTCTATACAGAAGATGGCGTTTGTGGGCCTACTGTAAAGGCTGTATGCTAAAACTGGGATGTTTAAAATTCTATAGCACAGCAGCCATAGGTCGAGGTTATAGCAGAGGGTGGGAGTAGAAAGAGAGTGTGAGTCAGGTGGTAGGGGTGGAGCAAGAAGGACAGGCAGAGAGAGACCCGTATAGAGAGAGGAGGTATAGACAGATAATAGCAGGGGTGGTTGGAGAACTTAGAGGAGGAAGGGGGACATTGAGGGAGCATGGTGGGAGACCAAGAGTGGGTGGAGTCACAGAGGAAAGGCAGTGCCAGGATGCAGGAGAAGAAGCGGTGTAGGCCAGAGAGCAAGAGTGAGTGCAGGACAGGAAGCATAGTGGAGTGGGGTCAATGCTGACAAGCAAGCAGAGCCCACCCCCTCACATGCAAATGGGGTGATTTCAAAGGAAGGGATTTGGTGGTGGACATCATCTTTTTATGCCCCCCCTCACTCTCAGAAGGGGTTACATTTTGGGGAGCAGTGTCAAAAGGGGCATTAGGGTGCATTATTAAGGGGTGCCAGGAGACACAGTCCTCCATTCTATAGGCTCATCAAAAACCAACAAGAACAACAGGTAATTCAGCAAGTAGATTTAAAGCCTCTCTGTGGATTTATGTTCATACTGCTCCCTCTAGTAATGTTACAAGGCAACTGCAGTTTAATCACTGGATTGAGAAAGGGGCCGTCCTATGCAAATAATCTCCTCCCATGATTACTTCTGTGAGCTTCCGTTGTGATACAATGATAGGACCTTCAACATATGCTCTTCAGCATATTTGTAAAGTTATCAAATTGCCTTAGGCTAAGGATTGTTCCACTTGAAGGCCCTCAGATAAGTACCCCACCCTCACTTAGCAGGGTACTGAATTACATGCAGTAATCCTCTATACAGAACATGGGTGTTCGTGGGCCTACTGTAAAGGCTGTGTGCTAAGACTGGAATGTTTAAAATCCCATAGCACAGCAGCCATAGGTCCAGGTTATAGCAGAGGGTGGGAGTAGAAAGAGAGTGTGAGTCAGATGGTAGGAGTGGAGCAAGAAGGACAGGCAGAGAGAGACCCATATAGAGAGAGGAGGTATAGACAGATAATAGCAGGGGTGGTTGGAGAACTTAGAGGAGGAAGGGGGACATTGAGGGAGCATGGTGGGAGACCAAGAGTGGGTGGAGTCACAGAGGAAAGGCAGTGCCAGGATGCAGGAGAAGAAGCGGTGTAGGCCAGAGAGCAAGAGTGAGTGCAGGACAGGAAGCATAGTGGAGTGGGGTCAATGCTGACAAGCAAGCAGAGCCCACCCCCTCACATGCAAATGGGGTGATTTCAAAGGAAGGGATTTGGTGGTGGACATCATCTTTTTATGCCCCCCCTCACTCTCAGAAGGGGTTACATTTTGGGGAGCAGTGTCAAAAGGGGCATTAGGGTGCATTATTAAGGGGTGCCAGGAGACACAGTCCTCCATTCTAAAGGCTCATCAAAAACCAACAAGAACAAAAGGTAATTCAGCAAGTAGATTTAAAGCCTCTCTGTGGATTTATGTTCAACTGCTCCCTCTAGTAATGTTACATGGCAACTGCAGTTTAATCACTGGATTGAGAAAGGGGCCGTCCTATGCAAATAATCTCCTCCCATGATTACTTCTGTGAGCTTCCGTTGTGATACAATGATAGGACCTTCAACATATGCTCTTCAGCAGATTTGTAAAGTTATCAAATTGCCTTAGGCTAAGGATTGTTCCACTTGAAGGCCCTCAGATAAGTACCCCACCCTCACTTAGCAGGGTACTGAATTACATGCAGTAATCCTCTATACAGAACATGGCCGTTTGTGGGCCTACTGTAAAGGCTGTATGTTAAGACTGGGATGTTTAAAATCCCATAGCACAGCAGCCATAGGTCCAGGTTATAGCAGAGGGTGGGAGTAGAAAGAGAGTGTGAGTCAGGTGGTAGGGGTGGAGCAAGAAGAACAGGCAGAGAGAGACCCATATAGAGAGAGGAGGTATAGACAGATAATAGCAGGGGTGGTTGGAGAACTTAGAGGAGGAAGGGGGACATTGAGGGAGCATGGTGGGAGACCAAGAGTGGGTGGAGTCACAGAGGAAAGGCAGTGCCAGGATGCAGGAGAAGAAGCGGTGTAGGCCAGAGAGCAAGAGTGAGTGCAGGACAGGAAGCATAGTGGAGTGGGGTCACTGCTGACAAGCAAGCAGAGCCCACCCCCTCACATGCAAATGGGGTGATTACAAAGGAAGGGATTTGGTGGTGGACATCATCTTTTTATGCCCCCCCTCACTCTCAGAAGGGGTTACATTTTGGGGAGCAGTGTCAAAAGGGGCATTAGGGTGCATTATTAAGGGGTGCCAGGAGACACAGTCCTCCATTCTACAGGCTCATCAACAACCAACAAGAACAACAGGTAATTCAGCAAGTAGATTTAAAGCCTCTCTGTGGATTTATGTTCATACTGCTCCCTCTAGTAATGTTACAAGGCAACTGCAGTTTAATCACTGGATTGAGAAAGGGGACGTCCTATGCAAATAATCTCCACACATGATTACTTCTGTGAGCTTCCGTTGTGATACAATGATAGGACCTTCAACATATGCTCTTCAGCAGATTTGTAAAGTTATCAAATTGCCTTAGGCTAAGGATTGTTCCACTTGAAGGCCCTCAGATAAGTACCCCACCCTCACTTAGCAGGGTACTGAATTACATGCAGTAATCCTCTATACAGAACATGGGTGTTCGTGGGCCTACTGTAAAGGCTGTGTGCTAAGTCTGGGATGTTTAAAATCCCATAGCACAGCAGCCATAGGTCCAGGTTATAGCAGAGGGTGGGAGTAGAAAGAGAGTGTGAGTCAGATGGTAGGAGTGGAGCAAGAAGGACAGGCAGAGAGAGACCCATATAGAGAGAGGAGGTATAGACAGATAATAGCAGGGGTGGTTGGAGAACTTAGAGGAGGAAGGGGGACATTGAGGGAGCATGGTGGGAGACCAAGAGTGGGTGGAGTCACAGAGGAAAGGCAGTGCCAGGATGCAGGAGAAAAAGCGGTGTAGGCCAGAGAGCAAGAGTGAGTGCAGGACAGGAAGCATAGTGGAGTGGGGTCAATGCTGACAAGCAAGCAGAGCCCACCCCCTCACATGCAAATGGGGTGATTTCAAAGGAAGGGATTTGGTGGTGGACATCATCTTTTTATGCCCCCCCTCACTCTCAGAAGGGGTTACATTTTGGGGAGCAGTGTCAAAAGGGGCATTAGGGTGCATTATTAAGGGGTGCCAGGAGACACAGTCCTCCATTCTAAAGGCTCATCAAAAACCAACAAGAACAAAAGGTAATTCAGCAAGTAGATTTAAAGCCTCTCTGTGGATTTATGTTCAACTGCTCCCTCTAGTAATGTTACATGGCAACTGCAGTTTAATCACTGGATTGAGAAAGGGGCCGTCCTATGCAAATAATCTCCTCCCATGATTACTTCTGTGAGCTTCCGTTGTGATACAATGATAGGACCTTCAACATATGCTCTTCAGCAGATTTGTAAAGTTATCAAATTGCCTTAGGCTAAGGATTGTTCCACTTGAAGGCCCTCAGATAAGTACCCCACCCTCACTTAGCAGGGTACTGAATTACATGCAGTAATCCTCTATACAGAACATGGGCGTTTGTGGGCCTACTGTAAAGGCTGTATGATAAGACTGGGATGTTTAAAATCCCATAGCACAGCAGCCATAGGTCCAGGTTATAGCAGAGGGTGGGAGTAGAAAGAGAGTGTGAGTCAGGTGGTAGGGGTGGAGCAAGAAGAACAGGCAGAGAGAGACCCATATAGAGAGAGGAGGTATAGACAGATAATAGCAGGGGTGGTTGGAGAACTTAGAGGAGGAAGGGGGACATTGAGGGAGCATGGTGGGAGACCAAGAGTGGGTGGAGTCACAGAGGAAAGGCAGTGCCAGGATGCAGGAGAAGAAGCGGTGTAGGCCAGAGAGCAAGAGTGAGTGCAGGACAGGAAGCATAGTGGAGTGGGGTCACTGCTGACAAGCAAGCAGAGCCCACCCCCTCACATGCAAATGGGGTGATTACAAAGGAAGGGATTTGGTGGTGGACATCATCTTTTTATGCCCCCCCTCACTCTCAGAAGGGGTTACATTTTGGGGAGCAGTGTCAAAAGGGGCATTAGGGTGCATTATTAAGGGGTGCCAGGAGACACAGTCCTCCATTCTATAGGCTCATCAACAACCAACAAGAACAACAGGTAATTCAGCAAGTAGATTTAAAGCCTCTCTGTGGATTTATGTTCATACTGCTCCCTCTAGTAATGTTACAAGGCAACTGCAGTTTAATCACTGGATTGAGAAAGGGGCCGTCCTATGCAAATAATCTCCTCCCATGATTACTTCTGTGAGCTTCCGTTGTGATACACTGATAGGACCTTCAACATATGCTCTTCAGCAGATTTGTAAAGTTATCAAATTGCCTTAGGCTAAGGATTGTTCCACTTGAAGGCCCTCAGATAAGTACCCACCCTCACTTAGCAGGGTACTGAATTACATGCAGTAATCCTCTATACAGAAGATGGCTTTTGTGGGCCTACTGTAAAGGCTGTATGCTAAAACTGGGATGTTTAAAATTCTATAGCACAGCAGCCATAGGTCGAGGTTATAGCCGAGGGTGGGAGTAGAAAGAGAGTGTGAGTCAGGTGGTAGGGGTGGAGCAAGAAGGACAGGCAGAGAGACACCCGTATAGATAGAGGAGGTATAGACAGATAATAGCAGGGGTGGTTGGAGAACTTAGAGGAGGAAGGGGGACATTGAGGGAGCATGGTGGGAGACCAAGAGTGGGTGGAGTCACAGAGGAAAGGCAGTGCCAGGATGCAGGAGAAGAAGCGGTGTAGGCCAGAGAGCAAGAGTGAGTGCAGGACAGGAAGCATAGTGGAGTGGGGTCAATGCTGACAAGCAAGCAGAGCCCACCCCCTCACATGCAAATGGGGTGATTTCAAAGGAAGGGATTTGGTGGTGGACATCATCTTTTTATGCCCCCCCTCACTCTCAGAAGGGGTTACATTTTGGGGAGCAGTGTCAAAAGGGGCATTAGGGTGCATTATTAAGGGGTGCCAGGAGACACAGTCCTCCATTCTATAGGCTCATCAAAAACCAACAAGAACAACAGGTAATTCAGCAAGTAGATTTAAAGCCTCTCTGTGGATTTATGTTCATACTGCTCTCTCTAGTAATGTTACAAGGCAACTGCAGTTTAATCACTGGATTGAGAAAGGGGCCGTCCTATGCAAATAATCTCCTCCCATGATTACTTCTGTGAGCTTCCGTTGTGATACAATGATAGGACCTTCAACATATGCTCTTCAGCAGATTTGTAAAGTTATCAAATTGCCTTAGGCTAAGGATTGTTCCACTTGAAGGCCCTCAGATAAGTACCCCACCCTCACTTAGCAGGGTACTGAATTACATGCAGTAATCCTCTATACAGAACATGGGCGTTTGTGGGCCTACTGTAAAGGCTGTATGTTAAGACTGGGATGTTTAAAATCCCATAGCACAGCAGCCATAGGTCCAGGTTATAGCAGAGGCTGGGAGTAGAAAGAGAGTGTGAGTCAGGTGGTGGGGGTGGAGCAAGAAGGACAGGCAGAGAGAGACCCATATAGAGAGAGGAGGTATAGACAGATAATAGCAGGGGTGGTTGGAGAACTTAGAGGAGGAAGGGGGACATTGAGGGAGCATGGTGGGAGACCAAGAGTGGGTGGAGTCACAGAGGAAAGGCAGTGCCAGTATGCAGGAGAAGAAGTGGTGTAGGCCAGAGAGCAAGAGTGAGTGCAGGACAGGAAGCATAGTGGAGTGGGATCACTGCTGACAAGCAAGCAGAGCCCAGCCCCTCGCATGCAAATGGGGTGATTACAAAGGAAGGGATTTGGTGGTGGACATCATCTTTTTATGCCCCCCCTCACTCTCAGAAGGGGTTACATTTTGGGGAGCAGTGTCAAAAGGGGCATTAGGGTGCATTATTAAGGGGTGCCAGGAGACACAGTCCTCCATTCTAAAGGCTCATCAAAAACCAACAAGAACAAAAGGTAATTCAGCAAGTAGATTTAAAGCCTCTCTGTGGATTTATGTTCAACTGCTCCCTCTAGTAATGTTACATGGCAACTGCAGTTTAATCACTGGATTGAGAAAGGGGCCATCCTATGCAAATAATCTCCTCCCATGATTACTTCTGTGAGCTTCCGTTGTGATACAATGATAGGACCTTCAACATATGCTCTTCAGCAGATTTGTAAAGTTATCAAATTGCCTTAGGCTAAGGATTGTTCCACTTGAAGGCCCTCAGATAAGTACCCCCACCCTCACTTAGCAGGGTACTGAATTACATGCAGTTATCCTCTATACAGAACATGGCCGTTTGTGGGCCTACTGTAAAGGCTGTATGTTAAGACTGGGATGTTTAAAATCCCATAGCACAGCAGCCATAGGTCCAGGTTATAGCAGAGGGTGGGAGTAGAAAGAGAGTGTGAGTCAGGTGGTAGGGGTGGAGGCAAGAAGAACAGGCAGAGAGAGACCCATATAGAGAGAGGAGGTATAGACAGATAATAGCAGGGTGGTTGGAGATCTTAGAGGAGGAAGGGGGACATTGAGGGAGCATGGTGGGAGACCAAGAGTGGGTGGAGTCACAGAGGAAAGGCAGTGCCAGGATGCAGGAGAAGAAGCGGTGTAGGCCAGAGAGCAAGAGTGAGTGCAGGACAGGAAGCATAGTGGAGTGGGGTCACTGCTGACCAAGCAAGCAGAGCCCACCCCCTCACATGCAAATGGGGTGATTACAAAGGAAGGGATTTGGTGGTGGACATCATCTTTTTATGCCCCCCTCACTCTCAGAAGGGGTTACATTTTGGGGAGCAGTGTCAAAAGGGGCATTAGGGTGCATTATAAGGGGTTGCCAGGAGACAACAGTCCTCCATTCTATAGGCTCATCAACAACCAACAAGAACAACAGGTAATTCAGCAAGTAGATTTAAAGCCTCTCTGTGGATTTATGTTCATACTGCTCCCTCTAGTAATGTTACAGGGCAACTGCAGTTTAATCACTGGATTGAGAAAGGGGACGTCCTATGCAAATAATCTCCTCCCATGATTACTTCTGTGAGCTTCCGTTGTGATACAATGATAGGACCTTCAACATATGCTCTTCAGCAGATTTGTAAAGTTATCAAATTGCCTTAGGCTAAGGATTGTTCCACTTGAAGGCCCTCAGATAAGTACCCCACCCTCACATAGCAGGGTACTGAATTACATGCAGTAATCCTCTATACAGAACATGGGTGGTTCGTGGGCCTACTGTAAAGGCTGTGTGCTAAGACTGGTGATGTTTAAAATCCCATAGCACAGCAGCCATAGGTCCAGGTTATAGCAGAGG
Organism: Pleurodeles waltl; assembly: GCF_031143425.1. Classification (NCBI taxonomy): domain Eukaryota; kingdom Metazoa; phylum Chordata; class Amphibia; order Caudata; family Salamandridae; genus Pleurodeles; species Pleurodeles waltl. The sequence goes on along the minus strand of NC_090437.1, from coordinate 303,627,361 downwards.
GTGGGAGTAGAAAGAGAGTGTGAGTCAGATGGTAGGAGTGGGGCAAGAAGGACCGGCAGAGAGAGACCCATATAGAGAGAGGAGGTATAGACAGATAATAGCAGGGGTGGTTGGAGAACTTAGAGGAGGAAGGGGGGACATTGAGGGAGCATGGTGGGAGACCAAGAGTGGGTGGGAGTCACAGAGGAAAGGCAGTGCCAGGATGCAGGAGAAAAAGCGGTGTAGGCCAGAGAGCAAGAGTGAGTGCAGGACAGGAAGCATAGTGGAGTGGGGTCAATGCTGACAAGCAAGCAGAGCCCACCCACTCACATGCAAATGGGTGATTCAAAGGAAGGGATTTGGTGGTGGACATCATCTTTTTATGCCCCCCCTCACTCTCAGAAGGGGTTACATTTTGGGGAGCAGTGTCAAAAGGGGCATTAGGGTGCATTATTAAGGGTGCCAGGAGACACAGTCCTCCATTCTAAATGCTCATCAAAAACCAACAAGAACAAAAGGTATTCAGCAAGTAGATTTAAAGCCTCTCTGTGGATTTATGTTCAACTGCTCCCTCTAGTAATGTTACATGGCAACTGCAGTTTAATCACTGGATTGAGAAAGGGGCGTCCTATGCAAATAATCTCCTCCCATGATTACTTCTGTGAGCTTCCGTTGTGATACAATGATAGGTCCTTCAACATATGCTCTTCAGCAGATTTGTAAGTTATCAAATTGCCTTAGGCTAAGGATTGTTCCACTTGAAGGCCCTCAGATAAGTACCCCACCCTCACTTAGCAGGGTACTGAATTACATGCAGTAATCCTCTATACAGAACATGGCCGTTTGTGGGGCCTACTGTAAAGGCTGTATGTTAAGACTGGGATGTTTAAAATCCCATAGCACAGCAGCCATAGGTCCAGGTTATAGCAGAGGGTGGGAGTAGAAAGAGAGTGTGAGTTAGGTGGTAGGGGTGGAGCAAGAAGAACAGGCAGAGAGAGACCCATATTGAGAGAGGAGGTATAGACAGATAATAGCAGGGGTGGTTGGAGAACTTAGAGGAGGAAGGGGGACATTGAGGGAGCATGGTGGGAGACCAAGAGTGGGTGGATGTCACAGAGGAAAGGCAGTGCACAGGATGCAGGAGAAGAAGCGGTGTAGGCCAGAGAGCAAGAGTGAGTGCAGGACAGAAGCATAGTGGAGTGGGGTCACTGCTGACAAGCAAGCAGAGCCCACCCCCTCACATGCAAATGGGGTGATTACAAAGGAAGGGATTTGGTGGTGGACATCATCTTTTTATGACCCCCCTCACTCTCAGAAGGGGTTACATTTTGGGAGCAGTGTCAAAAAGGGGCATTAGGGTGCATTATTAAGGGGTGCCCAGGAGACACAGTCCTCCATTCTATAGGCTCATCAACAACCAACAAGAACAACAGGTAATTCAGCAAGTAGATTAAGCCTCTCTGTGGATTTATGTTCATACTGCTCCCTCTAGTAATGTTACAAGGCAACTGCAGTTTAATCACTGGGATTGAGAAAGGGGCCGTCCTATGCAAATAATCTCCTCCCATGATTACTTCTGTGAGCTTCCGTTGTGATACAATGATAGGACCTTCAACATATGCTCTTCAGCAGATTTGTAAAGTTATCAAATTGCCTTAGGCTAAGGATTGTTCCACTTGAAGGCCCTCAGATAAGTACCCACCCTCACTTAGCAGGGTACTGAATTACATGCAGTAATCCTCTATACAGAAGATGGCGTTTGTGGGCCTACTGTAAAGGCTGTATGCTAAAACTGGGATGTTTAAAATTCTATAGCACAGCAGCCATAGGTCGAGGTTATAGCAGAGGGTGGGAGTAGAAAGAGAGTGTGAGTCAGGTGGTAGGGGTGGAGCAAGAAGGACAGGCAGAGAGAGACCCGTGTAGAGAGAGGAGGTATGGACAGATAATAGCAGGGGTGGATGGAGAACTTAGAGGAGGAAGGGGGACATTGAGGGAGCATGGTGGGAGACCAAGAGTGGGTGGAGTCACAGAGGAAAGGCAGTGCCAGGATGCAGGAGAAGAAGCGGTGTAGGCCAGAGAGCAAGAGTGAGTGCAGGACAGGAAGCATAGTGGAGTGGGGTCAATGCTGACAAGCAAGCAGAGCCCACCCCCTCACATGCAAATGGGGTGATTTCAAAGGAAGGGATTTGGTGGTGGACATCATCTTTTTATGCCCCCCCTCACTCTCAGAAGGGGTTACATTTTGGGGAGCAGTGTCAAAAGGGGCATTAGGGTGCATTATTAAGGGGTGCCAGGAGACACAGTCCTCCATTCTATAGGCTCATCAAAAACCAACAAGAACAACAGGTAATTCAGCAAGTAGATTTAAAGCCTCTCTGTGGATTTATGTTCATACTGCTCTCTCTAGTAATGTTACAAGGCAACTGCAGTTTAATCACTGGATTGAGAAAGGGGCCGTCCTATGCAAATAATCTCCTCCCATGATTACTTCTGTGAGCTTCCGTTGTGATACAATGATAGGACCTTCAACATATGCTCTTCAGCAGATTTGTAAAGTTATCAAATTGCCTTAGGCTAAGGATTGTTCCACTTGAAGGCCCTCAGATAAGTACCCCACCCTCACTTAGCAGGGTACTGAATTACATGCAGTAATCCTCTATACAGAACATGGGCGTTTGTGGGCCTACTGTAAAGGCTGTATGTTAAGACTGGGATGTTTAAAATCCCATAGCACAGCAGCCATAGGTCCAGGTTATAGCAGAGGCTGGGAGTAGAAAGAGAGTGTGAGTCAGGAGGTGGGGGTGGAGCAAGAAGGACAGGCAGAGAGAGACCCATATAGAGAGAGGAGGTATAGACAGATAATTGCAGGGGTGGTTGGAGAACTTAGAGGAGGAAGGGGGACATTGAGGGAGCATGGTGGGAGACCAAGAGTGGGTGGAGTCACAGAGGAAAGGCAGTGCCAGTATGCAGGAGAAGAAGTGGTGTAGGCCAGAGAGCAAGAGTGAGTGCAGGACAGGAAGCATAGTGGAGTGGGATCACTGCTGACAAGCAAGCAGAGCCCAGCCCCTCGCATGCAAATGGGGTGATTACAAAGGAAGGGATTTGGTGGTGGACATCATCTTTTTATGCCCCCCCTCACTCTCAGAAGGGGTCAAATTTTGGGGAGCAGTGTCAAAAAGGGCATTAGGGTGCATTATTAAGGGGTGCCAGGAGACACAGTCCTCCATTCTAAAGGCTCATCAAAAACCAACAAGAACAAAAGGTAATTCAGCAAGTAGATTTAAAGCCTCTCTGTGGATTTATGTTCAACTGCTCCCTCTAGTAATGTTACATGGCAACTGCAGTTTAATCACTGGATTGAGAAAGGGGCCGTCCTATGCAAATAATCTCCTCCCATGATTACTTCTGTGAGCTTCCGTTGTGATACAATGATAGGACCTTCAACATATGCTCTTCAGCAGATTTGTAAAGTTATCAAATTGCCTTAGGCTAAGGATTGTTCCACTTGAAGGCCCTCAGATAAGTACCCCACCCTCACTTAGCAGGGTACTGAATTACATGCAGTAATCCTCTATACAGAACATGGCCGTTCGTGGGCCTACTGTACAGGCTGTATGCTAAGACTGGGATGTTTAAAATCCCATAGCACAGCAGCCATAGGTCCAGATTATAGCAGAGGGTGGGAGTAGAAAGAGAGTGTGAGTCAGGTGGTAGGGGTGGAGCAAGAAGAACAGGCAGAGAGAGACCCATATAGAGAGAGGAGGTATAGACAGATAATAGCAGGGGTGGTTGGAGAACTTAGAGGAGGAAGGGGGACATTGAGGGAGCATGGTGGGAGACCAAGAGTGGGTGGAGTCACAGAGGAAAGGCAGTGCCAGGATGCAGGAGAAGAAGCGGTGTAGGCCAGAGAGCAAGAGTGAGTGCAGGACAGGAAGCATAGTGGAGTGGGGTCACTGCTGACAAGCAAGCAGAGCCCACCCCCTCACATGCAAATGGGGTGATTACAAAGGAAGGGATTTGGTGGTGGACATCATCTTTTTATGCCCCCCCTCACTCTCAGAAGGGGTTACATTTTGGGGAGCAGTGTCAAAAGGGGCATTAGGGTGCATTATTAAGGGGTGCCAGGAGACACAGTCCTCCATTCTATAGGCTCATCAACAACCAACAAGAACAGCAGGTAATTCAGCAAGTAGATTTAAAGCCTCTCTGTGGATTTATGTTCATACTGCTCCCTCTAGTAATGTTACAAGGCAACTGCAGTTTAATCACTGGATTGACAAAGGGGCCGTCCTATGCAAATAATCTCCTCCCATGATTACTTCTGTGAGCTTCCGTTGTGATACAATGATAGGACCTTCAACATATGCTCTTCAGCAGATTTGTAAAGTTATCAAATTGCCTTAGGCTAAGGATTGTTCCACTTGAAGGCCCTCAGATAAGTACCCCACCCTCACTTAGCAGGGTACTGAATTACATGCAGTAATCCTCTATACAGAACATGGGTGTTCGTGGGCCTACTGTAAAGGCTGTGTGCTAAGACTGGGATGTTTAAAATCCCACAGCACTGCAGCCATAGGTCTAGGTTATAGCAGAGGGTGGGAGTAGAAAGAGAGTGTGAGTCAGATGGTAGGAGTGGAGCAAGAAGGACAGGCAGAGAGAGACCCATATAGAGAGAGGAGGTATAGACAGATAATAGCAGGGGTGGTTGGAGAACTTAGAGGAGGAAGGGGGACATTGAGGGAGCATGGTGGGAGACCAAGAGTGGGTGGAGTCACAGAGGAAAGGCAGTGCCAGGATGCAGGAGAAGAAGCGGTGTAGGCCAGAGAGCAAGAGTGAGTGCAGGACAGGAAGCATAGTGGAGTGGGGTCAATGCTGACAAGCAAGCAGAGCCCACCCCCTCACATGCAAATGGGGTGATTTCAAAGGAAGGGATTTGGTGGTGGACATCATCTTTTTATGCCCCCCCTCACTCTCAGAAGGGGTTACATTTTGGGGAGCAGTGTCAAAAGGGGCATTAGGGTGCATTATTAAGGGGTGCCAGGAGACACAGTCCTCCATTCTAAAGGCTCATCAAAAACCAACAAGAACAAAAGGTAATTCAGCAAGTAGATTTAAAGCCTCTCTGTGGATTTATGTTCAACTGCTCCCTCTAGTAATGTTACATGGCAACTGCAGTTTAATCACTGGATTGAGAAAGGGGCCGTCCTATGCAAATAATCTCCTCCCATGATTACTTCTGTGAGCTTCCGTTGTGATACAATGATAGGACCTTCAACATATGCTCTTCAGCAGATTTGTAAAGTTATCAAATTGCCTTAGGCTAAGGATTGTTCCACTTGAAGGCCCTCAGATAAGTACCCCACCCTCACTTAGCAGGGTACTGAATTACATGCAGTAATCCTCTATACAGAACATGGCCGTTTGTGGGCCTACTGTAAAGGCTGTATGTTAAGACTGGGATGTTTAAAATCCCATAGCACAGCAGCCATAGGTCCAGGTTATAGCAGAGGGTGGGAGTAGAAAGAGAGTGTGAGTCAGGTGGTAGGGGTGCAGCAAGAAGAACAGGCAGAGAGAGACCCATATAGAGAGAGGAGGTATAGACAGATAATAGCAGGGGTGGTTGGAGAACTTAGAGGAGGAAGGGGGACATTGAGGGAGCATGGTGGGAGACCAAGAGTGGGTGGAGTCACAGAGGAAAGGCAGTGCCAGGATGCAGGAGAAGAAGCGGTGTAGGCCAGAGAGCAAGAGTGAGTGCAGGACAGGAAGCATAGTTTAGTGGGGTCACTGCTGACAAGCAAGCAGAGCCCACCCCCTCACATGCAAATGGGGTGATTACAAAGGAAGGGATTTGGTGGTGGACATCATCTTTTTATGCCCCCCCTCACTCTCAGAAGGGGTTACATTTTGGGGAGCAGTGTCAAAAGGGGCATTAGGGTGCATTATTAAGGGGTGCCAGGAGACACAGTCCTCCATTCTATAGGCTCATCAAAAACCAACAAGAACAACAGGTAATTCAGCAAGTAGATTTAAAGCCTCTCTGTGGATTTATGTTCATACTGCTCCCTCTAGTAATGTTACAAGGCAACTGCAGTTTAATCACTGGATTGATAAAGGGGCCGTCCTATGCAAATAATCTCCTCCCATGATTACTTCTGTGAGCTTCCGTTGTGATACAATGATAGGACCTTCAACATATGCTCTTCAGCAGATTTGTAAAGTTATCAAATTGCCTTAGGCTAAGGATTGTTCCACTTGAAGGCCCTCAGATAAGTACCCCACCCTCACTTAGCAGGGTACTGAATTACATGCAGTAATCCTCTATACAGAACATGGGTGTTCGTGGGCCTACTGTAAAGGCTGTGTGCTAAGACTGGGATGTTTAAAATCCCATAGCACAGCAGCCATAAGTCCAGGTTATAGCAGAGGGTGGGAGTAGAAAGAGAGTGTGAGTCAGGTGATAGGGGTGGAGCAAGAAGAACAGGCAGAGAGCGACCCATATAGAGAGAGGAGGTATAGACAGATAATAGCAGGGGTGGTTGGAGAACTTAGAGGAGGAAGGGGGACATTGAGGGAGCATGGTGGGAGACCAAGAGTGGGTGGAGTCACAGAGGAAAGGCAGTGCCAGTATGCAGGAGAAGAAGCGGTGTAGGCCAGAGAGCAAGAGTGAGTGCAGGACAGGAAGCATAGTGGAGTGGGGTCACTGCTGACAAGCAAGCAGAGCCCACCCCCTCACATGCAAATGGGGTGATTACAAAGGAAGGGATTTGGTGGTGGACATCATCTTTTTATGCCCCCCCTCACTCTCAGAAGGGGTTACATTTTGGGGAGCAGTGTCAAAAGGGGCATTAGGGTGCATTATTAAGGGGTGCCAGGAGACACAGTCCTCCATTCTATAGGCTCATCAAAAACCAACAAGAACAACAGGTAATTCAGCAAGTAGATTTAAAGCCTCTCTGTGGATTTATGTTCATACTGCTCCCTCTAGTAATGTTACAAGGCAACTGCAGTTTAATCACTGGATTGAGAAAGGGGCCGTCCTATGCAAATAATCTCCTCCCATGATTTCTTCTGTGAGCTTCCGTTGTGATACAATGATAGGACCTTCAACATATGCTCTTCAGCAGATTTGTAAAGTTATCAAATTGCCTTAGGCTAAGGATTGTTCCACTTGAAGGCCCTCAGATAAGTACCCCACCCTCACTTAGCAGGGTACTGAATTACATGCAGTAATCCTCTATACAGAACATGGGTGTTCGTGGGCCTACTGTAAAGGCTGTGTGCTAAGACTGGGATGTTTAAAATCCCATAGCACAGCAGCCATAGGTCCAGGTTATAGCAGAGGGTGGGAGTAGAAAGAGAGTGTGAGTCAGATGGTAGGAGTGGAGCAAGAAGGACAGGCAGAGAGAGACCCATATAGAGAGAGGAGATATAGACAGATAATAGCAGGGGTGGTTGGAGAACTTAGAGGAGGAGGGGGGACATTGAGGGAGCATGGTGGGAGACCAAGAGTGGGTGGAGTCACAGAGGAAAGGCAGTGCCAGGATGCAGGAGAAGAAGCGGTGTAGGCCAGAGAGCAAGAGTGAGTGCAGGACAGGAAGCATAGTGGAGTGGGGTCAATGCTGACAAGCAAGCAGAGCCCACCCCCTCACATGCAAATGGGGTGATTTCAAAGGAAGGGATTTGGTGGTGGACATCATCTTTTTATGCCCCCCCTCACTCTCAGAAGGGGTTACATTTTGGGGAGCAGTGTCAAAAGGGGCATTAGGGTGCATTATTAAGGGGTGCCAGGAGACACAGTCCTCCATTCTAAAGGCTCATCAAAAACCAACAAGAACAAAAGGTAATTCAGCAAGTAGATTTAAAGCCTCTCTGTGGATTTATGTTCAACTGCTCCCTCTAGTAATGTTACATGGCAACTGCAGTTTAATCACTGGATTGAGAAAGGGGCCGTCCTATGCAAATAATCTCCTCCCATGATTACTTCTGTGAGCTTCCGTTGTGATACAATGATAGGACCTTCAACATATGCTCTTCAGCAGATTTGTAAAGTTATCAAATTGCCTTAGGCTAAGGATTGTTCCACTTGAAGGCCCTCAGATAAGTACCCCACCCTCACTTAGCAGGGTACTGAATCACATGCAGTAATCCTCTATACAGAACATGGCCGTTTGTGGGCCTACTGTAAAGGCTGTATGTTAAGACTGGGATGTTTAAAATCCCATAGCACAGCAGCCATAGGTCCAGGTTATAGCAGAGGGTGGGAGTAGAAAGAGAGTGTGAGTCAGGTGGTAGGGGTGGAGCAAGAAGAACAGGCAGAGAGAGACCCATATAGAGAGAGGAGGTATAGACAGATAATAGCAGGGGTGGTTGGAGAACTTAGAGGAGGAAGGGGGACATTGAGGGAGCATGGTGGGAGACCAAGAGTGGGTGGAGTCACAGAGGAAAGGCAGTGCCAGGATGCAGGAGAAGAAGCGGTGTAGGCCAGAGAGCAAGAGTGAGTGCAGGACAGGAAGCATAGTGGAGTGGGGTCACTGCTGACAAGCAAGCAGAGCCCACCCCCTCACATGCAAATGGGGTGATTACAAAGGAAGGGATTTGGTGGTGGACATCATCTTTTTATGCCCCCCTCACTCTCAGAAGGGGTTACATTTTGGGGAGCAGTGTCAAAAGGGGCATTAGGGTGCATTATTAAGGGGTGCCAGGAGACACAGTCCTCCATTCTATAGGCTCATCAACAACCAACAAGAACAACAGGTAATTCAGCAAGTAGATTTAAAGCCTCTCTGTGGATTTATGTTCATACTGCTCCCTCTAGTAATGTTACAAGGCAACTGCAGTTTAATCACTGGATTGAGAAAGGGGCCGTCCTATGCAAATAATCTCCTCCCATGATTACTTCTGTGAGCTTCCGTTGTGATACAATGATAGGACCTTCAACATATGCTCTTCAGCAGATTTGTAAAGTTATCAAATTGCCTTAGGCTAAGGATTGTTCCACTTGAAGGCCCTCAGATAAGTACCCCACCCTCACTTAGCAGGGTACTGAATTACATGCAGTAATCCTCTATACAGAACATGGGTGTTCGTGGGCCTACTGTAAAGGCTGTGTGCTAAGACTGGGATGTTTAAAATCCCATAGCACAGCAGCCATAGGTCCAGGTTATAGCAGAGGGTGGGAGTAGAAAGAGAGTGTGAGTCAGTTGGTAGGAGTGGAGCAAGAAGGACAGGCAGAGAGAGACCCATATAGAGAGAGGAGGTATAGACAGATAATAGCAGGGGTGGTTGGAAAACTTAGAGGAGGAAGGGGGACATTGAGGGAGCATGGTGGGAGACCAAGAGTGGGTGGAGTCACAGAGGAAAGGCAGTGCCAGGATGCAGGAGAAGAAGCGGTGTAGGCCAGAGAGCAAGAGTGAGTGCAGGACAGGAAGCATAGTGGAGTGGGGTCAATGCTGACAAGCAAGCAGAGCCCACCCCCTCACATGCAAATGGGGTGATTTCAAAGGAAGGGATTTGGTGGTGGACATCATCTTTTTATGCCCCCCCTCACTCTCAGAAGGGGTTACATTTTGGGGAGCAGTGTCAAAAGGGGCATTAGGGTGCATTATTAAGGGGTGCCAGGAGACACAGTCCTCCATTCTAAAGGCTCATCAAAAACCAACAAGAACAAAAGGTAATTCAGCAAGTAGATTTAAAGCCTCTCTGTGGATTTATGTTCAACTGCTCCCTCTAGTAATGTTACATGGCAACTGCAGTTTAATCACTGGATTGAGAAAGGGGCCGTCCTATGCAAATAATCTCCTCCCATGATTACTTCTGTGAGCTTCCGTTGTGATACAATGATAGGACCTTCAACATATGCTCTTCAGCAGATTTGTAAAGTTATCAAATTGCCTTAGGCTAAGGATTGTTCCACTTGAAGGCCCTCAGATAAGTACCCCACCCTCACTTAGCAGGGTACTGAATTACATGCAGTAATCCTCTATACAGAACATGGCCGTTTGTGGGACTACTGTAAAGGCTGTATGTTAAGACTGGGATGTTTAAAATCCCATAGCACAGCAGCCATAGGTCCAGGTTATAGCAGAGGGTGGGAGTAGAAAGAGAGTGTGAGTCAGGTGGTAGGGGTGGAGCAAGAAGAACAGGCAGAGAGAGACCCATATAGAGAGAGGAGGTATAGACAGATAATAGCAGGGGTGGTTGGAGAACTTAGAGGAGGAAGGGGGACATTGAGGGAGCATGGTGGGAGACCAAGAGTGGGTGGAGTCACAGAGGAAAGGCAGTGCCAGGATGCAGGAGAAGAAGCGGTGTAGGCCAGAGAGCAAGAGTGAGTGCAGGACAGGAAGCATAGTGGAGTGGGGTCACTGCTGACAAGCAAGCAGAGCCCACCCCCTCACATGCAAATGGGGTGATTACAAAGGAAGGGATTTGGTGGTGGACATCATCTTTTTATGCCCCCCCTCACTCTCAGAAGGGGTTACATTTTGGGGAGCAGTGTCAAAAGGGGCATTAGGGTGCATTATTAAGGGGTGCCAGGAGACACAGTCCTCCATTCTATAGGCTCATCAACAACCAACAAGAACAACAGGTAATTCAGCAAGTAGATTTAAAGCCTCTCTGTGGATTTATGTTCATACTGCTCCCTCTAGTAATGTTACAAGGCAACTGCAGTTTAATCACTGGATTGAGAAAGGGGCCGTCCTATGCAAATAATCTCCTCCCATGATTACTTCTGTGAGCTTCCGTTGTGATACAATGATAGGACCTTCAACATATGCTCTTCAGCAGATTTGTAAAGTTATCAAATTGCCTTAGGCTAAGGATTGTTCCACTTGAAGGCCCTCAGATAAGTACCCACCCTCACTTAGCAGGGTACTGAATTACATGCAGTAATCCTCTATACAGAAGATGGCGTTTGTGGGCCTACTGTAAAGGCTGTATGCTAAAACTGGGATGTTTAAAATTCTATAGCACAGCAGCCATAGGTCGAGGTTATAGCAGAGGGTGGGAGTAGAAAGAGAGTGTGAGTCAGGTGGTAGGGGTGGAGCAAGAAGGACAGGCAGAGAGAGACCCATATAGAGAGAGGAGGTATAGACAGATAATAGCAGGGGTGGTTGGAGAACTTAGAGGAGGAAGGGGGACATTGAGGGAGCATGGTGGGAGACCAAGAGTGGGTGGAGTCACAGAGGAAAGGCAGTGCCAGGATGCAGGAGAAGAAGCGGTGTAGGCCAGAGAGCAAGAGTGAGTGCAGGACAGGAAGCATAGTGGAGTGGGGTCAATGCTGACAAGCAAGCAGAGCCCACCCCCTCACATGCAAATGGGGTGATTTCAAAGGAAGGGATTTGGTGGTGGACATCATCTTTTTATGCCCCCCCTCACTCTCAGAAGGGGTTACATTTTGGGGAGCAGTGTCAAAAGGGGCATTAGGGTGCATTATTAAGGGGTGCCAGGAGACACAGTCCTCCATTCTATAGGCTCATCAAAAACCAACAAGAACAACAGGTAATTCAGCAAGTAGATTTAAAGCCTCTCTGTGGATTTATGTTCATACTGCTCCCTCTAGTAATGTTACAAGGCAACTGCAGTTTAATCACTGGATTGAGAAAGGGGCCGTCCTATGCAAATAATCTCCTCCCATGATTACTTCTGTGAGCTTCCGTTGTGATACAATGATAGGACCTTCAACATATGCTCTTCAGCAGATTTGTAAAGTTATCAAATTGCCTTAGGCTAAGGATTGTTCCACTTGAAGGCCCTCAGATAAGTACCCCACCCTCACTTAGCAGGGTACTGAATTACATGCAGTAATCCTCTATACAGAACATGGCCGTTCGTGGGCCTACTGTAAAGGCTGTATGCTAAGACTGGGATGTTTAAAATCCCATAGCACAGCAGCCATAGGTCCAGATTATAGCAGAGGGTGGGAGTAGAAAGAGAGTGTGAGTCAGGTGGTAGGGGTGGAGCAAGAAGAACAGGCAGAGAGAGACCCATATAGAGAGAGGAGGTATAGACAGATAATAGCAGGGGTGGTTGGAGAACTTAGAGGAGGAAGGGGGACATTGAGGGAGCATGGTGGGAGACCAAGAGTGGGTGGAGTCACAGAGGAAAGGCAGTGCCAGGATGCAGGAGAAGAAGCGGTGTAGGCCAGAGAGCAAGAGTGAGTGCAGGACAGGAAGCATAGTGGAGTGGGGTCACTGCTGACAAGCAAGCAGAGCCCACCCCCTCACATGCAAATGGGGTGATTACAAAGGAAGGGATTTGGTGGTGGACATCATCTTTTTATGCCCCCCCTCACTCTCAGAAGGGGTTACATTTTGGGGAGCAGTGTCAAAAGGGGCATTAGGGTGCATTATTAAGGGGTGCCAGGAGACACAGTCCTCCATTCTATAGGCTCATCAACAACCAACAAGAACAACAGGTAATTCAGCAAGTAGATTTAAAGCCTCTCTGTGGATTTATGTTCATACTGCTCCCTCTAGTAATGTTACAAGGCAACTGCAGTTTAATCACTGGATTGAGAAAGGGGCCGTCCTATGCAAATAATCTCCTCCCATGATTACTTCTGTGAGCTTCCGTTGTGATACAATGATAGGACCTTCAACATATGCTCTTCAGCAGATTTGTAAAGTTATCAAATTGCCTTAGGCTAAGGATTGTTCCACTTGAAGGCCCTCAGATAAGTACCCACCCTCACTTAGCAGGGTACTGAATTACATGCAGTAATCCTCTATACAGAAGATGGCGTTTGTGGGCCTACTGTAAAGGCTGTATGCTAAAACTGGGATGTTTAAAATTCTATAGCACAGCAGCCATAGGTCGAGGTTATAGCAGAGGGTGGGAGTAGAAAGAGAGTGTGAGTCAGGTGGTAGGGGTGGAGCAAGAAGGACAGGCAGAGAGAGACCCATATAGAGAGAGGAGGTATAGACAGATAATAGCAGGGGTGGTTGGAGAACTTAGAGGAGGAAGGGGGACATTGAGGGAGCATGGTGGGAGACCAAGAGTGGGTGGAGTCACAGAGGAAAGGCAGTGCCAGGATGCAGGAGAAGAAGCGGTGTAGGCCAGAGAGCAAGAGTGAGTGCAGGACAGGAAGCATAGTGGAGTGGGGTCAATGCTGACAAGCAAGCAGAGCCCACCCCCTCACATGCAAATGGGGTGATTTCAAAGGAAGGGATTTGGTGGTGGACATCATCTTTTTATGCCCCCCCTCACTCTCAGAAGGGGTTACATTTTGGGGAGCAGTGTCAAAAGGGGCATTAGGGTGCATTATTAAGGGGTGCCAGGAGACACAGTCCTCCATTCTATAGGCTCATCAAAAACCAACAAGAACAACAGGTAATTCAGCAAGTAGATTTAAAGCCTCTCTGTGGATTTATGTTCATACTGCTCCCTCTAGTAATGTTACAAGGCAACTGCAGTTTAATCACTGGATTGAGAAAGGGGCCGTCCTATGCAAATAATCTCCTCCCATGATTACTTCTGTGAGCTTCCGTTGTGATACAATGATAGGACCTTCAACATATGCTCTTCAGCAGATTTGTAAAGTTATCAAATTGCCTTAGGCTAAGGATTGTTCCACTTGAAGGCCCTCAGATAAGTACCCCACCCTCACTTAGCAGGGTACTGAATTACATGCAGTAATCCTCTATACAGAACATGGGCGTTTGTGGGCCTACTGTAAAGGCTGTATGCTAAGACTGGGATGTTTAAAATCCCATAGCACAGCAGCCATAGGTCCAGGTTATAGCAGAGGCTGGGAGTAGAAAGAGAGTGTGAGTCAGGTGGTAGGGGTGGAGCAAGAAGGACAGGCAGAGAGAGACCCATAAAGAGAGAGAAGGTATAGACAGATAATAGCAGGGGTGGTTGGGGATCTTAGAGGAGGAAGGGGGACATTGAGGGAGCATGGTGGGAGACCAAGAGTGGGTGGAGTCACAGAGGAAAGGCAGTGCCAGGATGCAGGAGAAGAAGCGGTGTAGGCCAGAGAGCAAGAGTGAGTGCAGGACAGGAAGCATAGTGGAGTGGGGTCACTGCTGACAAGCAAGCAGAGCCCACCCCCTCACATGCAAATGGGGTGATTACAAAGGAAGGGATTTGGTGGTGGACATCATCTTTTTATGCCCCCCCTCACTCTCAGAAGGGGTTACATTTTGGGGAGCCGTGTCAAAAGGGGCATTAGGGTGCATTATTAAGGGGTGCCAGGAGACACAGTCCTCCATTCTATAGGCTCATCAAAAACCAACAAGAACAACAGGTAATTCAGCAAGTAGATTTAAAGCCTCTCTGTGGATTTATGTTCATACTGCTCCCTCTAGTAATGTTACAAGGCAACTGCAGTTTAATCACTGGATTGAGAAAGGGGCCGTCCTATGCAAATAATCTCCTCCCATGATTACTTCTGTGAGCTTCCGTTGTGATACAATGATAGGACCTTCAACATATGCTCTTCAGCAGATTTGTAAAGTTATCAAATTGCCTTAGGCTAAGGATTGTTCCACTTGAAGGCCCTCAGATAAGTACCCCACCCTCACTTAGCAGGGTACTGAATTACATGCAGTAATCCTCTATACAGAACATGGGCGTTTGTGGGCCTACTGTAAAGGCTGTATGCTAAGATTCGGATGTTTAAAATTCTATAGCACAGCAGCCATAGGTCCAGGTTATAGCAGAGGGTGGGAGTAGAAAGAGAGTGTGAGTCAGGTGGTAGGGGTGGAGCAAGAAGGACAGGCAGAGAGAGACCCATATAGAGAGAGAAGGTATAGACAGATAATAGCAGGGGTGGTTGGAGAACTTAGAGGAGGAAGGGGGACATTGAGGGAGCATGGTGGGAGACCAAGAGTGGGTGGAGTCACAGAGGAAAGGCAGTGCCAGGATGCAGGAGAAGAAGTGGTGTAGGCCAGAGAGGAAGAGTGAGTGCAGGACAGGAAGCATAGTGGAGTGGGGTCACTGCTGACAAGCAAGCAGAGCCCAGCCCCTCGCATACAAATGGGGTGATTACAAAGGAAGGGATTTGGTGGTGGACATCATCTTTTTATGCCCCCCCTCACTCTCAGAAGGGGTCAAATTTTGGGGAGCAGTGTCAAAAGGGGCATTAGGGTGCATTATTAAGGGGTGCCAGGAGACACAGTCCTCCATTCTAAAGGCTCATCAAAAACCAACAAGAACAAAAGGTAATTCAGCAAGTAGATTTAAAGCCTCTCTGTGGATTTATGTTCAACTGCTCCCTCTAGTAATGTTACATGGCAACTGCAGTTTAATCACTGGATTGAGAAAGGGGCCGTCCTATGCAAATAATCTCCTCCCATGATTACTTCTGTGAGCTTCCGTTGTGATACAATGATAGGACCTTCAACATATGCTCTTCAGCAGATTTGTAAAGTTATCAAATTGCCTTAGGCTAAGGATTGTTCCACTTGAAGGCCCTCAGATAAGTACCCCACCCTCACTTAGCAGGGTACTGAATTACATGCAGTAATCCTCTATACAGAACATGGCCGTTCGTGGGCCTACTGTAAAGGCTGTATGCTAAGACTGGGATGTTTAAAATCCCATAGCACAGCAGCCATAGGTCCAGGTTATAGCAGAGGGTGGGAGTAGAAAGAGAGTGTGAGTCAGGTGATAGGGGTGGAGCAAGAAGAACAGGCAGAGAGCGACCCATATAGAGAGAGGAGGTATAGACAGATAATAGCAGGGGTGGTTGGAGAACTTAGAGGAGGAAGGGGGACATTGAGGGAGCATGGTGGGAGACCAAGAGTGGGTGGAGTCACAGAGGAAAGGCAGTGCCAGGATGCAGGAGAAGAAGCGGTGTAGGCCAGAGAGCAAGAGTGAGTGCAGGACAGGAAGCATAGTGGAGTGGGGTCACTGCTGACAAGCAAGCAGAGCCCACCCCCTCACATGCAAATGGGGTGATTACAAAGGAAGGGATTTGGTGGTGGACATCATCTTTTTATGCCCCCCCTCACTCTCAGAAGGGGTTACATTTTAGGGAGCAGTGTCAAAAGGGGCATTAGGGTGCATTATTAAGGGGTGCCAGGAGACACAGTCCTCCATTCTATAGGCTCATCAAAAACCAACAAGAACAACAGGTAATTCAGCAAGTAGATTTAAAGCCTCTCTGTGGATTTATGTTCATACTGCTCCCTCTAGTAATGTTACAAGGCAACTGCAGTTTAATCACTGGATTGAGAAAGGGGCCGTCCTATGCAAATAATCTCCTCCCATGATTACTTCTGTGAGCTTCCGTTGTGATACAATGATAGGACCTTCAACATATGCTCTTCAGCAGATTTGTAAAGTTATCAAATTGAATAGGCTAAGGAATGTTCCACTTGAAGGCCCTCAGATAAGTACCCCAACCTCACTTAGCAGGGTACTGAATTACATGCAGTAATCCTCTATACAGAACATGGGTGTTCGTGGGCCTACTGTAAAGGCTGTGTGCTAAGACTGGGATGTTTAAAATCCCATAGCACAGCTGCCATAGGCCCAGGTTATAGCAGAGGGTGGGAGTCGAAAGAGAGTGTGAGTCAGGTGGTAGGGGTGGAGCAAGAAGGACAGGCAGAGAGAGACCCATATAGAGAGAGGAGGTATAGACAGATAATAGCAGGGGTGGTTGGAGAACTTAGAGGAGGAAGGGGGACATTGAGAAGCATGGTGAGAGACCAAGAGTGGGTGGAGTCACAGAGGAAAGGCAGTGCCAGGATGCAGGAGAAGAAGTGGTGTAGGCCAGAGAGCAAGAGTGAGTGCAGGACAGGAAGCATAGTGGAGTGGGGTCACTGCTGACAAGCAAGCAGAGCCCAGCCCCTCGCATACAAATGGGGTGATTACAAAGGAAGGGATTTGGTGGTGGACATCATCTTTTTATGCCCCCCCTCACTCTCAGAAGGGGTCAAATTTTGGGGAGCAGTGTCAAAAGGGGCATTAGGGTGCATTATTAAGGGGTGCCAGGAGACACAGTCCTCCATTCTAAAGGCTCATCAAAAACCAACAAGAACAAAAGGTAATTCAGCAAGTAGATTTAAAGCCTCTCTGTGGATTTATGTTCATACTGCTCCCTCTAGTAATGTTACAAGGCAACTGCAGTTTAATCACTGGATTGAGAAAGGGGCCGTCCTATGCAAATAATCTCCTCCCATGATTACTTCTGTGAGCTTCCGTTGTGATACAATGATAGGACCTTCAACATATGCTCTTCAGCAGATTTGTAAAGTTATCAAATTGCCTTAGGCTAAGGATTGTTCCACTTGAAGGCCCTCAGATAAGTACCCCACCCTCACTTAGCAGGGTACTGAATTACATGCAGTAATCCTCTATACAGAACATGGGCGTTCGTGGGCCTACTGTAAAGGCTGTATGCTAAGATTGTGATGTTTAAAATCCCATAGCACAGCAGCCATAGGTCCAGGTTATAGCAGAGGGTGGGAGTAGAAAGAGAGTGTGAGTCAGGTGATAGGGGTGGAGCAAGAAGAACAGGCAGAGAGAGACCCATATAGAGAGAGGAGGTATAGCCAGATAATAGCAGGGGTGGTTGGAGAACTTAGAGGAGGAAGGGGGACATTGAGGGAGCACGGTGGGAGACCAAGAGTGGGTGGAGTCACAGAGGAAAGGCAGTGCCAGGATGCAGGAGAAGAAGCGGTGTAGGCCAGAGAGCAAGAGTGAGTGCAGGACAGGAAGCATAGTGGAGTGGGGTCACTGCTGACAAGCAAGCAGAGCCCACCCCCTCACATGCAAATGGGGTGATTACAAAGGAAGGGATTTGGTGGTGGACATCATCTTTTTATGCCCCCCCCTCACTCTCAGAAGGGGTTACATTTTGGGGAGCAGTGTCAAAAGGGGCATTAGGGTGCATTATTAAGGGGTGCCAGGAGACACAGTCCTCCATTCTATAGGCTCATCAAAAACCAACAAGAACAACAGGTAATTCAGCAAGTAGATTTAAAGCCTCTCTGTGGATTTATGTTCATACTGCTCCCTCTAGTAATGTTACAAGGCAACTGCAGTTTAATCACTGGATTGAGAAATGGGCCGTGCTATGCAAATAATCTCCTCCCATGATTACTTCTGTGAGCTTCCGTTGTGATACAATGATAGGACCTTCAACATATGGTCTTCAGCAGATTTGTAAAGTTATCAAATTGCCTTAGGCTAAGGATTGTTCCACTTGAAGGCCCGCAGATAAGTACCCCACCCTCACTTAGCAGGGTACTGAATTACATGCAGTAATCCTCTCTACAGCACATGGGCGTTCGTGGGCCTACTGTAAAGGCTGTATGCTAAGACTGGGATGTTTAAAATCCCATAGCACAGCAGCCATAGGTCCAGGTTATAGCAGAGGGTGGGAGTAGAAAGAGAGTGTAAGTCAGGTGGTAGGGGTGGAGCAAGAAGAACAGGCAGAGAGAGACCCATATTGAGAGAGGAGGTAGAGACAGATAATAGCAGGGGTGGTTGGAGAACTTAGAGGAGGAAGGGGGACATTGAGGGAGCATGGTGGGAGACCAAGAGTGGGTGGAGTCACAGAGGAAAGGCAGTGCCAGGATGCAGGAGAAGAAGTGGTGTAGGCCAGAGAGCAAGAGTGAGTGGAGGACAGGAAGCATAGTGGAGTGGGGTCACTGCTGACAAGCAAGCAGAGCCCACCCCCTCACATGCAAATGGGGTGATTACAAAGGAAGGGATTTGGTGGTGGACATCATCTTTTTATGCCCCCCCTCACTCTCAGAAGGGGTTACATTTTGGGGAGCAGTGTCAAAAGGGGCATTAGGGTGCATTATTAAGGGGTGCCAGGAGACACAGTCCTCCATTCTATAGGCTCATCAAAAACCAACAAGAACAACAGGTAATTCAGCAAGTAGATTTAAAGCCTCTCTGTGGATTTATGTTCATACTGCTCCCTCTAGTAATGATACAAGGCAACTGCAGTTTAATCACTGATTGAGAAAGGGGCCGTCCTATGCAAATAATCTCCTCCCATGATTACTTCTGTGAGCTTCCGTTGTGATACAATGATAGGACCTTCAACATATGGTCTTCAGCAGATTTGTAAAGTTATCAAATTGCCTTAGGCTAAGGATTGTTCCACTTGAAGGCCCGCAGATAAGTACCCCACCCTCACTTAGCAGGGTACTGAATTACATGCAGTAATCCTCTCTACAGCACATGGGTGTTCCTGGGCCTACTGTAAAGGCTGTATGCTAAGACTGGAATGTTAAAATCCCATAGCACAGCAGCCTTAGGTCCAGGTTATAGCAGAGTGTGGGAGTAGAAAGAGAGTGTGAGTCAGGTGGTAGGGGTGGAGCAAGAAGGACAGGAAGAGAGAGACCCATATAGAGAGAGGAGGTATAGACAGATAATAGCAGGGGTGGTTGAGAACTTAGAGGAGGAAGGGGGACATTGAGGGAGCATGGTGGGAGACCAAGAGTGGGTGGAGTCACAGAGGAATGGCAGTGCCAGGATGCAGGAGAAGCAAGTGGTGTAGGCCAGAGAGCAAGAGTGAGTGCAGGACAGGAAGCATAGTGGAGTGGGGTCACTGCTGACAAGCAAGCAGAGCCCAGCCCCTCGCATGCAAATGGGGTGATTACAAAGGAAGGGATTTGGTGATGGACATCATCTTTTTATGCCCCCCCTCACTCTCAGAAGGGGTCAAATTTTGGGGAGCAGTGTCAAAAGGGGCATTAGGGTGCATTATTAAGGGGTGCCAGGAGACACAGTCCTCCAATCTAAAGGCTCATCAAAAACCAACAAGAACAAAAGGTAATTCAGCAAGTAGATTTAAAGCCTCTCTGTGGATTTATGTTCAACTGCTCCCTCTAGTAATGTTACATGGCAACTGCAGTTTAATCACTGGATTGAGAAAGGGGCAGTCCTATGCAAATAATCTCCTCCCATGATTACTTCTGTGAGCTTCCGTTGTGATACAATGATAGGACCTTCAACATATGCTCTTCAGCAGATTTGTAAAGTTATCAAATTGCCTTAGGCTAAGGATTGTTCCACTTGAAGGCCCTCAGATAAGTACCCCACCCTCACTTAGCAGGGTACTGAATTACATGCAGTAATCCTCTATACAGAACATGGGCGTTCGTGGGCCTACTGTAAAGGCTGTATGCTAAGACTGGGATGTTTAAAATCCCATAGCACAGCAGCCATAGGTCCAGGTTATAGCAGAGGGTGGGAGTAGAAAGAGAGTGTGAGTCAGATGATAGGGGTGGAGCAAGAAAAACAGGCAGAGAGAGACCCATATAGAGAGAGGAGGTATAGACAAATAATAGCAGGGGTGGTTGGAGAACTTAGAGGAGGAAGGGGGACATTGAGGGAGCATGGTGGGAGACCAAGAGTGGGTGGAGTCACAGAGGAAAGGCAGTGCCAGGATGCAGGAGAAGAAGCGGTGTAGGCCAGAGAGCAAGAGTGAGTGCAGGACAGGAAGCATAGTGGAGTGGGGTCACTGCTGACAAGCAAGCAGAGCCCACCCCCTCACATGCAAATGGGGTGATTACAAAGGAAGGGATTTGGTGGTGGACATCATCTTTTTATGCCCCCCCTCACTCTCAGAAGGGGTTACATTTTGGGGAGCAGTGTCAAAAGGGGCATTAGGGTGCATTATTAAGGGGTGCCAGGAGACACAGTCCTCCATTCTATAGGCTCATCAAAAACCAACAAGAACAACAGGTAATTCAGCAAGTAGATTTAAAGCCTCTCTGTGGAATTATGTTCATACTGCTCCCTCTAGTAATGTTACAAGGCAACTGCAGTTTAATCACTGGATTGAGAAAGGGGCCGTCCTATGCAAATAATCTCCTCCCATGATTACTTCTGTGAGCTTCCGTTGTGATACAATGATAGGACCTTCAACATATGCTCTTCAGCAGATTTGTAAAGTTATCAAATTTCCTTAGGCTAAGGATTGTTCCACTTGAAGGCCCTCAGATAAGTACCCCACCCTCACTTAGCAGGGTACTGAATTACATGCAGTAATCCTCTATACAGAACTTGGGCGTTGGTGGGCCTACTGTAAAGGCTGTATGCTAAGACTGGGATGTTTCAAATCCCATATCACAGCAGCCATAGGTCCAGGTTATAGCAGAGGGTGGGAGTAGAAAGAGAGTGTGAGTCAGGTGATAGGGGTGGAGCAACAAGAACAGGCAGAGAGAGACCCATATAGAGAGAGAGGAGGTATAGACAGATAATAGCAGGGGTGGATGGAGAACTTAGAGGAGGAAGGGGGACATTGAGGGAGCATGGTGGGAGACCAAGAGTGGGTGGAGTCACAGAGGAAAGGCAGTGCCAGGTTGCAGGAGAAGAAGCGGTGTAGGCCAGAGAGCAAGAGTGAGTGCAGGACAGGAAGCATAGTGGAGTGGGGTCACTGCTGACAAGCAAGCAGAGCCCACCCCCTCACATGCAAATGGGGTGATTTCAAAGGAAGGGATTTGGTGGTGGACATCATCTTTTTATGCCCCCCCTCACACTCAGAATGGGTTACATTTTGGGGAGCAGTGTCAAAAGGGGCATTAGGGTGCATTATTAAGGGGTGCCAGGAGACACAGTCCTCCATTCTATAGGCTCATCAAAAACCAACAAGAACAACAGGTAATTCAGCAAGTAGATTTAAAGCCTCTCTGTGGATTTATGTTCATACTGCTCCCTCTAGTAATGTTACAAGGCAACTGCAGTTTAATCACTGGATTGAGAAAGGGGCCGTCCTATGCAAATAATCTCCTCCCATGATTACTTCTGTGAGCTTCCGTTGTGATACAATGATAGGACCTTCAACATATGCTCTTCAGCAGATTTGTAAAGTTATCAAATTGCCTTAGGCTAAGGATTGTTCCACTTGAAGGCCCTCAGATAAGTACCCCACCCTCACTTAGCAGGGTACTGAATTACATGCAGTAATCCTCTATACAGGACATGGGCGTTTGTGGGCCTACTGTAAAGGCTGTATGTTAAGACTGGGATGTTTAAAATCCCATAGCACAGCAGCCATAGGTCCAGGTTATAGCAGAGGGTGGGAGTAGAAAGAGAGTGTGAGTCACGTGGTAGGGGTGGAGCAAGAAGGACAGGCAGAGAGAGACCCATATAGAGAGAGGAGGTATAGACAGATAATAGCAGGGGTGGTTGGAGAACTTAGAGGAGGAAGGGGGACATTGAGGGAGCATGGTGGGAGACCAAGAGTGGGTGGAGTCACAGAGGAAAGGCAGTGCCAGGATGCAGGAGAAGAAGCGGTGTAGGCCAGAGAGCATGAGTGAGTGCAGGACAGGAAGCATAGTGGAGTGGGGTCACTGCTGACAAGCAAGCAGAGCCCACCCCCTCCCATGCAAATGGGGTGATTACAAAGGAAGGGATTTGGTGGTGGACATCATCTTTTATTCCCCCCCTCACTCTCAGAAGGGGTTACATTTTGGGGAGCAGTGTCAAAAGGGGCATTAGGGTGCATTATTAAGGGGTGCCAGGAGACACAGTCCTCCATTCTATAGGGTCATCAAAAACCAACAAGAACAACAGGTAATTCAGCAAGTAGATTTAAAGCCTCTCTGTGGATTTATGTTCATACTGCTCCCTCTAGTAATGTTACAAGGCAACTGCAGTTTAATCACTGGATTGAGAAAGGGGCCGTCCTATGCAAATAATCTCCTCCCATGATTACTTCTGTGAGCTTCCGTTGTGATACAATGATAGGACCTTCAACATATGGTCTTCAGCAGATTTGTAAAGTTATCAAATTGCCTTAGGCTAAGGATTGTTCCACTTGAAGGCCCTCAGATAAGTACCCCACCCTCACTTAGCAGGGTACTCAATTACATACATTAATCGTCTCTACAGCACATGGGTGTTCGTGGGCCTACTGTAAAGGCTGTTTGATAAGACTGGGCTGTTTAAAATCCCATAGCACAGCAGCCATAGGTCCAGGTTATAGCAGAGGGTGGGAGTAGAAAGAGAGTGTGAGTCAGGTGGTAGGGGTGGAGCAAGAAGGACAGGCAGAGAGAGACCCATATAGAGAGAGGAGGTATAGACAGATTATAGCAGGGGTGGTTGGAGAACTTAGAGGAGGAAGGGGGACATTGAGGGAGCATGGTGGGAGACCAAGAGTGGGTGGAGTCACAGAGGAAAGGCAGTGCCAGGATGCAGGAGAAGAAGTGGTGTGGGCCAGAGAGCAAGAGTGAGTGCAGGACAGGATGCATGGTGGAGTGGGGTCACTGCTGACAAGCAAGCAGAGCCCATCCCCTCGCATACAAATGGGGTGATTACAAAGGAAGGGATTTGGTGGTGGACATCATCTTTTTATGCCCCCCCTCACTCTCAGAAGGGGTCAAATTTTGGGGAGCAGTGTCAAAAGGGGCATTAGGGTGCATTATTAAGGGGTGCCAGGAGACACAGTCCTCCATTCTAAAGGCTCATCAAAAACCAACAAGAACAAAAGGTAATTCAGCAAGTAGATTTAAAGCCTCTCTGTGGATTTATGTTCAACTGCTCCCTCTAGTAATGTTACATGGCAACTGCAGTTTAATCACTGGATTGAGAAAGGGGCCGTCCTATGCAAATAATCTCCTCCCATGATTACTTCTGTGAGCTTCCGTTGTGATACAATGATAGGACCTTCAACATATGCTCTTCAGCAGATTTGTAAAGTTATCAAATTGCCTTAGGCTAAGGATTGTTCCACTTGAAGGCCCTCAGATAAGTACCCCACCCTCACTTAGCAGGGTACTGAATTACATGCAGTAATCCTCTATACAGAACATGGGCGTTTGTGGGCCTACTGTAAAGGCTGTATGCTAAGACTGGGATGTTTAAAATCCCATAGCACAGCAGCCATAGGTCCAGGTTATAGCAGAGGGTGGGAGTAGAAAGAGAGTGTGAGTCAGGTGGTAGGGGTGGAGCAAGAAGGACAGGCAGAGAGAGACCCATATAGAGAGAGGAGGTATAGACAGATAATAGCAGGGGTGGTTGGGGAACTTAGAGGAGGAAGGGGGACATTGAGGGAGCATGGTGGGAGACCAAGAGTGGGTGGAGTCACAGAGGAAAGGCAGTGCCAGGATGCAGGAGAAGAAGTGGTGTAGGCCAGAGAGCAAGAGTGAGTGCAGGACAGGATGCATGGTGGAGTGGGGTCACTGCTGACAAGCAAGCAGAGCCCAGCCCCTCGCATACAAATGGGGTGATTACAAAGGAAGGGATTTGGTGGTGGACATCATCTTTTTATGCCCCCCCTCACTCTCAGAAGGGGTCAAATTTTGGGGAGCAGTGTCAAAAGGGGCATTAGGGTGCATTATTAAGGGGTGCCAGGAGACACAGTCCTCCATTCTAAAGGCTCATCAAAAACCAACAAGAACAAAAGGTAATTCAGCAAGTAGATTTAAAGCCTCTCTGTGGATTTATGTTCAACTGCTCCCTCTAGTAATGTTACATGGCAACTGCAGTTTAATCACTGGATTGAGAAAGGGGCCGTCCTATGCAAATAATCTCCTCCCATGATTACTTCTGTGAGCTTCCGTTGTGATACAATGATAGGACCTTCAACATATGCTCTTCAGCAGATTTGTAAAGTTATCAAATTGCCTTAGGCTAAGGATTGTTCCACTTGAAGGCCCTCAGATAAGTACCCCACCCTCACTTAGCAGGGTACTGAATTACATGCAGTAATCCTCTATACAGAACATGGCCGTTCGTGGGCCTACTGTAAAGGCTGTATGCTAAGACTGGGATGTTTAAAATCCCATAGCACAGCAGCCATAGGTCCAGGTTATAGCAGAGGGTGGGAGTAGAAAGAGAGTGTGAGTCAGGTGATAGGGGTGGAGCAAGAAGAACAGGCAGAGAGCGACCCATATAGAGAGAGGAGGAGGGGACATTGAGGACGCTAAACTAACGCCAACTACGTTAGAGGCGTCTAGCGCCAAAGTTCCCGGAATGTGCGTCATTTTTTAGCGTGAACCCCTTCCTTGCGTTAATGATATGCAAGGGAGGCGTTCCCGTCTTAAAAAATGACTCCCAGGCCTTTACGTGGTATTTATACTCCTGGGCAAAAGAGACGCCCGGGAGTGGGCGTGGCTAAAAACGGCGCATTTGCGCCGCTTTTTAACGCCTGGGTCATGCATGGCGTTAAGGGACAAGTGGGCTCAAAATGAGCCCAGAGTGCCCTCCCCTGCCCCCAGGGACCCCCCCTGCCACCCTTGCCCACCCCAGGAGGACACCCAAGGACGGAGGGACCCATCCCATGGACATTAAGGTAAGTTCAGGTAAGTATTTTTTTTTTAATTTTTTGTGGCATAGGGGGGCCTGATTTGTGCCCCCCTACATGCCACTATGCCCAATGACCATGCCCAGGGGACCGAAGTCCCCTGGGCATGGCCATTGGGCAAGGGGGCATGACTCCTATCTTTACAATGATAGGAGTCATGTTGATGGGGGATGGGCGTCGAAAAAAAATGGCGCAAGTCGGGTTACGACGATTTTTTCGACGTAACCTGACTTGCCCCATTTTAAGACGCCCATACGCCATTTTCCCCCTACGCCAGCGCTGTCTGGTCTACGTGGTTTTTTCCCACGCAAACCAGGCAGCGCCGGTCTGATTGCGCCGTCTAACGCCATTCCATAAATACGGCGCCCGCATGGCGCTTCAGAATGGCGTTAGACGGCGCAAAATTTTTTGACGCTAAACTGCGTTAGCGCAGTTTAGCGTCAAAAAGTATAAATATGGGCCTGAGGGAGCATGGTGGGAGACCAAGAGTGGGTGGAGTCACAGAGGAAAGGCAGTGCCAGGATGCAGGAGAAGAAGCGGTGTAGGCCAGAGAGCAAGAGTGAGTGCAGGACAGGAAGCATAGTGGAGTGGGGTCACTGCTGACAAGCAAGCAGAGCCCACCCCCTCACATGCAAATGGGGTGATTACAAAGGAAGGGATTTGGTGGTGGACATCATCTTTTTATGCCCCCCCTCACTCTCAGAAGGGGTTACATTTTGGGGAGCAGTGTCAAAAGGGGCATTAGGGTGCATTATTAAGGGGTGCCAGGAGACACAGTCCTCCATTCTATAGGCTCATCAAAAACCAACAAGAACAACAGGTAATTCAGCAAGTAGATTTAAAGCCTCTCTGTGGATTTATGTTCAACTGCTCCCTCTAGTAATGTTACATGGCAACTGCAGTTTAATCACTGGATTGAGAAAGGGGCCGTCCTATGCAAATAATCTCCTCCCATGATTACTTCTGTGAGCTTCCGTTGTGATACAATGATATGACCTTCAACATATGCTCTTCAGCAGATTTGTAAAGTTATCAAATTGCCTTAGGCTAAGGATTGTTCCACTTGAAGGCCCTCAGATAAGTACCCCACCCTCACTTAGCAGGGTACTGAATTACATGCAGTAATCCTCTATACAGAACATGGGCGTTTGTGGGCCTACTGTAAAGGCTGTATGCTAAGACTGGGATGTTTAAAATCCCATAGCACAGCAGCCATAGGTCCAGGTTATAGCAGAGGGTGGGAGTAGAAAGAGAGTGTGAGTCAGGTGGTAGGGGTGGAGCAAGAAGGACAGGCAGAGAGAGACCCATATAGAGAGAGGAGGTATAGACAGATAATAGCAGGGGTGGTTGGGGAACTTAGAGGAGGAAGGGGGACATTGAGGGAGCATGGTGGGAGACCAAGAGTGGGTGGAGTCACAGAGGAAAGGCAGTGCCAGGATGCAGGAGAAGAAGTGGTGTAGGCCAGAGAGCAAGAGTGAGTGCAGGACAGGATGCATGGTGGAGTGGGGTCACTGCTGACAAGCAAGCAGAGCCCAGCCCCTCGCATACAAATGGGGTGATTACAAAGGAAGGGATTTGGTGGTGGACATCATCTTTTTATGCCCCCCCTCACTCTCAGAAGGGGTCAAATTTTGGGGAGCAGTGTCAAAAGGGGCATTAGGGTGCATTATTAAGGGGTGCCAGGAGACACAGTCCTCCATTCTAAAGGCTCATCAAAAACCAACAAGAACAAAAGGTAATTCAGCAAGTAGATTTAAAGCCTCTCTGTGGATTTATGTTCAACTGCTCCCTCTAGTAATGTTACATGGCAACTGCAGTTTAATCACTGGATTGAGAAAGGGGCCGTCCTATGCAAATAATCTCCTCCCATGATTACTTTTGTGAGCTTCCGTTGTGATACAATGATAGGACCTTCAACATATGCTCTTCAGCAGATTTGTAAAGTTATCAAATTGCCTTAGGCTAAGGATTGTTCCACTTGAAGGCCCTCAGATAAGTACCCCACCCTCACTTAGCAGGGTACTGAATTACATGCAGTAATCCTCTATACAGAACATGGCCGTTCGTGGGCCTACTGTAAAGGCTGTATGCTAAGACTGGGATGTTTAAAATCCCATAGCACAGCAGCCATAGGTCCAGGTTATAGCAGAGGGTGGGAGTAGAAAGAGAGTGTGAGTCAGGTGATAGGGGTGGAGCAAGAAGAACAGGCAGAGAGCGACCCATATAGAGAGAGGAGGTATAGACAGATAATAGCAGGGGTGGTTGGAGAACTTAGCAGGAGAAGAAGCGGTGTAGGCCAGAGAGCAAGAGTGAGTGCAGGACAGGAAGCATAGTGGAGTGGGGTCACTGCTGACAAGCAAGCAGAGCCCACCCCCTCACATGCAAATGGGGTGATTACAAAGGAAGGGATTTGGTGGTGGACATCATCTTTTTATGCCCCCCCCTCACTCTCAGAAGGGGTTACATTTTGGGGAGCAGTGTCAAAAGGGGCATTAGGGTGCATTATTAAGGGGTGCCAGGAGACACAGTCCTCCATTCTATAGGCTCATCAAAAACCAACAAGAACAACAGGTAATTCAGCAAGTAGATTTAAAGCCTCTCTGTGGATTTATGTTCATACTGCTCCCTCTAGTAATGTTACAAGGCAACTGCAGTTTAATCACTGGATTGAGAAAGGGGCCGTCCTATGCAAATAATCTCCTCCCATGATTACTTCTGTGAGCTTCGTTGTGATACAATGATAGGACCTTCAACATATGCTCTTCAGCAGATTTGTAAAGTTATCAAATTGCCTTAGGCTAAGGATTGTTCCACTTGAAGGCCCTCAGATAAGTACCCCACCCTCACTTAGCAGGGTACTGAATTACATGCAGTAATCCTCTATACAGAACATGGGCGTTTGTGGGCCTACTGTAAAGGCTGTATGCTAAGACTGGGATGTTTAAAATCCCATAGCACAGCAGCCATAGCTCCAGGTTATAGCAGAGGGTGGGAGTAGAAAGAGAGTGTGAGTCAGGTGGTAGGGGTGAAGCAAGAAGGACAGGCAGAGAGAGACCCATATAGAGAGAGGAGGTATAGACAGATAATAGCAGGGGTGGTTGGAGAACTTAGAGGAGGAAGGGGGACATTGAGGGAGCATGGTGGGAGACCAAGAGTGGGTGGAGTCACAGAGGAAAGGCAGTGCCAGGATGCAGGAGAAGAAGTGGTGTAGGCCAGAGAGCAAGAGTGAGTGCAGGACAGGAAGCATAGTGGAGTGGGGTCACTGCTGACAAGCAAGCAGAGCCCAGCCCCTCGCATACAAATGGGGTGATTACAAAGGAAGGGATTTGGGTGGTGGACATCATCTTTTTATGCCCCCCTCACTCTCAGAAGGGGTCAAATTTTGGGGAGCAGTGTCAAAAGGGGCATTAGGGTGCATTATTAAGGGGTGCCAGGAGACACAGTCCTCCATTCTAAAGGCTCATCAAAAACCAACAAGAACAAAAGGTAATTCAGCAAGTAGATTTAAAGCCTCTCTGTGGATTTATGTTCAACTGCTCCCTCTAGTAATGTTACATGGCAACTGCAGTTTAATCACTGGATTGAGAAAGGGGCCGTCCTATGCAAATAATCTCCTCCCATGATTACTTCTGTGAGCTTCCGTTGTGATACAATGATAGGACCTTCAACATATGCTCTTCAGCAGATTTGTAAAGTTATCAAATTCCCTTAGGCTAAGGATTGTTCCACTTGAAGGCCCTCAGATAAGTACCCCACTCTCACTTAGCAGGGTACTGAATTACATGCAGTAATCCTCTATACAGCACATGGCCGTTCGTGGGCCTACTGTAAAGGCTGTATGCTAAGACTGGGATGTTTAAAATCCCATAGCACAGCAGCCATAGGTCCAGGTTATAGCAGAGGGTGGGAGTAGAAAGAGAGTGTTGGTCAGGTGGTAGGGGTGGAGCAAGAAGAACAGGCAGAGAGAGACCCATAGAGAGAGAGGAGGTATAGACAGATAATAGCAGGGGTGGTTGGAGAACTTAGAGGAGGAAGGGGGACATTGAGGGAGCATGGTGGGAGACCAAGAGTGGGTGGAGTCACAGAGGAAAGGCAGTGCCAGGATGCAGGAGAAGAAGTGGTGTAGGCCAGAGAGCAAGAGTGAATGCAGGACAGGAAGCATAGTGGAGTGGGGTCACTGCTGACAAGCAAGCAGAGCCCACCCCCTCACATGCAAATGGGGTGATTACAAAGGAAGGGATTTGGTGGTGGACATCATCTTTTTATGCCCCCCCCTCACTCTCAGAAGGGGTTACATTTTGGGGAGCAGTGTCAAAAGGGGCATTAGGGTGCATTATTAAGGGGTGCCAGGAGACACAGTCCTCCATTCTATAGGCTCATCAAAAACCAACAAGAACAACAGGTAATTCAGCAAGTAGATTTAAAGCCTCTCTGTGGATTTATGTTCATACTGCTCCCTCTAGTAATGTTACAAGGCAACTGCAGTTTAATCACTGGATTGAGAAAGGGGCCGTCCTATGCAAATAATCTCCTCCCATGATTACTTCTGTGAGCTTCCGTTGTGATACAATGATAGGACCTTCAACATATGCTCTTCAGCAGATTTGTAAAGTTATCAAATTGCCTTAGGCTAAGGATTGTTCCACTTGAAGGCCCTCAGATAAGTACCCCACCCTCACTTAGCAGGGTACTGAATTACATGCAGTAATCCTCTATACAGAACATGGGCGTTCGTGGGCCTACTGTAGAGGCTGTGTGCTAAGACTGGGATGTTTAAAATCCCATAGCACAGCAGCCATAGGTCCAGGTTATAGCAGAGGGTGGGAGTAGAAAGAGAGTGTGAGTCAGGTGGTAGGGGTGGAGCAAGAAGGACAGGCAGAGAGAGACCCATATAGAGAGAGGAGGTATAGACACATTATAGCAGGGGTGGTTGGAGAACTTAGAGGAGGAAGGGGGACATTGAGGGAGCATGGTGGGAGACCAAGAGTGGGTGGAGTCACAGAGGAAAGGCAATGCCAGGATGCAGAAGAAGAAGTGGTGTAGGCCAGAGAGCAAGAGTGAGTGCAGGACAGGATGCATGGTGGAGTGGGGTCACTGCTGACAAGCAAGCAGAGCCCAGCCCCTCGCATACAAATGGGGTGATTACAAAGGAAGGGATTTGGTGGTGGACATCATCTTTTTATGCCCCCCCTCACTCTCAGAAGGGGTCAAATTTTGGGGAGCAGTGTCAAAAGGGGCATTAGGGTGCAATATTAAGGGGTGCCAGGAGACACAGTCCTCCATTCTAAAGGCTCATCAAAAACCAACAAGAACAAAAGGTAATTCAGCAAGTAGATTTAAAGCCTCTCTGTGGATTTATGTTCAACTGCTCCCTCTAGTAATGTTACATGGCAACTGCAGTTTAATCACTGGATTGAGAAAGGGGCCGTCCTATGCAAATAATCTCCTCCCATGATTACTTCTGTGAGCTTCCGTTGTGATACAATGATAGGACCTTCAACATATGCTCTTCAGCAGATTTGTAAAGTTATCAAATTGCCTTAGGCTAAGGATTGTTCCACTTGAAGGCCCTCAGATAAGTACCCCACCCTCACTTAGCAGGGTACTGAATTACATGCAGTAATCCTCTATACAGAACATGGGCGTTTGTGGGCCTACTGTAAAGGCTGTATGCTAAGACTGGGATGTTTAAAATCCCATAGCACAGCAGCCATAGGTCCAGGTTATAGCAGAGGGTGGGAGTAGAAAGAGAGTGTGAGTCAGGTGGTAGGGGTGGAGCAAGAAGGACAGGCAGAGAGAGACCCATATAGAGAGAGGAGGTATAGACAGATAATAGCAGGGGTGGTTGGGGAATTTAGAGGAGGAAGGGGGACATTGAGGGAGCATGGTGGGAGACCAAGAGTGGGTGGAGTCACAGAGGAAAGGCAGTGCCAGGATGCAGGAGAAGAAGTGGTGTAGGCCAGAGAGCAAGAGTGAGTGCAGGACAGGATGCATGGTGGAGTGGGGTCACTGCTGACAAGCAAGCAGAGCCCAGCCCCTCGCATACAAATGGGGTGATTACAAAGGAAGGGATTTGGTGGTGGACATCATCTTTTTATGCCCCCCCTCACTCTCAGAAGGGGTCAAATTTTGGGGAGCAGTGTCAAAAGGGGCATTAGGGTGCATTATTAAGGGGTGCCAGGAGACACAGTCCTCCATTCTAAAGGCTCATCAAAAACCAACAAGAACAAAAGGTAATTCAGCAAGTAGATTTAAAGCCTCTCTGTGGATTTATGTTCAACTGCTCCCTCTAGTAATGTTACATGGCAACTGCAGTTTAATCACTGGATTGAGAAAGGGGCCGTCCTATGCAAATAATCTCCTCCCATGATTACTTCTGTGAGCTTCCGTTGTGATACAATGATAGGACCTTCAACATATGCTCTTCAGCAGATTTGTAAAGTTATCAAATTGCCTTAGGCTAAGGATTGTTCCACTTGAAGGCCCTCAGATAAGTACCCCACCCTCACTTAGCAGGGTACTGAATTACATGCAGTAATCCTCTATACAGAACATGGCCGTTCGTGGGCCTACTGTAAAGGCTGTATGCTAAGACTGGGATGTTTAAAATCCCATAGCACAGCAGCCATAGGTCCAGGTTATAGCAGAGGGTGGGAGTAGAAAGAGAGTGTGAGTCAGGTGATAGGGGTGGAGCAAGAAGAACAGGCAGAGAGCGACCCATATAGAGAGAGGGTGGTTGGAGAACTTAGCAGGAGAAGAAGCGGTGTAGGCCAGAGAGCAAGAGTGAGTGCAGGACAGGAAGCATAGTGGAGTGGGGTCTCTGCTGACAAGCAAGCAGAGCCCACCCCCTCACATGCAAATGGGGTGATTACAAAGGAAGGGATTTGGTGGTGGACATCATCTTTTTATGCCCCCCCCTCACTCTCAGAAGGGGTTACATTTTGGGGAGCAGTGTCAAAAGGGGCATTAGGGTGCATTATTAAGGGGTGCCAGGAGACACAGTCCTCCATTCTATAGGCTCATCAAAAACCAACAAGAACAACAGGTAATTCAGCAAGTAGATTTAAAGCCTCTCTGTGGATTTATGTTCATACTGCTCCCTCTAGTAATGTTACAAGGCAACTGCAGTTTAATCACTGGATTGAGAAAGGGGCCGTCCTATGCAAATAATCTCCTCCCATGATTACTTCTGTGAGCTTCGTTGTGATACAATGATAGGACCTTCAACATATGCTCTTCAGCAGATTTGTAAAGTTATCAAATTGCCTTAGGCTAAGGATTGTTCCACTTGAAGGCCCTCAGATAAGTACCCCACCCTCAATTAGCAGGGTACTGAATTACATGCAGTAATCCTCTATACAGAACATGGGCGTTTGTGGGCCTACTGTAAAGGCTGTATGCTAAGACTGGGATGTTTAAAATCCCATAGCACAGCAGCCATAGCTCCAGGTTATAGCAGAGGGTGGGAGTAGAAAGAGAGTGTGAGTCAGGTGGTAGGGGTGAAGCAAGAAGGACAGGCAGAGAGAGACCCATATAGAGAGAGGAGGTATAGACAGATAATAGCAGGGGTGGTTGGAGAACTTAGAGGAGGAAGGGGGACATTGAGGGAGCATGGTGGGAGACCAAGAGTGGGTGGAGTCACAGAGGAAAGGCAGTGCCAGGATGCAGGAGAAGAAGTGGTGTAGGCCAGAGAGCAAGAGTGAGTGCAGGACAGGATGCATGGTGGAGTGGGGTCACTGCTGACAAGCAAGCAGAGCCCAGCCCCTCGCATACAAATGGGGTGATTACAAAGGAAGGGATTTGGTGGTGGACATCATCTTTTTATGCCCCCCCTCACTCTCAGAAGGGGTCAAATTTTGGGGAGCAGTGTCAAAAGGGGCATTAGGGTGCATTATTAAGGGGTGCCAGGAGACACAGTCCTCCATTCTAAAGGCTCATCAAAAACCAACAAGAACAAAAGGTAATTCAGCAAGTAGATTTAAAGCCTCTCTGTGGATTTATGTTCAACTGCTCCCTCTAGTAATGTTACATGGGAACTGCAGTTTAATCACTGGATTGAGAAAGGGGCCGTCCTATGCAAATAATCTCCTCCCATGATTACTTCTGTGAGCTTCCGTTGTGATACAATGATAGGACCTTCAACATATGCTCTTCAGCAGATTTGTAAAGTTATCAAATTGCCTTAGGCTAAGGATTGTTCCACTTGAAGGCCCTCAGATAAGTACCCCACCCTCACTTAGCAGGGTACTGAATTACATGCAGTAATCCTCTATACAGAACATGGCCATTCGTGGGCCTACTGTAAAGGCTGTATGTTAAGACTGGGATGTTTAAAATCCCATAGCACAGCAGCCATAGGTCCAGGTTATAGCAGAGGGTGGGAGTAGAAAGAGAGTGTGAGTCAGGTGATAGGGGTGGAGCAAGAAGAACAGGCAGAGAGCGACCCATATAGAGAGAGGAAGTATAATCAGATAATAGCAGGGGTGGTTGGAGAACTTAGAGGAGGAAGGGGGACATTGAGGGAGCATGGTGGGAGACCAAGAGTGGGTGGAGTCACAGAGGAAAGGCAGTGCCAGGATGCAGGAGAAGAAGCGGTGTAGGCCAGAGAGCAAGAGTGAGTGCAGGACAGGAAGCATAGTGGAGTGGGGTCACTGCTGACAAGCAAGCAGAGCGCACCCCCTCACATGCAAATGGGGTGATTACAAAGGAAGGGATTTGGTGGTGGACATCATCTTTTTATGCCCCCCCTCACTCTCAGAAGGGGTTACATTTTGGGGAGCAGTGTCAAAAGGGGCATTAGGGCGCATTATTAAGGGGTGCCAGGAGACACAGTCCTCCATTCTATAGGCTCATCAAAAACCAACAAGAACAACAGGTAATTCAGCAAGTAGATTTAAAGCCTCTCTGTGGATTTATGTTCATACTGCTCCCTCTAGTAATGTTACAAGGCAACTGCAGTTTAATCACTGGATTGAGAAAGGGGCCGTCCTATGCAAATAATCTCCTCCCATGATTACTTCTGTGAGCTTCCGTTGTGATACAATGATAGGACCTTCAACATATGCTCTTCAGCAGATTTGTAAAGTTATCAAATTGCCTTAGGCTAAGGATTGTTCCACTTGAAGGCCCTCAGATAAGTACCCCACCCTCACTTAGCAGGGTACTGAATTACATGCAGTAATCCTCTATACAGAACATGGACGTTTGTGGGCATACTGTAAAGGCTGTATGCCAAGACTGGGATGTTTAAAATCCCATAGCATAGCAGCCATAGGTCCAGGTTATAGCAGAGGGTGGGAGTAGAAAGAGAGTGTGAGTCAGTGGTAGGGGTGGAGCAAGAAGGACAGGCAGAGAGAGACCCATATAGAGAGAGGAGGTATAGACAGATAATAGCAGGGGTGGTTGGAGAACTTAGAGGGGGAAGGGGGACATTGAGGGAGCATGGTGGGAGACCAAGAGTGGGTGGAGTCACAGAGGAAAGGCAGTGCCAGGATGCAGGAGAAGAAGCGGTGTAGGCCAGAGAGCAAGAGTGAGTGCAGGACAGGAAGCATAGTGGAGTGGGGTCACTGCTGACAAGCAAGCAGAGCCCAGCCCCTCGCATACAAATGGGGTGATTACAAAGGAAGGGATTTGGTGGTGGACATCATCTTTTTATGCCCCCCCTCACTCTCAGAAGGGGTTACATTTTGGGGAGCAGTGTCAAAAGGGGCATTAGGGTGCATTATTAAGGGGTGCCAGGAGACACAGTCCTCCATTCTATAGGCTCATCAAAAACCAACAAGAACAACAGGTAATTCAGCAAGTAGATTTAAAGCCTCTCTGTGGATTTATGTTCATACTGCTCCCTCTAGTAATGTTACAAGGCAACTGCAGTTTAATCACTGGATTGAGAAAGGGGCCGTCCTATGCAAATAATCTCCTCCCATGATTACTTCTGTGAGCTTCCGTTGTGATACAATGATAGGACCTTCAACATATGCTCTTCAGCAGATTTGTAAAGTTATCAAATTGCCTTAGGCTAAGGATTGTTCCACTTGAAGGCCCTCAGATAAGTACCCCACCCTCACTTAGCAGGGTACTGAATTACATGCAGTAATCCTCTATACAGAACATGGGCGTTGGTGGGCCTACTCTAAAGGCTGTGTGTTAAGACTGGGATGTTTAAAATCCCATAGCACAGTAGCCATAGGTCCAGGTTATAGCAGAGGGTGGGAGTAGAAAGAGAGTGTGATTCAGGTGGTAGGGGTGGAGCAAGAAGGACAGGCAGAGAGAGACTCATATAGAGAGAGGAGGTATAGACAGATAATAGCAGGGGTGGTTGGAGAACTTAGAGGAGGAAGGGGGACATTGAGGGAGCATGGTGGGAGACCAAGAGTGGGTGGAGTCACAGAGGAAAGGCAGTGCCAGGATGCAGGAGAAGAAGTGGTGTAGGCCAGAGAGCAAGAGTGAGTGCAGGACAGGAAGCATAGTGGAGTGGGGTCACTGCTGACAAGCAAGCAGAGCCCAGCCCCTCGCATACAAATGGGGTGATTACAAAGGAAGGGATTTGGTGGTGGACATCATCTTTTTATGCCCCCCTCACTCTCAGAAGGGGTCAAATTTTGGGGAGCAGTGTCAAAAGGGGCATTAGGGTGCATTATTAAGGGGTGCCAGGAGACACAGTCCTCCATTCTAAAGGCTCATCAAAAACCAACAAGAACAAAAGGTAATTCAGCAAGTAGATTTAAAGCCTCTCTGTGGATTTATGTTCAACTGCTCCCTCTAGTAATGTTACATGGCAACTGCAGTTTAATCACTGGATTGAGAAAGGGGCCGTCCTATGCAAATAATCTCCTCCCATGATTACTTCTGTGAGCTTCCGTTGTGATACAATGATAGGACCTTCAACATATGCTCTTCAGCAGATTTGTAAAGTTATCAAATTCCCTTAGGCTAAGGATTGTTCCACTTGAAGGCCCTCAGATAAGTACCCCACCCTCACTTAGCAGGGTACTGAATTACATGCAGTAATCCTCTATACAGAACATGGCCGTTCGTTGGCCTACTGTAAAGGCTGTATGCTAAGACTGGGATGTTTAAAATCCCATAGCACAGCAGCCATAGGTCCAGGTTATAGCAGAGGGTGGGAGTAAAAAGAGAGTGTTGGTCAGGTGGTAGGGGTGGAGCAAGAAGAACAGGCAGAGAGAGACCCATATAGAGAGAGGAGGTATAGACAGATAATAGCAGGGGTGGTTGGAGAACTTAGAGGAGGAAGGGGGACATTGAGGGAGCATGGTGGGAGACCAAGAGTGGGTGGAGTCACAGAGGAAAGGCAGTGCCAGGATGCAGGAGAAGAAGCGGTGTAGGCCAGAGAGCAAGAGTGAGTGCAGGACAGGAAGCATAGTGGAGTGGGGTCACTGCTGACAAGCAAGCAGAGCCCACCCCCTCACATGCAAATAGGGTGATTACAAAGGAAGGGATTTGGTGGTGGACATCATCTTTTTATGCCCCCCCTCACTCTCAGAAGGGGTTACATTTTGGGGAGCAGTGTCAAAAGGGGCATTAGGGTGCATTATTAAGGGGTGCCAGGAGACACAGTCCTCCATTCTATAGGCTCATCAAAAACCAACAAGAACAACAGGTAATTCAGCAAGTAGATTTAAAGCCTCTCTGTGGATTTATGTTCATACTGCTCCCTCTAGTAATGTTACAAGGCAACTGCAGTTTAATCACTGGATTGAGAAAGGGGCCGTCCTATGCAAATAATCTCCTCCCATGATTACTTCTGTGAGCTTCCGTTGTGATACAATGATAGGACCTTCAACATATGCTCTTCAGCAGATTTGTAAAGTTATCAAATTGCCTTAGGCTAAGGATTGTTCCACTTGAAGGCCCTCAGATAAGTACCCCACCCTCACTTAGCAGGGTACAGAATTACATGCAGTAATCCTCTATACAGAACATGGGCGTTCGTGGGCCTACTGTAGAGGCTGTGTGCTAAGACTGGGATGTTTAAAATCCCATAGCACAGCAGCCATAGGTCCAGGTTATAGCAGAGGGTGGGAGTAGAAAGAGAGTGTGAGTCAGGTGGTAGGGGTGGAGCAAGAAGGACAGGCAGAGAGAGATCCATATAGAGAGAGGAGGTATAGACAGATTATAGCAGGGGTGGTTGGAGAACTTAGAGGAGGAAGGGGAACATTGAGGGAGCATGGTGGGAGACCAAGAGTGGGTGGAGTCACAGAGGAAAGGCAGTGCCAGGATGCAGGAGAAGAAGTGGTGTAGGCCAGAGAGCAAGAGTGAGTGCAGGACAGGATGCATGGTGGAGTGGGGTCACTGCTGACAAGCAAGCAGAGCCCAGCCCCTCGCATACAAATGGGGTGATTACAAAGGAAGGGATTTGGTGGTGGACATCATCTTTTTATGCCCCCCCTCACTCTCAGAAGGGGTCAAATTTTGGGGAGCAGTGTCAAAAGGGGCATTAGGGTGCATTATTAAGGGGTGCCAGGAGACACAGTCCTCCATTCTAAAGGCTCATCAAAAACCAACAAGAACAAAAGGTAATTCAGCAAGTAGATTTAAAGCCTCTCTGTGGATTTATGTTCAACTGCTCCCTCTAGTAATGTTACATGGCAACTGCAGTTTAATCACTGGATTGAGAAAGGGGCCGTCCTATGCAAATAATCTCCTCCCATGATTACTTCTGTGAGCTTCCGTTGTGATACAATGATAGGACCTTCAACATATGCTCTTCAGCAGATTTGTAAAGTTATCAAATTGCCTTAGGCTAAGGATTGTTCCACTTGAAGGCCCTCAGATAAGTACCCCACCCTCACTTAGCAGGGTACTGAATTACATGCAGTAATCCTCTATACAGAACATGGGCGTTCGTGGGCCTACTGTAGAGGCTGTGTGCTAAGACTGGGATGTTTAAAATCCCATAGCACAGCAGCCATAGGTCCAGGTTATAGCAGAGGGTGGGAGTAGAAAGAGAGTGTGAGACAGGTGGTAGGGGTGGAGCAAGAAGGACAGGCAGAGAGAGACCCATATAGAGAGAGGAGATATAGACAGATTATAGCAGGGGTGGTTGGAGAACTTAGAGGAGGAAGGGGGACATTGAGGGAGCATGGTGGGAGACCAAGAGTGGGTGGAGTCACAGAGGAAAGGCAGTGCCAGGATGCAGGAGAAGAAGTGGTGTAGGCCAGAGAGCAAGAGTGAGTGCAGGACAGGATGCATGGTGGAGTGGGGTCACTGCTGACAAGCAAGCAGAGCCCAGCCCCTCGCATACAAATGGGGTGATTACAAAGGAAGGGATTTGGTGGTGGACATCATCTTTTTATGCCCCCCCTCACTCTCAGAAGGGGTCAAATTTTGGGGAGCAGTGTCAAAAGGGGCATTAGGGTGCATTATTAAGGGGTGCCAGGAGACACAGTCCTCCATTCTAAAGGCTCATCAAAAACCAACAAGAACAAAAGGTAATTCAGCAAGTAGATT
Source organism: Pleurodeles waltl (assembly GCF_031143425.1). NCBI lineage: Eukaryota > Metazoa > Chordata > Amphibia > Caudata > Salamandridae > Pleurodeles > Pleurodeles waltl. Next base: position 303,588,696 of record NC_090437.1, on the reverse strand, counting down.
TAAAGCCTCTCTGTGGATTTATGTTCAACTGCTCCCTCTAGTAATGTTACATGGCAACTGCAGTTTAATCACTGGATTGAGAAAGGGGCCGTCCTATGCAAATAATCTCCTCCCATGATTACTTCTGTGAGCTTCCGTTGTGATACAATGATAGGACCTTCAACATATGCTCTTCAGCAGATTTGTAAAGTTATCAAATTGCCTTAGGCTAAGGATTGTTCCACTTGAAGGCCCTCAGATAAGTACCCCACCGTCACTTAGCAGGGTACTGAATTACATGCAGTAATCCTCTATACAGAACATGGGCGTTTGTGGGCCTACTGTAAAGGCTGTATGCTAAGTCTGGGATGTTTAAAATCCCATAGCACAGCAGCCATAGGTCCAGGTTATAGCAGAGGGTGGGAGTAGAAAGAGAGTGTGAGTCAGGTGGTAGGGGTGGAGCAAGAAGGACAGGCAGAGAGAGACCCATATAGAGAGAGGAGGTATAGACAGATAATAGCAGGGGTGGTTGGGGAACTTAGAGGAGGAAGGGGGACATTGAGGCCCATATTTATACTTTTTGACGCTAAACTGCGCTAACGCAGTTTAGCGTCAAAAAGTTTTGCGCCGTCTAACGCCATTCTGAAGCGCCAAGCGGGCGCCGTATTTATGGAATGGCGTTAGACGGCGCAATCAGACCGGCGCTGCCTGGTTTGCGTGGGAAAAAACCACGTAGACCAGACAGCGCCGGCGTAGGGGGAAAATGGCGCATGGGCGTCTTAAAATGGGGCAAGTCAGGTTACGTCGAAAAAATCGTCTTAACCCGACTTGCGCCATTTTTTAACGACGCCCATCCCCCATCAACATGACTCCTATCATTGTAAAGATAGGAGTCATGCCCCCTTGCCCAATGGCCATGCCCAGGGGACTTCTGTCCCCTGGGCATGGTCATTGGGCATAGTGGCATGTAGGGGGGCACAAATAAGGCCCCCCTATGCCACCAAAAAAAAATATAAAAAATAAAAAATTATACTTACCTGAACTTACCTGAATGTCCCTGGGGTGGGTCCCTCCATCCTTGGGGGTCCTCCTGGGGTGGGCAAGGGTGGCAGGGGGGGTCCCTGGGGGCATGGGAGGGCACCTGTGGGCTCATTTTGAGCCCACAGGCCCCTTAACGCCTGCCCTGAGCAGGCGTTAAAAAGTGGCGCAAATGCGCCGTTTTTAGCCACGCCAACTCCCGGGCGTCTCTTTTGCCCGGGAGTATAAATACCACGTAAAGGCCTGGGAGTCATTTTTTAGACGGGAACGCCTCCCTTGCATATCATTAACGCAAGGAAGGGGTTCACGCTAAAAAATGACGCACATTCCGGGAACTTTGGCGCTATTCGCCTCTAACGCCATAGTATAAATATGGCGTTAGTTGGCGTTAGTTTTGCGTCGAAATTGCGTCAAAAAAAACGACGCAATTTCGGCGCAAACGGAGTATAAATACGGCCCTGAGGGAGCATGGTGGGAGACCAAGAGTGGGTGGAGTCACAGAGGAAAGGCAGTGCCAGGATGCAGGAGAAGAAGTGGTGTAGGCCAGAGAGCAAGAGTGAGTGCAGGACAGGATGCATGGTGGAGTGGGGTCACTGCTGACAAGCAAGCAGAGCCCAGCCCCTCGCATACAAATGGGGTGATTACAAAGGAAGGGATTTGGTGGTGGACATCATCTTTTTATGCCCCCCCTCACTCTCAGAAGGGGTCAAATTTTGGGGAGCAGTGTCAAAAGGGGCATTAGGGTGCATTATTAAGGGGTGCCAGGAGACACAGTCCTCCATTCTAAAGGCTCATCAAAAACCAACAAGAACAAAAGGTAATTCAGCAAGTAGATTTAAAGCCTCTCTGTGGATTTATGTTCAACTGCTCCCTCTAGTAATGTTACATGGCAACTGCAGTTTAATCACTGGATTGAGAAAGGGGCCGTCCTATGCAAATAATCTCCTCCCATGATTACTTCTGTGAGCTTCCGTTGTGATACAATGATAGGACCTTCAACATATGCTCTTCAGCAGATTTGTAAAGTTATCAAATTGCCTTAGGCTAAGGATTGTTCCACTTGAAGGCCCTCAGATAAGTACCCCACCCTCACTTAGCAGGGTACTGAATTACATGCAGTAATCCTCTATACAGAACATGGCCGTTTGTGGGCCTACTGTAAAGGCTGTATGCTAAGACTGGGATGTTTAAAATCCCATAGCACAGCAGCCATAGGTCCAGGTTATAGCAGAGGGTGGGAGTAGAAAGAGAGTGTGAGTCAGGTGATAGGGGTGGAGCAAGAAGAACAGGCAGAGAGCGACCCATATAGAGAGAGGAGGTATAGACAGATAATAGCAGGGGTGGTTGGAGAACTTAGAGGAGGAAGGGGGACATTGAGGGAGCATGGTGGGAGACCAAGAGTGGGTGGAGTCACAGAGGAAAGGCAGTGCCAGGATGCAGGAGAAGAAGCGGTGTAGGCCAGAGAGCAAGAGTGAGTGCAGGACAGGAAGCATAGTGGAGTGGGGTCACTGCTGAAAAGCAAGCAGAGCCCACCCCCTCACATGCAAATGGGGTGATTACAAAGGAAGGGATTTGGTGGTGGACATCATCTTTTTATGCCCCCCTCACTCTCAGAAGGGGTTACATTTTGGGGAGCAGTGTCAAAAGGGGCATTAGGGTGCATTATTAAGGGGTGCCAGGAGACACAGTCCTCCATTCTATAGGCTCATCAAAAACCAACAAGAACAACAGGTAATTCAGCAAGTAGATTTAAAGCCTCTCTGTGGATTTATGTTCATACTGCTCCCTCTAGTAATGTTACAAGGCAACTGCAGTTTAATCACTGGATTGAGAAAGGGGCCGTCCTATGCAAATAATCTCCTCCCATGATTACTTCTGTGAGCTTCCGTTGTGATACAATGATAGGACCTTCAACATATGCTCTTCAGCAGATTTGTAAAGTTATCAAATTGCCTTAGGCTAAGGATTGTTCCACTTGAAGGCCCTCAGATAAGTACCCCACCCTCACTTAGCAGGGTACTGAATTACATGCAGTAATCCTCTATACAGAACATGGGCGTTTGTGGGCCTACTGTAAAGGCTGTATGCTAAGACTGGGATGTTTAAAATCCCATAGCACAGCAGCCATAGGTCCAGGTTATAGCAGAGGGTGGGAGTAGAAAGAGAGTGTGAGTCAGGTGGTAGGGGTGGAGCAAGAAGGACAGGCAGAGAGAGACCCATATAGAGAGAGGAGGTATAGACAGATAATAGCAGGGGTGGTTGGAGAACTTAGAAGAGGAAGGGGGACATTGAGGGAGCATGGTGGGAGACCAAGAGTGGGTGGAGTCACAGAGGAAAGGCAGTGCCAGGATGCAGGAGAAGAAGTGGTGTAGGCCAGAGAGCAAGAGTGAGTGCAGGACAGGATTCATGGTGGAGTGGGGTCACTGCTGACAAGCAAGCAGAGCCCAGCCCCTCGCATACAAATGGGGTGATTACAAAGGAAGGGATTTGGTGGTGGACATCATCTTTTTATGCCCCCCCTCACTCTCAGAAGGGGTCAAATTTTGGGGAGCAGTGTCAAAAGGGGCATTAGGGTGCATTATTAAGGGGTGCCAGGAGACACAGTCCTCCATTCTAAAGGCTCATCAAAAACCAACAAGAACAAAAGGTAATTCAGCAAGTAGATTTAAAGCCTCTCTGTGGATTTATGTTCAACTGCTCCCTCTAGTAATGTTACATGGGAACTGCAGTTTAATCACTGGATTGAGAAAGGGGCCGTCCTATGCAAATAATCTCCTCCCATGATTACTTCTGTGAGCTTCCGTTGTGATACAATGATAGGACCTTCAACATATGCTCTTCAGCAGATTTGTAAAGTTATCAAATTGCCTTAGGCTAAGGATTGTTCCACTTGAAGGCCCTCAGATAAGTACCCCACCCTCACTTAGCAGGGTACTGAATTACATGCAGTAATCCTCTATACAGAACATGGCCGTTCGTGGGCCTACTGTAAAGGCTGTATGCTAAGACTGGGATGTTTAAAATCCCATAGCACAGCAGCCATAGGTCCAGGTTATAGCAGAGGGTGGGAGTAGAAAGAGAGTGTGAGTCAGGTGATAGGGGTGGAGCAAGAAGAACAGGCAGAGAGCGACCCATATAGAGAGAGGAGGTATAAACAGATAATAGCAGGGGTGGTTGGAGAACTTAGAGGAGGAAGGGGGACATTGAGGGAGCATGGTGGGAGACCAAGAGTGGGTGGAGTCACAGAGGAAAGGCAGTGCCAGGATGCAGGAGAAGAAGCGGTGTAGGCCAGAGAGCAAGAGTGAGTGCAGGACAGGAAGCATAGTGGAGTGGGGTCACTGCTGACAAGCAAGCAGAGCGCACCCCCTCACATGCAAATGGGGTGATTACAAAGGAAGGGATTTGGTGGTGGACATCATCTTTTTATGCCCCCCCTCACTCTCAGAAGGGGTTACATTTTGGGGAGCAGTGTCAAAAGGGGCATTAGGGCGCATTATTAAGGGGTGCCAGGAGACACAGTCCTCCATTCTATAGGCTCATCAAAAACCAACAAGAACAACAGGTAATTCAGCAAGTAGATTTAAAGCCTCTCTGTGGATTTATGTTCATACTGCTCCCTCTAGTAATGTTACAAGGCAACTGCAGTTTAATCACTGGATTGAGAAAGGGGCCGTCCTATGCAAATAATCTCCTCCCATGATTACTTCTGTGAGCTTCCGTTGTGATACAATGATAGGACCTTCAACATATGCTCTTCAGCAGATTTGTAAAGTTATCAAATTGCCTTAGGCTAAGGATTGTTCCACTTGAAGGCCCTCAGATAAGTACCCCACCCTCACTTAGCAGGGTACTGAATTACATGCAGTAATCCTCTATACAGAACATGGGCGTTTGTGGGCATACTGTAAAGGCTGTATGCCAAGACTGGGATGTTTAAAATCCCATAGCATAGCAGCCATAGGTCCAGGTTATAGCAGAGGGTGGGAGTAGAAAGAGAGTGTGAGTCAGTGGTAGGGGTGGAGCAAGAAGGACAGGCAGAGAGAGACCCATATAGAGAGAGGAGGTATAGACAGATAATAGCAGGGGTGGTTGGAGAACTTAGAGGGGGAAGGGGGACATTGAGGGAGCATGGTGGGAGACCAAGAGTGGGTGGAGTCACAGAGGAAAGGCAGTGCCAGGATGCAGGAGAAGAAGCGGTGTAGGCCAGAGAGCAAGAGTGAGTGCAGGACAGGAAGCATAGTGGAGTGGGGTCACTGCTGACAAGCAAGCAGAGCCCAGCCCCTCGCATACAAATGGGGTGATTACAAAGGAAGGGATTTGGTGGTGGACATCATCTTTTTATGCCCCCCCTCACTCTCAGAAGGGGTTACATTTTGGGGAGCAGTGTCAAAAGGGGCATTAGGGTGCATTATTAAGGGGTGCCAGGAGACACAGTCCTCCATTCTATAGGCTCATCAAAAACCAACAAGAACAACAGGTAATTCAGCAAGTAGATTTAAAGCCTCTCTGTGGATTTATGTTCATACTGCTCCCTCTAGTAATGTTACAAGGCAACTGCAGTTTAATCACTGGATTGAGAAAGGGGCCGTCCTATGCAAATAATCTCCTCCCATGATTACTTCTGTGAGCTTCCGTTGTGATACAATGATAGGACCTTCAACATATGCTCTTCAGCAGATTTGTAAAGTTATCAAAATGCCTTAGGCTAAGGATTGTTCCACTTGAAGGCCCTCAGATAAGTACCCCACCCTCACTTAGCACGGTACTGAATTACATGCAGTAATCCTCTATACAGAACATGGGCGTTGGTGGGCCTACTCTAAAGGCTGTGTGTTAAGACTGGGATGTTTAAAATCCCATAGCACAGTAGCCATAGGTCCAGGTTATAGCAGAGGGTGGGAGTAGAAAGAGAGTGTGATTCAGGTGGTAGGGGTGGAGTAAGAAGGACAGGCAGAGAGAGACTCATATAGAGAGAGGAGGTATAGACAGATAATAGCAGGGGTGGTTGGAGAACTTAGAGGAGGAAGGGGGACGTTGAGGGAGCATGGTGGGAGACCAAGAGTGGGTGGAGTCACAGAGGAAAGGCAGTGCCAGGATGCAGGAGAAGAAGTGGTGTAGGCCAGAGAGCAAGAGTGAGTGCAGGACAGGAAGCATAGTGGAGTGGGGTCACTGCTGACAAGCAAGCAGAGCCCAGCCCCTCGCATACAAATGGGGTGATTACAAAGGAAGGGATTTGGTGGTGGACATCATCTTTTTATGCCCCCCTCACTCTCAGAAGGGGTCAAATTTTGGGGAGCAGTGTCAAAAGGGGCATTAGGGTGCATTATTAAGGGGTGCCAGGAGACACAGTCCTCCATTCTAAAGGCTCATCAAAAACCAACAAGAACAAAAGGTAATTCAGCAAGTAGATTTAAAGCCTCTCTGTGGATTTATGTTCAACTGCTCCCTCTAGTAATGTTACATGGCAACTGCAGTTTAATCACTGGATTGAGAAAGGGGCCGTCCTATGCAAATAATCTCCTCCCATGATTACTTCTGTGAGCTTCCGTTGTGATACAATGATAGGACCTTCAACATATGCTCTTCAGCAGATTTGTAAAGTTATCAAATTCCCTTAGGCTAAGGATTGTTCCACTTGAAGGCCCTCAGATAAGTACCCCACCCTCACTTAGCAGGGTACTGAATTACATGCAGTAATCCTCTATACAGAACATGGCCGTTCGTGGGCCTACTGTAAAGGCTGTATGCTAAGACTGGGATGTTTAAAATCCCATAGCACAGCAGCCATATGTCCAGGTTATAGCAGAGGGTGGGAGTAGAAAAAGAGTGTTGGTCAGGTGGTAGGGGTGGAGCAAGAAGAACAGGCAGAGAGAGACCCATATAGAGAGAGGAGGTATAGACAGATAATAGCAGGGGTGGTTGGAGAACTTAGAGGAGGAAGGGGGACATTGAGGGAGCATGGTGGGAGACCAAGAGTGGGTGGAGTCACAGAGGAAAGGCAGTGCCAGGATGCAGGAGAAGAAGCGGTGTAGGCCAGAGAGCAAGAGTGAGTGCAGGACAGGAAGCATAGTGGAGTGGGGTCACTGCTGACAAGCAAGCAGAGCCCAGCCCCTCGCATACAAATGGGGTGATTACAAAGGAAGGGATTTGGTGGTGGACATCATCTTTTTATGCCCCCCCTCACTCTCAGAAGGGGTCAAATTTTGGGGAGCAGTGTCAAAAGGGGCATTAGGGTGCATTATTAAGGGGTGCCAGGAGACACAGTCCTCCATTCTAAAGGCTCATCAAAAACCAACAAGAACAAAAGGTAATTCAGCAAGTAGATTTAAAGCCTCTCTGTGGATTTATGTTCAACTGCTCCCTCTAGTAATGTTACATGGCAACTGCAGTTTAATCACTGGATTGAGAAAGGGGCCGTCCTATGCAAATAATCTCCTCCCATGATTACATCTGTGAGCTTCCGTTGTGATACAATGATAGGACCTTCAACATATGCTCTTCAGCAGATTTGTAAAGTTATCAAATTGCCTTAGGCTAAGGATTGTTCCACTTGAAGGCCCTCAGATAAGTACCCCACCCTCACTTAGCAGGGTACTGAATTACATGCAGTAATCCTCTATACAGAACATGGCCGTTCGTGGGCCTACTGTAAAGGCTGTATGCTAAGACTGGGATGTTTAAAATCCCATAGCACAGCAGCCATAGGTCCAGGTTATAGCAGAGGGTGGGAGTAGAAAGAGAGTGTGAGTCAGGTGATAGGGGTGGAGCAAGAAGAACAGGCAGAGAGCGACCCATATAGAGAGAGGAGGTATAGACAGATAATAGCAGGGGTGGTTGGAGAACTTAGAGGAGGAAGGGGGACATTGAGGGAGCATGGTGGGAGACCAAGAGTGGGTGGAGTCACAGAGGAAAGGCAGTGCCAGGATGCAGGAGAAGAAGCGGTGTAGGCCAGAGAGCAAGAGTGAGTGCAGGACAGGAAGCATAGTGGAGTGGGGTCACTGCTGACAAGCAAGCAGAGCCCACCCCCTCACATGCAAATGGGGTGATTACAAAGGAAGGGATTTGGTGGTGGACATCATCTTTTTATGCCCCCCCTCACTCTCAGAAGGGGTTACATTTTGGGGAGCAGTGTCAAAAGGGGCATTAGGGTGCATTATTAAGGGGTGCCAGGAGACACAGTCCTCCATTCTATAGGCTCATCAAAAACCAACAAGAACAACAGGTAATTCAGCAAGTAGATTTAAAGCCTCTCTGTGGATTTATGTTCATACTGCTCCCTCTAGTAATGTTACAAGGCAACTGCAGTTTAATCACTGGATTGAGAAAGGGGCCGTCCTATGCAAATAATCTCCTCCCATGATTACTTCTGTGAGCTTCCGTTGTGATACAATGATAGGACCTTCAACATATGCTCTTCAGCAGATTTGTAAAGTTATCAAATTGCCTTAGGCTAAGGATTGTTCCACTTGAAGGCCCTCAGATAAGTACCCCACCCTCACTTAGCAGGGTACTGAATTACATGCAGTAATCCTCTATACAGAACATGGGCGTTTGTGGGCCTACTGTAAAGGCTGTATGCTAAGACTGGGATGTTTAAAATCCCATAGCACAGCAGCCATAGGTCCAGGTTATAGCAGAGGGTGGGAGTAGAAAGAGAGTGTGAGTCAGGTGGTAGGGGTGGAGCAAGAAGGACAGGCAGAGAGAGACCCATATAGAGAGAGGAGGTATAGACAGATAATAGCAGGGGTGGTTGGAGAACTTAGAAGAGGAAGGGGGACATTGAGGGAGCATGGTGGGAGACCAAGAGTGGGTGGAGTCACAGAGGAAAGGCAGTGCCAGGATGCAGGAGAAGAAGTGGTGTAGGCCAGAGAGCAAGAGTGAGTGCAGGACAGGATTCATGGTGGAGTGGGGTCACTGCTGACAAGCAAGCAGAGCCCAGCCCCTCGCATACAAATGGGGTGATTACAAAGGAAGGGATTTGGTGGTGGACATCATCTTTTTATGCCCCCCCTCACTCTCAGAAGGGGTCAAATTTTGGGGAGCAGTGTCAAAAGGGGCATTAGGGTGCATTATTAAGGGGTGCCAGGAGACACAGTCCTCCATTCTAAAGGCTCATCAAAAACCAACAAGAACAAAAGGTAATTCAGCAAGTAGATTTAAAGCCTCTCTGTGGATTTATGTTCAACTGCTCCCTCTAGTAATGTTACATGGGAACTGCAGTTTAATCACTGGATTGAGAAAGGGGCCGTCCTATGCAAATAATCTCCTCCCATGATTACTTCTGTGAGCTTCCGTTGTGATACAATGATAGGACCTTCAACATATGCTCTTCAGCAGATTTGTAAAGTTATCAAATTGCCTTAGGCTAAGGATTGTTCCACTTGAAGGCCCTCAGATAAGTACCCCACCCTCACTTAGCAGGGTACTGAATTACATGCAGTAATCCTCTATACAGAACATGGCCGTTCGTGGGCCTACTGTAAAGGCTGTATGCTAAGACTGGGATGTTTAAAATCCCATAGCACAGCAGCCATAGGTCCAGGTTATAGCAGAGGGTGGGAGTAGAAAGAGAGTGTGAGTCAGGTGATAGGGGTGGAGCAAGAAGAACAGGCAGAGAGCGACCCATATAGAGAGAGGAGGTATAAACAGATAATAGCAGGGGTGGTTGGAGAACTTAGAGGAGGAAGGGGGACATTGAGGGAGCATGGTGGGAGACCAAGAGTGGGTGGAGTCACAGAGGAAAGGCAGTGCCAGGATGCAGGAGAAGAAGCGGTGTAGGCCAGAGAGCAAGAGTGAGTGCAGGACAGGAAGCATAGTGGAGTGGGGTCACTGCTGACAAGCAAGCAGAGCGCACCCCCTCACATGCAAATGGGGTGATTACAAAGGAAGGGATTTGGTGGTGGACATCATCTTTTTATGCCCCCCCTCACTCTCAGAAGGGGTTACATTTTGGGGAGCAGTGTCAAAAGGGGCATTAGGGCGCATTATTAAGGGGTGCCAGGAGACACAGTCCTCCATTCTATAGGCTCATCAAAAACCAACAAGAACAACAGGTAATTCAGCAAGTAGATTTAAAGCCTCTCTGTGGATTTATGTTCATACTGCTCCCTCTAGTAATGTTACAAGGCAACTGCAGTTTAATCACTGGATTGAGAAAGGGGCCGTCCTATGCAAATAATCTCCTCCCATGATTACTTCTGTGAGCTTCCGTTGTGATACAATGATAGGACCTTCAACATATGCTCTTCAGCAGATTTGTAAAGTTATCAAATTGCCTTAGGCTAAGGATTGTTCCACTTGAAGGCCCTCAGATAAGTACCCCACCCTCACTTAGCAGGGTACTGAATTACATGCAGTAATCCTCTATACAGAACATGGGCGTTTGTGGGCATACTGTAAAGGCTGTATGCCAAGACTGGGATGTTTAAAATCCCATAGCATAGCAGCCATAGGTCCAGGTTATAGCAGAGGGTGGGAGTAGAAAGAGAGTGTGAGTCAGTGGTAGGGGTGGAGCAAGAAGGACAGGCAGAGAGAGACCCATATAAAGAGAGGAGGTATAGACAGATAATAGCAGGGGTGGTTGGAGAACTTAGAGGGGGAAGGGGGACATTGAGGGAGCATGGTGGGAGACCAAGAGTGGGTGGAGTCACAGAGGAAAGGCAGTGCCAGGATGCAGGAGAAGAAGCGGTGTAGGCCAGAGAGCAAGAGTGAGTGCAGGACAGGAAGCATAGTGGAGTGGGGTCACTGCTGACAAGCAAGCAGAGCCCAGCCCCTCGCATACAAATGGGGTGATTACAAAGGAAGGGATTTGGTGGTGGACATCATCTTTTTATGCCCCCCCTCACTCTCAGAAGGGGTTACATTTTGGGGAGCAGTGTCAAAAGGGGCATTAGGGTGCATTATTAAGGGGTGCCAGGAGACACAGTCCTCCATTCTATAGGCTCATCAAAAACCAACAAGAACAACAGGTAATTCAGCAAGTAGATTTAAAGCCTCTCTGTGGATTTATGTTCATACTGCTCCCTCTAGTAATGTTACAAGGCAACTGCAGTTTAATCACTGGATTGAGAAAGGGGCCGTCCTATGCAAATAATCTCCTCCCATGATTACTTCTGTGAGCTTCCGTTGTGATACAATGATAGGACCTTCAACATATGCTCTTCAGCAGATTTGTAAAGTTATCAAATTGCCTTAGGCTAAGGATTGTTCCACTTGAAGGCCCTCAGATAAGTACCCCACCCTCACTTAGCACGGTACTGAATTACATGCAGTAATCCTCTATACAGAACATGGGCGTTGGTGGGCCTACTCTAAAGGCTGTGTGTTAAGACTGGGATGTTTAAAATCCCATAGCACAGTAGCCATAGGTCCAGGTTATAGCAGAGGGTGGGAGTAGAAAGATAGTGTGATTCAGGTGGTAGGGGTGGAGTAAGAAGGACAGGCAGAGAGAGACTCATATAGAGAGAGGAGGTATAGACAGATAATAGCAGGGGTGGTTGGAGAACTTAGAGGAGGAAGGGGGACGTTGAGGGAGCATGGTGGGAGACCAAGAGTGGGTGGAGTCACAGAGGAAAGGCAGTGCCAGGATGCAGGAGAAGAAGTGGTGTAGGCCAGAGAGCAAGAGTGAGTGCAGGACAGGAAGCATAGTGGAGTGGGGTCACTGCTGACAAGCAAGCAGAGCCCAGCCCCTCGCATACAAATGGGGTGATTACAAAGGAAGGGATTTGGTGGTGGACATCATCTTTTTATGCCCCCCTCACTCTCAGAAGGGGTCAAATTTTGGGGAGCAGTGTCAAAAGGGGCATTAGGGTGCATTATTAAGGGGTGCCAGGAGACACAGTCCTCCATTCTAAAGGCTCATCAAAAACCAACAAGAACAAAAGGTAATTCAGCAAGTAGATTTAAAGCCTCTCTGTGGATTTATGTTCAACTGCTCCCTCTAGTAATGTTACATGGCAACTGCAGTTTAATCACTGGATTGAGAAAGGGGCCGTCCTATGCAAATAATCTCCTCCCATGATTACTTCTGTGAGCTTCCGTTGTGATACAATGATAGGACCTTCAACATATGCTCTTCAGCAGATTTGTAAAGTTATCAAATTCCCTTAGGCTAAGGATTGTTCCACTTGAAGGCCCTCAGATAAGTACCCCACCCTCACTTAGCAGGGTACTGAATTACATGCAGTAATCCTCTATACAGAACATGGCCGTTCGTGGGCCTACTGTAAAGGCTGTATGCTAAGACTGGGATGTTTAAAATCCCATAGCACAGCAGCCATATGTCCAGGTTATAGCAGAGGGTGGGAGTAGAAAAAGAGTGTTGGTCAGGTGGTAGGGGTGGAGCAAGAAGAACAGGCAGAGAGAGACCCATATAGAGAGAGGAGGTATAGACAGATAATAGCAGGGGTGGTTGGAGAACTTAGAGGAGGAAGGGGGACATTGAGGGAGCATGGTGGGAGACCAAGAGTGGGTGGAGTCACAGAGGAAAGGCAGTGCCAGGATGCAGGAGAAGAAGCGGTGTAGGCCAGAGAGCAAGAGTGAGTGCAGGACAGGAAGCATAGTGGAGTGGGGTCACTGCTGACAAGCAAGCAGAGCCCAGCCCCTCGCATACAAATGGGGTGATTACAAAGGAAGGGATTTGGTGGTGGACATCATCTTTTTATGCCCCCCCTCACTCTCAGAAGGGGTCAAATTTTGGGGAGCAGTGTCAAAAGGGGCATTAGGGTGCATTATTAAGGGGTGCCAGGAGACACAGTCCTCCATTCTAAAGGCTCATCAAAAACCAACAAGAACAAAAGGTAATTCAGCAAGTAGATTTAAAGCCTCTCTGTGGATTTATGTTCAACTGCTCCCTCTAGTAATGTTACATGGCAACTGCAGTTTAATCACTGGATTGAGAAAGGGGCCGTCCTATGCAAATAATCTCCTCCCATGATTACTTCTGTGAGCTTCCGTTGTGATACAATGATAGGACCTTCAACATATGCTCTTCAGCAGATTTGTAAAGTTATCAAATTGCCTTAGGCTAAGGATTGTTCCACTTGAAGGCCCTCAGATAAGTACCCCACCCTCACTTAGCAGGGTACTGAATTACATGCAGTAATCCTCTATACAGAACATGGCCGTTCGTGGGCCTACTGTAAAGGCTGTATGCTAAGACTGGGATGTTTAAAATCCCATAGCACAGCAGCCATAGGTCCAGGTTATAGCAGAGGGTGGGAGTAGAAAGAGAGTGTGAGTCAGGTGATAGGGGTGGAGCAAGAAGAACAGGCAGAGAGCGACCCATATAGAGAGAGGAGGTATAGACAGATAATAGCAGGGGTGGTTGGAGAACTTAGAGGAGGAAGGGGGACATTGAGGGAGCATGGTGGGAGACCAAGAGTGGGTGGAGTCACAGAGGAAAGGCAGTGCCAGGATGCAGGAGAAGAAGCGGTGTAGGCCAGAGAGCAAGAGTGAGTGCAGGACAGGAAGCATAGTGGAGTGGGGTCACTGCTGACAAGCAAGCAGAGCCCACCCCCTCACATGCAAATGGGGTGATTACAAAGGAAGGGATTTGGTGGTGGACATCATCTTTTTATGCCCCCCCCCTCACTCTCAGAAGGGGTTACATTTTGGGGAGCAGTGTCAAAAGGGGCATTAGCGTGCATTATTAAGGGGTGCCAGGAGACACAGTCCTCCATTCTATAGGCTCATCAAAAACCAACAAGAACAACAGGTAATTCAGCAAGTAGATTTAAAGCCTCTCTGTGGATTTATGTTCATACTGCTCCCTCTAGTAATGTTACAAGGCAACTGCAGTTTAATCACTGGATTGAGAAAGGGGCCGTCCTATGCAAATAATCTCCTCCCATGATTACTTCTGTGAGCTTCCGTTGTGATACAATGATAGGACCTTCAACATATGCTCTTCAGCAGATTTGTAAAGTTATCAAATTGCCTTAGGCTAAGGATTGTTCCACTTGAAGGCCCTCAGATAAGTACCCCACCCTCACTTAGCAGGGTACTGAATTACATGCAGTAATCCTCTATACAGAACATGGGCGTTTGTGGGCCTACTGTAAAGGCTGTATGCTAAGACTGGGATGTTTAAAATCCCATAGCACAGCAGCCATAGGTCCAGGTTATAGCAGAGGGTGGGAGTAGAAAGAGAGTGTGAGTCAGGTGGTAGGGGTGGAGCAAGAAGGACAGGCAGAGAGAGACCCATATAGAGAGAGGAGGTATAAACAGATAATAGCAGGGGTGGTTGGAGAACTTAGAGGAGGAAGGGGGACATTGAGGGAGCATGGTGGGAGACCAAGAGTGGGTGGAGTCACAGAGGAAAGGCAGTGCCAGGATGCAGGAGAAGAAGCGGTGTAGGCCAGAGAGCAAGAGTGAGTGCAGGACAGGAAGCATAGTGGAGTGGGGTCACTGCTGACAAGCAAGCAGAGCGCACCCCCTCACATGCAAATGGGGTGATTACAAAGGAAGGGATTTGGTGGTGGACATCATCTTTTTATGCCCCCCCTCACTCTCAGAAGGGGTTACATTTTGGGGAGCAGTGTCAAAAGGGGCATTAGGGCGCATTATTAAGGGGTGCCAGGAGACACAGTCCTCCATTCTATAGGCTCATCAAAAACCAACAAGAACAACAGGTAATTCAGCAAGTAGATTTAAAGCCTCTCTGTGGATTTATGTTCATACTGCTCCCTCTAGTAATGTTACAAGGCAACTGCAGTTTAATCACTGGATTGAGAAAGGGGCCGTCCTATGCAAATAATCTCCTCCCATGATTACTTCTGTGAGCTTCCGTTGTGATACAATGATAGGACCTTCAACATATGCTCTTCAGCAGATTTGTAAAGTTATCAAATTGCCTTAGGCTAAGGATTGTTCCACTTGAAGGCCCTCAGATAAGTACCCCACCCTCACTTAGCAGGGTACTGAATTACATGCAGTAATCCTCTATACAGAACATGGGCGTTTGTGGGCATACTGTAAAGGCTGTATGCCAAGACTGGGATGTTTAAAATCCCATAGCATAGCAGCCATAGGTCCAGGTTATAGCAGAGGGTGGGAGTAGAAAGAGAGTGTGAGTCAGTGGTAGGGGTGGAGCAAGAAGGACAGGCAGAGAGAGACCCATATAGAGAGAGGAGGTATAGACAGATAATAGCAGGGGTGGTTGGAGAACTTAGAGGGGGAAGGGGGACATTGAGGGAGCATGGTGGGAGACCAAGAGTGGGTGGAGTCACAGAGGAAAGGCAGTGCCAGGATGCAGGAGAAGAAGCGGTGTAGGCCAGAGAGCAAGAGTGAGTGCAGGACAGGAAGCATAGTGGAGTGGGGTCACTGCTGACAAGCAAGCAGAGCCCAGCCCCTCGCATACAAATGGGGTGATTACAAAGGAAGGGATTTGGTGGTGGACATCATCTTTTTATGCCCCCCCTCACTCTCAGAAGGGGTTACATTTTGGGGAGCAGTGTCAAAAGGGGCATTAGGGTGCATTATTAAGGGGTGCCAGGAGACACAGTCCTCCATTCTATAGGCTCATCAAAAACCAACAAGAACAACAGGTAATTCAGCAAGTAGATTTAAAGCCTCTCTGTGGATTTATGTTCATACTGCTCCCTCTAGTAATGTTACAAGGCAACTGCAGTTTAATCACTGGATTGAGAAAGGGGCCGTCCTATGCAAATAATCTCCTCCCATGATTACTTCTGTGAGCTTCCGTTGTGATACAATGATAGGACCTTCAACATATGCTCTTCAGCAGATTTGTAAAGTTATCAAAATGCCTTAGGCTAAGGATTGTTCCACTTGAAGGCCCTCAGATAAGTACCCCACCCTCACTTAGCACGGTACTGAATTACATGCAGTAATCCTCTATACAGAACATGGGCGTTGGTGGGCCTACTCTAAAGGCTGTGTGTTAAGACTGGGATGTTTAAAATCCCATAGCACAGTAGCCATAGGTCCAGGTTATAGCAGAGGGTGGGAGTAGAAAGAGAGTGTGATTCAGGTGGTAGGGGTGGAGTAAGAAGGACAGGCAGAGAGAGACTCATATAGAGAGAGGAGGTATAGACAGATAATAGCAGGGGTGGTTGGAGAACTTAGAGGAGGAAGGGGGACGTTGAGGGAGCATGGTGGGAGACCAAGAGTGGGTGGAGTCACAGAGGAAAGGCAGTGCCAGGATGCAGGAGAAGAAGTGGTGTAGGCCAGAGAGCAAGAGTGAGTGCAGGACAGGAAGCATAGTGGAGTGGGGTCACTGCTGACAAGCAAGCAGAGCCCAGCCCCTCGCATACAAATGGGGTGATTACAAAGGAAGGGATTTGGTGGTGGACATCATCTTTTTATGCCCCCCTCACTCTCAGAAGGGGTCAAATTTTGGGGAGCAGTGTCAAAAGGGGCATTAGGGTGCATTATTAAGGGGTGCCAGGAGACACAGTCCTCCATTCTAAAGGCTCATCAAAAACCAACAAGAACAAAAGGTAATTCAGCAAGTAGATTTAAAGCCTCTCTGTGGATTTATGTTCAACTGCTCCCTCTAGTAATGTTACATGGCAACTGCAGTTTAATCACTGGATTGAGAAAGGGGCCGTCCTATGCAAATAATCTCCTCCCATGATTACTTCTGTGAGCTTCCGTTGTGATACAATGATAGGACCTTCAACATATGCTCTTCAGCAGATTTGTAAAGTTATCAAATTCCCTTAGGCTAAGGATTGTTCCACTTGAAGGCCCTCAGATAAGTACCCCACCCTCACTTAGCAGGGTACTGAATTACATGCAGTAATCCTCTATACAGAACATGGCCGTTCGTGGGCCTACTGTAAAGGCTGTATGCTAAGACTGGGATGTTTAAAATCCCATAGCACAGCAGCCATATGTCCAGGTTATAGCAGAGGGTGGGAGTAGAAAAAGAGTGTTGGTCAGGTGGTAGGGGTGGAGCAAGAAGAACAGGCAGAGAGAGACCCATATAGAGAGAGGAGGTATAGACAGATAATAGCAGGGGTGGTTGGAGAACTTAGAGGAGGAAGGGGGACATTGAGGGAGCATGGTGGGAGACCAAGAGTGGGTGGAGTCACAGAGGAAAGGCAGTGCCAGGATGCAGGAGAAGAAGCGGTGTAGGCCAGAGAGCAAGAGTGAGTGCAGGACAGGAAGCATAGTGGAGTGGGGTCACTGCTGACAAGCAAGCAGAGCCCAGCCCCTCGCATACAAATGGGGTGATTACAAAGGAAGGGATTTGGTGGTGGACATCATCTTTTTATGCCCCCCCTCACTCTCAGAAGGGGTCAAATTTTGGGGAGCAGTGTCAAAAGGGGCATTAGGGTGCATTATTAAGGGGTGCCAGGAGACACAGTCCTCCATTCTAAAGGCTCATCAAAAACCAACAAGAACAAAAGGTAATTCAGCAAGTAGATTTAAAGCCTCTCTGTGGATTTATGTTCAACTGCTCCCTCTAGTAATGTTACATGGCAACTGCAGTTTAATCACTGGATTGAGAAAGGGGCCGTCCTATGCAAATAATCTCCTCCCATGATTACATCTGTGAGCTTCCGTTGTGATACAATGATAGGACCTTCAACATATGCTCTTCAGCAGATTTGTAAAGTTATCAAATTGCCTTAGGCTAAGGATTGTTCCACTTGAAGGCCCTCAGATAAGTACCCCACCCTCACTTAGCAGGGTACTGAATTACATGCAGTAATCCTCTATACAGAACATGGCCGTTCGTGGGCCTACTGTAAAGGCTGTATGCTAAGACTGGGATGTTTAAAATCCCATAGCACAGCAGCCATAGGTCCAGGTTATAGCAGAGGGTGGGAGTAGAAAGAGAGTGTGAGTCAGGTGATAGGGGTGGAGCAAGAAGAACAGGCAGAGAGCGACCCATATAGAGAGAGGAGGTATAGACAGATAATAGCAGGGGTGGTTGGAGAACTTAGAGGAGGAAGGGGGACATTGAGGGAGCATGGTGGGAGACCAAGAGTGGGTGGAGTCACAGAGGAAAGGCAGTGCCAGGATGCAGGAGAAGAAGCGGTGTAGGCCAGAGAGCAAGAGTGAGTGCAGGACAGGAAGCATAGTGGAGTGGGGTCACTGCTGACAAGCAAGCAGAGCCCACCCCCTCACATGCAAATGGGGTGATTACAAAGGAAGGGATTTGGTGGTGGACATCATCTTTTTATGCCCCCCCTCACTCTCAGAAGGGGTTACATTTTGGGGAGCAGTGTCAAAAGGGGCATTAGGGTGCATTATTAAGGGGTGCCAGGAGACACAGTCCTCCATTCTATAGGCTCATCAAAAACCAACAAGAACAACAGGTAATTCAGCAAGTAGATTTAAAGCCTCTCTGTGGATTTATGTTCATACTGCTCCCTCTAGTAATGTTACAAGGCAACTGCAGTTTAATCACTGGATTGAGAAAGGGGCCGTCCTATGCAAATAATCTCCTCCCATGATTACTTCTGTGAGCTTCCGTTGTGATACAATGATAGGACCTTCAACATATGCTCTTCAGCAGATTTGTAAAGTTATCAAATTGCCTTAGGCTAAGGATTGTTCCACTTGAAGGCCCTCAGATAAGTACCCCACCCTCACTTAGCAGGGTACTGAATTACATGCAGTAATCCTCTATACAGAACATGGGCGTTTGTGGGCCTACTGTAAAGGCTGTATGCTAAGACTGGGATGTTTAAAATCCCATAGCACAGCAGCCATAGGTCCAGGTTATAGCAGAGGGTGGGAGTAGAAAGAGAGTGTGAGTCAGGTGGTAGGGGTGGAGCAAGAAGGACAGGCAGAGAGAGACCCATATAGAGAGAGGAGGTATAGACAGATAATAGCAGGGGTGGTTGGAGAACTTAGAAGAGGAAGGGGGACATTGAGGGAGCATGGTGGGAGACCAAGAGTGGGTGGAGTCACAGAGGAAAGGCAGTGCCAGGATGCAGGAGAAGAAGTGGTGTAGGCCAGAGAGCAAGAGTGAGTGCAGGACAGGATTCATGGTGGAGTGGGGTCACTGCTGACAAGCAAGCAGAGCCCAGCCCCTCGCATACAAATGGGGTGATTACAAAGGAAGGGATTTGGTGGTGGACATCATCTTTTTATGCCCCCCCTCACTCTCAGAAGGGGTCAAATTTTGGGGAGCAGTGTCAAAAGGGGCATTAGGGTGCATTATTAAGGGGTGCCAGGAGACACAGTCCTCCATTCTAAAGGCTCATCAAAAACCAACAAGAACAAAAGGTAATTCAGCAAGTAGATTTAAAGCCTCTCTGTGGATTTATGTTCAACTGCTCCCTCTAGTAATGTTACATGGGAACTGCAGTTTAATCACTGGATTGAGAAAGGGGCCGTCCTATGCAAATAATCTCCTCCCATGATTACTTCTGTGAGCTTCCGTTGTGATACAATGATAGGACCTTCAACATATGCTCTTCAGCAGATTTGTAAAGTTATCAAATTGCCTTAGGCTAAGGATTGTTCCACTTGAAGGCCCTCAGATAAGTACCCCACCCTCACTTAGCAGGGTACTGAATTACATGCAGTAATCCTCTATACAGAACATGGCCGTTCGTGGGCCTACTGTAAAGGCTGTATGCTAAGACTGGGATGTTTAAAATCCCATAGCACAGCAGCCATAGGTCCAGGTTATAGCAGAGGGTGGGAGTAGAAAGAGAGTGTGAGTCAGGTGATAGGGGTGGAGCAAGAAGAACAGGCAGAGAGCGACCCATATAGAGAGAGGAGGTATAAACAGATAATAGCAGGGGTGGTTGGAGAACTTAGAGGAGGAAGGGGGACATTGAGGGAGCATGGTGGGAGACCAAGAGTGGGTGGAGTCACAGAGGAAAGGCAGTGCCAGGATGCAGGAGAAGAAGCGGTGTAGGCCAGAGAGCAAGAGTGAGTGCAGGACAGGAAGCATAGTGGAGTGGGGTCACTGCTGACAAGCAAGCAGAGCGCACCCCCTCACATGCAAATGGGGTGATTACAAAGGAAGGGATTTGGTGGTGGACATCATCTTTTTATGCCCCCCCTCACTCTCAGAAGGGGTTACATTTTGGGGAGCAGTGTCAAAAGGGGCATTAGGGCGCATTATTAAGGGGTGCCAGGAGACACAGTCCTCCATTCTATAGGCTCATCAAAAACCAACAAGAACAACAGGTAATTCAGCAAGTAGATTTAAAGCCTCTCTGTGGATTTATGTTCATACTGCTCCCTCTAGTAATGTTACAAGGCAACTGCAGTTTAATCACTGGATTGAGAAAGGGGCCGTCCTATGCAAATAATCTCCTCCCATGATTACTTCTGTGAGCTTCCGTTGTGATACAATGATAGGACCTTCAACATATGCTCTTCAGCAGATTTGTAAAGTTATCAAATTGCCTTAGGCTAAGGATTGTTCCACTTGAAGGCCCTCAGATAAGTACCCCACCCTCACTTAGCTGGGTACTGAATTACATGCAGTAATCCTCTATACAGAACATGGGCGTTTGTGGGCATACTGTAAAGGCTGTATGCCAAGACTGGGATGTTTAAAATCCCATAGCATAGCAGCCATAGGTCCAGGTTATAGCAGAGGGTGGGAGTAGAAAGAGAGTGTGAGTCAGTGGTAGGGGTGGAGCAAGAAGGACAGGCAGAGAGAGACCCATATAAAGAGAGGAGGTATAGACAGATAATAGCAGGGGTGGTTGGAGAACTTAGAGGGGGAAGGGGGACATTGAGGGAGCATGGTGGGAGACCAAGAGTGGGTGGAGTCACAGAGGAAAGGCAGTGCCAGGATGCAGGAGAAGAAGCGGTGTAGGCCAGAGAGCAAGAGTGAGTGCAGGACAGGAAGCATAGTGGAGTGGGGTCACTGCTGACAAGCAAGCAGAGCCCAGCCCCTCGCATAC
Source organism: Pleurodeles waltl (assembly GCF_031143425.1). Taxonomy (NCBI): domain Eukaryota; kingdom Metazoa; phylum Chordata; class Amphibia; order Caudata; family Salamandridae; genus Pleurodeles; species Pleurodeles waltl. The sequence goes on along the minus strand of NC_090437.1, from coordinate 303,567,829 downwards.
AAATGGGGTGATTACAAAGGAAGGGATTTGGTGGTGGACATCATCTTTTTATGCCCCCCCTCACTCTCAGAAGGGGTTACATTTTGGGGAGCAGTGTCAAAAGGGGCATTAGGGTGCATTATTAAGGGGTGCCAGGAGACACAGTCCTCCATTCTATAGGCTCATCAAAAACCAACAAGAACAACAGGTAATTCAGCAAGTAGATTTAAAGCCTCTCTGTGGATTTATGTTCATACTGCTCCCTCTAGTAATGTTACAAGGCAACTGCAGTTTAATCACTGGATTGAGAAAGGGGCCGTCCTATGCAAATAATCTCCTCCCATGATTACTTCTGTGAGCTTCCGTTGTGATACAATGATAGGACCTTCAACATATGCTCTTCAGCAGATTTGTAAAGTTATCAAATTGCCTTAGGCTAAGGATTGTTCCACTTGAAGGCCCTCAGATAAGTACCCCACCCTCACTTAGCACGGTACTGAATTACATGCAGTAATCCTCTATACAGAACATGGGCGTTGGTGGGCCTACTCTAAAGGCTGTGTGTTAAGACTGGGATGTTTAAAATCCCATAGCACAGTAGCCATAGGTCCAGGTTATAGCAGAGGGTGGGAGTAGAAAGAGAGTGTGATTCAGGTGGTAGGGGTGGAGTAAGAAGGACAGGCAGAGAGAGACTCATATAGAGAGAGGAGGTATAGACAGATAATAGCAGGGGTGGTTGGAGAACTTAGAGGAGGAAGGGGGACGTTGAGGGAGCATGGTGGGAGACCAAGAGTGGGTGGAGTCACAGAGGAAAGGCAGTGCCAGGATGCAGGAGAAGAAGTGGTGTAGGCCAGAGAGCAAGAGTGAGTGCAGGACAGGAAGCATAGTGGAGTGGGGTCACTGCTGACAAGCAAGCAGAGCCCAGCCCCTCGCATACAAATGGGGTGATTACAAAGGAAGGGATTTGGTGGTGGACATCATCTTTTTATGCCCCCCTCACTCTCAGAAGGGGTCAAATTTTGGGGAGCAGTGTCAAAAGGGGCATTAGGGTGCATTATTAAGGGGTGCCAGGAGACACAGTCCTCCATTCTAAAGGCTCATCAAAAACCAACAAGAACAAAAGGTAATTCAGCAAGTAGATTTAAAGCCTCTCTGTGGATTTATGTTCAACTGCTCCCTCTAGTAATGTTACATGGCAACTGCAGTTTAATCACTGGATTGAGAAAGGGGCCGTCCTATGCAAATAATCTCCTCCCATGATTACTTCTGTGAGCTTCCGTTGTGATACAATGATAGGACCTTCAACATATGCTCTTCAGCAGATTTGTAAAGTTATCAAATTCCCTTAGGCTAAGGATTGTTCCACTTGAAGGCCCTCAGATAAGTACCCCACCCTCACTTAGCAGGGTACTGAATTACATGCAGTAATCCTCTATACAGAACATGGCCGTTCGTGGGCCTACTGTAAAGGCTGTATGCTAAGACTGGGATGTTTAAAATCCCATAGCACAGCAGCCATATGTCCAGGTTATAGCAGAGGGTGGGAGTAGAAAAAGAGTGTTGGTCAGGTGGTAGGGGTGGAGCAAGAAGAACAGGCAGAGAGAGACCCATATAGAGAGAGGAGGTATAGACAGATAATAGCAGGGGTGGTTGGAGAACTTAGAGGAGGAAGGGGGACATTGAGGGAGCATGGTGGGAGACCAAGAGTGGGTGGAGTCACAGAGGAAAGGCAGTGCCAGGATGCAGGAGAAGAAGCGGTGTAGGCCAGAGAGCAAGAGTGAGTGCAGGACAGGAAGCATAGTGGAGTGGGGTCACTGCTGACAAGCAAGCAGAGCCCAGCCCCTCGCATACAAATGGGGTGATTACAAAGGAAGGGATTTGGTGGTGGACATCATCTTTTTATGCCCCCCCTCACTCTCAGAAGGGGTCAAATTTTGGGGAGCAGTGTCAAAAGGGGCATTAGGGTGCATTATTAAGGGGTGCCAGGAGACACAGTCCTCCATTCTAAAGGCTCATCAAAAACCAACAAGAACAAAAGGTAATTCAGCAAGTAGATTTAAAGCCTCTCTGTGGATTTATGTTCAACTGCTCCCTCTAGTAATGTTACATGGCAACTGCAGTTTAATCACTGGATTGAGAAAGGGGCCGTCCTATGCAAATAATCTCCTCCCATGATTACTTCTGTGAGCTTCCGTTGTGATACAATGATAGGACCTTCAACATATGCTCTTCAGCAGATTTGTAAAGTTATCAAATTGCCTTAGGCTAAGGATTGTTCCACTTGAAGGCCCTCAGATAAGTACCCCACCCTCACTTAGCAGGGTACTGAATTACATGCAGTAATCCTCTATACAGAACATGGCCGTTCGTGGGCCTACTGTAAAGGCTGTATGCTAAGACTGGGATGTTTAAAATCCCATAGCACAGCAGCCATAGGTCCAGGTTATAGCAGAGGGTGGGAGTAGAAAGAGAGTGTGAGTCAGGTGATAGGGGTGGAGCAAGAAGAACAGGCAGAGAGCGACCCATATAGAGAGAGGAGGTATAGACAGATAATAGCAGGGGTGGTTGGAGAACTTAGAGGAGGAAGGGGGACATTGAGGGAGCATGGTGGGAGACCAAGAGTGGGTGGAGTCACAGAGGAAAGGCAGTGCCAGGATGCAGGAGAAGAAGCGGTGTAGGCCAGAGAGCAAGAGTGAGTGCAGGACAGGAAGCATAGTGGAGTGGGGTCACTGCTGACAAGCAAGCAGAGCCCACCCCCTCACATGCAAATGGGGTGATTACAAAGGAAGGGATTTGGTGGTGGACATCATCTTTTTATGCCCCCCCCCTCACTCTCAGAAGGGGTTACATTTTGGGGAGCAGTGTCAAAAGGGGCATTAGCGTGCATTATTAAGGGGTGCCAGGAGACACAGTCCTCCATTCTATAGGCTCATCAAAAACCAACAAGAACAACAGGTAATTCAGCAAGTAGATTTAAAGCCTCTCTGTGGATTTATGTTCATACTGCTCCCTCTAGTAATGTTACAAGGCAACTGCAGTTTAATCACTGGATTGAGAAAGGGGCCGTCCTATGCAAATAATCTCCTCCCATGATTACTTCTGTGAGCTTCCGTTGTGATACAATGATAGGACCTTCAACATATGCTCTTCAGCAGATTTGTAAAGTTATCAAATTGCCTTAGGCTAAGGATTGTTCCACTTGAAGGCCCTCAGATAAGTACCCCACCCTCACTTAGCAGGGTACTGAATTACATGCAGTAATCCTCTATACAGAACATGGGCGTTTGTGGGCCTACTGTAAAGGCTGTATGCTAAGACTGGGATGTTTAAAATCCCATAGCACAGCAGCCATAGGTCCAGGTTATAGCAGAGGGTGGGAGTAGAAAGAGAGTGTGAGTCAGGTGGTAGGGGTGGAGCAAGAAGGACAGGCAGAGAGAGACCCATATAGAGAGAGGAGGTATAAACAGATAATAGCAGGGGTGGTTGGAGAACTTAGAGGAGGAAGGGGGACATTGAGGGAGCATGGTGGGAGACCAAGAGAGAGTGGAGTCACAGAGGAAAGGCAGTGCCAGGATGCAGGAGAAGAAGTGGTGTAGGCCAGAGAGCAAGAGTGAGTGCAGGACAGGATGCATGGTGGAGTGGGGTCACTGCTGACAAGCAAGCAGAGCCCAGCCCCTCGCATACAAATGGGGTGATTACAAAGGAAGGGATTTGGTGGTGGACATCATCTTTTTATGCCCCCCCTCACTCTCAGAAGGGGTCAAATTTTGGGGAGCAGTGTCAAAAGGGGCATTAGGGTGCATTATTAAGGGGTGCCAGGAGACACAGTCCTCCATTCTAAAGGCTCATCAAAAACCAACAAGAACAAAAGGTAATTCAGCAAGTAGATTTAAAGCCTCTCTGTGGATTTATGTTCAACTGCTCCCTCTAGTAATGTTACATGGGAACTGCAGTTTAATCACTGGATTGAGAAAGGGGCCGTCCTATGCAAATAATCTCCTCCCATGATTACTTCTGTGAGCTTCCGTTGTGATACAATGATAGGACCTTCAACATATGCTCTTCAGCAGATTTGTAAAGTTATCAAATTGCCTTAGGCTAAGGATTGTTCCACTTGAAGGCCCTCAGATAAGTACCCCACCCTCACTTAGCAGGGTACTGAATTACATGCAGTAATCCTCTATACAGAACATGGCCGTTCGTGGGCCTACTGTAAAGGCTGTATGCTAAGACTGGGATGTTTAAAATCCCATAGCACAGCAGCCATAGGTCCAGGTTATAGCAGAGGGTGGGAGTAGAAAGAGAGTGTGAGTCAGGTGATAGGGGTGGAGCAAGAAGAACAGGCAGAGAGCGACCCATATAGAGAGAGGAGGTATAAACAGATAATAGCAGGGGTGGTTGGAGAACTTAGAGGAGGAAGGGGGACATTGAGGGAGCATGGTGGGAGACCAAGAGTGGGTGGAGTCACAGAGGAAAGGCAGTGCCAGGATGCAGGAGAAGAAGCGGTGTAGGCCAGAGAGCAAGAGTGAGTGCAGGACAGGAAGCATAGTGGAGTGGGGTCACTGCTGACAAGCAAGCAGAGCGCACCCCCTCACATGCAAATGGGGTGATTACAAAGGAAGGGATTTGGTGGTGGACATCATCTTTTTATGCCCCCCCTCACTCTCAGAAGGGGTTACATTTTGGGGAGCAGTGTCAAAAGGGGCATTAGGGCCCATTATTAAGGGGTGCCAGGAGACACAGTCCTCCATTCTATAGGCTCATCAAAAACCAACAAGAACAACAGGTAATTCAGCAAGTAGATTTAAAGCCTCTCTGTGGATTTATGTTCATACTGCTCCCTCTAGTAATGTTACAAGGCAACTGCAGTTTATTCACTGGATTGAGAAAGGGGCCGTCCTATGCAAATAATCTCCTCCCATGATTACTTCTGTGAGCTTCCGTTGTGATACAATGATAGGACCTTCAACATATGCTCTTCAGCAGATTTGTAAAGTTATCAAATTGCCTTAGGCTAAGGATTGTTCCACTTGAAGGCCCTCAGATAAGTACCCCACCCTCACTTAGCAGGGTACTGAATTACATGCAGTAATCCTCTATACAGAACATGGGCGTTTGTGGGCATACTGTAAAGGCTGTATGCCAAGACTGGGATGTTTAAAATCCCATAGCATAGCAGCCATAGGTCCAGGTTATAGCAGAGGGTGGGAGTAGAAAGAGAGTGTGAGTCAGTGGTAGGGGTGGAGCAAGAAGGACAGGCAGAGAGAGACCCATATAGAGAGAGGAGGTATAGACAGATAATAGCAGGGGTGGTTGGAGAACTTAGAGGGGGAAGGGGGACATTGAGGGAGCATGGTGGGAGACCAAGAGTGGGTGGAGTCACAGAGGAAAGGCAGTGCCAGGATGCAGGAGAAGAAGCGGTGTAGGCCAGAGAGCAAGAGTGAGTGCAGGACAGGAAGCATAGTGGAGTGGGGTCACTGCTGACAAGCAAGCAGAGCCCAGCCCCTCGCATACAAATGGGGTGATTACAAAGGAAGGGATTTGGTGGTGGACATCATCTTTTTATGCCCCCCCTCACTCTCAGAAGGGGTTACATTTTGGGGAGCAGTGTCAAAAGGGGCATTAGGGTGCATTATTAAGGGGTGCCAGGAGACACAGTCCTCCATTCTATAGGCTCATCAAAAACCAACAAGAACAACAGGTAATTCAGCAAGTAGATTTAAAGCCTCTCTGTGGATTTATGTTCATACTGCTCCCTCTAGTAATGTTACAAGGCAACTGCAGTTTAATCACTGGATTGAGAAAGGGGCCGTCCTATGCAAATAATCTCCTCCCATGATTACTTCTGTGAGCTTCCGTTGTGATACAATGATAGGACCTTCAACATATGCTCTTCAGCAGATTTGTAAAGTTATCAAATTGCCTTAGGCTAAGGATTGTTCCACTTGAAGGCCCTCAGATAAGTACCCCACCCTCACTTAGCAGGGTACTGAATTACATGCAGTAATCCTCTATACAGAACATGGGCGTTCGTGGGCCTACTGTAGAAGCTGTGTGCTAAGACTGGGATGTTTAAAATCCCATAGCACAGCAGCCATAGGTCCAGGTTATAGCAGAGGGTGGGAGTAGAAAGAGAGTGTGAGTCAGGTGGTAGGGGTGGAGCAAGAAGGACAGGCAGAGAGAGACCCATATAGAGAGAGGAGGTATAGACAGATAATAGCAGGGGTGGTTGGAGAACTTAGAGGAGGAAGGGGGACATTGAGGGAGCATGGTGGGAGACCAAGAGTGGGTGGAGTCACAGAGGAAAGGCAGTGCCAGGATGCAGGAGAAGAAGTGGTGTAGGCCAGAGAGCAAGAGTGAGTGCAGGACAGGATGCATGGTGGAGTGGGGTCACTGCTGACAAGCAAGCAGAGCCCAGCCCCTCGCATACAAATGGGGTGATTACAAAGGAAGGGATTTGGTGGTGGACATCATCTTTTCATGCCCCCCCTCACTCTCAGAAGGGGTCAAATTTTGGGGAGCAGTGTCAAAAGGGGCATTAGGGTGCATTATTAAGGGGTGCCAGGAGACACAGTCCTCCATTCTAAAGGCTCATCAAAAACCAACAAGAACAAAAGGTAATTCAGCAAGTAGATTTAAAGCCTCTCTGTGGATTTATGTTCAACTGCTCCCTCTAGTAATGTTACATGGCAACTGCAGTTTAATCACTGGATTGAGAAAGGGGCCGTCCTATGCAAATAATCTCCTCCCATGATTACTTCTGTGAGCTTCCGTTGTGATACAATGATAGGACCTTCAACATATGCTCTTCAGCAGATTTGTAAAGTTATCAAATTCCCTTAGGCTAAGGATTGTTCCACTTGAAGGCCCTCAGATAAGTACCCCACCCTCACTTAGCAGGGTACTGAATTACATGCAGTAATCCTCTATACAGAACATGGCCGTTCGTGGGCCTACTGTAAAGGCTGTATGCTAAGACTGGGATGTTTAAAATCCCATAGCACAGCAGCCATAGGTCCAGGTTATAGCAGAGGGTGGGAGTAGAAAGAGAGTGTTGGTCAGGTGGTAGGGGTGGAGCAAGAAGAACAGGCAGAGAGAGACCCATATAGAGAGAGGAGGTATAGACAGATAATAGCAGGGGTGGTTGGAGAACTTAGAGGATGAAGGGGGACATTGAGGGAGCATGGTGGGAGACCAAGAGTGGGTGGAGTCACAGAGGAAAGGCAGTGCCAGGATGCAGGAGAAGAAGCGGTGTAGGCCAGAGAGCAAGAGTGAGTGCAGGACTGGAAGCATAGTGGAGTGGGGTCACTGCTGACAAGCAAGCAGAGCCCACCCCCTCACATGCAAATGGGGTGATAACAAAGGAAGGGATTTGGTGGTGGACATCATCTTTTTATGCCCCCCCTCACTCTCAGAAGGGGTTACATTTTGGGGAGCAGTGTCAAAAGGGGCATTAGGGTGCATTATTAAGGGGTGCCAGGAGACACAGTCCTCCATTCTATAGGGTCATCAAAAACCAACAAGAACAACAGGTAATTCAGCAAGTAGATTTAAAGCCTCTCTGTGGATTTATGTTCATACTGCTCCCTCTAGTAATGTTACAAGGCAACTGCAGTTTAATCACTGGATTGAGAAAGGGGCCGTCCTATGCAAATAATCTCCTCCCATGATTACTTCTGTGAGCTTCCGTTGTGATACAATGATAGGACCTTCAACATATGCTCTTCAGCAGATTTGTAAAGTTATCAAATTGCCTTAGGCTAAGGATTGTTCCACTTGAAGGCCCTCAGATAAGTACCCCACCCTCACTTAGCAGGGTACTGAATTACATGCAGTAATCCTCTATACAGAACATGGGCGTTCGTGGGCCTACTGTAGAGGCTGTGTGCTAAGACTGGGATGTTTAAAATCCCATAGCACAACAGCCTTAGGTCCAGGTTATAGCAGAGGGTGGGAGTAGAAAGAGAGTGTGAGTCAGGTGGTAGGGGTGGAGCAAGAAGGACAGGCAGAGAGAGACCCATATAGAGAGAGGAGGTATAGACAGATAATAGCCGGGGTGGTTGGGGAGCTTAGAGGAGGAAGGGGGACATTGAGGGAGCATGGTGGGAGACCAAGAGTGGGTGGAGTCACAGAGGATAGGCAGTGCCAGGATGCAGGAGAAGAAGTGGTGTAGGCCAGAGGCAAAGAGTGAGTGCAGGACAGGATGCATGGTGGAGTGGGGTCACTGCTGACAAGCAAGCAGAGCCCAGCCCCTCGCATACAAATGGGGTGATTACAAAGGAAGGGATTTGGTGGTGGACATCATCTTTTTATGCCCCCCCTCACTCTCAGAAGGGGTCAAATTTTGGGGAGCAGTGTCAAAAGGGGCATTAGGGTGCATTATTAAGGGGTGCCAGGAGACACAGTCCTCCATTCTAAAGGCTCATCAAAAACCAACAAGAACAAAAGGTAATTCAGCAAGTAGATTTAAAGCCTCTCTGTGGATTTATGTTCAACTGCTCCCTCTAGTAATGTTACATGGCAACTGCAGTTTAATCACTGGATTGAGAAAGGGGCCGTCCTATGCAAATAATCTCCTCCCATGATTACTTCTGTGAGCTTCCGTTGTGATACAATGATAGGACCTTCAACATATGCTCTTCAGCAGATTTGTAAAGTTATCAAATTGCCTTAGGCTAAGGATTGTTCCACTTGAAGGCCCTCAGATAAGTACCCCACCCTCACTTAGCAGGGTACTGAATTACATGCAGTAATCCTCTATACAGAACATGGCCGTTCGTGGGCCTACTGTAAAGGCTGTATGCTAAGACTGGGATGTTTAAAATCCCATAGCACAGCAGCCATAGGTCCAGGTTATAGCAGAGGGTGGGAGTAGAAAGAGAGTGTGAGTCAGGTGATAGGGGTGGAGCAAGAAGAACAGGCAGAGAGCGACCCATATAGAGAGAGGAGGTATAGACAGATAATAGCAGGGGTGGTTGGAGAACTTAGAGGAGGAAGGGGGACATTGAGGGAGCATGGTGGGAGACCAAGAGTGGGTGGAGTCACAGAGGAAAGGCAGTGCCAGGATGCAGGAGAAGAAGCGGTGTAGGCCAGAGAGCAAGAGTGAGTGCAGGACAGGAAGCATAGTGGAGTGGGGTCACTGCTGACAAGCAAGCAGAGCCCACCCCCTCACATGCAAATGGGGTGATTACAAAGGAAGGGATTTGGTGGTGGACATCATCTTTTTATGCCCCCCCCTCACTCTCAGAAGGGGTTACATTTTGGGGAGCAGTGTCAAAAGGGGCATTAGGGTGCATTATTAAGGGGTGCCAGGAGACACAGTCCTCCATTCTATAGGCTCATCAAAAACCAACAAGAACAACAGGTAATTCAGCAAGTAGATTTAAAGCCTCTCTGTGGATTTATGTTCATACTGCTCCCTCTAGTAATGTTACAAGGCAACTGCAGTTTAATCACTGGATTGAGAAAGGGGCCGTCCTATGCAAATAATCTCCTCCCATGATTACTTCTGTGAGCTTCCGTTGTGATACAATGATAGGACCTTCAACATATGCTCTTCAGCAGATTTGTAAAGTTATCAAATTGCCTTAGGCTAAGGATTGTTCCACTTGAAGGCCCTCAGATAAGTACCCCACCCTCACTTAGCAGGGTACTGAATTACATGCAGTAATCCTCTATACAGAACATGGGCGTTTGTGGGCCTACTGTAAAGGCTGTATGCTAAGACTGGGATGTTTAAAATCCCATAGCACAGCAGCCATAGGTCCAGGTTATAGCAGAGGGTGGGAGTAGAAAGAGAGTGTGAGTCAGGTGGTAGGGGTGGAGCAAGAAGGACAGGCAGAGAGAGACCCATATAGAGAGAGGAGGTATAAACAGATAATAGCAGGGGTGGTTGGAGAACTTAGAGGAGGAAGGGGGACATTGAGGGAGCATGGTGGGAGACCAAGAGAGAGTGGAGTCACAGAGGAAAGGCAGTGCCAGGATGCAGGAGAAGAAGTGGTGTAGGCCAGAGAGCAAGAGTGAGTGCAGGACAGGATGCATGGTGGAGTGGGGTCACTGCTGACAAGCAAGCAGAGCCCAGCCCCTCGCATACAAATGGGGTGATTACAAAGGAAGGGATTTGGTGGTGGACATCATCTTTTTATGCCCCCCCTCACTCTCAGAAGGGGTCAAATTTTGGGGAGCAGTGTCAAAAGGGGCATTAGGGTGCATTATTAAGGGGTGCCAGGAGACACAGTCCTCCATTCTAAAGGCTCATCAAAAACCAACAAGAACAAAAGGTAATTCAGCAAGTAGATTTAAAGCCTCTCTGTGGATTTATGTTCAACTGCTCCCTCTAGTAATGTTACATGGGAACTGCAGTTTAATCACTGGATTGAGAAAGGGGCCGTCCTATGCAAATAATCTCCTCCCATGATTACTTCTGTGAGCTTCCGTTGTGATACAATGATAGGACCTTCAACATATGCTCTTCAGCAGATTTGTAAAGTTATCAAATTGCCTTAGGCTAAGGATTGTTCCACTTGAAGGCCCTCAGATAAGTACCCCACCCTCACTTAGCAGGGTACTGAATTACATGCAGTAATCCTCTATACAGAACATGGCCGTTCGTGGGCCTACTGTAAAGGCTGTATGCTAAGACTGAGATGTTTAAAATCCCATAGCACAGCAGCCATAGGTCCAGGTTATAGCAGAGGGTGGGAGTAGAAAGAGAGTGTGAGTCAGGTGATAGGGGTGGAGCAAGAAGAACAGGCAGAGAGCGACCCATATAGAGAGAGGAGGTATAAACAGATAATAGCAGGGGTGGTTGGAGAACTTAGAGGAGGAAGGGGGACATTGAGGGAGCATGGTGGGAGACCAAGAGTGGGTGGAGTCACAGAGGAAAGGCAGTGCCAGGATGCAGGAGAAGAAGCGGTGTAGGCCAGAGAGCAAGAGTGAGTGCAGGACAGGAAGCATAGTGGAGTGGGGTCACTGCTGACAAGCAAGCAGAGCGCACCCCCTCACATGCAAATGGGGTGATTACAAAGGAAGGGATTTGGTGGTGGACATCATCTTTTTATGCCCCCCCTCACTCTCAGAAGGGGTTACATTTTGGGGAGCAGTGTCAAAAGGGGCATTAGGGCGCATTATTAAGGGGTGCCAGGAGACACAGTCCTCCATTCTATAGGCTCATCAAAAACCAACAAGAACAACAGGTAATTCAGCAAGTAGATTTAAAGCCTCTCTGTGGATTTATGTTCATACTGCTCCCTCTAGTAATGTTACAAGGCAACTGCAGTTTATTCACTGGATTGAGAAAGGGGCCGTCCTATGCAAATAATCTCCTCCCATGATTACTTCTGTGAGCTTCCGTTGTGATACAATGATAGGACCTTCAACATATGCTCTTCAGCAGATTTGTAAAGTTATCAAATTGCCTTAGGCTAAGGATTGTTCCACTTGAAGGCCCTCAGATAAGTACCCCACCCTCACTTAGCAGGGTACTGAATTACATGCAGTAATCCTCTATACAGAACATGGGCGTTTGTGGGCATACTGTAAAGGCTGTATGCCAAGACTGGGATGTTTAAAATCCCATAGCATAGCAGCCATAGGTCCACGTTATAGCAGAGGGTGGGAGTAGAAAGAGAGTGTGAGTCAGTGGTAGGGGTGGAGCAAGAAGGACAGGCAGAGAGAGACCCATATAGAGAGAGGAGGTATAGACAGATAATAGCAGGGGTGGTTGGAGAACTTAGAGGGGGAAGGGGGACATTGAGGGAGCATGGTGGGAGACCAAGAGTGGGTGGAGTCACAGAGGAAAGGCAGTGCCAGGATGCAGGAGAAGAAGCGGTGTAGGCCAGAGAGCAAGAGTGAGTGCAGGACAGGAAGCATAGTGGAGTGGGGTCACTGCTGACAAGCAAGCAGAGCCCAGCCCCTCGCATACAAATGGGGTGATTACAAAGGAAGGGATTTGGTGGTGGACATCATCTTTTTATGCCCCCCCTCACTCTCAGAAGGGGTTACATTTTGGGGAGCAGTGTCAAAAGGGGCATTAGGGTGCATTATTAAGGGGTGCCAGGAGACACAGTCCTCCATTCTATAGGCTCATCAAAAACCAACAAGAACAACAGGTAATTCAGCAAGTAGATTTAAAGCCTCTCTGTGGATTTATGTTCATACTGCTCCCTCTAGTAATGTTACAAGGCAACTGCAGTTTAATCACTGGATTGAGAAAGGGGCCGTCCTATGCAAATAATCTCCTCCCATGATTACTTCTGTGAGCTTCCGTTGTGATACAATGATAGGACCTTCAACATATGCTCTTCAGCAGATTTGTAAAGTTATCAAATTGCCTTAGGCTAAGGATTGTTCCACTTGAAGGCCCTCAGATAAGTACCCCACCCTCACTTAGCAGGGTACTGAATTACATGCAGTAATCCTCTATACAGAACATGGGCGTTGGTGGGCCTACTCTAAAGGCTGTGTGTTAAGACTGGGATGTTTAAAATCCCATAGCACAGCAGCCATAGGTCCAGGTTATAGCAGAGGGTGGGAGTAGAAAGAGAGTGTGAGTCAGGTGATAGGGGTGGAGCAAGAAGAACAGGCAGAGAGCGACCCATATAGAGAGAGGAGGTATAGACAGATAATAACAGGGGTGGTTGGAGAACTTAGAGGAGGAAGGTGGACATTGAGGGAGCATGGTGGGAGACCAAGAGTGGGTGGAGTCACAGAGGAAAGGCAGTGCCAGGATGCAGGAGAAGAAGCGGTGTAGGCCAGAGAGCAAGAGTGAGTGCAGGACAGGAAGCATAGTGGAGTGGGGTCACTGCTGACAAGCAAGCAGAGCGCACCCCCTCACATGCAAATGGGGTGATTACAAAGGAAGGGATTTGGTGGTGGACATCATCTTTTTATGCCCCCCCCTCACTCTCAGAAGGGGTTACATTTTGGGGAGCAGTGTCAAAAGGGGCATTAGGGTGCATTATTAAGGGGTGCCAGGAGACACAGTCCTCCATTCTATAGGCTCATCAAAAACCAACAAGAACAACAGGTAATTCAGCAAGTAGATTTAAAGCCTCTCTGTGGATTTATGTTCATACTGCTCCCTCTAGTAATGTTACAAGGCAACTGCAGTTTAATCACTGGATTGAGAAAGGGGCCGTCCTATGCAAATAATCTCCTCCCATGATTACTTCTGTGAGCTTCCGTTGTGATACAATGATAGGACCTTCAACATATGCTCTTCAGCAGATTTGTAAAGTTATCAAATTGCCTTAGGCTAAGGATTGTTCCACTTGAAGGCCCTCAGATAAGTACCCCACCCTCACTTAGCAGGGTACTGAATTACATGCAGTAATCCTCTATACAGAACATGGGCGTTTGTGGGCCTACTGTAAAGGCTGTATGCTAAGACTGGGATGTTTAAAATCCCATAGCACAGCAGCCATAGGTCCAGGATATAGCAGAGGGTGGGAGTAGAAAGAGAGTGTGAGTCAGGTGGTAGGGGTGGAGCAAGAAGGACAGGCAGAGAGAGACCCATATAGAGAGAGGAGGTATAAACAGATAATAGCAGGGGTGGTTGGAGAACTTAGAGGAGGAAGGGGGACATTGAGGGAGCATGGTGGGAGACCAAGACAGAGTGGAGTCACAGAGGAAAGGCAGTGCCAGGATGCAGGAGAAGAAGTGGTGTAGGCCAGAGAGCAAGAGTGAGTGCAGGACAGGATGCATGGTGGAGTGGGGTCACTGCTGACAAGCAAGCAGAGCCCAGCCCCTCGCATACAAATGGGGTGATTACAAAGGAAGGGATTTGGTGGTGGACATCATCTTTTTATGCCCCCCCTCACTCTCAGAAGGGGTCTAATTTTGGGGAGCAGTGTCAAAAGGGGCATTAGGGTGCATTATTAAGGGGTGCCAGGAGACACAGTCCTCCATTCTAAAGGCTCATCAAAAACCAACAAGAACAAAAGGTAATTCAGCAAGTAGATTTAAAGCCTCTCTGTGGATTTATGTTCAACTGCTCCCTCTAGTAATGTTACATGGGAACTGCAGTTTAATCACTGGATTGAGAAAGGGGCCGTCCTATGCAAATAATCTCCTCCCATGATTACTTCTGTGAGCTTCCGTTGTGATACAATGATAGGACCTTCAACATATGCTCTTCAGCAGATTTGTAAAGTTATCAAATTGCCTTAGGCTAAGGATTGTTCCACTTGAAGGCCCTCAGATAAGTACCCCACCCTCACTTAGCAGGGTACTGAATTACATGCAGTAATCCTCTATACAGAACATGGCCGTTCGTGGGCCTACTGTAAAGGCTGTATGCTAAGACTGGGATGTTTAAAATCCCATAGCACAGCAGCCATAGGTCCAGGTTATAGCAGAGGGTGGGAGTAGAAAGAGAGTGTGAGTCAGGTGATAGGGGTGGAGCAAGAAGAACAGGCAGAGAGCGACCCATATAGAGAGAGGAGGTATAAACAGATAATAGCAGGGGTGGTTGGAGAACTTAGAGGAGGAAGGGGGACATTGAGGGAGCATGGTGGGAGACCAAGAGTGGGTGGAGTCACAGAGGAAAGGCAGTGCCAGGATGCAGGAGAAGAAGCGGTGTAGGCCAGAGAGCAAGAGTGAGTGCAGGACAGGAAGCATAGTGGAGTGGGGTCACTGCTGACAAGCAAGCAGAGCGCACCCCCTCACATGCAAATGGGGTGATTACAAAGGAAGGGATTTGGTGGTGGACATCATCTTTTTATGCCCCCCCTCACTCTCAGAAGGGGTTACATTTTGGGGAGCAGTGTCAAAAGGGGCATTAGGGCGCATTATTAAGGGGTGCCAGGAGACACAGTCCTCCATTCTATAGGCTCATCAAAAACCAACAAGAACAACAGGTAATTCAGCAAGTAGATTTAAAGCCTCTCTGTGGATTTATGTTCATACTGCTCCCTCTAGTAATGTTACAAGGCAACTGCAGTTTATTCACTGGATTGAGAAAGGGGCCGTCCTATGCAAATAATCTCCTCCCATGATTACTTCTGTGAGCTTCCGTTGTGATACAATGATAGGACCTTCAACATATGCTCTTCAGCAGATTTGTAAAGTTATCAAATTGCCTTAGGCTAAGGATTGTTCCACTTGAAGGCCCTCAGATAAGTACCCCACCCTCACTTAGCAGGGTACTGAATTACATGCAGTAATCCTCTATACAGAACTTGGGCGTTTGTGGGCATACTGTAAAGGCTGTATGCCAAGACTGGGATGTTTAAAATCCCATAGCATAGCAGCCATAGGTCCAGGTTATAGCAGAGGGTGGGAGTAGAAAGAGAGTGTGAGTCAGTGGTAGGGGTGGAGCAAGAAGGACAGGCAGAGAGAGACCCATATAGAGAGAGGAGGTATAGACAGATAATAGCAGGGGTGGTTGGAGAACTTAGAGGGGGAAGGGGGACATTGAGGGAGCATGGTGGGAGACCAAGAGTGGGTGGAGTCACAGAGGAAAGGCAGTGCCAGGATGCAGGAGAAGAAGCGGTGTAGGCCAGAGAGCAAGAGTGAGTGCAGGACAGGAAGCATAGTGGAGTGGGGTCACTGCTGACAAGCAAGCAGAGCCCAGCCCCTCGCATACAAATGGGGTGATTACAAAGGAAGGGATTTGGTGGTGGACATCATCTTTTTATGCCCCCCCTCACTCTCAGAAGGGGTTACATTTTGGGGAGCAGTGTCAAAAGGGGCATTAGGGTGCATTATTAAGGGGTGCCAGGAGACACAGTCCTCCATTCTATAGGCTCATCAAAAACCAACAAGAACAACAGGTAATTCAGCAAGTAGATTTAAAGCCTCTCTGTGGATTTATGTTCATACTGCTCCCTCTAGTAATGTTACAAGGCAACTGCAGTTTAATCACTGGATTGAGAAAGGGGCCGTCCTATGCAAATAATCTCCTCCCATGATTACTTCTGTGAGCTTCCGTTGTGATACAATGATAGGACCTTCAACATATGCTCTTCAGCAGATTTGTAAAGTTATCAAATTGCCTTAGGCTAAGGATTGTTCCACTTGAAGGCCCTCAGATAAGTACCCCACCCTCACTTAGCAGGGTACTGAATTACATGCAGTAATCCTCTATACAGAACATGGGCGTTGGTGGGCCTACTCTAAAGGCTGTGTGTTAAGACTGGGATGTTTAAAATCCCATAGCACAGCAGCCATAGGTCCAGGTTATAGCAGAGGGTGGGAGTAGAAAGAGAGTGTGAGTCAGGTGATAGGGGTGGAGCAAGAAGAACAGGCAGAGAGCGACCCATATAGAGAGAGGAGGTATAGACAGATAATAGCAGGGGTGGTTGGAGAACTTAGAGGAGGAAGGGGGACATTGAGGGAGCATGGTGGGAGACCAAGAGTGGGTGGAGTCACAGAGGAAAGGCAGTGCCAGGATGCAGGAGAAGAAGCGGTGTAGGCCAGAGAGCAAGAGTGAGTGCAGGACAGGAAGCATAGTGGAGTGGGGTCACTGCTGACAAGCAAGCAGAGCCCACCCCCTCACATGCAAATGGGGTGATTACAAAGGAAGGGATTTGGTGGTGGACATCATCTTTTTATGCCCCCCCTCACTCTCAGAAGGGGTTACATTTTGGGGAGCAGTGTCAAAAGGGGCATTAGGGTGCATTATTAAGGGGTGCCAGGAGACACAGTCCTCCATTCTATAGGCTCATCAAAAACCAACAAGAACAACAGGTAATTCAGCAAGTAGATTTAAAGCCTCTCTGTGGATTTATGTTCATACTGCTCCCTCTAGTAATGTTACAAGGCAACTGCAGTTTAATCACTGGATTGAGAAAGGGGCCGTCCTATGCAAATAATCTCCTCCCATGATTACTTCTGTGAGCTTCCGTTGTGATACAATGATAGGACCTTCAACATATGCTCTTCAGCAGATTTGTAAAGTTATCAAATTGCCTTAGGCTAAGGATTGTTCCACTTGAAGGCCCTCAGATAAGTACCCCACCCTCACTTAGCAGGGTACTGAATTACATGCAGTAATCCTCTATACAGAACATGGGCGTTCGTGGGCCTACTGTAGAGGCTGTGTGCTAAGACTGGGATGTTTAAAATCCCATAGCACAGCAGCCATAGGTCCAGGTTATAGCAGAGGGTGGGAGTAGAAAGAGAGTGTGAGTCAGGTGGTAGGGGTGGAGCAAGAAGGACAGGCAGAGAGAGACCCATATAGAGAGAGGAGGTATAGACAGATAATAGCAGGGGTGGTTGGAGAACTTAGAGGAGGAAGGGGGACATTGAGGGAGCATGGTGGGAGACCAAGAGTGGGTGGAGTCACAGAGGAAAGGCAGTGCCAGGATGCAGGAGAAGAAGTGGTGTAGGCCAGAGAGCAAGAGTGAGTGCAGGACAGGATGCATGGTGGAGTGGGGTCACTGCTGACAAGCAAGCAGAGCCCAGCCCCTCGCATACAAATGGGGTGATTACAAAGGAAGGGATTTGGTGGTGGACATCATCTTTTCATGCCCCCCCTCACTCTCAGAAGGGGTCAAATTTTGGGGAGCAGTGTCAAAAGGGGCATTAGGGTGCATTATTAAGGGGTGCCAGGAGACACAGTCCTCCATTCTAAAGGCTCATCAAAAACCAACAAGAACAAAAGGTAATTCAGCAAGTAGATTTAAAGCCTCTCTGTGGATTTATGTTCAACTGCTCCCTCTAGTAATGTTACATGGCAACTGCAGTTTAATCACTGGATTGAGAAAGGGGCCGTCCTATGCAAATAATCTCCTCCCATGATTACTTCTGTGAGCTTCCGTTGTGATACAATGATAGGACCTTCAACATATGCTCTTCAGCAGATTTGTAAAGTTATCAAATTCCCTTAGGCTAAGGATTGTTCCACTTGAAGGCCCTCAGATAAGTACCCCACCCTCACTTAGCAGGGTACTGAATTACATGCAGTAATCCTCTATACAGAACATGGCCGTTCGTGGGCCTACTGTAAAGGCTGTATGCTAAGACTGGGATGTTTAAAATCCCATAGCACAGCAGCCATAGGTCCAGGTTATAGCAGAGGGTGGGAGTAGAAAGAGAGTGTTGGTCAGGTGGTAGGGGTGGAGCAAGAAGAACAGGCAGAGAGAGACCCATATAGAGGGAGGAGGTATAGACAGATAATAGCAGGGGTGGTTGGAGAACTTAGAGGATGAAGGGGGACATTGAGGGAGCATGGTGGGAGACCAAGAGTGGGTGGAGTCACAGAGGAAAGGCAGTGCCAGGATGCAGGAGAAGAAGCGGTGTAGGCCAGAGAGCAAGAGTGAGTGCAGGACAGGAAGCATAGTGGAGTGGGGTCACTGCTGACAAGCAAGCAGAGCCCACCCCCTCACATGCAAATGGGGTGATAACAAAGGAAGGGATTTGGTGGTGGACATCATCTTTTTATGCCCCCCCTCACTCTCAGAAGGGGTTACATTTTGGGGAGCAGTGTCAAAAGGGGCATTAGGGTGCATTATTAAGGGGTGCCAGGAGACACAGTCCTCCATTCTATAGGGTCATCAAAAACCAACAAGAACAACAGGTAATTCAGCAAGTAGATTTAAAGCCTCTCTGTGGATTTATGTTCATACTGCTCCCTCTAGTAATGTTACAAGGCAACTGCAGTTTAATCACTGGATTGAGAAAGGGGCCGTCCTATGCAAATAATCTCCTCCCATGATTACTTCTGTGAGCTTCCGTTGTGATACAATGATAGGACCTTCAACATATGCTCTTCAGCAGATTTGTAAAGTTATCAAATTGCCTTAGGCTAAGGATTGTTCCACTTGAAGGCCCTCAGATAAGTACCCCACCCTCACTTAGCAGGGTACTGAATTACATGCAGTAATCCTCTATACAGAACATGGGCGTTCGTGGGCCTACTGTAGAGGCTGTGTGCTAAGACTGGAATGTTTAAAATCCCATAGCACAACAGCCATAGGTCCAGGTTATAGCAGAGGGTGGGAGTAGAAAGAGAGTGTGAGTCAGGTGGTAGGGGTGGAGCAAGAAGGACAGGCAGAGAGAGACCCATATAGAGAGAGGAGGTATAGACAGATAACAGCCGGGGTGGTTGGGGAGCTTAGAGGAGGAAGGGGGACATTGAGGGAGCATGGTGGGAGACCAAGAGTGGGTGGAGTCACAGAGGAAAGGCAGTGCCAGGATGCAGGAGAAGAAGTGGTGTAGGCCAGAGGCAAAGAGTGAGTGCAGGACAGGATGCATGGTGGAGTGGGGTCACTGCTGACAAGCAAGCAGAGCCCAGCCCCTCGCATACAAATGGGGTGATTACAAAGGAAGGGATTTGGTGGTGGACATCATCTTTTTATGCCCCCCCTCACTCTCAGAAGGGGTCAAATTTTGGGGAGCAGTGTCAAAAGGGGCATTAGGGTGCATTATTAAGGGGTGCCAGGAGACACAGTCCTCCATTCTAAAGGCTCATCAAAAACCAACAAGAACAAAAGGTAATTCAGCAAGTAGATTTAAAGCCTCTCTGTGGATTTATGTTCAACTGCTCCCTCTAGTAATGTTACATGGCAACTGCAGTTTAATCACTGGATTGAGAAAGGGGCCGTCCTATGCAAATAATCTCCTCCCATGATTACTTCTGTGAGCTTCCGTTGTGATACAATGATAGGACCTTCAACATATGCTCTTCAGCAGATTTGTAAAGTTATCAAATTGCCTTAGGCTAAGGATTGTTCCACTTGAAGGCCCTCAGATAAGTACCCCACCCTCACTTAGCAGGGTACTGAATTACATGCAGTAATCCTCTATACAGAACATGGCCGTTCGTGGGCCTACTGTAAAGGCTGTATGCTAAGACTGGGATGTTTAAAATCCCATAGCACAGCAGCCATAGGTCCAGGTTATAGCAGAGGGTGGGAGTAGAAAGAGAGTGTGAGTCAGGTGATAGGGGTGGAGCAAGAAGAACAGGCAGAGAGCGACCCATATAGAGAGAGGAGGTATAGACAGATAATAGCAGGGGTGGTTGGAGAACTTAGTGGAGGAAGGGGGACATTGAGGGAGCATGGTGGGAGACCAAGAGTGGGTGGAGTCACAGAGGAAAGGCAGTGCCAGGATGCAGGAGAAGAAGCGGTGTAGGCCAGAGAGCAAGAGTGAGTGCAGGACAGGAAGCATAGTGGAGTGGGGTCACTGCTGACAAGCAAGCAGAGCCCACCCCCTCACATGCAAATGGGGTGATTACAAAGGAAGGGATTTGGTGGTGGACATCATCTTTTTATGCCCCCCCCTCACTCTGAGAAGGGGTTACATTTTGGGGAGCAGTGTCAAAAGGGGCATTAGGGTGCATTATTAAGGGGTGCCAGGAGACACAGTCCTCCATTCTATAGGCTCATCAAAAACCAACAAGAACAACAGGTAATTCAGCAAGTAGATTTAAAGCCTCTCTGTGGATTTATGTTCATACTGCTCCCTCTAGTAATGTTACAAGGCAACTGCAGTTTAATCACTGGATTGAGAAAGGGGCCGTCCTATGCAAATAATCTCCTCCCATGATTACTTCTGTGAGCTTCCGTTGTGATACAATGATAGGACCTTCAACATATGCTCTTCAGCAGATTTGTAAAGTTATCAAATTGCCTTAGGCTAAGGATTGTTCCACTTGAAGGCCCTCAGATAAGTACCCCACCCTCACTTAGCAGGGTACTGAATTACATGCAGTAATCCTCTATACAGAACATGGGCGTTTGTGGGCCTACTGTAAAGGCTGTATGCTAAGACTGGGATGTTTAAAATCCCATAGCACAGCAGCCATAGGTCCAGGTTATAGCAGAGGGTGGGAGTAGAAAGAGAGTGTGAGTCAGGTGGTAGGGGTGGAGCAAGAAGGACAGGCAGAGAGAGACCCATATAGAGAGAGGAGGTGTAAACAGATAATAGCAGGGGTGGTTGGAGAACTTAGAGGAGGAAGGGGGACATTGAGGGAGCATGGTGGGAGACCAAGAGAGAGTGGAGTCACAGAGGAAAGGCAGTGCCAGGATGCAGGAGAAGAAGTGGTGTAGGCCAGAGAGCAAGAGTGAGTGCAGGACAGGATGCATGGTGGAGTGGGGTCACTGCTGACAAGCAAGCAGAGCCCAGCCCCTCGCATACAAATGGGGTGATTACAAAGGAAGGGATTTGGTGGTGGACATCATCTTTTTATGCCCCCCCTCACTCTCAGAAGGGGTCAAATTTTGGGGAGCAGTGTCAAAAGGGGCATTAGGGTGCATTATTAAGGGGTGCCAGGAGACACAGTCCTCCATTCTAAAGGCTCATCAAAAACCAACAAGAACAAAAGGTAATTCAGCAAGTAGATTTAAAGCCTCTCTGTGGATTTATGTTCAACTGCTCCCTCTAGTAATGTTACATGGGAACTGCAGTTTAATCACTGGATTGAGAAAGGGGCCGTCCTATGCAAATAATCTCCTCCCATGATTACTTCTGTGAGCTTCCGTTGTGATACAATGATAGGACCTTCAACATATGCTCTTCAGCAGATTTGTAAAGTTATCAAATTGCCTTAGGCTAAGGATTGTTCCACTTGAAGGCCCTCAGATAAGTACCCCACCCTCACTTAGCAGGGTACTGAATTACATGCAGTAATCCTCTATACAGAACATGGCCGTTCGTGGGCCTACTGTAAACGCTGTATGCTAAGACTGGGATGTTTAAAATCCCATAGCACAGCAGCCATAGGTCCAGGTTATAGCAGAGGGTGGGAGTAGAAAGAGAGTGTGAGTCAGGTGATAGGGGTGGAGCAAGAAGAACAGGCAGAGAGCGACCCATATAGAGAGAGGAGGTATAAACAGATAATAGCAGGGGTGGTTGGAGAACTTAGAGGAGGAAGGGGGACATTGAGGGAGCATGGTGGGAGACCAAGAGTGGGTGGAGTCACAGAGGAAAGGCAGTGCCAGGATGCAGGAGAAGAAGCGGTGTAGGCCAGAGAGCAAGAGTGAGTGCAGGACAGGAAGCATAGTGGAGTGGGGTCACTGCTGACAAGCAAGCAGAGCGCACCCCCTCACATGCAAATGGGGTGATTACAAAGGAAGGGATTTGGTGGTGGACATCATCTTTTTATGCCCCCCCTCACTCTCAGAAGGGGTTACATTTTGGGGAGCAGTGTCAAAAGGGGCATTAGGGTGCATTATTAAGGGGTGCCAGGAGACACAGTCCTCCATTCTATAGGCTCATCAAAAACCAACAAGAACAACAGGTAATTCAGCAAGTAGATTTAAAGCCTCTCTGTGGATTTATGTTCATACTGCTCCCTCTAGTAATGTTACAAGGCAACTGCAGTTTAATCACTGGATTGAGAAAGGGGCCGTCCTATGCAAATAATCTCCTCCCATGATTACTTCTGTGAGCTTCCGTTGTGATACAATGATAGGACCTTCAACATATGCTCTTCAGCAGATTTGTAAAGTTATCAAATTGCCTTAGGCTAAGGATTGTTCCACTTGAAGGCCCTCAGATAAGTACCCCACCCTCACTTAGCAGGGTACTGAATTACATGCAGTAATCCTCTATACAGAACATGGGCGTTCGTGGGCCTACTGTAGAGGCTGTGTGCTAAGACTGGGATGTTTAAAATCCCATAGCACAGCAGCCATAGGTCCAGGTTATAGCAGAGGGTGGGAGTAGAAAGAGAGTGTGAGTCAGGTGGTAGGGGTGGAGCAAGAAGGACAGGCAGAGAGAGACCCATATAGAGAGAGGAGGTATAGACAGATAATAGCAGGGGTGGTTGGAGAACTTAGAGGAGGAAGGGGGACATTGAGGGAGCATGGTGGGAGACCAAGAGTGGGTGGAGTCACAGAGGAAAGGCAGTGCCAGGATGCAGGAGAAGAAGTGGTGTAGGCCAGAGAGCAAGAGTGAGTGCAGGACAGGATGCATGGTGGAGTGGGGTCACTGCTGACAAGCAAGCAGAGCCCAGCCCCTCGCATACAAATGGGGTGATTACAAAGGAAGGGATTTGGTGGTGGACATCATCTTTTCATGCCCCCCCTCACTCTCAGAAGGGGTCAAATTTTGGGGAGCAGTGTCAAAAGGGGCATTAGGGTGCATTATTAAGGGGTGCCAGGAGACACAGTCCTCCATTCTAAAGGCTCATCAAAAACCAACAAGAACAAAAGGTAATTCAGCAAGTAGATTTAAAGCCTCTCTGTGGATTTATGTTCAACTGCTCCCTCTAGTAATGTTACATGGCAACTGCAGTTTAATCACTGGATTGAGAAAGGGGCCGTCCTATGCAAATAATCTCCTCCCATGATTACTTCTGTGAGCTTCCGTTGTGATACAATGATAGGACCTTCAACATATGCTCTTCAGCAGATTTGTAAAGTTATCAAATTCCCTTAGGCTAAGGATTGTTCCACTTGAAGGCCCTCAGATAAGTACCCCACCCTCACTTAGCAGGGTACTGAATTACATGCAGTAATCCTCTATACAGAACATGGCCGTTCGTGGGCCTACTGTAAAGGCTGTATGCTAAGACTGGGATGTTTAAAATCCCATAGCACAGCAGCCATAGGTCCAGGTTATAGCAGAGGGTGGGAGTAGAAAGAGAGTGTTGGTCAGGTGGTAGGGGTGGAGCAAGAAGAACAGGCAGAGAGAGACCCATATAGAGAGAGGAGGTATAGACAGATAATAGCAGGGGTGGTTGGAGAACTTAGAGGATGAAGGGGGACATTGAGGGAGCATGGTGGGAGACCAAGAGTGGGTGGAGTCACAGAGGAAAGGCAGTGCCAGGATGCAGGAGAAGAAGCGGTGTAGGCCAGAGAGCAAGAGTGAGTGCAGGACAGGAAGCATAGTGGAGTGGGGTCACTGCTGACAAGCAAGCAGAGCCCACCCCCTCACATGCAAATGGGGTGATAACAAAGGAAGGGATTTGGTGGTGGACATCATCTTTTTATGCCCCCCCTCACTCTCAGAAGGGGTTACATTTTGGGGAGCAGTGTCAAAAGGGGCATTAGGGTGCATTATTAAGGGGTGCCAGGAGACACAGTCCTCCATTCTATAGGGTCATCAAAAACCAACAAGAACAACAGGTAATTCAGCAAGTAGATTTAAAGCCTCTCTGTGGATTTATGTTCATACTGCTCCCTCTAGTAATGTTACAAGGCAACTGCAGTTTAATCACTGGATTGAGAAAGGGGCCGTCCTATGCAAATAATCTCCTCCCATGATTACTTCTGTGAGCTTCCGTTGTGATACAATGATAGGACCTTCAACATATGCTCTTCAGCAGATTTGTAAAGTTATCAAATTGCCTTAGGCTAAGGATTGTTCCACTTGAAGGCCCTCAGATAAGTACCCCACCCTCACTTAGCAGGGTACTGAATTACATGCAGTAATCCTCTATACAGAACATGGGCGTTCGTGGGCCTACTGTAGAGGCTGTGTGCTAAGACTGGGATGTTTAAAATCCCATAGCACAACAGCCATAGGTCCAGGTTATAGCAGAGGGTGGGAGTAGAAAGAGAGTGTGAGTCAGGTGGTAGGGGTGGAGCAAGAAGGACAGGCAGAGAGAGACCCATATAGAGAGAGGAGGTATAGACAGATAACAGCCGGGGTGGTTGGGGAGCTTAGAGGAGGAAGGGGGACATTGAGGGAGCATGGTGGGAGACCAAGAGTGGGTGGAGTCACAGAGGAAAGGCAGTGCCAGGATGCAGGAGAAGAAGTGGTGTAGGCCAGAGGCAAAGAGTGAGTGCAGGACAGGATGCATGGTGGAGTGGGGTCACTGCTGACAAGCAAGCAGAGCCCAGCCCCTCGCATACAAATGGGGTGATTACAAAGGAAGGGATTTGGTGGTGGACATCATCTTTTTATGCCCCCCCTCACTCTCAGAAGGGGTCAAATTTTGGGGAGCAGTGTCAAAAGGGGCATTAGGGTGCATTATTAAGGGGTGCCAGGAGACACAGTCCTCCATTCTAAAGGCTCATCAAAAACCAACAAGAACAAAAGGTAATTCAGCAAGTAGATTTAAAGCCTCTCTGTGGATTTATGTTCAACTGCTCCCTCTAGTAATGTTACATGGCAACTGCAGTTTAATCACTGGATTGAGAAAGGGGCCGTCCTATGCAAATAATCTCCTCCCATGATTACTTCTGTGAGCTTCCGTTGTGATACAATGATAGGACCTTCAACATATGCTCTTCAGCAGATTTGTAAAGTTATCAAATTGCCTTAGGCTAAGGATTGTTCCACTTGAAGGCCCTCAGATAAGTACCCCACCCTCACTTAGCAGGGTACTGAATTACATGCAGTAATCCTCTATACAGAACATGGCCGTTCGTGGGCCTACTGTAAAGGCTGTATGCTAAGACTGGGATGTTTAAAATCCCATAGCACAGCAGCCATAGGTCCAGGTTATAGCAGAGGGTGGGAGTAGAAAGAGAGTGTGAGTCAGGTGATAGGGGTGGAGCAAGAAGAACAGGCAGAGAGCGACCCATATAGAGAGAGGAGGTATAGACAGATAATAGCAGGGGTGGTTGGAGAACTTAGAGGAGGAAGGGGGACATTGAGGGAGCATGGTGGGAGACCAAGAGTGGGTGGAGTCACAGAGGAAAGGCAGTGCCAGGATGCAGGAGAAGAAGCGGTGTAGGCCAGAGAGCAAGAGTGAGTGCAGGACAGGAAGCATAGTGGAGTGGGGTCACTGCTGACAAGCAAGCAGAGCCCACCCCCTCACATGCAAATGGGGTGATTACAAAGGAAGGGATTTGGTGGTGGACATCATCTTTTTATGCCCCCCCCTCACTCTCAGAAGGGGTTACATTTTGGGGAGCAGTGTCAAAAGGGGCATTAGGGTGCATTATTAAGGGGTGCCAGGAGACACAGTCCTCCATTCTATAGGCTCATCAAAAACCAACAAGAACAACAGGTAATTCAGCAAGTAGATTTAAAGCCTCTCTGTGGATTTATGTTCATACTGCTCCCTCTAGTAATGTTACAAGGCAACTGCAGTTTAATCACTGGATTGAGAAAGGGGCCGTCCTATGCAAATAATCTCCTCCCATGATTACTTCTGTGAGCTTCCGTTGTGATACAATGATAGGACCTTCAACATATGCTCTTCAGCAGATTTGTAAAGTTATCAAATTGCCTTAGGCTAAGGATTGTTCCACTTGAAGGCCCTCAGATAAGTACCCCACCCTCACTTAGCAGGGTACTGAATTACATGCAGTAATCCTCTATACAGAACATGGGCGTTTGTGGGCCTACTGTAAAGGCTGTATGCTAAGACTGGGATGTTTAAAATCCCATAGCACAGCAGCCATAGGTCCAGGTTATAGCAGAGGGTGGGAGTAGAAAGAGAGTGTGAGTCAGGTGGTAGGGGTGGAGCAAGAAGGACAGGCAGAGAGAGACCCATATAGAGAGAGGAGGTATAAACAGATAATAGCAGGGGTGGTTGGAGAACTTAGAGGAGGAAGGGGGACATTGAGGGAGCATGGTGGGAGACCAAGAGAGAGTGGAGTCACAGAGGAAAGGCAGTGCCAGGATGCAGGAGAAGAAGTGGTGTAGGCCAGAGAGCAAGAGTGAGTGCAGGACAGGATGCATGGTGGAGTGGGGTCACTGCTGACAAGCAAGCAGAGCCCAGCCCCTCGCATACAAATGGGGTGATTACAAAGGAAGGGATTTGGTGGTGGACATCATCTTTTTATGCCCCCCCTCACTCTCAGAAGGGGTCAAATTTTGGGGAGCAGTGTCAAAAGGGGCATTAGGGTGCATTATTAAGGGGTGCCAGGAGACACAGTCCTCCATTCTAAAGGCTCATCAAAAACCAACAAGAACAAAAGGTAATTCAGCAAGTAGATTTAAAGCCTCTCTGTGGATTTATGTTCAACTGCTCCCTCTAGTAATGTTACATGGGAACTGCAGTTTAATCACTGGATTGAGAAAGGGGCCGTCCTATGCAAATAATCTCCTCCCATGATTACTTCTGTGAGCTTCCGTTGTGATACAATGATAGGACCTTCAACATATGCTCTTCAGCAGATTTGTAAAGTTATCAAATTGCCTTAGGCTAAGGATTGTTCCACTTGAAGGCCCTCAGATAAGTACCCCACCCTCACTTAGCAGGGTACTGAATTACATGCAGTAATCCTCTATACAGAACATGGCCGTTCGTGGGCCTACTGTAAAGGCTGTATGCTAAGACTGGGATGTTTAAAATCCCATAGCACAGCAGCCATAGGTCCAGGTTATAGCAGAGGGTGGGAGTAGAAAGAGAGTGTGAGTCAGGTGATAGGGGTGGAGCAAGAAGAACAGGCAGAGAGCGACCCATATAGAGAGAGGAGGTATAAACAGATAATAGCAGGGGTGGTTGGAGAACTTAGAGGAGGAAGGGGGACATTGAGGGAGCATGGTGGGAGACCAAGAGTGGGTGGAGTCACAGAGGAAAGGCAGTGCCAGGATGCAGGAGAAGAAGCGGTGTAGGCCAGAGAGCAAGAGTGAGTGCAGGACAGGAAGCATAGTGGAGTGGGGTCACTGCTGACAAGCAAGCAGAGCGCACCCCCTCACATGCAAATGGGGTGATTACAAAGGAAGGGATTTGGTGGTGGACATCATCTTTTTATGCCCCCCCTCACTCTCAGAAGGGGTTACATTTTGGGGAGCAGTGTCAAAAGGGGCATTAGGGCGCATTATTAAGGGGTGCCAGGAGACACAGTCCTCCATTCTATAGGCTCATCAAAAACCAACAAGAACAACAGGTAATTCAGCAAGTAGATTTAAAGCCTCTCTGTGGATTTATGTTCATACTGCTCCCTCTAGTAATGTTACAAGGCAACTGCAGTTTATTCACTGGATTGAGAAAGGGGCCGTCCTATGCAAATAATCTCCTCCCATGATTACTTCTGTGAGCTTCCGTTGTGATACAATGATAGGACCTTCAACATATGCTCTTCAGCAGATTTGTAAAGTTATCAAATTGCCTTAGGCTAAGGATTGTTCCACTTGAAGGCCCTCAGATAAGTACCCCACCCTCACTTAGCAGGGTACTGAATTACATGCAGTAATCCTCTATACAGAACATGGGCGTTTGTGGGCATACTGTAAAGGCTGTATGCCAAGACTGGGATGTTTAAAATCCCATAGCATAGCAGCCATAGGTCCAGGTTATAGCAGAGGGTGGGAGTAGAAAGAGAGTGTGAGTCAGTGGTAGGGGTGGAGCAAGAAGGACAGGCAGAGAGAGACCCATATAGAGAGAGGAGGTATAGACAGATAATAGCAGGGGTGGTTGGAGAACTTAGAGGGGGAAGGGGGACATTGAGGGAGCATGGTGGGAGACCAAGAGTGGGTGGAGTCACAGAGGAAAGGCAGTGCCAGGATGCAGGAGAAGAAGCGGTGTAGGCCAGAGAGCAAGAGTGAGTGCAGGACAGGAAGCATAGTGGAGTGGGGTCACTGCTGACAAGCAAGCAGAGCCCAGCCCCTCACATGCAAATGGGGTGATTACAAAGGAAGGGATTTGGTGGTGGACATCATCTTTTTATGCCCCCCCTCACTCTCAGAAGGGGTTACATTTTGGGGAGCAGTGTCAAAAGGGGCATTAGGGCGCATTATTAAGGGGTGCCAGGAGACACAGTCCTCCATTCTATAGGCTCATCAAAAACCAACAAGAACAACAGGTAATTCAGCAAGTAGATTTAAAGCCTCTCTGTGGATTTATGTTCATACTGCTCCCTCTAGTAATGTTACAAGGCAACTGCAGTTTATTCACTGGATTGAGAAAGGGGCCGTCCTATGCAAATAATCTCCTCCCATGATTACTTCTGTGAGCTTCCGTTGTGATACAATGATAGGACCTTCAACATATGCTCTTCAGCAGATTTGTAAAGTTATCAAATTGCCTTAGGCTAAGGATTGTTCCACTTGAAGGCCCTCAGATAAGTACCCCACCCTCACTTAGCAGGGTACTGAATTACATGCAGTAATCCTCTATACAGAACATGGGCGTTTGTGGGCATATTGTAAAGGCTGTATGCCAAGACTGGGATGTTTAAAATCCCATAGCATAGCAGCCATAGGTCCAGGTTATAGCAGAGGGTGGGAGTAGAAAGAGAGTGTGAGTCAGTGGTAGGGGTGGAGCAAGAAGGACAGGCAGAGAGAGACCCATATAGAGAGAGGAGGTATAGACAGATAATAGCAGGGGTGGTTGGAGAACTTAGAGGGGGAAGGGGGACATTGAGGGAGCATGGTGGGAGACCAAGAGTGGGTGGAGTCACAGAGGAAAGGCAGTGCCAGGATGCAGGAGAAGAAGCGGTGTAGGCCAGAGAGCAAGAGTGAGTGCAGGACAGGAAGCATAGTGGAGTGGGGTCACTGCTGACAAGCAAGCAGAGCCCAGCCCCACGCATACAAATGGGGTGATTACAAAGGAAGGGATTTGGTGGTGGACATCATCTTTTTATGCCCCCCCTCACTCTCAGAAGGGGTTACATTTTGGGGAGCAGTGTCAAAAGGGGCATTAGGGTGCATTATTAAGGGGTGCCAGGAGACACAGTCCTCCATTCTATAGGCTCATCAAAAACCAACAAGAACAACAGGTAATTCAGCAAGTAGATTTAAAGCCTCTCTGTGGATTTATGTTCATACTGCTCCCTCTAGTAATGTTACAAGGCAACTGCAGTTTAATCACTGGATTGAGAAAGGGGCCGTCCTATGCAAATAATCTCCTCCCATGATTACTTCTGTGAGCTTCCGTTGTGATACAATGATAGGACCTTCAACATATGCTCTTCAGCAGATTTGTAAAGTTATCAAATTGCCTTAGGCTAAGGATTGTTCCACTTGAAGGCCCTCAGATAAGTACCCCACCCTCACTTAGCAGGGTACTGAATTACATGCAGTAATCCTCTATACAGAACATGGGCGTTGGTGGGCCTACTCTAAAGGCTGTGTGTTAAGACTGGGATGTTTAAAATCCCATAGCACAGCAGCCATAGGTCCAGGTTATAGCAGAGGGTGGGAGTAGAAAGAGAGTGTGAGTCAGGTGATAGGGGTGGAGCAAGAAGAACAGGCAGAGAGCGACCCATATAGAGAGAGGAGGTATAGACAGATAATAACAGGGGTGGTTGGAGAACTTAGAGGAGGAAGGGGGACATTGAGGGAGCATGGTGGGAGACCAAGAGTGGGTGGAGTCACAGAGGAAAGGCAGTGCCAGGATGCAGGAGAAGAAGCGGTGTAGGCCAGAGAGCAAGAGTGAGTGCAGGACAGGAAGCATAGTGGAGTGGGGTCACTGCTGACAAGCAAGCAGAGCGCACCCCCTCACATGCAAATGGGGTGATTACAAAGGAAGGGATTTGGTGGTGGACATCATCTTTTTATGCCCCCCCCTCACTCTCAGAAGGGGTTACATTTTGGGGAGCAGTGTCAAAAGGGGCATTAGGGTGCATTATTAAGGGGTGCCAGGAGACACAGTCCTCCATTCTATAGGCTCATCAAAAACCAACAAGAACAACAGGTAATTCAGCAAGTAGATTTAAAGCCTCTCTGTGGATTTATGTTCATACTGCTCCCTCTAGTAATGTTACAAGGCAACTGCAGTTTAATCACTGGATTGAGAAAGGGGCCGTCCTATGCAAATAATCTCCTCCCATGATTACTTCTGTGAGCTTCCGTTGTGATACAATGATAGGACCTTCAACATATGCTCTTCAGCAGATTTGTAAAGTTATCAAATTGCCTTAGGCTAAGGATTGTTCCACTTGAAGGCCCTCAGATAAGTACCCCACCCTCACTTAGCAGGGTACTGAATTACATGCAGTAATCCTCTATACAGAACATGGGCGTTTGTGGGCCTACTGTAAAGGCTGTATGCTAAGACTGGGATGTTTAAAATCCCATAGCACAGCAGCCATAGGTCCAGGTTATAGCAGAGGGTGGGAGTAGAAAGAGAGTGTGAGTCAGGTGGTAGGGGTGGAGCAAGAAGGACAGGCAGAGAGAGACCCATATAGAGAGAGGAGGTATAAACAGATAATAGCAGGGGTGGTTGGAGAACTTAGAGGAGGAAGGGGGACATTGAGGGAGCATGGTGGGAGACCAAGAGAGAGTGGAGTCACAGAGGAAAGGCAGTGCCAGGATGCAGGAGAAGAAGTGGTGTAGGCCAGAGAGCAAGAGTGAGTGCAGGACAGGATGCATGGTGGAGTGGGGTCACTGCTGACAAGCAAGCAGAGCCCAGCCCCTCGCATACAAATGGGGTGATTACAAAGGAAGGGATTTGGTGGTGGACATCATCTTTTTATGCCCCCCCTCACTCTCAGAAGGGGTCAAATTTTGGGGAGCAGTGTCAAAAGGGGCATTAGGGTGCATTATTAAGGGGTGCCAGGAGACACAGTCCTCCATTCTAAAGGCTCATCAAAAACCAACAAGAACAAAAGGTAATTCAGCAAGTAGATTTAAAGCCTCTCTGTGGATTTATGTTCAACTGCTCCCTCTAGTAATGTTACATGGCAACTGCAGTTTAATCACTGGATTGAGAAAGGGGCCGTCCTATGCAAATAATCTCCTCCCATACTTACTTCTGTGAGCTTCCGTTGTGATACAATGATAGGACCTTCAACATATGCTCTTCAGCAGATTTGTAAAGTTATCAAATTCCCTTAGGCTAAGGATTGTTCCACTTGAAGGCCCTCAGATAAGTACCCCACCCTCACTTAGCAGGGTACTGAATTACATGCAGTAATCCTCTATACAGAACATGGCCGTTCGTGGGCCTACTGTAAAGGCTGTATGCTAAGACTGGGATGTTTAAAATCCCATAGCACAGCAGCCATAGGTCCAGGTTATAGCAGAGGGTGGGAGTAGAAAGAGAGTGTGAGTCAGGTGATAGGGGTGGAGCAAGAAGAACAGGCAGAAAGCGACCCATATAGAGAGAGGAGGTATAAACAGATAATAGCAGGGGTGGTTGGAGAACTTAGAGGAGGAAGGGGGACATTGAGGGAGCATGGTGGGAGACCAAGAGTGGGTGGAGTCACAGAGGAAAGGCAGTGCCAGGATGCAGGAGAAGAAGCGGTGTAGGCCAGAGAGCAAGAGTGAGTGCAGGACAGGAAGCATAGTGGAGTGGGGTCACTGCTGACAAGCAAGCAGAGCGCACCCCCTCACATGCAAATGGGGTGATTACAAAGGAAGGGATTTGGTGGTGGACATCATCTTTTTATGCCCCCCCTCACTCTCAGAAGGGGTTACATTTTGGGGAGCAGTGTCAAAAGGGGCATTAGGGCGCATTATTAAGGGGTGCCAGGAGACACAGTCCTCCATTCTATAGGCTCATCAAAAACCAACAAGAACAACAGGTAATTCAGCAAGTAGATTTAAAGCCTCTCTGTGGATTTATGTTCATACTGCTCCCTCTAGTAATGTTACAAGGCAACTGCAGTTTATTCACTGGATTGAGAAAGGGGCCGTCCTATGCAAATAATCTCCTCCCATGATTACTTCTGTGAGCTTCCGTTGTGATACAATGATAGGACCTTCAACATATGCTCTTCAGCAGATTTGTAAAGTTATCAAATTGCCTTAGGCTAAGGATTGTTCCACTTGAAGGCCCTCAGATAAGTACCCCACCCTCACTTAGCAGGGTACTGAATTACATGCAGTAATCCTCTATACAGAACATGGGCGTTTGTGGGCATACTGTAAAGGCTGTATGCCAAGACTGGGATGTTTAAAATCCCATAGCATAGCAGCCATAGGTCCAGGTTATAGCAGAGGGTGGGAGTAGAAAGAGAGTGTGAGTCAGTGGTAGGGGTGGAGCAAGAAGGACAGGCAGAGAGAGACCCATATAGAGAGAGGAGGTATAGACAGATAATAGCAGGGGTGGTTGGAGAACTTAGAGGGGGAAGGGGGACATTGAGGGAGCATGGTGGGAGACCAAGAGTGGGTGGAGTCACAGAGGAAAGGCAGTGCCAGGATGCAGGAGAAGAAGCGGTGTAGGCCAGAGAGCAAGAGTGAGTGCAGGACAGGAAGCATAGTGGAGTGGGGTCACTGCTGACAAGCAAGCAGAGCCCAGCCCCTCGCATACAAATGGGGTGATTACAAAGGAAGGGATTTGGTGGTGGACATCATCTTTTTATGCCCCCCCTCACTCTCAGAAGGGGTTACATTTTGGGGAGCAGTGTCAAAAGGGGCATTAGGGTGCATTATTAAGGGGTGCCAGGAGACACAGTCCTCCATTCTATAGGCTCATCAAAAACCAACAAGAACAACAGGTAATTCAGCAAGTAGATTTAAAGCCTCTCTGTGGATTTATGTTCATACTGCTCCCTCTAGTAATGTTACAAGGCAACTGCAGTTTAATCACTGGATTGAGAAAGGGGCCGTCCTATGCAAATAATCTCCTCCCATGATTACTTCTGTGAGCTTCCGTTGTGATACAATGATAGGACCTTCAACATATGCTCTTCAGCAGATTTGTAAAGTTATCAAATTGCCTTAGGCTAAGGATTGTTCCACTTGAAGGCCCTCAGATAAGTACCCCACCCTCACTTAGCAGGGTACTGAATTACATGCAGTAATCCTCTATACAGAACATGGGCGTTGGTGGGCCTACTCTAAAGGCTGTGTGTTAAGACTGGGATGTTTAAAATCCCATAGCACAGCAGCCATAGGTCCAGGTTATAGCAGAGGGTGGGAGTAGAAAGAGAGTGTGAGTCAGGTGATAGGGGTGGAGCAAGAAGAACAGGCAGAGAGCGACCCATATAGAGAGAGGAGGTATAGACAGATAATAGCAGGGGTGGTTGGAGAAGTTAGAGGAGGAAGGGGGACATTGAGGGAGCATGGTGGGAGACCAAGAGTGGGTGGAGTCACAGAGTAAAGGCAGTGCCAGGATGCAGGAGAAGAAGCGGTGTAGGCCAGAGAGCAAGAGTGAGTGCAGGACAGGAAGCATAGTGGAGTGGGGTCACTGCTGACAAGCAAGCAGAGCCCAGCCCCTCGCATACAAATGGGGTGATTACAAAGGAAGGGATTTGGTGGTGGACATCATCTTTTCATGCCCCCCCTCACTCTCAGAAGGGGTCAAATTTTGGGGAGCAGTGTCAAAAGGGGCATTAGGGTGCATTATTAAGGGGTGCCAGGAGACACAGTCCTCCATTCTAAAGGCTCATCAAAAACCAACAAGAACAAAAGGTAATTCAGCAAGTAGATTTAAAGCCTGTCTGTGGATTTATGTTCAACTGCTCCCTCTAGTAATGTTACATGGCAACTGCAGTTTAATCACTGGATTGAGAAAGGGGCCGTCCTATGCAAATAATCTCCTCCCATGATTACTTCTGTGAGCTTCCGTTGTGATACAATGATAGGACCTTCAACATATGCTCTTCAGCAGATTTGTAAAGTTATCAAATTCCCTTAGGCTAAGGATTGTTCCACTTGAAGGCCCTCAGATAAGTACCCCACCCTCACTTAGCAGGGTACTGAATTACATGCAGTAATCCTCTATACAGAACATGGCCGTTCGTGGGCCTACTGTAAAGGCTGTATGCTAAGACTGGATGTTTAAAATCCCATAGCACAGCAGCCATAGGTCCAGGTTATAGCAGAGGGTGGGAGTAGAAAGAGAGTGTTGGTCAGGTGGTAGGGGTGGAGCAAGAAGAACAGGCAGAGAGAGACCCATATAGAGAGAGGAGGTATAGACAGATAATAGCAGGGGTGGTTGGAGAACTTAGAGGATGAAGGGGGACATTGAGGGAGCATGGTGGGAGACCAAGAGTGGGTGGAGTCACAGAGGAAAGGCAGTGCCAGGATGCAGGAGAAGAAGCGGTGTAGGCCAGAGAGCAAGAGTGAGTGCAGGACAGGAAGCATAGTGGAGTGGGGTCACTGCTGACAAGCAAGCAGAGCCCACCCCCTCACATGCAAATGGGGTGATAACAAAGGAAGGGATTTGGTGGTGGACATCATCTTTTTATGCCCCCCCTCACTCTCAGAAGGGGTTACATTTTGGGGAGCAGTGTCAAAAGGGGCATTAGGGTGCATTATTAAGGGGTGCCAGGAGACACAGTCCTCCATTCTATAGGGTCATCAAAAACCAACAAGAACAACAGGTAATTCAGCAAGTAGATTTAAAGCCTCTCTGTGGATTTATGTTCATACTGCTCCCTCTAGTAATGTTACAAGGCAACTGCAGTTTAATCACTGGATTGAGAAAGGGGCCGTCCTATGCAAATAATCTCCTCCCATGATTACTTCTGTGAGCTTCCGTTGTGATACAATGATAGGACCTTCAACATATGCTCTTCAGCAGATTTGTAAAGTTATCAAATTGCCTTAGGCTAAGGATTGTTCCACTTGAAGGCCCTCAGATAAGTACCCCACCCTCACTTAGCAGGGTACTGAATTACATGCAGTAATCCTCTATACAGAACATGGGCGTTCGTGGGCCTACTGTAGAGGCTGTGTGCTAAGACTGGGATGTTTAAAATCCCATAGCACAGCAGCCATAGGTCCAGGTTATAGCAGAGGGTGGGAGTAGAAAGAGAGTGTGAGTCAGGTGGTAGGGGTGGAGCAAGAAGGACAGGCAGAGAGAGACCCATATAGAGAGAGGAGATATAGACAGATTATAGCAGGGGTGGTTGGAGAACTTAGAGGAGGAAGGGGGACATTGAGGGAGCATGGTGGGAGACTAAGAGTGGGTGGAGTCACAGAGGAAAGGCAGTGCCAGGATGCAGGAGAAGAAGTGGTGTAGGCCAGAGAGCAAGAGTGAGTGCAGGACAGGATGCATGGTGGAGTGGGGTC
Organism: Pleurodeles waltl; assembly: GCF_031143425.1. Taxonomy (NCBI): domain Eukaryota; kingdom Metazoa; phylum Chordata; class Amphibia; order Caudata; family Salamandridae; genus Pleurodeles; species Pleurodeles waltl. The sequence continues at coordinate 303,532,159 of NC_090437.1, read as the reverse complement.
ACTGCTGACAAGCAAGCAGAGCCCAGCCCCTCGCATACAAATGGGGTGATTACAAAGGAAGGGATTTGGTGGTGGACATCATCTTTTTATGCCCCCCCTCACTCTCAGAAGGGGTCAAATTTTGGGGAGCAGTGTCAAAAGGGGCATTAGGGTGCATTATTAAGGGGTGCCAGGAGACACAGTCCTCCATTCTAAAGGCTCATCAAAAACCAACAAGAACAAAAGGTAATTCAGCAAGTAGATTTAAAGCCTCTCTGTGGATTTATGTTCAACTGCTCCCTCTAGTAATGTTACATGGCAACTGCAGTTTAATCACTGGATTGAGAAAGGGGCCGTCCTATGCAAATAATCTCCTCCCATGATTACTTCTGTGAGCTTCCGTTGTGATACAATGATAGGACCTTCAACATATGCTCTTCAGCAGATTTGTAAAGTTATCAAATTGCCTTAGGCTAAGGATTGTTCCACTTGAAGGCCCTCAGATAAGTACCCCACCCTCACTTAGCAGGGTACTGAATTACATGCAGTAATCCTCTATACAGAACATGGGCGTTTGTGGGCCTACTGTAAAGGCTGTATGCTAAGACTGGGATGTTTAAAATCCCATAGCACAGCAGCCATAGGTCCAGGTTATAGCAGAGGGTGGGAGTAGAAAGAGAGTGTGAGTCAGGTGGTAGGGGTGGAGCAAGAAGGACAGGCAGAGAGAGACCCATATAGAGAGAGGAGGTATAGACAGATAATAGCAGGGGTGGTTGGGGAACTTAGAGGAGGAAGGGGGACATTGAGGGAGCATGGTGGGAGACCAAGAGTGGGTGGAGTCACAGAGGAAAGGCAGTGCCAGGATGCAGGAGAAGAAGTGGTGTAGGCCAGAGAGCAAGAGTGAGTGCAGGACAGGATGCATGGTGGAGTGGGGTCACTGCTGACAAGCAAGCAGAGCCCAGCCCCTCGCATACAAATGGGGTGATTACAAAGGAAGGGATTTGGTGGTGGACATCATCTTTTTATGCCCCCCCTCACTCTCAGAAGGGGTCAAATTTTGGGGAGCAGTGTCAAAAGGGGCATTAGGGTGCATTATTAAGGGGTGCCAGGAGACACAGTCCTCCATTCTAAAGGCTCATCAAAAACCAACAAGAACAAAAGGTAATTCAGCAAGTAGATTTAAAGCCTCTCTGTGGATTTATGTTCAACTGCTCCCTCTAGTAATGTTACATGGCAACTGCAGTTTAATCACTGGATTGAGAAAGGGGCCGTCCTATGCAAATAATCTCCTCCCATGATTACTTCTGTGAGCTTCCGTTGTGATACAATGATAGGACCTTCAACATATGCTCTTCAGCAGATTTGTAAAGTTATCAAATTGCCTTAGGCTAAGGATTGTTCCACTTGAAGGCCCTCAGATAAGTACCCCACCCTCACTTAGCAGGGTACTGAATTACATGCAGTAATCCTCTATACAGAACATGGCCGTTCGTGGGCCTACTGTAAAGGCTGTATGCTAAGACTGGGATGTTTAAAATCCCATAGCACAGCAGTCATAGGTCCAGGTTATAGCAAAGGGTGGGAGTAGAAAGAGAGTGTGAGTCAGGTGATAGGGGTGGAGCAAGAAGAACAGGCAGAGAGCGACCCATATAGAGAGAGGAGGTATAGACAGATAATAGCAGGGGTGGTTGGAGAACTTAGAGGAGGAAGGGGGACATTGAGGGAGCATGGTGGGAGACCAAGAGTGGGTGGAGTCACAGAGGAAAGGCAGTGCCAGGATGCAGGAGAAGAAGCGGTGTAGGCCAGAGAGCAAGAGTGAGTGCAGGACAGGAAGCATAGTGGAGTGGGGTCACTGCTGACAAGCAAGCAGAGCCCACCCCCTCACATGCAAATGGGGTGATTACAAAGGAAGGGATTTGGTGGTGGACATCATCTTTTTATGCCCCCCCTCACTCTCAGAAGGGGTTACATTTTGGGGAGCAGTGTCAAAAGGGGCATTAGGGTGCATTATTAAGGGGTGCCAGGAGACACAGTCCTCCATTCTATAGGCTCATCAAAAACCAACAAGAACAACAGGTAATTCAGCAAGTAGATTTAAAGCCTCTCTGTGGATTTATGTTCATACTGCTCCCTCTAGTAATGTTACAAGGCAACTGCAGTTTAATCACTGGATTGAGAAAGGGGCCGTCCTATGCAAATAATCTCCTCCCATGATTACTTCTGTGAGCTTCCGTTGTGATACAATGATAGGACCTTCAACATATGCTCTTCAGCAGATTTGTAAAGTTATCAAATTGCCTTAGGCTAAGGATTGTTCCACTTGAAGGCCCTCAGATAAGTACCCCACCCTCACTTAGCAGGGTACTGAATTACATGCAGTAATCCTCTATACAGAACATGGGCGTTTGTGGGCCTACTGTAAAGGCTGTATGCTAAGACTGGGATGTTTAAAATCCCATAGCACAGCAGCCATAGGTCCAGGTTATAGCAGAGGGTGGGAGTAGAAAGAGAGTGTGAGTCAGGTGGTAGGGGTGGAGCAAGAAGGACAGGCAGAGAGAGACCCATATAGAGAGAGGAGGTATAGACAGATAATAGCAGGGGTGGTTGGAGAACTTAGAGGAGGAAGGGGGACATTGAGGGAGCATGGTGGGAGACCAAGAGTGGGTGGAGTCACAGAGGAAAGGCAGTGCCAGGATGCAGGTGAAGAAGTGGTGTAGGCCAGAGAGCAAGAGTGAGTGCAGGACAGGATGCATGGTGGAGTGGGGTCACTGCTGACAAGCAAGCAGAGCCCAGCCCCTCGCATACAAATGGGGTGATTACAAAGGAAGGGATTTGGTGGTGGACATCATCTTTTTATGCCCCCCCTCACTCTCAGAAGGGGTCAAATTTTGGGGAGCAGTGTCAAAAGGGGCATTAGGGTGCATTATTAAGGGGTGCCAGGAGACACAGTCCTCCATTCTAAAGGCTCATCAAAAACCAACAAGAACAAAAGGTAATTCAGCAAGTAGATTTAAAGCCTCTCTGTGGATTTATGTTCAACTGCTCCCTCTAGTAATGTTACATGGGAACTGCAGTTTAATCACTGGATTGAGAAAGGGGCCGTCCTATGCAAATAATCTCCTCCCATGATTACTTCTGTGAGCTTCCGTTGTGATACAATGATAGGACCTTCAACATATGCTCTTCAGCAGATTTGTAAAGTTATCAAATTGCCTTAGGCTAAGGATTGTTCCACTTGAAGGCCCTCAGATAAGTACCCCACCCTCACTTAGCAGGGTACTGAATTACATGCAGTAATCCTCTATACAGAACATGGCCGTTCGTGGGCCTACTGTAAAGGCTGTATGCTAAGACTGGGATGTTTAAAATCCCATAGCACAGCAGCCATAGGTCCAGGTTATAGGAGAGGGTGGGAGTAGAAAGAGAGTGTGAGTCAGGTGATAGGGGTGGAGCAAGAAGAACAGGCAGAGAGCGACCCATATAGAGAGAGGAGGTATAAACAGATAATAGCAGGGGTGGTTGGAGAACTTAGAGGAGGAAGGGGGACATTGAGGGAGCATGGTGGGAGACCAAGAGTGGGTGGAGTCACAGAGGAAAGGCAGTGCCAGGATGCAGGAGAAGAAGCGGTGTAGGCCAGAGAGCAAGAGTGAGTGCAGGACAGGAAGCATAGTGGAGTGGGGTCACTGCTGACAAGCAAGCAGAGCGCACCCCCTCACATGCAAATGGGGTGATTACAAAGGAAGGGATTTGGTGGTGGACATCATCTTTTTATGCCCCCCCTCACTCTCAGAAGGGGTTACATTTTGGGGAGCAGTGTCAAAAGGGGCATTAGGGCGCATTATTAAGGGGTGCCAGGAGACACAGTCCTCCATTCTATAGGCTCATCAAAAACCAACAAGAACAACAGGTAATTCAGCAAGTAGATTTAAAGCCTCTCTGTGGATTTATGTTCATACTGCTCCCTCTAGTAATGTTACAATGCAACTGCAGTTTAATCACTGGATTGAGAAAGGGGCCGTCCTATGCAAATAATCTCCTCCCATGATTACTTCTGTGAGCTTCCGTTGTGATACAATGATAGGACCTTCAACATATGCTCTTCAGCAGATTTGTAAAGTTATCAAATTGCCTTAGGCTAAGGATTGTTCCACTTGAAGGCCCTCAGATAAGTACCCCACCCTCACTTAGCAGGGTACTGAATTACATGCAGTAATCCTCTATACAGAACATGGCCATTTGTGGGCCTACTGTAAAGGCTGTATGTTAAGACTGGGATGTTTAAAATCCCATAGCACAGCAGCAATAGGTCCAGGTTATAGCAGAGGGTGGGAGTAGAAAGAGAGTGTGAGTCAGGTGGTAGGGGTGGAGCAAGAAGAACAGACAGAGAGAGACCCATATAGAGAGAGGAGGTATAGACAGATAATAGCAGGGGTGGTTGGAGAACTTAGAGGAGGAAGGGGGACATTGAGGGAGCATGGTGGGAGACCAAGAGTGGGTGGAGTCACAGAGGAAAGGCAGTGCCAGGATGCAGGAGAAGAAGCGGTGTAGGCCAGAGAGCAAGAGTGAGTGCAGGACAGGAAGCATAGTGGAGTGGGGTCACTGCTGACAAGCAAGCAGAGCCCACCCCCTCACATGCAAATGGGGTGATTACAAAGGAAGGGATTTGGTGGTGGACATCATCTTTTTATGCCCCCCCTCACTCTCAGAAGGGGTTACATTTTGGGGAGCAGTGTCAAAAGGGGCATTAGGGTGCATTATTAAGGGGTGCCAGGAGACACAGTCCTCCATTCTATAGGCTCATCAACAACCAACAAGAACAACAGGTAATTCAGCAAGTAGATTTAAAGCCTCTCTGTGGATTTATGTTCATACTGCTCCCTCTAGTAATGTTACAAGGCAACTGCAGTTTAATCACTGGATTGAGAAAGGGGCCGTCCTATGCAAATAATCTCCTCCCATGATTACTTCTGTGAGCTTCCGTTGTGATACAATGATAGGACCTTCAACATATGCTCTTCAGCAGATTTGTAAAGTTATCAAATTGCCTTAGGCTAAGGATTGTTCCACTTGAAGGCCCTCAGATAAGTACCCCACCCTCACTTAGCAGGGTACTGAATTACATGCAGTAATCCTCTATACAGAACATGGGCGTTTGTGGGCCTATTGTAAAGGCTGTATGCTAAGACGGGGATGTTTAAAATCCTATAGCACAGCAGCCATAGGTCCAGGTTATAGCAGAGGGTGGGAGTAGAAAGAGAGTGTGAGTCAGGTGATAGGGGTGGAGCAAGAAGAACAGGCAGAGAGCGACCCATATAGAGAGAGGAGGTATAGACAGATAACAGCAGGGGTGGTTGGAGAACTTAGAGGAGGAAGGGGGACATTGAGGGAGCATTGTGGGAGACCAAGAGTGGGTGGAGTCACAGAGGAAAGGCAGTGCCAGGATGCAGGAGAAGAAATGGTGTAGGCCAGAGAGCAAGAGTGAGTGCAGGACAGGAAGCATAGTGGAGTGGGGTCACTGCTGACAAGCAAGCAGAGCCCAGCCCCTCGCATACAAATGGGGTGATTACAAAGGAAGGGATTTGGTGGTGGACATCATCTTTTTATGCCCCCCCTCACTCTCAGAAGGGGTTACATTTTGGGGAGCAGTGTCAAAAGGGGCATTAGGGTGCATTATTAAGGGGTGCCAGGAGACACAGTCCTCCATTCTAAAGGCTCATCAAAAACCAACAAGAACAAAAGGTAATTCAGCAAGTAGATTTAAAGCCTCTCTGTGGATTTATGTTCAACTGCTCCCTCTAGTAATGTTACATGGCAACTGCAGTTTAATCACTGGATTGAGAAAGGGGCCGTCCTATGCAAATAATCTCCTCCCATGATTACTTCTGTGAGCTTCCGTTGTGATACAATGATAGGACCTTCAACATATGCTCTTCAGCAGATTTGTAAAGTTATCAAATTGCCTTAGGCTAAGGATTGTTCCACTTGAAGGCCCTCAGATAAGTACCCCACCCTCACTTAGCAGGGTACTGAATTACATGCAGTAATCCTCTATACAGAACATGGGCGTTTGTGGGCATACTGTAAAGGCTGTATGCCAAGACTGGGATGTTTAAAATCCCATAGCATAGCAGCCATAGGTCCAGGTTATAGCAGAGGGTGGGAGTAGAAAGAGAGTGTGAGTCAGTGGTAGGGGTGGAGCAAGAAGGACAGGCAGAGAGAGACCCATATAGAGAGAGGAGGTATAGACAGATAATAGCAGGGGTGGTTGGAGAACTTAGAGGGGGAAGGGGGACATTGAGGGAGCATGGTGGGAGACCAAGAGTGGGTGGAGTCACAGAGGAAAGGCAGTGCCAGGATGCAGGAGAAGAAGCGGTGTAGGCCAGAGAGCAAGAGTGAGTGCAGGACAGGAAGCATAGTGGAGTGGGGTCACTGCTGACAAGCAAGCAGAGCCCAGCCCCTCGCATACAAATGGGGTGATTACAAAGGAAGGGATTTGGTGGTGGACATCATCTTTTTATGCCCCCCCTCACTCTCAGAAGGGGTTACATTTTGGGGAGCAGTGTCAAAAGGGGCATTAGGGTGCATTATTAAGGGGTGCCAGGAGACACAGTCCTCCATTCTATAGGCTCATCAAAAACCAACAAGAACAACAGGTAATTCAGCAAGTAGATTTAAAGCCTCTCTGTGGATTTATGTTCATACTGCTCCCTCTAGTAATGTTACAAGGCAACTGCAGTTTAATCACTGGATTGAGAAAGGGGCCGTCCTATGCAAATAATCTCCTCCCATGATTACTTCTGTGAGCTTCCGTTGTGATACAATGATAGGACCTTCAACATATGCTCTTCAGCAGATTTGTAAAGTTATCAAATTGCCTTAGGCTAAGGATTGTTCCACTTGAAGGCCCTCAGATAAGTACCCCACCCTCACTTAGCACGGTACTGAATTACATGCAGTAATCCTCTATACAGAACATGGGCGTTGGTGGGCCTACTCTAAAGGCTGTGTGTTAAGACTGGGATGTTTAAAATCCCATAGCACAGTAGCCATAGGTCCAGGTTATAGCAGAGGGTGGGAGTAGAAAGAGAGTGTGATTCAGGTGGTAGGGGTGGAGTAAGAAGGACAGGCAGAGAGAGACTCATATAGAGAGAGGAGGTATAGACAGATAATAGCAGGGGTGGTTGGAGAACTTAGAGGAGGAAGGGGGACCAAGAGTGGGTGGAGTCACAGAGGAAAGGCAGTGCCAGGATGCAGGAGAAGAAGTGGTGTAGGCCAGAGAGCAAGAGTGAGTGCAGGACAGGAAGCATAGTGGAGTGGGGTCACTGCTGACAAGCAAGCAGAGCCCAGCCCCTCGCATACAAATGTGGTGATTACAAAGGAAGGGATTTGGTGGTGGACATCATCTTTTTATGCCCCCCTCACTCTCAGAAGGGGTCAAATTTTGGGGAGCAGTGTCAAAAGGGGCATTAGGGTGCATTATTAAGGGGTGCCAGGAGACACAGTCCTCCATTCTAAAGGCTCATCAAAAACCAACAAGAACAAAAGGTAATTCAGCAAGTAGATTTAAAGCCTCTCTGTGGATTTATGTTCAACTGCTCCCTCTAGTAATGTTACATGGCAACTGCAGTTTAATCACTGGATTGAGAAAGGGGCCGTCCTATGCAAATAATCTCCTCCCATGATTACTTCTGTGAGCTTCCGTTGTGATACAATGATAGGACCTTCAACATATGCTCTTCAGCAGATTTGTAAAGTTATCAAATTCCCTTAGGCTAAGGATTGTTCCACTTGAAGGCCCTCAGATAAGTACCCCACCCTCACTTAGCAGGGTACTGAATTACATGCAGTAATCCTCTATACAGAACATGGCCGTTCGTGGGCCTACTGTAAAGGCTGTATGCTAAGACTGGGATGTTTAAAATCCCATAGCACAGCAGCCATATGTCCAGGTTATAGCAGAGGGTGGGAGTAGAAAGAGAGTGTTGGTCAGGTGGTAGGGGTGGAGCAAGAAGAACAGGCAGAGAGAGACCCATATAGAGAGAGGAGGTATAGACAGATAATAGCAGGGGTGGTTGGAGAACTTAGAGGAGGAAGGGGGACATTGAGGGAGCATGGTGGGAGACCAAGAGTGGGTGGAGTCACAGAGGAAAGGCAGTGCCAGGATGCAGGAGAAGAAGCGGTGTAGGCCAGAGAGCAAGAGTGAGTGCAGGACAGGAAGCATAGTGGAGTGGGGTCACTGCTGACAAGCAAGCAGAGCCCACCCCCTCACATGCAAATGGGGTGATTACAAAGGAAGGGATTTGGTGGTGGACATCATCTTTTTATGCCCCCCCTCACTCTCAGAAGGGGTTACATTTTGGGGAGCAGTGTCAAAAGGGGCATTAGGGTGCATTATTAAGGGGTGCCAGGAGACACAGTCCTCCATTCTATAGGCTCATCAAAAACCAACAAGAACAACAGGTAATTCAGCAAGTAGATTTAAAGCCTCTCTGTGGATTTATGTTCATACTGCTCCCTCTAGTAATGTTACAAGGCAACTGCAGTTTAATCACTGGATTGAGAAAGGGGCCGTCCTATGCAAATAATCTCCTCCCATGATTACTTCTGTGAGCTTCCGTTGTGATACAATGATAGGACCTTCAACATATGCTCTTCAGCAGATTTGTAAAGTTATCAAATTGCCTTAGGCTAAGGATTGTTCCACTTGAAGGCCCTCAGATAAGTACCCCACCCTCACTTAGCAGGGTACTGAATTACATGCAGTAATCCTCTATACAGAACATGGGCGTTTGTGGGCCTACTGTAAAGGCTGTATGCTAAGACTGGGATGTTTAAAATCCCATAGCACAGCAGCCATAGGTCCAGGTTATAGCAGAGGGTGGGAGTAGAAAGAGAGTGTGAGTCAGGTGATAGGGGTGGAGCAAGAAGAACAGGCAGAGAGCCACCCATATAGAGAGAGGAGGTATAGACAGATAATAGCAGGGGTGGTTGGAGAACTTAGAGGAGGAAGGGGGACATTGAGGGAGCATGGTGGGAGACCAAGAGTGGGTGGAGTCACAGAGGAAAGGCAGTGCCAGGATGCAGGAGAAGAAGCGGTGTAGGCCAGAGAGCAAGAGTGAGTGCAGGACAGGAAGCATAGTGGAGTGGGGTCACTGCTGACAAGCAAGCAGAGCCCACCCCCTCACATGCAAATGGGGTGATTACAAAGGAAGGGATTTGGTGGTGGACATCATCTTTTTATGCCCCCCCTCACTCTCAGAAGGGGTTACATTTTGGGGAGCAGTGTCAAAAGGGGCATTAGGGCGCATTATTAAGGGGTGCCAGGAGACACAGTCCTCCATTCTATAGGCTCATCAAAAACCAACAAGAACAACAGGTAATTCAGCAAGTAGATTTAAAGCCTCTCTGTGGATTTATGTTCATACTGCTCCCTCTAGTAATGTTACAATGCAACTGCAGTTTAATCACTGGATTGAGAAAGGGGCCGTCCTATGCAAATAATCTCCTCCCATGATTACTTCTGTGAGCTTCCGTTGTGATACAATGATAGGACCTTCAACATATGCTCTTCAGCAGATTTGTAAAGTTATCAAATTGCCTTAGGCTAAGGATTGTTCCACTTGAAGGCCCTCAGATAAGTACCCCACCCTCACTTAGCAGGGTACTGAATTACATGCAGTAATCCTCTATACAGAACATGGGCGTTTGTGGGCATACTGTAAAGGCTGTATGCCAAGACTGGGATGTTTAAAATCCCATAGCATAGCAGCCATAGGTCCAGGTTATAGCAAAGGGTGGGAGTAGAAAGAGAGTGTGAGTCAGTGGTAGGGGTGGAGCAAGAAGGACAGGCAGAGAGAGACCCATATAGAGAGAGGAGGTATAGACAGATAATAGCAGGGGTGGTTGGAGAACTTAGAGGGGGAAGGGGGACATTGAGGGAGCATGGTGGGAGACCAAGAGTGGGTGGAGTCACAGAGGAAAGGCAGTGCCAGGATGCAGGAGAAGAAGCGGTGTAGGCCAGAGAGCAAGAGTGAGTGCAGGACAGGAAGCATAGTGGAGTGGGGTCACTGCTGACAAGCAAGCAGAGCCCAGCCCCTCGCATACAAATGGGGTGATTACAAAGGAAGGGATTTGGTGGTGGACATAATCTTTTTATGCCCCCCCTCACTCTCAGAAGGGGTTACATTTTGGGGAGCAGTGTCAAAAGGGGCATTAGGGTGCATTATTAAGGGGTGCCAGGAGACACAGTCCTCCATTCTATAGGCTCATCAAAAACCAACAAGAACAACAGGTAATTCAGCAAGTAGATTTAAAGCCTCTCTGTGGATTTATGTTCATACTGCTCCCTCTAGTAATGTTACAAGGCAACTGCAGTTTAATCACTGGATTGAGAAAGGGGCCGTCCTATGCAAATAATCTCCTCCCATGATTACTTCTGTGAGCTTCCGTTGTGATACAATGATAGGACCTTCAACATATGCTCTTCAGCAGATTTGTAAAGTTATCAAATTGCCTTAGGCTAAGGATTGTTCCACTTGAAGGCCCTCAGATAAGTACCCCACCCTCACTTAGCACGGTACTGAATTACATGCAGTAATCCTCTATACAGAACATGGGCGTTGGTGGGCCTACTCTAAAGGCTGTGTGTTAAGACTGGGATGTTTAAAATCCCATAGCACAGTAGCCATAGGTCCAGGTTATAGCAGAGGGTGGGAGTAGAAAGAGAGTGTGATTCAGGTGGTAGGGGTGGAGTAAGAAGGACAGGCAGAGAGAGACTCATATAGAGAGAGGAGGTATAGACAGATAATAGCAGGGGTGGTTGGAGAACTTAGAGGAGGAAGGGGGACATTGAGGGAGCATGGTGGGAGACCAAGAGTGGGTGGAGTCACAGAGGAAAGGCAGTGCCAGGATGCAGGAGAAGAAGTGGTGTAGGCCAGAGAGCAAGAGTGAGTGCAGGACAGGAAGCATAGTGGAGTGGGGTCACTGCTGACAAGCAAGCAGAGCCCAGCCCCTCGCATACAAATGTGGTGATTACAAAGGAAGGGATTTGGTGGTGGACATCATCTTTTTATGCCCCCCTCACTCTCAGAAGGGGTCAAATTTTGGGGAGCAGTGTCAAAAGGGGCATTAGGGTGCATTATTAAGGGGTGCCAGGAGACACAGTCCTCCATTCTAAAGGCTCATCAAAAACCAACAAGAACAAAAGGTAATTCAGCAAGTAGATTTAAAGCCTCTCTGTGGATTTATGTTCAACTGCTCCCTCTAGTAATGTTACATGGCAACTGCAGTTTAATCACTGGATTGAGAAAGGGGCCGTCCTATGCAAATAATCTCCTCCCATGATTACTTCTGTGAGCTTCCGTTGTGATACAATGATAGGACCTTCAACATATGCTCTTCAGCAGATTTGTAAAGTTATCAAATTCCCTTAGGCTAAGGATTGTTCCACTTGAAGGCCCTCAGATAAGTACCCCACCCTCACTTAGCAGGGTACTGAATTACATGCAGTAATCCTCTATACAGAACATGGCCGTTCGTGGGCCTACTGTAAAGGCTGTATGCTAAGACTGGGATGTTTAAAATCCCATAGCACAGCAGCCATATGTCCAGGTTATAGCAGAGGGTGGGAGTAGAAAGAGAGTGTTGGTCAGGTGGTAGGGGTGGAGCAAGAAGAACAGGCAGAGAGAGACCCATATAGAGAGAGGAGGTATAGACAGATAATAGCAGGGGTGGTTGGAGAACTTAGAGGAGGAAGGGGGACATTGAGGGAGCATGGTGGGAGACCAAAAGTGGGTGGAGTCACAGAGGAAAGGCAGTGCCAGGATGCAGGAGAAGAAGCGGTGTAGGCCAGAGAGCAAGAGTGAGTGCAGGACAGGAAGCATAGTGGAGTGGGGTCACTGCTGACAAGCAAGCAGAGCCCACCCCCTCACATGCAAATGGGGTGATTACAAAGGAAGGGATTTGGTGGTGGACATCATCTTTTTATGCCCCCCCTCACTCTCAGAAGGGGTTACATTTTGGGGAGCAGTGTCAAAAGGGGCATTAGGGTGCATTATTAAGGGGTGCCAGGAGACACAGTCCTCCATTCTATAGGCTCATCAAAAACCAACAAGAACAACAGGTAATTCAGCAAGTAGATTTAAAGCCTCTCTGTGGATTTATGTTCATACTGCTCCCTCTAGTAATGTTACAAGGCAACTGCAGTTTAATCACTGGATTTAGAAAGGGGCCGTCCTATGCAAATAATCTCCTCCCATGATTACTTCTGTGAGCTTCCGTTGTGATACAATGATAGGACCTTCAACATATGCTCTTCAGCAGATTTGTAAAGTTATCAAATTGCCTTAGGCTAAGGATTGTTCCACTTGAAGGCCCTCAGATAAGTACCCCACCCTCACTTAGCAGGGTACTGAATTACATGCAGTAATCCTCTATACAGAACATGGGCGTTTGTGGGCCTACTGTAAAGGCTGTATGCTAAGACTGGGATGTTTAAAATCCCATAGCACAGCAGCCATAGGTCCAGGTTATAGCAGAGGGTGGGAGTAGAAAGAGAGTGTGAGTCAGGTGATAGGGGTGGAGCAAGAAGAACAGGCAGAGAGCCACCCATATAGAGAGAGGAGGTATAGACAGATAATAGCAGGGGTGGTTGGAGAACTTAGAGGAGGAAGGGGGACATTGAGGGAGCATGGTGGGAGACCAAGAGTGGGTGGAGTCACAGAGGAAAGGCAGTGCCAGGATGCAGGAGAAGAAGCGGTGTAGGCCAGAGAGCAAGAGTGAGTGCAGGACAGGAAGCATAGTGGAGTGGGGTCACTGCTGACAAGCAAGCAGAGCCCACCCCCTCACATGCAAATGGGGTGATTACAAAGGAAGGGATTTGGTGGTGGACATCATCTTTTTATGCCCCCCCTCACTCTCAGAAGGGGTTACATTTTGGGGAGCAGTGTCAAAAGGGGCATTAGGGCGCATTATTAAGGGGTGCCAGGAGACACAGTCCTCCATTCTATAGGCTCATCAAAAACCAACAAGAACAACAGGTAATTCAGCAAGTAGATTTAAAGCCTCTCTGTGGATTTATGTTCATACTGCTCCCTCTAGTAATGTTACAATGCAACTGCAGTTTAATCACTGGATTGAGAAAGGGGCCGTCCTATGCAAATAATCTCCTCCCATGATTACTTCTGTGAGCTTCCGTTGTGATACAATGATAGGACCTTCAACATATGCTCTTCAGCAGATTTGTAAAGTTATCAAATTGCCTTAGGCTAAGGATTGTTCCACTTGAAGGCCCTCAGATAAGTACCCCACCCTCACTTAGCAGGGTACTGAATTACATGCAGTAATCCTCTATACAGAACATGGGCGTTTGTGGGCATACTGTAAAGGCTGTATGCCAAGACTGGGATGTTTAAAATCCCATAGCATAGCAGCCATAGGTCCAGGTTATAGCAGAGGGTGGGAGTAGAAAGAGAGTGTGAGTCAGTGGTAGGGGTGGAGCAAGAAGGACAGGCAGAGAGAGACCCATATAGAGAGAGGAGGTATAGACAGATAATAGCAGGGGTGGTTGGAGAACTTAGAGGGGGAAGGGGGACATTGAGGGAGCATGGTGGGAGACCAAGAGTGGGTGGAGTCACAGAGGAAAGGCAGTGCCAGGATGCAGGAGAAGAAGCGGTGTAGGCCAGAGAGCAAGAGTGAGTGCAGGACAGGAAGCATAGTGGAGTGGGGTCACTGCTGACAAGCAAGCAGAGCCCAGCCCCTCGCATACAAATGGGGTGATTACAAAGGAAGGGATTTGGTGGTGGACATCATCTTTTTATGCCCCCCCTCACTCTCAGAAGGGGTTACATTTTGGGGAGCAGTGTCAAAAGGGGCATTAGGGTGCATTATTAAGGGGTGCCAGGAGACACAGTCCTCCATTCTATAGGCTCATCAAAAACCAACAAGAACAACAGGTAATTCAGCAAGTAGATTTAAAGCCTCTCTGTGGATTTATGTTCATACTGCTCCCTCTAGTAATGTTACAAGGCAACTGCAGTTTAATCACTGGATTGAGAAAGGGGCCGTCCTATGCAAATAATCTCCTCCCATGATTACTTCTGTGAGCTTCCGTTGTGATACAATGATAGGACCTTCAACATATGCTCTTCAGCAGATTTGTAAAGTTATCAAATTGCCTTAGGCTAAGGATTGTTCCACTTGAAGGCCCTCAGATAAGTACCCCACCCTCACTTAGCACGGTACTGAATTACATGCAGTAATCCTCTATACAGAACATGGGCGTTGGTGGGCCTACTCTAAAGGCTGTGTGTTAAGACTGGGATGTTTAAAATCCCATAGCACAGTAGCCATAGGTCCAGGTTATAGCAGAGGGTGGGAGTAGAAAGAGAGTGTGATTCAGGTGGTAGGGGTGGAGTAAGAAGGACAGGCAGAGAGAGACTCATATAGAGAGAGGAGGTATAGACAGATAATAGCAGGGGTGGTTGGAGAACTTAGAGGAGGAAGGGGGACGTTGAGGGAGCATGGTGGGAGACCAAGAGTGGGTGGAGTCACAGAGGAAAGGCAGTGCCAGGATGCAGGAGAAGAAGTGGTGTAGGCCAGAGAGCAAGAGTGAGTGCAGGACAGGAAGCATAGTGGAGTGGGGTCACTGCTGACAAGCAAGCAGAGCCCAGCCCCTCGCATACAAATGGGGTGATTACAAAGGAAGGGATTTGGTGGTGGACATCATCTTTTTATGCCCCCCTCACTCTCAGAAGGGGTCAAATTTTGGGGAGCAGTGTCAAAAGGGGCATTAGGGTGCATTATTAAGGGGTGCCAGGAGACACAGTCCTCCATTCTAAAGGCTCATCAAAAACCAACAAGAACAAAAGGTAATTCAGCAAGTAGATTTAAAGCCTCTCTGTGGATTTATGTTCAACTGCTCCCTCTAGTAATGTTACATGGCAACTGCAGTTTAATCACTGGATTGAGAAAGGGGCCGTCCTATGCAAATAATCTCCTCCCATGATTACTTCTGTGAGCTTCCGTTGTGATACAATGATAGGACCTTCAACATATGCTCTTCAGCAGATTTGTAAAGTTATCAAATTCCCTTAGGCTAAGGATTGTTCCACTTGAAGGCCCTCAGATAAGTACCCCACCCTCACTTAGCAGGGTACTGAATTACATGCAGTAATCCTCTATACAGAACATGGCCGTTCGTGGGCCTACTGTAAAGGCTGTATGCTAAGACTGGGATGTTTAAAATCCCATAGCACAGCAGCCATATGTCCAGGTTATAGCAGAGGGTGGGAGTAGAAAAAGAGTGTTGGTCAGGTGGTAGGGGTGGAGCAAGAAGAACAGGCAGAGAGAGACCCATATAGAGAGAGGAGGTATAGACAGATAATAGCAGGGGTGGTTGGAGAACTTAGAGGAGGAAGGGGGACATTGAGGGAGCATGGTGGGAGACCAAGAGTGGGTGGAGTCACAGAGGAAAGGCAGTGCCAGGATGCAGGAGAAGAAGCGGTGTAGGCCAGAGAGCAAGAGTGAGTGCAGGACAGGAAGCATAGTGGAGTGGGGTCACTGCTGACAAGCAAGCAGAGCCCAGCCCCTCGCATACAAATGGGGTGATTACAAAGGAAGGGATTTGGTGGTGGACATCATCTTTTTATGCCCCCCCTCACTCTCAGAAGGGGTCAAATTTTGGGGAGCAGTGTCAAAAGGGGCATTAGGGTGCATTATTAAGGGGTGCCAGGAGACACAGTCCTCCATTCTAAAGGCTCATCAAAAACCAACAAGAACAAAAGGTAATTCAGCAAGTAGATTTAAAGCCTCTCTGTGGATTTATGTTCAACTGCTCCCTCTAGTAATGTTACATGGCAACTGCAGTTTAATCACTGGATTGAGAAAGGGGCCGTCCTATGCAAATAATCTCCTCCCATGATTACTTCTGTGAGCTTCCGTTGTGATACAATGATAGGACCTTCAACATATGCTCTTCAGCAGATTTGTAAAGTTATCAAATTGCCTTAGGCTAAGGATTGTTCCACTTGAAGGCCCTCAGATAAGTACCCCACCCTCACTTAGCAGGGTACTGAATTACATGCAGTAATCCTCTATACAGAACATGGCCGTTCGTGGGCCTACTGTAAAGGCTGTATGCTAAGACTGGGATGTTTAAAATCCCATAGCACAGCAGCCATAGGTCCAGGTTATAGCAGAGGGTGGGAGTAGAAAGAGAGTGTGAGTCAGGTGATAGGGGTGGAGCAAGAAGAACAGGCAGAGAGCGACCCATATAGAGAGAGGAGGTATAGACAGATAATAGCAGGGGTGGTTGGAGAACTTAGAGGAGGAAGGGGGACATTGAGGGAGCATGGTGGGAGACCAAGAGTGGGTGGAGTCACAGAGGAAAGGCAGTGCCAGGATGCAGGAGAAGAAGCGGTGTAGGCCAGAGAGCAAGAGTGAATGCAGGACAGGAAGCATAGTGGAGTGGGGTCACTGCTGACAAGCAAGCAGAGCCCACCCCCTCACATGCAAATGGGGTGATTACAAAGGAAGGGATTTGGTGGTGGACATCATCTTTTTATGCCCCCCCCCTCACTCTCAGAAGGGGTTACATTTTGGGGAGCAGTGTCAAAAGGGGCATTAGCGTGCATTATTAAGGGGTGCCAGGAGACACAGTCCTCCATTCTATAGGCTCATCAAAAACCAACAAGAACAACAGGTAATTCAGCAAGTAGATTTAAAGCCTCTCTGTGGATTTATGTTCATACTGCTCCCTCTAGTAATGTTACAAGGCAACTGCAGTTTAATCACTGGATTGAGAAAGGGGCCGTCCTATGCAAATAATCTCCTCCCATGATTACTTCTGTGAGCTTCCGTTGTGATACAATGATAGGACCTTCAACATATGCTCTTCAGCAGATTTGTAAAGTTATCAAATTGCCTTAGGCTAAGGATTGTTCCACTTGAAGGCCCTCAGATAAGTACCCCACCCTCACTTAGCAGGGTACTGAATTACATGCAGTAATCCTCTATACAGAACATGGGCGTTTGTGGGCCTACTGTAAAGGCTGTATGCTAAGACTGGGATGTTTAAAATCCCATAGCACAGCAGCCATAGGTCCAGGTTATAGCAGAGGGTGGGAGTAGAAAGAGAGTGTGAGTCAGGTGGTAGGGGTGGAGCAAGAAGGACAGGCAGAGAGAGACCCATATAGAGAGAGGAGGTATAAACAGATAATAGCAGGGGTGGTTGGAGAACTTAGAGGAGGAAGGGGGACATTGAGGGAGCATGGTGGGAGACCAAGAGAGAGTGGAGTCACAGAGGAAAGGCAGTGCCAGGATGCAGGAGAAGAAGTGGTGTAGGCCAGAGAGCAAGAGTGAGTGCAGGACAGGATGCATGGTGGAGTGGGGTCACTGCTGACAAGCAAGCAGAGCCCAGCCCCTCGCATACAAATGGGGTGATTACAAAGGAAGGGATTTGGTGGTGGACATCATCTTTTTATGCCCCCCCTCACTCTCAGAAGGGGTCAAATTTTGGGGAGCAGTGTCAAAAGGGGCATTAGGGTGCATTATTAAGGGGTGCCAGGAGACACAGTCCTCCATTCTAAAGGCTCATCAAAAACCAACAAGAACAAAAGGTAATTCAGCAAGTAGATTTAAAGCCTCTCTGTGGATTTATGTTCAACTGCTCCCTCTAGTAATGTTACATGGGAACTGCAGTTTAATCACTGGATTGAGAAAGGGGCCGTCCTATGCAAATAATCTCCTCCCATGATTACTTCTGTGAGCTTCCGTTGTGATACAATGATAGGACCTTCAACATATGCTCTTCAGCAGATTTGTAAAGTTATCAAATTGCCTTAGGCTAAGGATTGTTCCACTTGAAGGCCCTCAGATAAGTACCCCACCCTCACTTAGCAGGGTACTGAATTACATGCAGTAATCCTCTATACAGAACATGGCCGTTCGTGGGCCTACTGTAAAGGCTGTATGCTAAGACTGGGATGTTTAAAATCCCATAGCACAGCAGCCATAGGTCCAGGTTATAGCAGAGGGTGGGAGTAGAAAGAGAGTGTGAGTCAGGTGATAGGGGTGGAGCAAGAAGAACAGGCAGAGAGCGACCCATATAGAGAGAGGAGGTATAAACAGATAATAGCAGGGGTGGTTGGAGAACTTAGAGGAGGAAGGGGGACATTGAGGGAGCATGGTGGGAGACCAAGAGTGGGTGGAGTCACAGAGGAAAGGCAGTGCCAGGATGCAGGAGAAGAAGCGGTGTAGGCCAGAGAGCAAGAGTGAGTGCAGGACAGGAAGCATAGTGGAGTGGGGTCACTGCTGACAAGCAAGCAGAGCGCACCCCCTCACATGCAAATGGGGTGATTACAAAGGAAGGGATTTGGTGGTGGACATCATCTTTTTATGCCCCCCCTCACTCTCAGAAGGGGTTACATTTTGGGGAGCAGTGTCAAAAGGGGCATTAGGGCCCATTATTAAGGGGTGCCAGGAGACACAGTCCTCCATTCTATAGGCTCATCAAAAACCAACAAGAACAACAGGTAATTCAGCAAGTAGATTTAAAGCCTCTCTGTGGATTTATGTTCATACTGCTCCCTCTAGTAATGTTACAAGGCAACTGCAGTTTATTCACTGGATTGAGAAAGGGGCCGTCCTATGCAAATAATCTCCTCCCATGATTACTTCTGTGAGCTTCCGTTGTGATACAATGATAGGACCTTCAACATATGCTCTTCAGCAGATTTGTAAAGTTATCAAATTGCCTTAGGCTAAGGATTGTTCCACTTGAAGGCCCTCAGATAAGTACCCCACCCTCACTTAGCAGGGTACTGAATTACATGCAGTAATCCTCTATACAGAACATGGGCGTTTGTGGGCATACTGTAAAGGCTGTATGCCAAGACTGGGATGTTTAAAATCCCATAGCATAGCAGCCATAGGTCCAGGTTATAGCAGAGGGTGGGAGTAGAAAGAGAGTGTGAGTCAGTGGTAGGGGTGGAGCAAGAAGGACAGGCAGAGAGAGACCCATATAGAGAGAGGAGGTATAGACAGATAATAGCAGGGGTGGTTGGAGAACTTAGAGGGGGAAGGGGGACATTGAGGGAGCATGGTGGGAGACCAAGAGTGGGTGGAGTCACAGAGGAAAGGCAGTGCCAGGATGCAGGAGAAGAAGCGGTGTAGGCCAGAGAGCAAGAGTGAGTGCAGGACAGGAAGCATAGTGGAGTGGGGTCACTGCTGACAAGCAAGCAGAGCCCAGCCCCTCGCATACAAATGGGGTGATTACAAAGGAAGGGATTTGGTGGTGGACATCATCTTTTTATGCCCCCCCTCACTCTCAGAAGGGGTTACATTTTGGGGAGCAGTGTCAAAAGGGGCATTAGGGTGCATTATTAAGGGGTGCCAGGAGACACAGTCCTCCATTCTATAGGCTCATCAAAAACCAACAAGAACAACAGGTAATTCAGCAAGTAGATTTAAAGCCTCTCTGTGGATTTATGTTCATACTGCTCCCTCTAGTAATGTTACAAGGCAACTGCAGTTTAATCACTGGATTGAGAAAGGGGCCGTCCTATGCAAATAATCTCCTCCCATGATTACTTCTGTGAGCTTCCGTTGTGATACAATGATAGGACCTTCAACATATGCTCTTCAGCAGATTTGTAAAGTTATCAAATTGCCTTAGGCTAAGGATTGTTCCACTTGAAGGCCCTCAGATAAGTACCCCACCCTCACTTAGCAGGGTACTGAATTACATGCAGTAATCCTCTATACAGAACATGGGCGTTCGTGGGCCTACTGTAGAGGCTGTGTGCTAAGACTGGGATGTTTAAAATCCCATAGCACAGCAGCCATAGGTCCAGGTTATAGCAGAGGGTGGGAGTAGAAAGAGAGTGTGAGTCAGGTGGTAGGGGTGGAGCAAGAAGGACAGGCAGAGAGAGACCCATATAGAGAGAGGAGGTATAGACAGATAATAGCAGGGGTGGTTGGAGAACTTAGAGGAGGAAGGGGGACATTGAGGGAGCATGGTGGGAGACCAAGAGTGGGTGGAGTCACAGAGGAAAGGCAGTGCCAGGATGCAGGAGAAGAAGTGGTGTAGGCCAGAGAGCAAGAGTGAGTGCAGGACAGGATGCATGGTGGAGTGGGGTCACTGCTGACAAGCAAGCAGAGCCCAGCCCCTCGCATACAAATGGGGTGATTACAAAGGAAGGGATTTGGTGGTGGACATCATCTTTTCATGCCCCCCCTCACTCTCAGAAGGGGTCAAATTTTGGGGAGCAGTGTCAAAAGGGGCATTAGGGTGCATTATTAAGGGGTGCCAGGAGACACAGTCCTCCATTCTAAAGGCTCATCAAAAACCAACAAGAACAAAAGGTAATTCAGCAAGTAGATTTAAAGCCTCTCTGTGGATTTATGTTCAACTGCTCCCTCTAGTAATGTTACATGGCAACTGCAGTTTAATCACTGGATTGAGAAAGGGGCCGTCCTATGCAAATAATCTCCTCCCATGATTACTTCTGTGAGCTTCCGTTGTGATACAATGATAGGACCTTCAACATATGCTCTTCAGCAGATTTGTAAAGTTATCAAATTCCCTTAGGCTAAGGATTGTTCCACTTGAAGGCCCTCAGATAAGTACCCCACCCTCACTTAGCAGGGTACTGAATTACATGCAGTAATCCTCTATACAGAACATGGCCGTTCGTGGGCCTACTGTAAAGGCTGTATGCTAAGACTGGGATGTTTAAAATCCCATAGCACAGCAGCCATAGGTCCAGGTTATAGCAGAGGGTGGGAGTAGAAAGAGAGTGTTGGTCAGGTGGTAGGGGTGGAGCAAGAAGAACAGGCAGAGAGAGACCCATATAGAGAGAGGAGGTATAGACAGATAATAGCAGGGGTGGTTGGAGAACTTAGAGGATGAAGGGGGACATTGAGGGAGCATGGTGGGAGACCAAGAGTGGGTGGAGTCACAGAGGAAAGGCAGTGCCAGGATGCAGGAGAAGAAGCGGTGTAGGCCAGAGAGCAAGAGTGAGTGCAGGACAGGAAGCATAGTGGAGTGGGGTCACTGCTGACAAGCAAGCAGAGCCCACCCCCTCACATGCAAATGGGGTGATAACAAAGGAAGGGATTTGGTGGTGGACATCATCTTTTTATGCCCCCCCTCACTCTCAGAAGGGGTTACATTTTGGGGAGCAGTGTCAAAAGGGGCATTAGGGTGCATTATTAAGGGGTGCCAGGAGACACAGTCCTCCATTCTATAGGGTCATCAAAAACCAACAAGAACAACAGGTAATTCAGCAAGTAGATTTAAAGCCTCTCTGTGGATTTATGTTCATACTGCTCCCTCTAGTAATGTTACAAGGCAACTGCAGTTTAATCACTGGATTGAGAAAGGGGCCGTCCTATGCAAATAATCTCCTCCCATGATTACTTCTGTGAGCTTCCGTTGTGATACAATGATAGGACCTTCAACATATGCTCTTCAGCAGATTTGTAAAGTTATCAAATTGCCTTAGGCTAAGGATTGTTCCACTTGAAGGACCTCAGATAAGTACCCCACCCTCACTTAGCAGGGTACTGAATTACATGCAGTAATCCTCTATACAGAACATGGGCGTTCGTGGGCCTACTGTAGAGGCTGTGTGCTAAGACTGGGATGTTTAAAATCCCATAGCACAACAGCCTTAGGTCCAGGTTATAGCAGAGGGTGGGAGTAGAAAGAGAGTGTGAGTCAGGTGGTAGGGGTGGAGCAAGAAGGACAGGCAGAGAGAGACCCATATAGAGAGAGGAGGTATAGACAGATAATAGCCGGGGTGGTTGGGGAGCTTAGAGGAGGAAGGGGGACATTGAGGGAGCATGGTGGGAGACCAAGAGTGGGTGGAGTCACAGAGGAAAGGCAGTGCCAGGATGCAGGAGAAGAAGTGGTGTAGGCCAGAGGCAAAGAGTGAGTGCAGGACAGGATGCATGGTGGAGTGGGGTCACTGCTGACAAGCAAGCAGAGCCCAGCCCCTCGCATACAAATGGGGTGATTACAACGGAAGGGATTTGGTGGTGGACATCATCTTTTTATGCCCCCCCTCACTCTCAGAAGGGGTCAAATTTTGGGGAGCAGTGTCAAAAGGGGCATTAGGGTGCATTATTAAGGGGTGCCAGGAGACACAGTCCTCCATTCTAAAGGCTCATCAAAAACCAACAAGAACAAAAGGTAATTCAGCAAGTAGATTTAAAGCCTCTCTGTGGATTTATGTTCAACTGCTCCCTCTAGTAATGTTACATGGCAACTGCAGTTTAATCACTGGATTGAGAAAGGGGCCGTCCTATGCAAATAATCTCCTCCCATGATTACTTCTGTGAGCTTCCGTTGTGATACAATGATAGGACCTTCAACATATGCTCTTCAGCAGATTTGTAAAGTTATCAAATTGCCTTAGGCTAAGGATTGTTCCACTTGAAGGCCCTCAGATAAGTACCCCACCCTCACTTAGCAGGGTACTGAATTACATGCAGTAATCCTCTATACAGAACATGGCCGTTCGTGGGCCTACTGTAAAGGCTGTATGCTAAGACTGGGATGTTTAAAATCCCATAGCACAGCAGCCATAGGTCCAGGTTATAGCAGAGGGTGGGAGTAGAAAGAGAGTGTGAGTCAGGTGATAGGGGTGGAGCAAGAAGAACAGGCAGAGAGCGACCCATATAGAGAGAGGAGGTATAGACAGATAATAGCAGGGGTGGTTGGAGAACTTAGAGGAGGAAGGGGGACATTGAGGGAGCATGGTGGGAGACCAAGAGTGGGTGGAGTCACAGAGGAAAGGCAGTGCCAGGATGCAGGAGAAGAAGCGGTGTAGGCCAGAGAGCAAGAGTGAGTGCAGGACAGGAAGCATAGTGGAGTGGGGTCACTGCTGACAAGCAAGCAGAGCCCACCCCCTCACATGCAAATGGGGTGATTACAAAGGAAGGGATTTGGTGGTGGACATCATCTTTTTATGCCCCCCCCTCACTCTCAGAAGGGGTTACATTTTGGGGAGCAGTGTCAAAAGGGGCATTAGGGTGCATTATTAAGGGGTGCCAGGAGACACAGTCCTCCATTCTATAGGCTCATCAAAAACCAACAAGAACAACAGGTAATTCAGCAAGTAGATTTAAAGCCTCTCTGTGGATTTATGTTCATACTGCTCCCTCTAGTAATGTTACAAGGCAACTGCAGTTTAATCACTGGATTGAGAAAGGGGCCGTCCTATGCAAATAATCTCCTCCCATGATTACTTCTGTGAGCTTCCGTTGTGATACAATGATAGGACCTTCAACATATGCTCTTCAGCAGATTTGTAAAGTTATCAAATTGCCTTAGGCTAAGGATTGTTCCACTTGAAGGCCCTCAGATAAGTACCCCACCCTCACTTAGCAGGGTACTGAATTACATGCAGTAATCCTCTATACAGAACATGGGCGTTTGTGGGCCTACTGTAAAGGCTGTATGCTAAGACTGGGATGTTTAAAATCCCATAGCACAGCAGCCATAGGTCCAGGTTATAGCAGAGGGTGGGAGTAGAAAGAGAGTGTGAGTCAGGTGGTAGGGGTGGAGCAAGAAGGACAGGCAGAGAGAGACCCATATAGAGAGAGGAGGTATAAACAGATAATAGCAGGGGTGGTTGGAGAACTTAGAGGAGGAAGGGGGACATTGAGGGAGCATGGTGGGAGACCAAGAGAGAGTGGAGTCACAGAGGAAAGGCAGTGCCAGGATGCAGGAGAAGAAGTGGTGTAGGCCAGAGAGCAAGAGTGAGTGCAGGACAGGATGCATGGTGGAGTGGGGTCACTGCTGACAAGCAAGCAGAGCCCAGCCCCTCGCATACAAATGGGGTGATTACAAAGGAAGGGATTTGGTGGTGGACATCATCTTTTTATGCCCCCCCTCACTCTCAGAAGGGGTCAAATTTTGGGGAGCAGTGTCAAAAGGGGCATTAGGGTGCATTATTAAGGGGTGCCAGGAGACACAGTCCTCCATTCTAAAGGCTCATCAAAAACCAACAAGAACAAAAGGTAATTCAGCAAGTAGATTTAAAGCCTCTCTGTGGATTTATGTTCAACTGCTCCCTCTAGTAATGTTACATGGGAACTGCAGTTTAATCACTGGATTGAGAAAGGGGCCGTCCTATGCAAATAATCTCCTCCCATGATTACTTCTGTGAGCTTCCGTTGTGATACAATGATAGGACCTTCAACATATGCTCTTCAGCAGATTTGTAAAGTTATCAAATTGCCTTAGGCTAAGGATTGTTCCACTTGAAGGCCCTCAGATAAGTACCCCACCCTCACTTAGCAGGGTACTGAATTACATGCAGTAATCCTCTATACAGAACATGGCCGTTCGTGGGCCTACTGTAAAGGCTGTATGCTAAGACTGGGATGTTTAAAATCCCATAGCACAGCAGCCATAGGTCCAGGTTATAGCAGAGGGTGGGAGTAGAAAGAGAGTGTGAGTCAGGTGATAGGGGTGGAGCAAGAAGAACAGGCAGAGAGCGACCCATATAGAGAGAGGAGGTATAAACAGATAATAGCAGGGGTGGTTGGAGAACTTAGAGGAGGAAGGGGGACATTGAGGGAGCATGGTGGGAGACCAAGAGTGGGTGGAGTCACAGAGGAAAGGCAGTGCCAGGATGCAGGAGAAGAAGCGGTGTAGGCCAGAGAGCAAGAGTGAGTGCAGGACAGGAAGCATAGTGGAGTGGGGTCACTGCTGACAAGCAAGCAGAGCGCACCCCCTCACATGCAAATGGGGTGATTACAAAGGAAGGGATTTGGTGGTGGACATCATCTTTTTATGCCCCCCCTCACTCTCAGAAGGGGTTACATTTTGGGGAGCAGTGTCAAAAGGGGCATTAGGGCGCATTATTAAGGGGTGCCAGGAGACACAGTCCTCCATTCTATAGGCTCATCAAAAACCAACAAGAACAACAGGTAATTCAGCAAGTAGATTTAAAGCCTCTCTGTGGATTTATGTTCATACTGCTCCCTCTAGTAATGTTACAAGGCAACTGCAGTTTATTCACTGGATTGAGAAAGGGGCCGTCCTATGCAAATAATCTCCTCCCATGATTACTTCTGTGAGCTTCCGTTGTGATACAATGATAGGACCTTCAACATATGCTCTTCAGCAGATTTGTAAAGTTATCAAATTGCCTTAGGCTAAGGATTGTTCCACTTGAAGGCCCTCAGATAAGTACCCCACCCTCACTTAGCAGGGTACTGAATTACATGCAGTAATCCTCTATACAGAACATGGGCGTTTGTGGGCATACTGTAAAGGCTGTATGCCAAGACTGGGATGTTTAAAATCCCATAGCATAGCAGCCATAGGTCCACGTTATAGCAGAGGGTGGGAGTAGAAAGAGAGTGTGAGTCAGTGGTAGGGGTGGAGCAAGAAGGACAGGCAGAGAGAGACCCATATAGAGAGAGGAGGTATAGACAGATAATAGCAGGGGTGGTTGGAGAACTTAGAGGGGGAAGGGGGACATTGAGGGAGCATGGTGGGAGACCAAGAGTGGGTGGAGTCACAGAGGAAAGGCAGTGCCAGGATGCAGGAGAAGAAGCGGTGTAGGCCAGAGAGCAAGAGTGAGTGCAGGACAGGAAGCATAGTGGAGTGGGGTCACTGCTGACAAGCAAGCAGAGCCCAGCCCCTCGCATACAAATGGGGTGATTACAAAGGAAGGGATTTGGTGGTGGACATCATCTTTTTATGCCCCCCCTCACTCTCAGAAGGGGTTACATTTTGGGGAGCAGTGTCAAAAGGGGCATTAGGGTGCATTATTAAGGGGTGCCAGGAGACACAGTCCTCCATTCTATAGGCTCATCAAAAACCAACAAGAACAACAGGTAATTCAGCAAGTAGATTTAAAGCCTCTCTGTGGATTTATGTTCATACTGCTCCCTCTAGTAATGTTACAAGGCAACTGCAGTTTAATCACTGGATTGAGAAAGGGGCCGTCCTATGCAAATAATCTCCTCCCATGATTACTTCTGTGAGCTTCCGTTGTGATACAATGATAGGACCTTCAACATATGCTCTTCAGCAGATTTGTAAAGTTATCAAATTGCCTTAGGCTAAGGATTGTTCCACTTGAAGGCCCTCAGATAAGTACCCCACCCTCACTTAGCAGGGTACTGAATTACATGCAGTAATCCTCTATACAGAACATGGGCGTTGGTGGGCCTACTCTAAAGGCTGTGTGTTAAGACTGGGATGTTTAAAATCCCATAGCACAGCAGCCATAGGTCCAGGTTATAGCAGAGGGTGGGAGTAGAAAGAGAGTGTGAGTCAGGTGATAGGGGTGGAGCAAGAAGAACAGGCAGAGAGCGACCCATATAGAGAGAGGAGGTATAGACAGATAATAACAGGGGTGGTTGGAGAACTTAGAGGAGGAAGGTGGACATTGAGGGAGCATGGTGGGAGACCAAGAGTGGGTGGAGTCACAGAGGAAAGGCAGTGCCAGGATGCAGGAGAAGAAGCGGTGTAGGCCAGAGAGCAAGAGTGAGTGCAGGACAGGAAGCATAGTGGAGTGGGGTCACTGCTGACAAGCAAGCAGAGCGCACCCCCTCACATGCAAATGGGGTGATTACAAAGGAAGGGATTTGGTGGTGGACATCATCTTTTTATGCCCCCCCCTCACTCTCAGAAGGGGTTACATTTTGGGGAGCAGTGTCAAAAGGGGCATTAGGGTGCATTATTAAGGGGTGCCAGGAGACACAGTCCTCCATTCTATAGGCTCATCAAAAACCAACAAGAACAACAGGTAATTCAGCAAGTAGATTTAAAGCCTCTCTGTGGATTTATGTTCATACTGCTCCCTCTAGTAATGTTACAAGGCAACTGCAGTTTAATCACTGGATTGAGAAAGGGGCCGTCCTATGCAAATAATCTCCTCCCATGATTACTTCTGTGAGCTTCCGTTGTGATACAATGATAGGACCTTCAACATATGCTCTTCAGCAGATTTGTAAAGTTATCAAATTGCCTTAGGCTAAGGATTGTTCCACTTGAAGGCCCTCAGATAAGTACCCCACCCTCACTTAGCAGGGTACTGAATTACATGCAGTAATCCTCTATACAGAACATGGGCGTTTGTGGGCCTACTGTAAAGGCTGTATGCTAAGACTGGGATGTTTAAAATCCCATAGCACAGCAGCCATAGGTCCAGGATATAGCAGAGGGTGGGAGTAGAAAGAGAGTGTGAGTCAGGTGGTAGGGGTGGAGCAAGAAGGACAGGCAGAGAGAGACCCATATAGAGAGAGGAGGTATAAACAGATAATAGCAGGGGTGGTTGGAGAACTTAGAGGAGGAAGGGGGACATTGAGGGAGCATGGTGGGAGACCAAGACAGAGTGGAGTCACAGAGGAAAGGCAGTGCCAGGATGCAGGAGAAGAAGTGGTGTAGGCCAGAGAGCAAGAGTGAGTGCAGGACAGGATGCATGGTGGAGTGGGGTCACTGCTGACAAGCAAGCAGAGCCCAGCCCCTCGCATACAAATGGGGTGATTACAAAGGAAGGGATTTGGTGGTGGACATCATCTTTTTATGCCCCCCCTCACTCTCAGAAGGGGTCTAATTTTGGGGAGCAGTGTCAAAAGGGGCATTAGGGTGCATTATTAAGGGGTGCCAGGAGACACAGTCCTCCATTCTAAAGGCTCATCAAAAACCAACAAGAACAAAAGGTAATTCAGCAAGTAGATTTAAAGCCTCTCTGTGGATTTATGTTCAACTGCTCCCTCTAGTAATGTTACATGGGAACTGCAGTTTAATCACTGGATTGAGAAAGGGGCCGTCCTATGCAAATAATCTCCTCCCATGATTACTTCTGTGAGCTTCCGTTGTGATACAATGATAGGACCTTCAACATATGCTCTTCAGCAGATTTGTAAAGTTATCAAATTGCCTTAGGCTAAGGATTGTTCCACTTGAAGGCCCTCAGATAAGTACCCCACCCTCACTTAGCAGGGTACTGAATTACATGCAGTAATCCTCTATACAGAACATGGCCGTTCGTGGGCCTACTGTAAAGGCTGTATGCTAAGACTGGGATGTTTAAAATCCCATAGCACAGCAGCCATAGGTCCAGGTTATAGCAGAGGGTGGGAGTAGAAAGAGAGTGTGAGTCAGGTGATAGGGGTGGAGCAAGAAGAACAGGCAGAGAGCGACCCATATAGAGAGAGGAGGTATAAACAGATAATAGCAGGGGTGGTTGGAGAACTTAGAGGAGGAAGGGGGACATTGAGGGAGCATGGTGGGAGACCAAGAGTGGGTGGAGTCACAGAGGAAAGGCAGTGCCAGGATGCAGGAGAAGAAGCGGTGTAGGCCAGAGAGCAAGAGTGAGTGCAGGACAGGAAGCATAGTGGAGTGGGGTCACTGCTGACAAGCAAGCAGAGCGCACCCCCTCACATGCAAATGGGGTGATTACAAAGGAAGGGATTTGGTGGTGGACATCATCTTTTTATGCCCCCCCTCACTCTCAGAAGGGGTTACATTTTGGGGAGCAGTGTCAAAAGGGGCATTAGGGCGCATTATTAAGGGGTGCCAGGAGACACAGTCCTCCATTCTATAGGCTCATCAAAAACCAACAAGAACAACAGGTAATTCAGCAAGTAGATTTAAAGCCTCTCTGTGGATTTATGTTCATACTGCTCCCTCTAGTAATGTTACAAGGCAACTGCAGTTTATTCACTGGATTGAGAAAGGGGCCGTCCTATGCAAATAATCTCCTCCCATGATTACTTCTGTGAGCTTCCGTTGTGATACAATGATAGGACCTTCAACATATGCTCTTCAGCAGATTTGTAAAGTTATCAAATTGCCTTAGGCTAAGGATTGTTCCACTTGAAGGCCCTCAGATAAGTACCCCACCCTCACTTAGCAGGGTACTGAATTACATGCAGTAATCCTCTATACAGAACTTGGGCGTTTGTGGGCATACTGTAAAGGCTGTATGCCAAGACTGGGATGTTTAAAATCCCATAGCATAGCAGCCATAGGTCCAGGTTATAGCAGAGGGTGGGAGTAGAAAGAGAGTGTGAGTCAGTGGTAGGGGTGGAGCAAGAAGGACAGGCAGAGAGAGACCCATATAGAGAGAGGAGGTATAGACAGATAATAGCAGGGGTGGTTGGAGAACTTAGAGGGGGAAGGGGGACATTGAGGGAGCATGGTGGGAGACCAAGAGTGGGTGGAGTCACAGAGGAAAGGCAGTGCCAGGATGCAGGAGAAGAAGCGGTGTAGGCCAGAGAGCAAGAGTGAGTGCAGGACAGGAAGCATAGTGGAGTGGGGTCACTGCTGACAAGCAAGCAGAGCCCAGCCCCTCGCATACAAATGGGGTGATTACAAAGGAAGGGATTTGGTGGTGGACATCATCTTTTTATGCCCCCCCTCACTCTCAGAAGGGGTTACATTTTGGGGAGCAGTGTCAAAAGGGGCATTAGGGTGCATTATTAAGGGGTGCCAGGAGACACAGTCCTCCATTCTATAGGCTCATCAAAAACCAACAAGAACAACAGGTAATTCAGCAAGTAGATTTAAAGCCTCTCTGTGGATTTATGTTCATACTGCTCCCTCTAGTAATGTTACAAGGCAACTGCAGTTTAATCACTGGATTGAGAAAGGGGCCGTCCTATGCAAATAATCTCCTCCCATGATTACTTCTGTGAGCTTCCGTTGTGATACAATGATAGGACCTTCAACATATGCTCTTCAGCAGATTTGTAAAGTTATCAAATTGCCTTAGGCTAAGGATTGTTCCACTTGAAGGCCCTCAGATAAGTACCCCACCCTCACTTAGCAGGGTACTGAATTACATGCAGTAATCCTCTATACAGAACATGGGCGTTGGTGGGCCTACTCTAAAGGCTGTGTGTTAAGACTGGGATGTTTAAAATCCCATAGCACAGCAGCCATAGGTCCAGGTTATAGCAGAGGGTGGGAGTAGAAAGAGAGTGTGAGTCAGGTGATAGGGGTGGAGCAAGAAGAACAGGCAGAGAGCGACCCATATAGAGAGAGGAGGTATAGACAGATAATAGCAGGGGTGGTTGGAGAACTTAGAGGAGGAAGGGGGACATTGAGGGAGCATGGTGGGAGACCAAGAGTGGGTGGAGTCACAGAGGAAAGGCAGTGCCAGGATGCAGGAGAAGAAGCGGTGTAGGCCAGAGAGCAAGAGTGAGTGCAGGACAGGAAGCATAGTGGAGTGGGGTCACTGCTGACAAGCAAGCAGAGCCCACCCCCTCACATGCAAATGGGGTGATTACAAAGGAAGGGATTTGGTGGTGGACATCATCTTTTTATGCCCCCCCTCACTCTCAGAAGGGGTTACATTTTGGGGAGCAGTGTCAAAAGGGGCATTAGGGTGCATTATTAAGGGGTGCCAGGAGACACAGTCCTCCATTCTATAGGCTCATCAAAAACCAACAAGAACAACAGGTAATTCAGCAAGTAGATTTAAAGCCTCTCTGTGGATTTATGTTCATACTGCTCCCTCTAGTAATGTTACAAGGCAACTGCAGTTTAATCACTGGATTGAGAAAGGGGCCGTCCTATGCAAATAATCTCCTCCCATGATTACTTCTGTGAGCTTCCGTTGTGATACAATGATAGGACCTTCAACATATGCTCTTCAGCAGATTTGTAAAGTTATCAAATTGCCTTAGGCTAAGGATTGTTCCACTTGAAGGCCCTCAGATAAGTACCCCACCCTCACTTAGCAGGGTACTGAATTACATGCAGTAATCCTCTATACAGAACATGGGCGTTCGTGGGCCTACTGTAGAGGCTGTGTGCTAAGACTGGGATGTTTAAAATCCCATAGCACAGCAGCCATAGGTCCAGGTTATAGCAGAGGGTGGGAGTAGAAAGAGAGTGTGAGTCAGGTGGTAGGGGTGGAGCAAGAAGGACAGGCAGAGAGAGACCCATATAGAGAGAGGAGGTATAGACAGATAATAGCAGGGGTGGTTGGAGAACTTAGAGGAGGAAGGGGGACATTGAGGGAGCATGGTGGGAGACCAAGAGTGGGTGGAGTCACAGAGGAAAGGCAGTGCCAGGATGCAGGAGAAGAAGTGGTGTAGGCCAGAGAGCAAGAGTGAGTGCAGGACAGGATGCATGGTGGAGTGGGGTCACTGCTGACAAGCAAGCAGAGCCCAGCCCCTCGCATACAAATGGGGTGATTACAAAGGAAGGTATTTGGTGGTGGACATCATCTTTTCATGCCCCCCCTCACTCTCAGAAGGGGTCAAATTTTGGGGAGCAGTGTCAAAAGGGGCATTAGGGTGCATTATTAAGGGGTGCCAGGAGACACAGTCCTCCATTCTAAAGGCTCATCAAAAACCAACAAGAACAAAAGGTAATTCAGCAAGTAGATTTAAAGCCTCTCTGTGGATTTATGTTCAACTGCTCCCTCTAGTAATGTTACATGGCAACTGCAGTTTAATCACTGGATTGAGAAAGGGGCCGTCCTATGCAAATAATCTCCTCCCATGATTACTTCTGTGAGCTTCCGTTGTGATACAATGATAGGACCTTCAACATATGCTCTTCAGCAGATTTGTAAAGTTATCAAATTCCCTTAGGCTAAGGATTGTTCCACTTGAAGGCCCTCAGATAAGTACCCCACCCTCACTTAGCAGGGTACTGAATTACATGCAGTAATCCTCTATACAGAACATGGCCGTTCGTGGGCCTACTGTAAAGGCTGTATGCTAAGACTGGGATGTTTAAAATCCCATAGCACAGCAGCCATAGGTCCAGGTTATAGCAGAGGGTGGGAGTAGAAAGAGAGTGTTGGTCAGGTGGTAGGGGTGGAGCAAGAAGAACAGGCAGAGAGAGACCCATATAGAGAGAGGAGGTATAGACAGATAATAGCAGGGGTGGTTGGAGAACTTAGAGGATGAAGGGGGACATTGAGGGAGCATGGTGGGAGACCAAGAGTGGGTGGAGTCACAGAGGAAAGGCAGTGCCAGGATGCAGGAGAAGAAGCGGTGTAGGCCAGAGAGCAAGAGTGAGTGCAGGACAGGAAGCATAGTGGAGTGGGGTCACTGCTGACAAGCAAGCAGAGCCCACCCCCTCACATGCAAATGGGGTGATAACAAAGGAAGGGATTTGGTGGTGGACATCATCTTTTTATGCCCCCCCTCACTCTCAGAAGGGGTTACATTTTGGGGAGCAGTGTCAAAAGGGGCATTAGGGTGCATTATTAAGGGGTGCCAGGAGACACAGTCCTCCATTCTATAGGGTCATCAAAAACCAACAAGAACAACAGGTAATTCAGCAAGTAGATTTAAAGCCTCTCTGTGGATTTATGTTCATACTGCTCCCTCTAGTAATGTTACAAGGCAACTGCAGTTTAATCACTGGATTGAGAAAGGGGCCGTCCTATGCAAATAATCTCCTCCCATGATTACTTCTGTGAGCTTCCGTTGTGATACAATGATAGGACCTTCAACATATGCTCTTCAGCAGATTTGTAAAGTTATCAAATTGCCTTAGGCTAAGGATTGTTCCACTTGAAGGCCCTCAGATAAGTACCCCACCCTCACTTAGCAGGGTACTGAATTACATGCAGTAATCCTCTATACAGAACATGGGCGTTCGTGGGCCTACTGTAGAGGCTGTGTGCTAAGACTGGAATGTTTAAAATCCCATAGCACAACAGCCATAGGTCCAGGTTATAGCAGAGGGTGGGAGTAGAAAGAGAGTGTGAGTCAGGTGGTAGGGGTGGAGCAAGAAGGACAGGCAGAGAGAGACCCATATAGAGAGAGGAGGTATAGACAGATAACAGCCGGGGTGGTTGGGGAGCTTAGAGGAGGAAGGGGGACATTGAGGGAGCATGGTGGGAGACCAAGAGTGGGTGGAGTCACAGAGGAAAGGCAGTGCCAGGATGCAGGAGAAGAAGTGGTGTAGGCCAGAGGCAAAGAGTGAGTGCAGGACAGGATGCATGGTGGAGTGGGGTCACTGCTGACAAGCAAGCAGAGCCCAGCCCCTCGCATACAAATGGGGTGATTACAAAGGAAGGGATTTGGTGGTGGACATCATCTTTTTATGCCCCCCCTCACTCTCAGAAGGGGTCAAATTTTGGGGAGCAGTGTCAAAAGGGGCATTAGGGTGCATTATTAAGGGGTGCCAGGAGACACAGTCCTCCATTCTAAAGGCTCATCAAAAACCAACAAGAACAAAAGGTAATTCAGCAAGTAGATTTAAAGCCTCTCTGTGGATTTATGTTCAACTGCTCCCTCTAGTAATGTTACATGGCAACTGCAGTTTAATCACTGGATTGAGAAAGGGGCCGTCCTATGCAAATAATCTCCTCCCATGATTACTTCTGTGAGCTTCCGTTGTGATACAATGATAGGACCTTCAACATATGCTCTTCAGCAGATTTGTAAAGTTATCAAATTGCCTTAGGCTAAGGATTGTTCCACTTGAAGGCCCTCAGATAAGTACCCCACCCTCACTTAGCAGGGTACTGAATTACATGCAGTAATCCTCTATACAGAACATGGCCGTTCGTGGGCCTACTGTAAAGGCTGTATGCTAAGACTGGGATGTTTAAAATCCCATAGCACAGCAGCCATAGGTCCAGGTTATAGCAGAGGGTGGGAGTAGAAAGAGAGTGTGAGTCAGGTGATAGGGGTGGAGCAAGAAGAACAGGCAGAGAGCGACCCATATAGAGAGAGGAGGTATAGACAGATAATAGCAGGGGTGGTTGGAGAACTTAGTGGAGGAAGGGGGACATTGAGGGAGCATGGTGGGAGACCAAGAGTGGGTGGAGTCACAGAGGAAAGGCAGTGCCAGGATGCAGGAGAAGAAGCGGTGTAGGCCAGAGAGCAAGAGTGAGTGCAGGACAGGAAGCATAGTGGAGTGGGGTCACTGCTGACAAGCAAGCAGAGCCCACCCCCTCACATGCAAATGGGGTGATTACAAAGGAAGGGATTTGGTGGTGGACATCATCTTTTTATGCCCCCCCCTCACTCTGAGAAGGGGTTACATTTTGGGGAGCAGTGTCAAAAGGGGCATTAGGGTGCATTATTAAGGGGTGCCAGGAGACACAGTCCTCCATTCTATAGGCTCATCAAAAACCAACAAGAACAACAGGTAATTCAGCAAGTAGATTTAAAGCCTCTCTGTGGATTTATGTTCATACTGCTCCCTCTAGTAATGTTACAAGGCAACTGCAGTTTAATCACTGGATTGAGAAAGGGGCCGTCCTATGCAAATAATCTCCTCCCATGATTACTTCTGTGAGCTTCCGTTGTGATACAATGATAGGACCTTCAACATATGCTCTTCAGCAGATTTGTAAAGTTATCAAATTGCCTTAGGCTAAGGATTGTTCCACTTGAAGGCCCTCAGATAAGTACCCCACCCTCACTTAGCAGGGTACTGAATTACATGCAGTAATCCTCTATACAGAACATGGGCGTTTGTGGGCCTACTGTAAAGGCTGTATGCTAAGACTGGGATGTTTAAAATCCCATAGCACAGCAGCCATAGGTCCAGGTTATAGCAGAGGGTGGGAGTAGAAAGAGAGTGTGAGTCAGGTGGTAGGGGTGGAGCAAGAAGGACAGGCAGAGAGAGACCCATATAGAGAGAGGAGGTGTAAACAGATAATAGCAGGGGTGGTTGGAGAACTTAGAGGAGGAAGGGGGACATTGAGGGAGCATGGTGGGAGACCAAGAGAGAGTGGAGTCACAGAGGAAAGGCAGTGCCAGGATGCAGGAGAAGAAGTGGTGTAGGCCAGAGAGCAAGAGTGAGTGCAGGACAGGATGCATGGTGGAGTGGGGTCACTGCTGACAAGCAAGCAGAGCCCAGCCCCTCGCATACAAATGGGGTGATTACAAAGGAAGGGATTTGGTGGTGGACATCATCTTTTTATGCCCCCCCTCACTCTCAGAAGGGGTCAAATTTTGGGGAGCAGTGTCAAAAGGGGCATTAGGGTGCATTATTAAGGGGTGCCAGGAGACACAGTCCTCCATTCTAAAGGCTCATCAAAAACCAACAAGAACAAAAGGTAATTCAGCAAGTAGATTTAAAGCCTCTCTGTGGATTTATGTTCAACTGCTCCCTCTAGTAATGTTACATGGGAACTGCAGTTTAATCACTGGATTGAGAAAGGGGCCGTCCTATGCAAATAATCTCCTCCCATGATTACTTCTGTGAGCTTCCGTTGTGATACAATGATAGGACCTTCAACATATGCTCTTCAGCAGATTTGTAAAGTTATCAAATTGCCTTAGGCTAAGGATTGTTCCACTTGAAGGCCCTCAGATAAGTACCCCACCCTCACTTAGCAGGGTACTGAATTACATGCAGTAATCCTCTATACAGAACATGGCCGTTCGTGGGCCTACTGTAAACGCTGTATGCTAAGACTGGGATGTTTAAAATCCCATAGCACAGCAGCCATAGGTCCAGGTTATAGCAGAGGGTGGGAGTAGAAAGAGAGTGTGAGTCAGGTGATAGGGGTGGAGCAAGAAGAACAGGCAGAGAGCGACCCATATAGAGAGAGGAGGTATAAACAGATAATAGCAGGGGTGGTTGGAGAACTTAGAGGAGGAAGGGGGACATTGAGGGAGCATGGTGGGAGACCAAGAGTGGGTGGAGTCACAGAGGAAAGGCAGTGCCAGGATGCAGGAGAAGAAGCGGTGTAGGCCAGAGAGCAAGAGTGAGTGCAGGACAGGAAGCATAGTGGAGTGGGGTCACTGCTGACAAGCAAGCAGAGCGCACCCCCTCACATGCAAATGGGGTGATTACAAAGGAAGGGATTTGGTGGTGGACATCATCTTTTTATGCCCCCCCTCACTCTCAGAAGGGGTTACATTTTGGGGAGCAGTGTCAAAAGGGGCATTAGGGTGCATTATTAAGGGGTGCCAGGAGACACAGTCCTCCATTCTATAGGCTCATCAAAAACCAACAAGAACAACAGGTAATTCAGCAAGTAGATTTAAAGCCTCTCTGTGGATTTATGTTCATACTGCTCCCTCTAGTAATGTTACAAGGCAACTGCAGTTTAATCACTGGATTGAGAAAGGGGCCGTCCTATGCAAATAATCTCCTCCCATGATTACTTCTGTGAGCTTCCGTTGTGATACAATGATAGGACCTTC
Organism: Pleurodeles waltl; assembly: GCF_031143425.1. Lineage (NCBI taxonomy): Eukaryota > Metazoa > Chordata > Amphibia > Caudata > Salamandridae > Pleurodeles > Pleurodeles waltl. The sequence goes on along the minus strand of NC_090437.1, from coordinate 303,496,072 downwards.
AACATATGCTCTTCAGCAGATTTGTAAAGTTATCAAATTGCCTTAGGCTAAGGATTGTTCCACTTGAAGGCCCTCAGATAAGTACCCCACCCTCACTTAGCAGGGTACTGAATTACATGCAGTAATCCTCTATACAGAACATGGGCGTTCGTGGGCCTACTGTAGAGGCTGTGTGCTAAGACTGGGATGTTTAAAATCCCATAGCACAGCAGCCATAGGTCCAGGTTATAGCAGAGGGTGGGAGTAGAAAGAGAGTGTGAGTCAGGTGGTAGGGGTGGAGCAAGAAGGACAGGCAGAGAGAGACCCATATAGAGAGAGGAGGTATAGACAGATCATAGCAGGGGTGGTTGGAGAACTTAGTGGAGGAAGGGGGACATTGAGGGAGCATGGTGGGAGACCAAGAGTGGGTGGAGTCACAGAGGAAAGGCAGTGCCAGGATGCAGGAGAAGAAGTGGTGTAGGCCAGAGAGCAAGAGTGAGTGCAGGACAGGATGCATGGTGGAGTGGGGTCACTGCTGACAAGCAAGCAGAGCCCAGCCCCTCGCATACAAATGGGGTGATTACAAAGGAAGGGATTTGGTGGTGGACATCATCTTTTCATGCCCCCCCTCACTCTCAGAAGGGGTCAAATTTTGGGGAGCAGTGTCAAAAGGGGCATTAGGGTGCATTATTAAGGGGTGCCAGGAGACACAGTCCTCCATTCTAAAGGCTCATCAAAAACCAACAAGAACAAAAGGTAATTCAGCAAGTAGATTTAAAGCCTCTCTGTGGATTTATGTTCAACTGCTCCCTCTAGTAATGTTACATGGCAACTGCAGTTTAATCACTGGATTGAGAAAGGGGCCGTCCTATGCAAATAATCTCCTCCCATGATTACTTCTGTGAGCTTCCGTTGTGATACAATGATAGGACCTTCAACATATGCTCTTCAGCAGATTTGTAAAGTTATCAAATTCCCTTAGGCTAAGGATTGTTCCACTTGAAGGCCCTCAGATAAGTACCCCACCCTCACTTAGCAGGGTACTGAATTACATGCAGTAATCCTCTATACAGAACATGGCCGTTCGTGGGCCTACTGTAAAGGCTGTATGCTAAGACTGGGATGTTTAAAATCCCATAGCACAGCAGCCATAGGTCCAGGTTATAGCAGAGGGTGGGAGTAGAAAGAGAGTGTTGGTCAGGTGGTAGGGGTGGAGCAAGAAGAACAGGCAGAGAGAGACCCATATAGAGAGAGGAGGTATAGACAGATAATAGCAGGGGTGGTTGGAGAACTTAGAGGATGAAGGGGGACATTGAGGGAGCATGGTGGGAGACCAAGAGTGGGTGGAGTCACAGAGGAAAGGCAGTGCCAGGATGCAGGAGAAGAAGCGGTGTAGGCCAGAGAGCAAGAGTGAGTGCAGGACAGGAAGCATAGTGGAGTGGGGTCACTGCTGACAAGCAAGCAGAGCCCACCCCCTCACATGCAAATGGGGTGATAACAAAGGAAGGGATTTGGTGGTGGACATCATCTTTTTATGCCCCCCCTCACTCTCAGAAGGGGTTACATTTTGGGGAGCAGTGTCAAAAGGGGCATTAGGGTGCATTATTAAGGGGTGCCAGGAGACACAGTCCTCCATTCTATAGGGTCATCAAAAACCAACAAGAACAACAGGTAATTCAGCAAGTAGATTTAAAGCCTCTCTGTGGATTTATGTTCATACTGCTCCCTCTAGTAATGTTACAAGGCAACTGCAGTTTAATCACTGGATTGAGAAAGGGGCCGTCCTATGCAAATAATCTCCTCCCATGATTACTTCTGTGAGCTTCCGTTGTGATACAATGATAGGACCTTCAACATATGCTCTTCAGCAGATTTGTAAAGTTATCAAATTGCCTTAGGCTAAGGATTGTTCCACTTGAAGGCCCTCAGATAAGTACCCCACCCTCACTTAGCAGGGTACTGAATTACATGCAGTAATCCTCTATACAGAACATGGGCGTTCGTGGGCCTACTGTAGAGGCTGTGTGCTAAGACTGGGATGTTTAAAATCCCATAGCACAACAGCCATAGGTCCAGGTTATAGCAGAGGGTGGGAGTAGAAAGAGAGTGTGAGTCAGGTGGTAGGGGTGGAGCAAGAAGGACAGGCAGAGAGAGACCCATATAGAGAGAGGAGGTATAGACAGATAACAGCCGGGGTGGTTGGGGAGCTTAGAGGAGGAAGGGGGACATTGAGGGAGCATGGTGGGAGACCAAGAGTGGGTGGAGTCACAGAGGAAAGGCAGTGCCAGGATGCAGGAGAAGAAGTGGTGTAGGCCAGAGGCAAAGAGTGAGTGCAGGACAGGATGCATGGTGGAGTGGGGTCACTGCTGACAAGCAAGCAGAGCCCAGCCCCTCGCATACAAATGGGGTGATTACAAAGGAAGGGATTTGGTGGTGGACATCATCTTTTTATGCCCCCCCTCACTCTCAGAAGGGGTCAAATTTTGGGGAGCAGTGTCAAAAGGGGCATTAGGGTGCATTATTAAGGGGTGCCAGGAGACACAGTCCTCCATTCTAAAGGCTCATCAAAAACCAACAAGAACAAAAGGTAATTCAGCAAGTAGATTTAAAGCCTCTCTGTGGATTTATGTTCAACTGCTCCCTCTAGTAATGTTACATGGCAACTGCAGTTTAATCACTGGATTGAGAAAGGGGCCGTCCTATGCAAATAATCTCCTCCCATGATTACTTCTGTGAGCTTCCGTTGTGATACAATGATAGGACCTTCAACATATGCTCTTCAGCAGATTTGTAAAGTTATCAAATTGCCTTAGGCTAAGGATTGTTCCACTTGAAGGCCCTCAGATAAGTACCCCACCCTCACTTAGCAGGGTACTGAATTACATGCAGTAATCCTCTATACAGAACATGGCCGTTCGTGGGCCTACTGTAAAGGCTGTATGCTAAGACTGGGATGTTTAAAATCCCATAGCACAGCAGCCATAGGTCCAGGTTATAGCAGAGGGTGGGAGTAGAAAGAGAGTGTGAGTCAGGTGATAGGGGTGGAGCAAGAAGAACAGGCAGAGAGCGACCCATATAGAGAGAGGAGGTATAGACAGATAATAGCAGGGGTGGTTGGAGAACTTAGAGGAGGAAGGGGGACATTGAGGGAGCATGGTGGGAGACCAAGAGTGGGTGGAGTCACAGAGGAAAGGCAGTGCCAGGATGCAGGAGAAGAAGCGGTGTAGGCCAGAGAGCAAGAGTGAGTGCAGGACAGGAAGCATAGTGGAGTGGGGTCACTGCTGACAAGCAAGCAGAGCCCACCCCCTCACATGCAAATGGGGTGATTACAAAGGAAGGGATTTGGTGGTGGACATCATCTTTTTATGCCCCCCCCTCACTCTCAGAAGGGGTTACATTTTGGGGAGCAGTGTCAAAAGGGGCATTAGGGTGCATTATTAAGGGGTGCCAGGAGACACAGTCCTCCATTCTATAGGCTCATCAAAAACCAACAAGAACAACAGGTAATTCAGCAAGTAGATTTAAAGCCTCTCTGTGGATTTATGTTCATACTGCTCCCTCTAGTAATGTTACAAGGCAACTGCAGTTTAATCACTGGATTGAGAAAGGGGCCGTCCTATGCAAATAATCTCATCCCATGATTACTTCTGTGAGCTTCCGTTGTGATACAATGATAGGACCTTCAACATATGCTCTTCAGCAGATTTGTAAAGTTATCAAATTGCCTTAGGCTAAGGATTGTTCCACTTGAAGGCCCTCAGATAAGTACCCCACCCTCACTTAGCAGGGTACTGAATTACATGCAGTAATCCTCTATACAGAACATGGGCGTTTGTGGGCCTACTGTAAAGGCTGTATGCTAAGACTGGGATGTTTAAAATCCCATAGCACAGCAGCCATAGGTCCAGGTTATAGCAGAGGGTGGGAGTAGAAAGAGAGTGTGAGTCAGGTGGTAGGGGTGGAGCAAGAAGGACAGGCAGAGAGAGACCCATATAGAGAGAGGAGGTATAAACAGATAATAGCAGGGGTGGTTGGAGAACTTAGAGGAGGAAGGGGGACATTGAGGGAGCATGGTGGGAGACCAAGAGAGAGTGGAGTCACAGAGGAAAGGCAGTGCCAGGATGCAGGAGAAGAAGTGGTGTAGGCCAGAGAGCAAGAGTGAGTGCAGGACAGGATGCATGGTGGAGTGGGGTCACTGCTGACAAGCAAGCAGAGCCCAGCCCCTCGCATACAAATGGGGTGATTACAAAGGAAGGGATTTGGTGGTGGACATCATCTTTTTATGCCCCCCCTCACTCTCAGAAGGGGTCAAATTTTGGGGAGCAGTGTCAAAAGGGGCATTAGGGTGCATTATTAAGGGGTGCCAGGAGACACAGTCCTCCATTCTAAAGGCTCATCAAAAACCAACAAGAACAAAAGGTAATTCAGCAAGTAGATTTAAAGCCTCTCTGTGGATTTATGTTCAACTGCTCCCTCTAGTAATGTTACATGGGAACTGCAGTTTAATCACTGGATTGAGAAAGGGGCCGTCCTATGCAAATAATCTCCTCCCATGATTACTTCTGTGAGCTTCCGTTGTGATACAATGATAGGACCTTCAACATATGCTCTTCAGCAGATTTGTAAAGTTATCAAATTGCCTTAGGCTAAGGATTGTTCCACTTGAAGGCCCTCAGATAAGTACCCCACCCTCACTTAGCAGGGTACTGAATTACATGCAGTAATCCTCTATACAGAACATGGCCGTTCGTGGGCCTACTGTAAAGGCTGTATGCTAAGACTGGGATGTTTAAAATCCCATAGCACAGCAGCCATAGGTCCAGGTTATAGCAGAGGGTGAGAGTAGAAAGAGAGTGTGAGTCAGGTGATAGGGGTGGAGCAAGAAGAACAGGCAGAGAGCGACCCATATAGAGAGAGGAGGTATAAACAGATAATAGCAGGGGTGGTTGGAGAACTTAGAGGAGGAAGGGGGACATTGAGGGAGCATGGTGGGAGACCAAGAGTGGGTGGAGTCACAGAGGAAAGGCAGTGCCAGGATGCAGGAGAAGAAGCGGAGTAGGCCAGAGAGCAAGAGTGAGTGCAGGACAGGAAGCATAGTGGAGTGGGGTCACTGCTGACAAGCAAGCAGAGCGCACCCCCTCACATGCAAATGGGGTGATTACAAAGGAAGGGATTTGGTGGTGGACATCATCTTTTTATGCCCCCCCTCACTCTCAGAAGGGGTTACATTTTGGGGAGCAGTGTCAAAAGGGGCATTAGGGCGCATTATTAAGGGGTGCCAGGAGACACAGTCCTCCATTCTATAGGCTCATCAAAAACCAACAAGAACAACAGGTAATTCAGCAAGTAGATTTAAAGCCTCTCTGTGGATTTATGTTCATACTGCTCCCTCTAGTAATGTTACAAGGCAACTGCAGTTTATTCACTGGATTGAGAAAGGGGCCGTCCTATGCAAATAATCTCCTCCCATGATTACTTCTGTGAGCTTCCGTTGTGATACAATGATAGGACCTTCAACATATGCTCTTCAGCAGATTTGTAAAGTTATCAAATTGCCTTAGGCTAAGGATTGTTCCACTTGAAGGCCCTCAGATAAGTACCCCACCCTCACTTAGCAGGGTACTGAATTACATGCAGTAATCCTCTATACAGAACATGGGCGTTTGTGGGCATACTGTAAAGGCTGTATGCCAAGACTGGGATGTTTAAAATCCCATAGCATAGCAGCCATAGGTCCAGGTTATAGCAGAGGGTGGGAGTAGAAAGAGAGTGTGAGTCAGTGGTAGGGGTGGAGCAAGAAGGACAGGCAGAGAGAGACCCATATAGAGAGAGGAGGTATAGACAGATAATAGCAGGGGTGGTTGGAGAACTTAGAGGGGGAAGGGGGACATTGAGGGAGCATGGTGGGAGACCAAGAGTGGGTGGAGTCACAGAGGAAAGGCAGTGCCAGGATGCAGGAGAAGAAGCGGTGTAGGCCAGAGAGCAAGAGTGAGTGCAGGACAGGAAGCATAGTGGAGTGGGGTCACTGCTGACAAGCAAGCAGAGCCCAGCCCCTCACATGCAAATGGGGTGATTACAAAGGAAGGGATTTGGTGGTGGACATCATCTTTTTATGCCCCCCCTCACTCTCAGAAGGGGTTACATTTTGGGGAGCAGTGTCAAAAGGGGCATTAGGGCGCATTATTAAGGGGTGCCAGGAGACACAGTCCTCCATTCTATAGGCTCATCAAAAACCAACAAGAACAACAGGTAATTCAGCAAGTAGATTTAAAGCCTCTCTGTGGATTTATGTTCATACTGCTCCCTCTAGTAATGTTACAAGGCAACTGCAGTTTATTCACTGGATTGAGAAAGGGGCCGTCCTATGCAAATAATCTCCTCCCATGATTACTTCTGTGAGCTTCCGTTGTGATACAATGATAGGACCTTCAACATATGCTCTTCAGCAGATTTGTAAAGTTATCAAATTGCCTTAGGCTAAGGATTGTTCCACTTGAAGGCCCTCAGATAAGTACCCCACCCTCACTTAGCAGGGTACTGAATTACATGCAGTAATCCTCTATACAGAACATGGGCGTTTGTGGGCATATTGTAAAGGCTGTATGCCAAGACTGGGATGTTTAAAATCCCATAGCATAGCAGCCATAGGTCCAGGTTATAGCAGAGGGTGGGAGTAGAAAGAGAGTGTGAGTCAGTGGTAGGGGTGGAGCAAGAAGGACAGGCAGAGAGAGACCCATATAGAGAGAGGAGGTATAGACAGATAATAGCAGGGGTGGTTGGAGAACTTAGAGGGGGAAGGGGGACATTGAGGGAGCATGGTGGGAGACCAAGAGTGGGTGGAGTCACAGAGGAAAGGCAGTGCCAGGATGCAGGAGAAGAAGCGGTGTAGGCCAGAGAGCAAGAGTGAGTGCAGGACAGGAAGCATAGTGGAGTGGGGTCACTGCTGACAAGCAAGCAGAGCCCAGCCCCACGCATACAAATGGGGTGATTACAAAGGAAGGGATTTGGTGGTGGACATCATCTTTTTATGCCCCCCCTCACTCTCAGAAGGGGTTACATTTTGGGGAGCAGTGTCAAAAGGGGCATTAGGGTGCATTATTAAGGGGTGCCAGGAGACACAGTCCTCCATTCTATAGGCTCATCAAAAACCAACAAGAACAACAGGTAATTCAGCAAGTAGATTTAAAGCCTCTCTGTGGATTTATGTTCATACTGCTCCCTCTAGTAATGTTACAAGGCAACTGCAGTTTAATCACTGGATTGAGAAAGGGGCCGTCCTATGCAAATAATCTCCTCCCATGATTACTTCTGTGAGCTTCCGTTGTGATACAATGATAGGACCTTCAACATATGCTCTTCAGCAGATTTGTAAAGTTATCAAATTGCCTTAGGCTAAGGATTGTTCCACTTGAAGGCCCTCAGATAAGTACCCCACCCTCACTTAGCAGGGTACTGAATTACATGCAGTAATCCTCTATACAGAACATGGGCGTTGGTGGGCCTACTCTAAAGGCTGTGTGTTAAGACTGGGATGTTTAAAATCCCATAGCACAGCAGCCATAGGTCCAGGTTATAGCAGAGGGTGGGAGTAGAAAGAGAGTGTGAGTCAGGTGATAGGGGTGGAGCAAGAAGAACAGGCAGAGAGCGACCCATATAGAGAGAGGAGGTATAGACAGATAATAACAGGGGTGGTTGGAGAACTTAGAGGAGGAAGGGGGACATTGAGGGAGCATGGTGGGAGACCAAGAGTGGGTGGAGTCACAGAGGAAAGGCAGTGCCAGGATGCAGGAGAAGAAGCGGTGTAGGCCAGAGAGCAAGAGTGAGTGCAGGACAGGAAGCATAGTGGAGTGGGGTCACTGCTGACAAGCAAGCAGAGCGCACCCCCTCACATGCAAATGGGGTGATTACAAAGGAAGGGATTTGGTGGTGGACATCATCTTTTTATGCCCCCCCCTCACTCTCAGAAGGGGTTACATTTTGGGGAGCAGTGTCAAAAGGGGCATTAGGGTGCATTATTAAGGGGTGCCAGGAGACACAGTCCTCCATTCTATAGGCTCATCAAAAACCAACAAGAACAACAGGTAATTCAGCAAGTAGATTTAAAGCCTCTCTGTGGATTTATGTTCATACTGCTCCCTCTAGTAATGTTACAAGGCAACTGCAGTTTAATCACTGGATTGAGAAAGGGGCCGTCCTATGCAAATAATCTCCTCCCATGATTACTTCTGTGAGCTTCCGTTGTGATACAATGATAGGACCTTCAACATATGCTCTTCAGCAGATTTGTAAAGTTATCAAATTGCCTTAGGCTAAGGATTGTTCCACTTGAAGGCCCTCAGATAAGTACCCCACCCTCACTTAGCAGGGTACTGAATTACATGCAGTAATCCTCTATACAGAACATGGGCGTTTGTGGGCCTACTGTAAAGGCTGTATGCTAAGACTGGGATGTTTAAAATCCCATAGCACAGCAGCCATAGGTCCAGGTTATAGCAGAGGGTGGGAGTAGAAAGAGAGTGTGAGTCAGGTGGTAGGGGTGGAGCAAGAAGGACAGGCAGAGAGAGACCCATATAGAGAGAGGAGGTATAAACAGATAATAGCAGGGGTGGTTGGAGAACTTAGAGGAGGAAGGGGGACATTGAGGGAGCATGGTGGGAGACCAAGAGAGAGTGGAGTCACAGAGGAAAGGCAGTGCCAGGATGCAGGAGAAGAAGTGGTGTAGGCCAGAGAGCAAGAGTGAGTGCAGGACAGGATGCATGGTGGAGTGGGGTCACTGCTGACAAGCAAGCAGAGCCCAGCCCCTCGCATACAAATGGGGTGATTACAAAGGAAGGGATTTGGTGGTGGACATCATCTTTTTATGCCCCCCCTCACTCTCAGAAGGGGTCAAATTTTGGGGAGCAGTGTCAAAAGGGGCATTAGGGTGCATTATTAAGGGGTGCCAGGAGACACAGTCCTCCATTCTAAAGGCTCATCAAAAACCAACAAGAACAAAAGGTAATTCAGCAAGTAGATTTAAAGCCTCTCTGTGGATTTATGTTCAACTGCTCCCTCTAGTAATGTTACATGGCAACTGCAGTTTAATCACTGGATTGAGAAAGGGGCCGTCCTATGCAAATAATCTCCTCCCATGATTACTTCTGTGAGCTTCCGTTGTGATACAATGATAGGACCTTCAACATATGCTCTTCAGCAGATTTGTAAAGTTATCAAATTCCCTTAGGCTAAGGATTGTTCCACTTGAAGGCCCTCAGATAAGTACCCCACCCTCACTTAGCAGGGTACTGAATTACATGCAGTAATCCTCTATACAGAACATGGCCGTTCGTGGGCCTACTGTAAAGGCTGTATGCTAAGACTGGGATGTTTAAAATCCCATAGCACAGCAGCCATAGGTCCAGGTTATAGCAGAGGGTGGGAGTAGAAAGAGAGTGTGAGTCAGGTGATAGGGGTGGAGCAAGAAGAACAGACAGAAAGCGACCCATATAGAGAGAGGAGGTATAAACAGATAATAGCAGGGGTGGTTGGAGAACTTAGAGGAGGAAGGGGGACATTGAGGGAGCATGGTGGGAGACCAAGAGTGGGTGGAGTCACAGAGGAAAGGCAGTGCCAGGATGCAGGAGAAGAAGCGGTGTAGGCCAGAGAGCAAGAGTGAGTGCAGGACAGGAAGCATAGTGGAGTGGGGTCACTGCTGACAAGCAAGCAGAGCGCACCCCCTCACATGCAAATGGGGTGATTACAAAGGAAGGGATTTGGTGGTGGACATCATCTTTTTATGCCCCCCCTCACTCTCAGAAGGGGTTACATTTTGGGGAGCAGTGTCAAAAGGGGCATTAGGGCGCATTATTAAGGGGTGCCAGGAGACACAGTCCTCCATTCTATAGGCTCATCAAAAACCAACAAGAACAACAGGTAATTCAGCAAGTAGATTTAAAGCCTCTCTGTGGATTTATGTTCATACTGCTCCCTCTAGTAATGTTACAAGGCAACTGCAGTTTATTCACTGGATTGAGAAAGGGGCCGTCCTATGCAAATAATCTCCTCCCATGATTACTTCTGTGAGCTTCCGTTGTGATACAATGATAGGACCTTCAACATATGCTCTTCAGCAGATTTGTAAAGTTATCAAATTGCCTTAGGCTAAGGATTGTTCCACTTGAAGGCCCTCAGATAAGTACCCCACCCTCACTTAGCAGGGTACTGAATTACATGCAGTAATCCTCTATACAGAACATGGGCGTTTGTGGGCATACTGTAAAGGCTGTATGCCAAGACTGGGATGTTTAAAATCCCATAGCATAGCAGCCATAGGTCCAGGTTATAGCAGAGGGTGGGAGTAGAAAGAGAGTGTGAGTCAGTGGTAGGGGTGGAGCAAGAAGGACAGGCAGAGAGAGACCCATATAGAGAGAGGAGGTATAGACAGATAATAGCAGGGGTGGTTGGAGAACTTAGAGGGGGAAGGGGGACATTGAGGGAGCATGGTGGGAGACCAAGAGTGGGTGGAGTCACAGAGGAAAGGCAGTGCCAGGATGCAGGAGAAGAAGCGGTGTAGGCCAGAGAGCAAGAGTGAGTGCAGGACAGGAAGCATAGTGGAGTGGGGTCACTGCTGACAAGCAAGCAGAGCCCAGCCCCTCGCATACAAATGGGGTGATTACAAAGGAAGGGATTTGGTGGTGGACATCATCTTTTTATGCCCCCCCTCACTCTCAGAAGGGGTTACATTTTGGGGAGCAGTGTCAAAAGGGGCATTAGGGTGCATTATTAAGGGGTGCCAGGAGACACAGTCCTCCATTCTATAGGCTCATCAAAAACCAACAAGAACAACAGGTAATTCAGCAAGTAGATTTAAAGCCTCTCTGTGGATTTATGTTCATACTGCTCCCTCTAGTAATGTTACAAGGCAACTGCAGTTTAATCACTGGATTGAGAAAGGGGCCGTCCTATGCAAATAATCTCCTCCCATGATTACTTCTGTGAGCTTCCGTTGTGATACAATGATAGGACCTTCAACATATGCTCTTCAGCAGATTTGTAAAGTTATCAAATTGCCTTAGGCTAAGGATTGTTCCACTTGAAGGCCCTCAGATAAGTACCCCACCCTCACTTAGCAGGGTACTGAATTACATGCAGTAATCCTCTATACAGAACATGGGCGTTGGTGGGCCTACTCTAAAGGCTGTGTGTTAAGACTGGGATGTTTAAAATCCCATAGCACAGCAGCCATAGGTCCAGGTTATAGCAGAGGGTGGGAGTAGAAAGAGAGTGTGAGTCAGGTGATAGGGGTGGAGCAAGAAGAACAGGCAGAGAGCGACCCATATAGAGAGAGGAGGTATAGACAGATAATAGCAGGGGTGGTTGGAGAAGTTAGAGGAGGAAGGGGGACATTGAGGGAGCATGGTGGGAGACCAAGAGTGGGTGGAGTCACAGAGTAAAGGCAGTGCCAGGATGCAGGAGAAGAAGCGGTGTAGGCCAGAGAGCAAGAGTGAGTGCAGGACAGGAAGCATAGTGGAGTGGGGTCACTGCTGACAAGCAAGCAGAGCCCAGCCCCTCGCATACAAATGGGGTGATTACAAAGGAAGGGATTTGGTGGTGGACATCATCTTTTCATGCCCCCCCTCACTCTCAGAAGGGGTCAAATTTTGGGGAGCAGTGTCAAAAGGGGCATTAGGGTGCATTATTAAGGGGTGCCAGGAGACACAGTCCTCCATTCTAAAGGCTCATCAAAAACCAACAAGAACAAAAGGTAATTCAGCAAGTAGATTTAAAGCCTGTCTGTGGATTTATGTTCAACTGCTCCCTCTAGTAATGTTACATGGCAACTGCAGTTTAATCACTGGATTGAGAAAGGGGCCGTCCTATGCAAATAATCTCCTCCCATGATTACTTCTGTGAGCTTCCGTTGTGATACAATGATAGGACCTTCAACATATGCTCTTCAGCAGATTTGTAAAGTTATCAAATTCCCTTAGGCTAAGGATTGTTCCACTTGAAGGCCCTCAGATAAGTACCCCACCCTCACTTAGCAGGGTACTGAATTACATGCAGTAATCCTCTATACAGAACATGGCCGTTCGTGGGCCTACTGTAAAGGCTGTATGCTAAGACTGGATGTTTAAAATCCCATAGCACAGCAGCCATAGGTCCAGGTTATAGCAGAGGGTGGGAGTAGAAAGAGAGTGTTGGTCAGGTGGTAGGGGTGGAGCAAGAAGAACAGGCAGAGAGAGACCCATATAGAGAGAGGAGGTATAGACAGATAATAGCAGGGGTGGTTGGAGAACTTAGAGGATGAAGGGGGACATTGAGGGAGCATGGTGGGAGACCAAGAGTGGGTGGAGTCACAGAGGAAAGGCAGTGCCAGGATGCAGGAGAAGAAGCGGTGTAGGCCAGAGAGCAAGAGTGAGTGCAGGACAGGAAGCATAGTGGAGTGGGGTCACTGCTGACAAGCAAGCAGAGCCCACCCCCTCACATGCAAATGGGGTGATAACAAAGGAAGGGATTTGGTGGTGGACATCATCTTTTTATGCCCCCCCTCACTCTCAGAAGGGGTTACATTTTGGGGAGCAGTGTCAAAAGGGGCATTAGGGTGCATTATTAAGGGGTGCCAGGAGACACAGTCCTCCATTCTATAGGGTCATCAAAAACCAACAAGAACAACAGGTAATTCAGCAAGTAGATTTAAAGCCTCTCTGTGGATTTATGTTCATACTGCTCCCTCTAGTAATGTTACAAGGCAACTGCAGTTTAATCACTGGATTGAGAAAGGGGCCGTCCTATGCAAATAATCTCCTCCCATGATTACTTCTGTGAGCTTCCGTTGTGATACAATGATAGGACCTTCAACATATGCTCTTCAGCAGATTTGTAAAGTTATCAAATTGCCTTAGGCTAAGGATTGTTCCACTTGAAGGCCCTCAGATAAGTACCCCACCCTCACTTAGCAGGGTACTGAATTACATGCAGTAATCCTCTATACAGAACATGGGCGTTCGTGGGCCTACTGTAGAGGCTGTGTGCTAAGACTGGGATGTTTAAAATCCCATAGCACAGCAGCCATAGGTCCAGGTTATAGCAGAGGGTGGGAGTAGAAAGAGAGTGTGAGTCAGGTGGTAGGGGTGGAGCAAGAAGGACAGGCAGAGAGAGACCCATATAGAGAGAGGAGATATAGACAGATTATAGCAGGGGTGGTTGGAGAACTTAGAGGAGGAAGGGGGACATTGAGGGAGCATGGTGGGAGACCAAGAGTGGGTGGAGTCACAGAGGAAAGGCAGTGCCAGGATGCAGGAGAAGAAGCGGTGTAGGCCAGAGAGCAAGAGTGAGTGCAGGACAGGAAGCATAGTGGAGTGGGGTCACTGCTGACAAGCAAGCAGAGCCCACCCCCTCACATGCAAATGGGGTGATAACAAAGGAAGGGATTTGGTGGTGGACATCATCTTTTTATGCCCCCCCTCACTCTCAGAAGGGGTTACATTTTGGGGAGCAGTGTCAAAAGGGGCATTAGGGTGCATTATTAAGGGGTGCCAGGAGACACAGTCCTCCATTCTATAGGGTCATCAAAAACCAACAAGAACAACAGGTAATTCAGCAAGTAGATTTAAAGCCTCTCTGTGGATTTATGTTCATACTGCTCCCTCTAGTAATGTTACAAGGCAACTGCAGTTTAATCACTGGATTGAGAAAGGGGCCGTCCTATGCAAATAATCTCCTCCCATGATTACTTCTGTGAGCTTCCGTTGTGATACAATGATAGGACCTTCAACATATGCTCTTCAGCAGATTTGTAAAGTTATCAAATTGCCTTAGGCTAAGGATTGTTCCACTTGAAGGCCCTCAGATAAGTACCCCACCCTCACTTAGCAGGGTACTGAATTACATGCAGTAATCCTCTATACAGAACATGGGCGTTCGTGGGCCTACTGTAGAGGCTGTGTGCTAAGACTGGGATGTTTAAAATCCCATAGCACAACAGCCTTAGGTCCAGGTTATAGCAGAGGGTGGGAGTAGAAAGAGAGTGTGAGTCAGGTGGTAGGGGTGGAGCAAGAAGGACAGGCAGAGAGAGACCCATATAGAGAGAGGAGGTATAGACAGATAATAGCCGGGGTGGTTGGGGAGCTTAGAGGAGGAAGGGGGACATTGAGGGAGCATGGTGGGAGACCAAGAGTGGGTGGAGTCACAGAGGATAGGCAGTGCCAGGATGCAGGAGAAGAAGTGGTGTAGGCCAGAGGCAAAGAGTGAGTGCAGGACAGGATGCATGGTGGAGTGGGGTCACTGCTGACAAGCAAGCAGAGCCCAGCCCCTCGCATACAAATGGGGTGATTACAAAGGAAGGGATTTGGTGGTGGACATCATCTTTTTATGCCCCCCCTCACTCTCAGAAGGGGTCAAATTTTGGGGAGCAGTGTCAAAAGGGGCATTAGGGTGCATTATTAAGGGGTGCCAGGAGACACAGTCCTCCATTCTAAAGGCTCATCAAAAACCAACAAGAACAAAAGGTAATTCAGCAAGTAGATTTAAAGCCTCTCTGTGGATTTATGTTCAACTGCTCCCTCTAGTAATGTTACATGGCAACTGCAGTTTAATCACTGGATTGAGAAAGGGGCCGTCCTATGCAAATAATCTCCTCCCATGATTACTTCTGTGAGCTTCCGTTGTGATACAATGATAGGACCTTCAACATATGCTCTTCAGCAGATTTGTAAAGTTATCAAATTGCCTTAGGCTAAGGATTGTTCCACTTGAAGGCCCTCAGATAAGTACCCCACCCTCACTTAGCAGGGTACTGAATTACATGCAGTAATCCTCTATACAGAACATGGCCGTTCGTGGGCCTACTGTAAAGGCTGTATGCTAAGACTGGGATGTTTAAAATCCCATAGCACAGCAGCCATAGGTCCAGGTTATAGCAGAGGGTGGGAGTAGAAAGAGAGTGTGAGTCAGGTGATAGGGGTGGAGCAAGAAGAACAGGCAGAGAGCGACCCATATAGAGAGAGGAGGTATAGACAGATAATAGCAGGGGTGGTTGGAGAACTTAGAGGAGGAAGGGGGACATTGAGGGAGCATGGTGGGAGACCAAGAGTGGGTGGAGTCACAGAGGAAAGGCAGTGCCAGGATGCAGGAGAAGAAGCGGTGTAGGCCAGAGAGCAAGAGTGAGTGCAGGACAGGAAGCATAGTGGAGTGGGGTCACTGCTGACAAGCAAGCAGAGCCCACCCCCTCACATGCAAATGGGGTGATTACAAAGGAAGGGATTTGGTGGTGGACATCATCTTTTTATGCCCCCCCCTCACTCTCAGAAGGGGTTACATTTTGGGGAGCAGTGTCAAAAGGGGCATTAGGGTGCATTATTAAGGGGTGCCAGGAGACACAGTCCTCCATTCTATAGGCTCATCAAAAACCAACAAGAACAACAGGTAATTCAGCAAGTAGATTTAAAGCCTCTCTGTGGATTTATGTTCATACTGCTCCCTCTAGTAATGTTACAAGGCAACTGCAGTTTAATCACTGGATTGAGAAAGGGGCCGTCCTATGCAAATAATCTCCTCCCATGATTACTTCTGTGAGCTTCCGTTGTGATACAATGATAGGACCTTCAACATATGCTCTTCAGCAGATTTGTAAAGTTATCAAATTGCCTTAGGCTAAGGATTGTTCCACTTGAAGGCCCTCAGATAAGTACCCCACCCTCACTTAGCAGGGTACTGAATTACATGCAGTAATCCTCTATACAGAACATGGGCGTTTGTGGGCCTACTGTAAAGGCTGTATGCTAAGACTGGGATGTTTAAAATCCCATAGCACAGCAGCCATAGGTCCAGGTTATAGCAGAGGGTGGGAGTAGAAAGAGAGTGTGAGTCAGGTGGTAGGGGTGGAGCAAGAAGGACAGGCAGAGAGAGACCCATATAGAGAGAGGAGGTATAAACAGATAATAGCAGGGGTGGTTGGAGAACTTAGAGGAGGAAGGGGGACATTGAGGGAGCATGGTGGGAGACCAAGAGAGAGTGGAGTCACAGAGGAAAGGCAGTGCCAGGATGCAGGAGAAGAAGTGGTGTAGGCCAGAGAGCAAGAGTGAGTGCAGGACAGGATGCATGGTGGAGTGGGGTCACTGCTGACAAGCAAGCAGAGCCCAGCCCCTCGCATACAAATGGGGTGATTACAAAGGAAGGGATTTGGTGGTGGACATCATCTTTTTATGCCCCCCCTCACTCTCAGAAGGGGTCAAATTTTGGGGAGCAGTGTCAAAAGGGGCATTAGGGTGCATTATTAAGGGGTGCCAGGAGACACAGTCCTCCATTCTAAAGGCTCATCAAAAACCAACAAGAACAAAAGGTAATTCAGCAAGTAGATTTAAAGCCTCTCTGTGGATTTATGTTCAACTGCTCCCTCTAGTAATGTTACATGGGAACTGCAGTTTAATCACTGGATTGAGAAAGGGGCCGTCCTATGCAAATAATCTCCTCCCATGATTACTTCTGTGAGCTTCCGTTGTGATACAATGATAGGACCTTCAACATATGCTCTTCAGCAGATTTGTAAAGTTATCAAATTGCCTTAGGCTAAGGATTGTTCCACTTGAAGGCCCTCAGATAAGTACCCCACCCTCACTTAGCAGGGTACTGAATTACATGCAGTAATCCTCTATACAGAACATGGCCGTTCGTGGGCCTACTGTAAAGGCTGTATGCTAAGACTGGGATGTTTAAAATCCCATAGCACAGCAGCCATAGGTCCAGGTTATAGCAGAGAGTGGGAGTAGAAAGAGAGTGTGAGTCAGGTGATAGGGGTGGAGCAAGAAGAACAGGCAGAGAGCGACCCATATAGAGAGAGGAGGTATAAACAGATAATAGCAGGGGTGGTTGGAGAACTTAGAGGAGGAAGGGGGACATTGAGGGAGCATGGTGGGAGACCAAGAGTGGGTGGAGTCACAGAGGAAAGGCAGTGCCAGGATGCAGGAGAAGAAGCGGTGTAGGCCAGAGAGCAAGAGTGAGTGCAGGACAGGAAGCATAGTGGAGTGGGGTCACTGCTGACAAGCAAGCAGAGCGCACCCCCTCACATGCAAATGGGGTGATTACAAAGGAAGGGATTTGGTGGTGGACATCATCTTTTTATGCCCCCCCTCACTCTCAGAAGGGGTTACATTTTGGGGAGCAGTGTCAAAAGGGGCATTAGGGCGCATTATTAAGGGGTGCCAGGAGACACAGTCCTCCATTCTATAGGCTCATCAAAAACCAACAAGAACAACAGGTAATTCAGCAAGTAGATTTAAAGCCTCTCTGTGGATTTATGTTCATACTGCTCCCTCTAGTAATGTTACAAGGCAACTGCAGTTTATTCACTGGATTGAGAAAGGGGCCGTCCTATGCAAATAATCTCCTCCCATGATTACTTCTGTGAGCTTCCGTTGTGATACAATGATAGGACCTTCAACATATGCTCTTCAGCAGATTTGTAAAGTTATCAAATTGCCTTAGGCTAAGGATTGTTCCACTTGAAGGCCCTCAGATAAGTACCCCACCCTCACTTAGCAGGGTACTGAATTACATGCAGTAATCCTCTATACAGAACATGGGCGTTTGTGGGCATACTGTAAAGGCTGTATGCCAAGACTGGGATGTTTAAAATCCCATAGCATAGCAGCCATAGGTCCACGTTATAGCAGAGGGTGGGAGTAGAAAGAGAGTGTGAGTCAGTGGTAGGGGTGGAGCAAGAAGGACAGGCAGAGAGAGACCCATATAGAGAGAGGAGGTATAGACAGATAATAGCAGGGGTGGTTGGAGAACTTAGAGGGGGAAGGGGGACATTGAGGGAGCATGGTGGGAGACCAAGAGTGGGTGGAGTCACAGAGGAAAGGCAGTGCCAGGATGCAGGAGAAGAAGCGGTGTAGGCCAGAGAGCAAGAGTGAGTGCAGGACAGGAAGCATAGTGGAGTGGGGTCACTGCTGACAAGCAAGCAGAGCCCAGCCCCTCGCATACAAATGGGGTGATTACAAAGGAAGGGATTTGGTGGTGGACATCATCTTTTTATGCCCCCCCTCACTCTCAGAAGGGGTTACATTTTGGGGAGCAGTGTCAAAAGGGGCATTAGGGTGCATTATTAAGGGGTGCCAGGAGACACAGTCCTCCATTCTATAGGCTCATCAAAAACCAACAAGAACAACAGGTAATTCAGCAAGTAGATTTAAAGCCTCTCTGTGGATTTATGTTCATACTGCTCCCTCTAGTAATGTTACAAGGCAACTGCAGTTTAATCACTGGATTGAGAAAGGGGCCGTCCTATGCAAATAATCTCCTCCCATGATTACTTCTGTGAGCTTCCGTTGTGATACAATGATAGGACCTTCAACATATGCTCTTCAGCAGATTTGTAAAGTTATCAAATTGCCTTAGGCTAAGGATTGTTCCACTTGAAGGCCCTCAGATAAGTACCCCACCCTCACTTAGCAGGGTACTGAATTACATGCAGTAATCCTCTATACAGAACATGGGCGTTGGTGGGCCTACTCTAAAGGCTGTGTGTTAAGACTGGGATGTTTAAAATAACATAGCACAGCAGCCATAGGTCCAGGTTATAGCAGAGGGTGGGAGTAGAAAGAGAGTGTGAGTCAGGTGATAGGGGTGGAGCAAGAAGAACAGGCAGAGAGCGACCCATATAGAGAGAGGAGGTATAGACAGATAATAACAGGGGTGGTTGGAGAACTTAGAGGAGGAAGGTGGACATTGAGGGAGCATGGTGGGAGACCAAGAGTGGGTGGAGTCACAGAGGAAAGGCAGTGCCAGGATGCAGGAGAAGAAGCGGTGTAGGCCAGAGAGCAAGAGTGAGTGCAGGACAGGAAGCATAGTGGAGTGGGGTCACTGCTGACAAGCAAGCAGAGCGCACCCCCTCACATGCAAATGGGGTGATTACAAAGGAAGGGATTTGGTGGTGGACATCATCTTTTTATGCCCCCCCCTCACTCTCAGAAGGGGTTACATTTTGGGGAGCAGTGTCAAAAGGGGCATTAGGGTGCATTATTAAGGGGTGCCAGGAGACACAGTCCTCCATTCTATAGGCTCATCAAAAACCAACAAGAACAACAGGTAATTCAGCAAGTAGATTTAAAGCCTCTCTGTGGATTTATGTTCATACTGCTCCCTCTAGTAATGTTACAAGGCAACTGCAGTTTAATCACTGGATTGAGAAAGGGGCCGTCCTATGCAAATAATCTCCTCCCATGATTACTTCTGTGAGCTTCCGTTGTGATACAATGATAGGACCTTCAACATATGCTCTTCAGCAGATTTGTAAAGTTATCAAATTGCCTTAGGCTAAGGATTGTTCCACTTGAAGGCCCTCAGATAAGTACCCCACCCTCACTTAGCAGGGTACTGAATTACATGCAGTAATCCTCTATACAGAACATGGGCGTTTGTGGGCCTACTGTAAAGGCTGTATGCTAAGACTGGGATGTTTAAAATCCCATAGCACAGCAGCCATAGGTCCAGGATATAGCAGAGGGTGGGAGTAGAAAGAGAGTGTGAGTCAGGTGGTAGGGGTGGAGCAAGAAGGACAGGCAGAGAGAGACCCATATAGAGAGAGGAGGTATAAACAGATAATAGCAGGGGTGGTTGGAGAACTTAGAGGAGGAAGGGGGACATTGAGGGAGCATGGTGGGAGACCAAGACAGAGTGGAGTCACAGAGGAAAGGCAGTGCCAGGATGCAGGAGAAGAAGTGGTGTAGGCCAGAGAGCAAGAGTGAGTGCAGGACAGGATGCATGGTGGAGTGGGGTCACTGCTGACAAGCAAGCAGAGCCCAGCCCCTCGCATACAAATGGGGTGATTACAAAGGAAGGGATTTGGTGGTGGACATCATCTTTTTATGCCCCCCCTCACTCTCAGAAGGGGTCTAATTTTGGGGAGCAGTGTCAAAAGGGGCATTAGGGTGCATTATTAAGGGGTGCCAGGAGACACAGTCCTCCATTCTAAAGGCTCATCAAAAACCAACAAGAACAAAAGGTAATTCAGCAAGTAGATTTAAAGCCTCTCTGTGGATTTATGTTCAACTGCTCCCTCTAGTAATGTTACATGGGAACTGCAGTTTAATCACTGGATTGAGAAAGGGGCCGTCCTATGCAAATAATCTCCTCCCATGATTACTTCTGTGAGCTTCCGTTGTGATACAATGATAGGACCTTCAACATATGCTCTTCAGCAGATTTGTAAAGTTATCAAATTGCCTTAGGCTAAGGATTGTTCCACTTGAAGGCCCTCAGATAAGTACCCCACCCTCACTTAGCAGGGTACTGAATTACATGCAGTAATCCTCTATACAGAACATGGCCGTTCGTGGGCCTACTGTAAAGGCTGTATGCTAAGACTGGGATGTTTAAAATCCCATAGCACAGCAGCCATAGGTCCAGGTTATAGCAGAGGGTGGGAGTAGAAAGAGAGTGTGAGTCAGGTGATAGGGGTGGAGCAAGAAGAACAGGCAGAGAGCGACCCATATAGAGAGAGGAGGTATAAACAGATAATAGCAGGGGTGGTTGGAGAACTTAGAGGAGGAAGGGGGACATTGAGGGAGCATGGTGGGAGACCAAGAGTGGGTGGAGTCACAGAGGAAAGGCAGTGCCAGGATGCAGGAGAAGAAGCGGTGTAGGCCAGAGAGCAAGAGTGAGTGCAGGACAGGAAGCATAGTGGAGTGGGGTCACTGCTGACAAGCAAGCAGAGCGCACCCCCTCACATGCAAATGGGGTGATTACAAAGGAAGGGATTTGGTGGTGGACATCATCTTTTTATGCCCCCCCTCACTCTCAGAAGGGGTTACATTTTGGGGAGCAGTGTCAAAAGGGGCATTAGGGCGCATTATTAAGGGGTGCCAGGAGACACAGTCCTCCATTCTATAGGCTCATCAAAAACCAACAAGAACAACAGGTAATTCAGCAAGTAGATTTAAAGCCTCTCTGTGGATTTATGTTCATACTGCTCCCTCTAGTAATGTTACAAGGCAACTGCAGTTTATTCACTGGATTGAGAAAGGGGCCGTCCTATGCAAATAATCTCCTCCCATGATTACTTCTGTGAGCTTCCGTTGTGATACAATGATAGGACCTTCAACATATGCTCTTCAGCAGATTTGTAAAGTTATCAAATTGCCTTAGGCTAAGGATTGTTCCACTTGAAGGCCCTCAGATAAGTACCCCACCCTCACTTAGCAGGGTACTGAATTACATGCAGTAATCCTCTATACAGAACTTGGGCGTTTGTGGGCATACTGTAAAGGCTGTATGCCAAGACTGGGATGTTTAAAATCCCATAGCATAGCAGCCATAGGTCCAGGTTATAGCAGAGGGTGGGAGTAGAAAGAGAGTGTGAGTCAGTGGTAGGGGTGGAGCAAGAAGGACAGGCAGAGAGAGACCCATATAGAGAGAGGAGGTATAGACAGATAATAGCAGGGGTGGTTGGAGAACTTAGAGGGGGAAGGGGGACATTGAGGGAGCATGGTGGGAGACCAAGAGTGGGTGGAGTCACAGAGGAAAGGCAGTGCCAGGATGCAGGAGAAGAAGCGGTGTAGGCCAGAGAGCAAGAGTGAGTGCAGGACAGGAAGCATAGTGGAGTGGGGTCACTGCTGACAAGCAAGCAGAGCCCAGCCCCTCGCATACAAATGGGGTGATTACAAAGGAAGGGATTTGGTGGTGGACATCATCTTTTTATGCCCCCCCTCACTCTCAGAAGGGGTTACATTTTGGGGAGCAGTGTCAAAAGGGGCATTAGGGTGCATTATTAAGGGGTGCCAGGAGACACAGTCCTCCATTCTATAGGCTCATCAAAAACCAACAAGAACAACAGGTAATTCAGCAAGTAGATTTAAAGCCTCTCTGTGGATTTATGTTCATACTGCTCCCTCTAGTAATGTTACAAGGCAACTGCAGTTTAATCACTGGATTGAGAAAGGGGCCGTCCTATGCAAATAATCTCCTCCCATGATTACTTCTGTGAGCTTCCGTTGTGATACAATGATAGGACCTTCAACATATGCTCTTCAGCAGATTTGTAAAGTTATCAAATTGCCTTAGGCTAAGGATTGTTCCACTTGAAGGCCCTCAGATAAGTACCCCACCCTCACTTAGCAGGGTACTGAATTACATGCAGTAATCCTCTATACAGAACATGGGCGTTGGTGGGCCTACTCTAAAGGCTGTGTGTTAAGACTGGGATGTTTAAAATCCCATAGCACAGCAGCCATAGGTCCAGGTTATAGCAGAGGGTGGGAGTAGAAAGAGAGTGTGAGTCAGGTGATAGGGGTGGAGCAAGAAGAACAGGCAGAGAGCGACCCATATAGAGAGAGGAGGTATAGACAGATAATAGCAGGGGTGGTTGGAGAACTTAGAGGAGGAAGGGGGACATTGAGGGAGCATGGTGGGAGACCAAGAGTGGGTGGAGTCACAGAGGAAAGGCAGTGCCAGGATGCAGGAGAAGAAGCGGTGTAGGCCAGAGAGCAAGAGTGAGTGCAGGACAGGAAGCATAGTGGAGTGGGGTCACTGCTGACAAGCAAGCAGAGCCCACCCCCTCACATGCAAATGGGGTGATTACAAAGGAAGGGATTTGGTGGTGGACATCATCTTTTTATGCCCCCCCTCACTCTCAGAAGGGGTTACATTTTGGGGAGCAGTGTCAAAAGGGGCATTAGGGTGCATTATTAAGGGGTGCCAGGAGACACAGTCCTCCATTCTATAGGCTCATCAAAAACCAACAAGAACAACAGGTAATTCAGCAAGTAGATTTAAAGCCTCTCTGTGGATTTATGTTCATACTGCTCCCTCTAGTAATGTTACAAGGCAACTGCAGTTTAATCACTGGATTGAGAAAGGGGCCGTCCTATGCAAATAATCTCCTCCCATGATTACTTCTGTGAGCTTCCGTTGTGATACAATGATAGGACCTTCAACATATGCTCTTCAGCAGATTTGTAAAGTTATCAAATTGCCTTAGGCTAAGGATTGTTCCACTTGAAGGCCCTCAGATAAGTACCCCACCCTCACTTAGCAGGGTACTGAATTACATGCAGTAATCCTCTATACAGAACATGGGCGTTCGTGGGCCTACTGTAGAGGCTGTGTGCTAAGACTGGGATGTTTAAAATCCCATAGCACAGCAGCCATAGGTCCAGGTTATAGCAGAGGGTGGGAGTAGAAAGAGAGTGTGAGTCAGGTGGTAGGGGTGGAGCAAGAAGGACAGGCAGAGAGAGACCCATATAGAGAGAGGAGGTATAGACAGATAATAGCAGGGGTGGTTGGAGAACTTAGAGGAGGAAGGGGGACATTGAGGGAGCATGGTGGGAGACCAAGAGTGGGTGGAGTCACAGAGGAAAGGCAGTGCCAGGATGCAGGAGAAGAAGTGGTGTAGGCCAGAGAGCAAGAGTGAGTGCAGGACAGGATGCATGGTGGAGTGGGGTCACTGCTGACAAGCAAGCAGAGCCCAGCCCCTCGCATACAAATGGGGTGATTACAAAGGAAGGGATTTGGTGGTGGACATCATCTTTTCATGCCCCCCCTCACTCTCAGAAGGGGTCAAATTTTGGGGAGCAGTGTCAAAAGGGGCATTAGGGTGCATTATTAAGGGGTGCCAGGAGACACAGTCCTCCATTCTAAAGGCTCATCAAAAACCAACAAGAACAAAAGGTAATTCAGCAAGTAGATTTAAAGCCTCTCTGTGGATTTATGTTCAACTGCTCCCTCTAGTAATGTTACATGGCAACTGCAGTTTAATCACTGGATTGAGAAAGGGGCCGTCCTATGCAAATAATCTCCTCCCATGATTACTTCTGTGAGCTTCCGTTGTGATACAATGATAGGACCTTCAACATATGCTCTTCAGCAGATTTGTAAAGTTATCAAATTCCCTTAGGCTAAGGATTGTTCCACTTGAAGGCCCTCAGATAAGTACCCCACCCTCACTTAGCAGGGTACTGAATTACATGCAGTAATCCTCTATACAGAACATGGCCGTTCGTGGGCCTACTGTAAAGGCTGTATGCTAAGACTGGGATGTTTAAAATCCCATAGCACAGCAGCCATAGGTCCAGGTTATAGCAGAGGGTGGGAGTAGAAAGAGAGTGTTGGTCAGGTGGTAGGGGTGGAGCAAGAAGAACAGGCAGAGAGAGACCCATATAGAGAGAGGAGGTATAGACAGATAATAGCAGGGGTGGTTGGAGAACTTAGAGGATGAAGGGGGACATTGAGGGAGCATGGTGGGAGACCAAGAGTGGGTGGAGTCACAGAGGAAAGGCAGTGCCAGGATGCAGGAGAAGAAGCGGTGTAGGCCAGAGAGCAAGAGTGAGTGCAGGACAGGAAGCATAGTGGAGTGGGGTCACTGCTGACAAGCAAGCAGAGCCCACCCCCTCACATGCAAATGGGGTGATAACAAAGGAAGGGATTTGGTGGTGGACATCATCTTTTTATGCCCCCCCTCACTCTCAGAAGGGGTTACATTTTGGGGAGCAGTGTCAAAAGGGGCATTAGGGTGCATTATTAAGGGGTGCCAGGAGACACAGTCCTCCATTCTATAGGGTCATCAAAAACCAACAAGAACAACAGGTAATTCAGCAAGTAGATTTAAAGCCTCTCTGTGGATTTATGTTCATACTGCTCCCTCTAGTAATGTTACAAGGCAACTGCAGTTTAATCACTGGATTGAGAAAGGGGCCGTCCTATGCAAATAATCTCCTCCCATGATTACTTCTGTGAGCTTCCGTTGTGATACAATGATAGGACCTTCAACATATGCTCTTCAGCAGATTTGTAAAGTTATCAAATTGCCTTAGGCTAAGGATTGTTCCACTTGAAGGCCCTCAGATAAGTACCCCACCCTCACTTAGCAGGGTACTGAATTACATGCAGTAATCCTCTATACAGAACATGGGTGTTCGTGGGCCTACTGTAGAGGCTGTGTGCTAAGACTGGAATGTTTAAAATCCCATAGCACAACAGCCATAGGTCCAGGTTATAGCAGAGGGTGGGAGTAGAAAGAGAGTGTGAGTCAGGTGGTAGGGGTGGAGCAAGAAGGACAGGCAGAGAGAGACCCATATAGAGAGAGGAGGTATAGACAGATAACAGCCGGGGTGGTTGGGGAGCTTAGAGGAGGAAGGGGGACATTGAGGGAGCATGGTGGGAGACCAAGAGTGGGTGGAGTCACAGAGGAAAGGCAGTGCCAGGATGCAGGAGAAGAAGTGGTGTAGGCCAGAGGCAAAGAGTGAGTGCAGGACAGGATGCATGGTGGAGTGGGGTCACTGCTGACAAGCAAGCAGAGCCCAGCCCCTCGCATACAAATGGGGTGATTACAAAGGAAGGGATTTGGTGGTGGACATCATCTTTTTATGCCCCCCCTCACTCTCAGAAGGGGTCAAATTTTGGGGAGCAGTGTCAAAAGGGGCATTAGGGTGCATTATTAAGGGGTGCCAGGAGACACAGTCCTCCATTCTAAAGGCTCATCAAAAACCAACAAGAACAAAAGGTAATTCAGCAAGTAGATTTAAAGCCTCTCTGTGGATTTATGTTCAACTGCTCCCTCTAGTAATGTTACATGGCAACTGCAGTTTAATCACTGGATTGAGAAAGGGGCCGTCCTATGCAAATAATCTCCTCCCATGATTACTTCTGTGAGCTTCCGTTGTGATACAATGATAGGACCTTCAACATATGCTCTTCAGCAGATTTGTAAAGTTATCAAATTGCCTTAGGCTAAGGATTGTTCCACTTGAAGGCCCTCAGATAAGTACCCCACCCTCACTTAGCAGGGTACTGAATTACATGCAGTAATCCTCTATACAGAACATGGCCGTTCGTGGGCCTACTGTAAAGGCTGTATGCTAAGACTGGGATGTTTAAAATCCCATAGCACAGCAGCCATAGGTCCAGGTTATAGCAGAGGGTGGGAGTAGAAAGAGAGTGTGAGTCAGGTGATAGGGGTGGAGCAAGAAGAACAGGCAGAGAGCGACCCATATAGAGAGAGGAGGTATAGACAGATAATAGCAGGGGTGGTTGGAGAACTTAGTGGAGGAAGGGGGACATTGAGGGAGCATGGTGGGAGACCAAGAGTGGGTGGAGTCACAGAGGAAAGGCAGTGCCAGGATGCAGGAGAAGAAGCGGTGTAGGCCAGAGAGCAAGAGTGAGTGCAGGACAGGAAGCATAGTGGAGTGGGGTCACTGCTGACAAGCAAGCAGAGCCCACCCCCTCACATGCAAATGGGGTGATTACAAAGGAAGGGATTTGGTGGTGGACATCATCTTTTTATGCCCCCCCCTCACTCTGAGAAGGGGTTACATTTTGGGGAGCAGTGTCAAAAGGGGCATTAGGGTGCATTATTAAGGGGTGCCAGGAGACACAGTCCTCCATTCTATAGGCTCATCAAAAACCAACAAGAACAACAGGTAATTCAGCAAGTAGATTTAAAGCCTCTCTGTGGATTTATGTTCATACTGCTCCCTCTAGTAATGTTACAAGGCAACTGCAGTTTAATCACTGGATTGAGAAAGGGGCCGTCCTATGCAAATAATCTCCTCCCATGATTACTTCTGTGAGCTTCCGTTGTGATACAATGATAGGACCTTCAACATATGCTCTTCAGCAGATTTGTAAAGTTATCAAATTGCCTTAGGCTAAGGATTGTTCCACTTGAAGGCCCTCAGATAAGTACCCCACCCTCACTTAGCAGGGTACTGAATTACATGCAGTAATCCTCTATACAGAACATGGGCGTTTGTGGGCCTACTGTAAAGGCTGTATGCTAAGACTGGGATGTTTAAAATCCCATAGCACAGCAGCCATAGGTCCAGGTTATAGCAGAGGGTGGGAGTAGAAAGAGAGTGTGAGTCAGGTGGTAGGGGTGGAGCAAGAAGGACAGGCAGAGAGAGACCCATATAGAGAGAGGAGGTGTAAACAGATAATAGCAGGGGTGGTTGGAGAACTTAGAGGAGGAAGGGGGACATTGAGGGAGCATGGTGGGAGACCAAGAGAGAGTGGAGTCACAGAGGAAAGGCAGTGCCAGGATGCAGGAGAAGAAGTGGTGTAGGCCAGAGAGCAAGAGTGAGTGCAGGACAGGATGCATGGTGGAGTGGGGTCACTGCTGACAAGCAAGCAGAGCCCAGCCCCTCGCATACAAATGGGGTGATTACAAAGGAAGGGATTTGGTGGTGGACATCATCTTTTTATGCCCCCCCTCACTCTCAGAAGGGGTCAAATTTTGGGGAGCAGTGTCAAAAGGGGCATTAGGGTGCATTATTAAGGGGTGCCAGGAGACACAGTCCTCCATTCTAAAGGCTCATCAAAAACCAACAAGAACAAAAGGTAATTCAGCAAGTAGATTTAAAGCCTCTCTGTGGATTTATGTTCAACTGCTCCCTCTAGTAATGTTACATGGGAACTGCAGTTTAATCACTGGATTGAGAAAGGGGCCGTCCTATGCAAATAATCTCCTCCCATGATTACTTCTGTGAGCTTCCGTTGTGATACAATGATAGGACCTTCAACATATGCTCTTCAGCAGATTTGTAAAGTTATCAAATTGCCTTAGGCTAAGGATTGTTCCACTTGAAGGCCCTCAGATAAGTACCCCACCCTCACTTAGCAGGGTACTGAATTACATGCAGTAATCCTCTATACAGAACATGGCCGTTCGTGGGCCTACTGTAAACGCTGTATGCTAAGACTGGGATGTTTAAAATCCCATAGCACAGCAGCCATAGGTCCAGGTTATAGCAGAGGGTGGGAGTAGAAAGAGAGTGTGAGTCAGGTGATAGGGGTGGAGCAAGAAGAACAGGCAGAGAGCGACCCATATAGAGAGAGGAGGTATAAACAGATAATAGCAGGGGTGGTTGGAGAACTTAGAGGAGGAAGGGGGACATTGAGGGAGCATGGTGGGAGACCAAGAGTGGGTGGAGTCACAGAGGAAAGGCAGTGCCAGGATGCAGGAGAAGAAGCGGTGTAGGCCAGAGAGCAAGAGTGAGTGCAGGACAGGAAGCATAGTGGAGTGGGGTCACTGCTGACAAGCAAGCAGAGCGCACCCCCTCACATGCAAATGGGGTGATTACAAAGGAAGGGATTTGGTGGTGGACATCATCTTTTTATGCCCCCCCTCACTCTCAGAAGGGGTTACATTTTGGGGAGCAGTGTCAAAAGGGGCATTAGGGTGCATTATTAAGGGGTGCCAGGAGACACAGTCCTCCATTCTATAGGCTCATCAAAAACCAACAAGAACAACAGGTAATTCAGCAAGTAGATTTAAAGCCTCTCTGTGGATTTATGTTCATACTGCTCCCTCTAGTAATGTTACAAGGCAACTGCAGTTTAATCACTGGATTGAGAAAGGGGCCGTCCTATGCAAATAATCTCCTCCCATGATTACTTCTGTGAGCTTCCGTTGTGATACAATGATAGGACCTTCAACATATGCTCTTCAGCAGATTTGTAAAGTTATCAAATTGCCTTAGGCTAAGGATTGTTCCACTTGAAGGCCCTCAGATAAGTACCCCACCCTCACTTAGCAGGGTACTGAATTACATGCAGTAATCCTCTATACAGAACATGGGCGTTCGTGGGCCTACTGTAGAGGCTGTGTGCTAAGACTGGGATGTTTAAAATCCCATAGCACAGCAGCCATAGGTCCAGGTTATAGCAGAGGGTGGGAGTAGAAAGAGAGTGTGAGTCAGGTGGTAGGGGTGGAGCAAGAAGGACAGGCAGAGAGAGACCCATATAGAGAGAGGAGGTATAGACAGATAATAGCAGGGGTGGTTGGAGAACTTAGAGGAGGAAGGGGGACATTGAGGGAGCATGGTGGGAGACCAAGAGTGGGTGGAGTCACAGAGGAAAGGCAGTGCCAGGATGCAGGAGAAGAAGTGGTGTAGGCCAGAGAGCAAGAGTGAGTGCAGGACAGGATGCATGGTGGAGTGGGGTCACTGCTGACAAGCAAGCAGAGCCCAGCCCCTCGCATACAAATGGGGTGATTACAAAGGAAGGGATTTGGTGGTGGACATCATCTTTTCATGCCCCCCCTCACTCTCAGAAGGGGTCAAATTTTGGGGAGCAGTGTCAAAAGGGGCATTAGGGTGCATTATTAAGGGGTGCCAGGAGACACAGTCCTCCATTCTAAAGGCTCATCAAAAACCAACAAGAACAAAAGGTAATTCAGCAAGTAGATTTAAAGCCTCTCTGTGGATTTATGTTCAACTGCTCCCTCTAGTAATGTTACATGGCAACTGCAGTTTAATCACTGGATTGAGAAAGGGGCCGTCCTATGCAAATAATCTCCTCCCATGATTACTTCTGTGAGCTTCCGTTGTGATACAATGATAGGACCTTCAACATATGCTCTTCAGCAGATTTGTAAAGTTATCAAATTCCCTTAGGCTAAGGATTGTTCCACTTGAAGGCCCTCAGATAAGTACCCCACCCTCACTTAGCAGGGTACTGAATTACATGCAGTAATCCTCTATACAGAACATGGCCGTTCGTGGGCCTACTGTAAAGGCTGTATGCTAAGACTGGGATGTTTAAAATCCCATAGCACAGCAGCCATAGGTCCAGGTTATAGCAGAGGGTGGGAGTAGAAAGAGAGTGTTGGTCAGGTGGTAGGGGTGGAGCAAGAAGAACAGGCAGAGAGAGACCCATATAGAGAGAGGAGGTATAGACAGATAATAGCAGGGGTGGTTGGAGAACTTAGAGGATGAAGGGGGACATTGAGGGAGCATGGTGGGAGACCAAGAGTGGGTGGAGTCACAGAGGAAAGGCAGTGCCAGGATGCAGGAGAAGAAGCGGTGTAGGCCAGAGAGCAAGAGTGAGTGCAGGACAGGAAGCATAGTGGAGTGGGGTCACTGCTGACAAGCAAGCAGAGCCCACCCCCTCACATGCAAATGGGGTGATAACAAAGGAAGGGATTTGGTGGTGGACATCATCTTTTTATGCCCCCCCTCACTCTCAGAAGGGGTTACATTTTGGGGAGCAGTGTCAAAAGGGGCATTAGGGTGCATTATTAAGGGGTGCCAGGAGACACAGTCCTCCATTCTATAGGGTCATCAAAAACCAACAAGAACAACAGGTAATTCAGCAAGTAGATTTAAAGCCTCTCTGTGGATTTATGTTCATACTGCTCCCTCTAGTAATGTTACAAGGCAACTGCAGTTTAATCACTGGATTGAGAAAGGGGCCGTCCTATGCAAATAATCTCCTCCCATGATTACTTCTGTGAGCTTCCGTTGTGATACAATGATAGGACCTTCAACATATGCTCTTCAGCAGATTTGTAAAGTTATCAAATTGCCTTAGGCTAAGGATTGTTCCACTTGAAGGCCCTCAGATAAGTACCCCACCCTCACTTAGCAGGGTACTGAATTACATGCAGTAATCCTCTATACAGAACATGGGCGTTCGTGGGCCTACTGTAGAGGCTGTGTGCTAAGACTGGGATGTTTAAAATCCCATAGCACAACAGCCATAGGTCCAGGTTATAGCAGAGGGTGGGAGTAGAAAGAGAGTGTGAGTCAGGTGGTAGGGGTGGAGCAAGAAGGACAGGCAGAGAGAGACCCATATAGAGAGAGGAGGTATAGACAGATAACAGCCGGGGTGGTTGGGGAGCTTAGAGGAGGAAGGGGGACATTGAGGGAGCATGGTGGGAGACCAAGAGTGGGTGGAGTCACAGAGGAAAGGCAGTGCCAGGATGCAGGAGAAGAAGTGGTGTAGGCCAGAGGCAAAGAGTGAGTGCAGGACAGGATGCATGGTGGAGTGGGGTCACTGCTGACAAGCAAGCAGAGCCCAGCCCCTCGCATACAAATGGGGTGATTACAAAGGAAGGGATTTGGTGGTGGACATCATCTTTTTATGCCCCCCCTCACTCTCAGAAGGGGTCAAATTTTGGGGAGCAGTGTCAAAAGGGGCATTAGGGTGCATTATTAAGGGGTGCCAGGAGACACAGTCCTCCATTCTAAAGGCTCATCAAAAACCAACAAGAACAAAAGGTAATTCAGCAAGTAGATTTAAAGCCTCTCTGTGGATTTATGTTCAACTGCTCCCTCTAGTAATGTTACATGGCAACTGCAGTTTAATCACTGGATTGAGAAAGGGGCCGTCCTATGCAAATAATCTCCTCCCATGATTACTTCTGTGAGCTTCCGTTGTGATACAATGATAGGACCTTCAACATATGCTCTTCAGCAGATTTGTAAAGTTATCAAATTGCCTTAGGCTAAGGATTGTTCCACTTGAAGGCCCTCAGATAAGTACCCCACCCTCACTTAGCAGGGTACTGAATTACATGCAGTAATCCTCTATACAGAACATGGCCGTTCGTGGGCCTACTGTAAAGGCTGTATGCTAAAACTGGGATGTTTAAAATCCCATAGCAC
The DNA here is from genome assembly GCF_031143425.1 of Pleurodeles waltl. Lineage (NCBI taxonomy): Eukaryota > Metazoa > Chordata > Amphibia > Caudata > Salamandridae > Pleurodeles > Pleurodeles waltl. Next base: position 303,464,735 of record NC_090437.1, on the reverse strand, counting down.
AGCAGCCATAGGTCCAGGTTATAGCAGAGGGTGGGAGTAGAAAGAGAGTGTGAGTCAGGTGATAGGGGTGGAGCAAGAAGAACAGGCAGAGAGCGACCCATATAGAGAGAGGAGGTATAGACAGATAATAGCAGGGGTGGTTGGAGAACTTAGAGGAGGAAGGGGGACATTGAGGGAGCATGGTGGGAGACCAAGAGTGGGTGGAGTCACAGAGGAAAGGCAGTGCCAGGATGCAGGAGAAGAAGCGGTGTAGGCCAGAGAGCAAGAGTGAGTGCAGGACAGGAAGCATAGTGGAGTGGGGTCACTGCTGACAAGCAAGCAGAGCCCACCCCCTCACATGCAAATGGGGTGATTACAAAGGAAGGGATTTGGTGGTGGACATCATCTTTTTATGCCCCCCCCTCACTCTCAGAAGGGGTTACATTTTGGGGAGCAGTGTCAAAAGGGGCATTAGGGTGCATTATTAAGGGGTGCCAGGAGACACAGTCCTCCATTCTATAGGCTCATCAAAAACCAACAAGAACAACAGGTAATTCAGCAAGTAGATTTAAAGCCTCTCTGTGGATTTATGTTCATACTGCTCCCTCTAGTAATGTTACAAGGCAACTGCAGTTTAATCACTGGATTGAGAAAGGGGCCGTCCTATGCAAATAATCTCCTCCCATGATTACTTCTGTGAGCTTCCGTTGTGATACAATGATAGGACCTTCAACATATGCTCTTCAGCAGATTTGTAAAGTTATCAAATTGCCTTAGGCTAAGGATTGTTCCACTTGAAGGCCCTCAGATAAGTACCCCACCCTCACTTAGCAGGGTACTGAATTACATGCAGTAATCCTCTATACAGAACATGGGCGTTTGTGGGCCTACTGTAAAGGCTGTATGCTAAGACTGGGATGTTTAAAATCCCATAGCACAGCAGCCATAGGTCCAGGTTATAGCAGAGGGTGGGAGTAGAAAGAGAGTGTGAGTCAGGTGGTAGGGGTGGAGCAAGAAGGACAGGCAGAGAGAGACCCATATAGAGAGAGGAGGTATAAACAGATAATAGCAGGGGTGGTTGGAGAACTTAGAGGAGGAAGGGGGACATTGAGGGAGCATGGTGGGAGACCAAGAGAGAGTGGAGTCACAGAGGAAAGGCAGTGCCAGGATGCAGGAGAAGAAGTGGTGTAGGCCAGAGAGCAAGAGTGAGTGCAGGACAGGATGCATGGTGGAGTGGGGTCACTGCTGACAAGCAAGCAGAGCCCAGCCCCTCGCATACAAATGGGGTGATTACAAAGGAAGGGATTTGGTGGTGGACATCATCTTTTTATGCCCCCCCTCACTCTCAGAAGGGGTCAAATTTTGGGGAGCAGTGTCAAAAGGGGCATTAGGGTGCATTATTAAGGGGTGCCAGGAGACACAGTCCTCCATTCTAAAGGCTCATCAAAAACCAACAAGAACAAAAGGTAATTCAGCAAGTAGATTTAAAGCCTCTCTGTGGATTTATGTTCAACTGCTCCCTCTAGTAATGTTACATGGGAACTGCAGTTTAATCACTGGATTGAGAAAGGGGCCGTCCTATGCAAATAATCTCCTCCCATGATTACTTCTGTGAGCTTCCGTTGTGATACAATGATAGGACCTTCAACATATGCTCTTCAGCAGATTTGTAAAGTTATCAAATTGCCTTAGGCTAAGGATTGTTCCACTTGAAGGCCCTCAGATAAGTACCCCACCCTCACTTAGCAGGGTACTGAATTACATGCAGTAATCCTCTATACAGAACATGGCCGTTCGTGGGCCTACTGTAAAGGCTGTATGCTAAGACTGGGATGTTTAAAATCCCATAGCACAGCAGCCATAGGTCCAGGTTATAGCAGAGGGTGGGAGTAGAAAGAGAGTGTGAGTCAGGTGATAGGGGTGGAGCAAGAAGAACAGGCAGAGAGCGACCCATATAGAGAGAGGAGGTATAAACAGATAATAGCAGGGGTGGTTGGAGAACTTAGAGGAGGAAGGGGGACATTGAGGGAGCATGGTGGGAGACCAAGAGTGGGTGGAGTCACAGAGGAAAGGCAGTGCCAGGATGCAGGAGAAGAAGCGGTGTAGGCCAGAGAGCAAGAGTGAGTGCAGGACAGGAAGCATAGTGGAGTGGGGTCACTGCTGACAAGCAAGCAGAGCGCACCCCCTCACATGCAAATGGGGTGATTACAAAGGAAGGGATTTGGTGGTGGACATCATCTTTTTATGCCCCCCCTCACTCTCAGAAGGGGTTACATTTTGGGGAGCAGTGTCAAAAGGGGCATTAGGGCGCATTATTAAGGGGTGCCAGGAGACACAGTCCTCCATTCTATAGGCTCATCAAAAACCAACAAGAACAACAGGTAATTCAGCAAGTAGATTTAAAGCCTCTCTGTGGATTTATGTTCATACTGCTCCCTCTAGTAATGTTACAAGGCAACTGCAGTTTATTCACTGGATTGAGAAAGGGGCCGTCCTATGCAAATAATCTCCTCCCATGATTACTTCTGTGAGCTTCCGTTGTGATACAATGATAGGACCTTCAACATATGCTCTTCAGCAGATTTGTAAAGTTATCAAATTGCCTTAGGCTAAGGATTGTTCCACTTGAAGGCCCTCAGATAAGTACCCCACCCTCACTTAGCAGGGTACTGAATTACATGCAGTAATCCTCTATACAGAACATGGGCGTTTGTGGGCATACTGTAAAGGCTGTATGCCAAGACTGGGATGTTTAAAATCCCATAGCATAGCAGCCATAGGTCCAGGTTATAGCAGAGGGTGGGAGTAGAAAGAGAGTGTGAGTCAGTGGTAGGGGTGGAGCAAGAAGGACAGGCAGAGAGAGACCCATATAGAGAGAGGAGGTATAGACAGATAATAGCAGGGGTGGTTGGAGAACTTAGAGGGGGAAGGGGGACATTGAGGGAGCATGGTGGGAGACCAAGAGTGGGTGGAGTCACAGAGGAAAGGCAGTGCCAGGATGCAGGAGAAGAAGCGGTGTAGGCCAGAGAGCAAGAGTGAGTGCAGGACAGGAAGCATAGTGGAGTGGGGTCACTGCTGACAAGCAAGCAGAGCCCAGCCCCTCACATGCAAATGGGGTGATTACAAAGGAAGGGATTTGGTGGTGGACATCATCTTTTTATGCCCCCCCTCACTCTCAGAAGGGGTTACATTTTGGGGAGCAGTGTCAAAAGGGGCATTAGGGCGCATTATTAAGGGGTGCCAGGAGACACAGTCCTCCATTCTATAGGCTCATCAAAAACCAACAAGAACAACAGGTAATTCAGCAAGTAGATTTAAAGCCTCTCTGTGGATTTATGTTCATACTGCTCCCTCTAGTAATGTTACAAGGCAACTGCAGTTTATTCACTGGATTGAGAAAGGGGCCGTCCTATGCAAATAATCTCCTCCCATGATTACTTCTGTGAGCTTCCGTTGTGATACAATGATAGGACCTTCAACATATGCTCTTCAGCAGATTTGTAAAGTTATCAAATTGCCTTAGGCTAAGGATTGTTCCACTTGAAGGCCCTCAGATAAGTACCCCACCCTCACTTAGCAGGGTACTGAATTACATGCAGTAATCCTCTATACAGAACATGGGCGTTTGTGGGCATATTGTAAAGGCTGTATGCCAAGACTGGGATGTTTAAAATCCCATAGCATAGCAGCCATAGGTCCAGGTTATAGCAGAGGGTGGGAGTAGAAAGAGAGTGTGAGTCAGTGGTAGGGGTGGAGCAAGAAGGACAGGCAGAGAGAGACCCATATAGAGAGAGGAGGTATAGACAGATAATAGCAGGGGTGGTTGGAGAACTTAGAGGGGGAAGGGGGACATTGAGGGAGCATGGTGGGAGACCAAGAGTGGGTGGAGTCACAGAGGAAAGGCAGTGCCAGGATGCAGGAGAAGAAGCGGTGTAGGCCAGAGAGCAAGAGTGAGTGCAGGACAGGAAGCATAGTGGAGTGGGGTCACTGCTGACAAGCAAGCAGAGCCCAGCCCCACGCATACAAATGGGGTGATTACAAAGGAAGGGATTTGGTGGTGGACATCATCTTTTTATGCCCCCCCTCACTCTCAGAAGGGGTTACATTTTGGGGAGCAGTGTCAAAAGGGGCATTAGGGTGCATTATTAAGGGGTGCCAGGAGACACAGTCCTCCATTCTATAGGCTCATCAAAAACCAACAAGAACAACAGGTAATTCAGCAAGTAGATTTAAAGCCTCTCTGTGGATTTATGTTCATACTGCTCCCTCTAGTAATGTTACAAGGCAACTGCAGTTTAATCACTGGATTGAGAAAGGGGCCGTCCTATGCAAATAATCTCCTCCCATGATTACTTCTGTGAGCTTCCGTTGTGATACAATGATAGGACCTTCAACATATGCTCTTCAGCAGATTTGTAAAGTTATCAAATTGCCTTAGGCTAAGGATTGTTCCACTTGAAGGCCCTCAGATAAGTACCCCACCCTCACTTAGCAGGGTACTGAATTACATGCAGTAATCCTCTATACAGAACATGGGCGTTGGTGGGCCTACTCTAAAGGCTGTGTGTTAAGACTGGGATGTTTAAAATCCCATAGCACAGCAGCCATAGGTCCAGGTTATAGCAGAGGGTGGGAGTAGAAAGAGAGTGTGAGTCAGGTGATAGGGGTGGAGCAAGAAGAACAGGCAGAGAGCGACCCATATAGAGAGAGGAGGTATAGACAGATAATAACAGGGGTGGTTGGAGAACTTAGAGGAGGAAGGGGGACATTGAGGGAGCATGGTGGGAGACCAAGAGTGGGTGGAGTCACAGAGGAAAGGCAGTGCCAGGATGCAGGAGAAGAAGCGGTGTAGGCCAGAGAGCAAGAGTGAGTGCAGGACAGGAAGCATAGTGGAGTGGGGTCACTGCTGACAAGCAAGCAGAGCGCACCCCCTCACATGCAAATGGGGTGATTACAAAGGAAGGGATTTGGTGGTGGACATCATCTTTTTATGCCCCCCCCTCACTCTCAGAAGGGGTTACATTTTGGGGAGCAGTGTCAAAAGGGGCATTAGGGTGCATTATTAAGGGGTGCCAGGAGACACAGTCCTCCATTCTATAGGCTCATCAAAAACCAACAAGAACAACAGGTAATTCAGCAAGTAGATTTAAAGCCTCTCTGTGGATTTATGTTCATACTGCTCCCTCTAGTAATGTTACAAGGCAACTGCAGTTTAATCACTGGATTGAGAAAGGGGCCGTCCTATGCAAATAATCTCCTCCCATGATTACTTCTGTGAGCTTCCGTTGTGATACAATGATAGGACCTTCAACATATGCTCTTCAGCAGATTTGTAAAGTTATCAAATTGCCTTAGGCTAAGGATTGTTCCACTTGAAGGCCCTCAGATAAGTACCCCACCCTCACTTAGCAGGGTACTGAATTACATGCAGTAATCCTCTATACAGAACATGGGCGTTTGTGGGCCTACTGTAAAGGCTGTATGCTAAGACTGGGATGTTTAAAATCCCATAGCACAGCAGCCATAGGTCCAGGTTATAGCAGAGGGTGGGAGTAGAAAGAGAGTGTGAGTCAGGTGGTAGGGGTGGAGCAAGAAGGACAGGCAGAGAGAGACCCATATAGAGAGAGGAGGTATAAACAGATAATAGCAGGGGTGGTTGGAGAACTTAGAGGAGGAAGGGGGACATTGAGGGAGCATGGTGGGAGACCAAGAGAGAGTGGAGTCACAGAGGAAAGGCAGTGCCAGGATGCAGGAGAAGAAGTGGTGTAGGCCAGAGAGCAAGAGTGAGTGCAGGACAGGATGCATGGTGGAGTGGGGTCACTGCTGACAAGCAAGCAGAGCCCAGCCCCTCGCATACAAATGGGGTGATTACAAAGGAAGGGATTTGGTGGTGGACATCATCTTTTTATGCCCCCCCTCACTCTCAGAAGGGGTCAAATTTTGGGGAGCAGTGTCAAAAGGGGCATTAGGGTGCATTATTAAGGGGTGCCAGGAGACACAGTCCTCCATTCTAAAGGCTCATCAAAAACCAACAAGAACAAAAGGTAATTCAGCAAGTAGATTTAAAGCCTCTCTGTGGATTTATGTTCAACTGCTCCCTCTAGTAATGTTACATGGCAACTGCAGTTTAATCACTGGATTGAGAAAGGGGCCGTCCTATGCAAATAATCTCCTCCCATACTTACTTCTGTGAGCTTCCGTTGTGATACAATGATAGGACCTTCAACATATGCTCTTCAGCAGATTTGTAAAGTTATCAAATTCCCTTAGGCTAAGGATTGTTCCACTTGAAGGCCCTCAGATAAGTACCCCACCCTCACTTAGCAGGGTACTGAATTACATGCAGTAATCCTCTATACAGAACATGGCCGTTCGTGGGCCTACTGTAAAGGCTGTATGCTAAGACTGGGATGTTTAAAATCCCATAGCACAGCAGCCATAGGTCCAGGTTATAGCAGAGGGTGGGAGTAGAAAGAGAGTGTGAGTCAGGTGATAGGGGTGGAGCAAGAAGAACAGGCAGAAAGCGACCCATATAGAGAGAGGAGGTATAAACAGATAATAGCAGGGGTGGTTGGAGAACTTAGAGGAGGAAGGGGGACATTGAGGGAGCATGGTGGGAGACCAAGAGTGGGTGGAGTCACAGAGGAAAGGCAGTGCCAGGATGCAGGAGAAGAAGCGGTGTAGGCCAGAGAGCAAGAGTGAGTGCAGGACAGGAAGCATAGTGGAGTGGGGTCACTGCTGACAAGCAAGCAGAGCGCACCCCCTCACATGCAAATGGGGTGATTACAAAGGAAGGGATTTGGTGGTGGACATCATCTTTTTATGCCCCCCCTCACTCTCAGAAGGGGTTACATTTTGGGGAGCAGTGTCAAAAGGGGCATTAGGGCGCATTATTAAGGGGTGCCAGGAGACACAGTCCTCCATTCTATAGGCTCATCAAAAACCAACAAGAACAACAGGTAATTCAGCAAGTAGATTTAAAGCCTCTCTGTGGATTTATGTTCATACTGCTCCCTCTAGTAATGTTACAAGGCAACTGCAGTTTATTCACTGGATTGAGAAAGGGGCCGTCCTATGCAAATAATCTCCTCCCATGATTACTTCTGTGAGCTTCCGTTGTGATACAATGATAGGACCTTCAACATATGCTCTTCAGCAGATTTGTAAAGTTATCAAATTGCCTTAGGCTAAGGATTGTTCCACTTGAAGGCCCTCAGATAAGTACCCCACCCTCACTTAGCAGGGTACTGAATTACATGCAGTAATCCTCTATACAGAACATGGGCGTTTGTGGGCATACTGTAAAGGCTGTATGCCAAGACTGGGATGTTTAAAATCCCATAGCATAGCAGCCATAGGTCCAGGTTATAGCAGAGGGTGGGAGTAGAAAGAGAGTGTGAGTCAGTGGTAGGGGTGGAGCAAGAAGGACAGGCAGAGAGAGACCCATATAGAGAGAGGAGGTATAGACAGATAATAGCAGGGGTGGTTGGAGAACTTAGAGGGGGAAGGGGGACATTGAGGGAGCATGGTGGGAGACCAAGAGTGGGTGGAGTCACAGAGGAAAGGCAGTGCCAGGATGCAGGAGAAGAAGCGGTGTAGGCCAGAGAGCAAGAGTGAGTGCAGGACAGGAAGCATAGTGGAGTGGGGTCACTGCTGACAAGCAAGCAGAGCCCAGCCCCTCGCATACAAATGGGGTGATTACAAAGGAAGGGATTTGGTGGTGGACATCATCTTTTTATGCCCCCCCTCACTCTCAGAAGGGGTTACATTTTGGGGAGCAGTGTCAAAAGGGGCATTAGGGTGCATTATTAAGGGGTGCCAGGAGACACAGTCCTCCATTCTATAGGCTCATCAAAAACCAACAAGAACAACAGGTAATTCAGCAAGTAGATTTAAAGCCTCTCTGTGGATTTATGTTCATACTGCTCCCTCTAGTAATGTTACAAGGCAACTGCAGTTTAATCACTGGATTGAGAAAGGGGCCGTCCTATGCAAATAATCTCCTCCCATGATTACTTCTGTGAGCTTCCGTTGTGATACAATGATAGGACCTTCAACATATGCTCTTCAGCAGATTTGTAAAGTTATCAAATTGCCTTAGGCTAAGGATTGTTCCACTTGAAGGCCCTCAGATAAGTACCCCACCCTCACTTAGCAGGGTACTGAATTACATGCAGTAATCCTCTATACAGAACATGGGCGTTGGTGGGCCTACTCTAAAGGCTGTGTGTTAAGACTGGGATGTTTAAAATCCCATAGCACAGCAGCCATAGGTCCAGGTTATAGCAGAGGGTGGGAGTAGAAAGAGAGTGTGAGTCAGGTGATAGGGGTGGAGCAAGAAGAACAGGCAGAGAGCGACCCATATAGAGAGAGGAGGTATAGACAGATAATAGCAGGGGTGGTTGGAGAAGTTAGAGGAGGAAGGGGGACATTGAGGGAGCATGGTGGGAGACCAAGAGTGGGTGGAGTCACAGAGTAAAGGCAGTGCCAGGATGCAGGAGAAGAAGCGGTGTAGGCCAGAGAGCAAGAGTGAGTGCAGGACAGGAAGCATAGTGGAGTGGGGTCACTGCTGACAAGCAAGCAGAGCCCAGCCCCTCGCATACAAATGGGGTGATTACAAAGGAAGGGATTTGGTGGTGGACATCATCTTTTCATGCCCCCCCTCACTCTCAGAAGGGGTCAAATTTTGGGGAGCAGTGTCAAAAGGGGCATTAGGGTGCATTATTAAGGGGTGCCAGGAGACACAGTCCTCCATTCTAAAGGCTCATCAAAAACCAACAAGAACAAAAGGTAATTCAGCAAGTAGATTTAAAGCCTGTCTGTGGATTTATGTTCAACTGCTCCCTCTAGTAATGTTACATGGCAACTGCAGTTTAATCACTGGATTGAGAAAGGGGCCGTCCTATGCAAATAATCTCCTCCCATGATTACTTCTGTGAGCTTCCGTTGTGATACAATGATAGGACCTTCAACATATGCTCTTCAGCAGATTTGTAAAGTTATCAAATTCCCTTAGGCTAAGGATTGTTCCACTTGAAGGCCCTCAGATAAGTACCCCACCCTCACTTAGCAGGGTACTGAATTACATGCAGTAATCCTCTATACAGAACATGGCCGTTCGTGGGCCTACTGTAAAGGCTGTATGCTAAGACTGGATGTTTAAAATCCCATAGCACAGCAGCCATAGGTCCAGGTTATAGCAGAGGGTGGGAGTAGAAAGAGAGTGTTGGTCAGGTGGTAGGGGTGGAGCAAGAAGAACAGGCAGAGAGAGACCCATATAGAGAGAGGAGGTATAGACAGATAATAGCAGGGGTGGTTGGAGAACTTAGAGGATGAAGGGGGACATTGAGGGAGCATGGTGGGAGACCAAGAGTGGGTGGAGTCACAGAGGAAAGGCAGTGCCAGGATGCAGGAGAAGAAGCGGTGTAGGCCAGAGAGCAAGAGTGAGTGCAGGACAGGAAGCATAGTGGAGTGGGGTCACTGCTGACAAGCAAGCAGAGCCCACCCCCTCACATGCAAATGGGGTGATAACAAAGGAAGGGATTTGGTGGTGGACATCATCTTTTTATGCCCCCCCTCACTCTCAGAAGGGGTTACATTTTGGGGAGCAGTGTCAAAAGGGGCATTAGGGTGCATTATTAAGGGGTGCCAGGAGACACAGTCCTCCATTCTATAGGGTCATCAAAAACCAACAAGAACAACAGGTAATTCAGCAAGTAGATTTAAAGCCTCTCTGTGGATTTATGTTCATACTGCTCCCTCTAGTAATGTTACAAGGCAACTGCAGTTTAATCACTGGATTGAGAAAGGGGCCGTCCTATGCAAATAATCTCCTCCCATGATTACTTCTGTGAGCTTCCGTTGTGATACAATGATAGGACCTTCAACATATGCTCTTCAGCAGATTTGTAAAGTTATCAAATTGCCTTAGGCTAAGGATTGTTCCACTTGAAGGCCCTCAGATAAGTACCCCACCCTCACTTAGCAGGGTACTGAATTACATGCAGTAATCCTCTATACAGAACATGGGCGTTCGTGGGCCTACTGTAGAGGCTGTGTGCTAAGACTGGGATGTTTAAAATCCCATAGCACAGCAGCCATAGGTCCAGGTTATAGCAGAGGGTGGGAGTAGAAAGAGAGTGTGAGTCAGGTGGTAGGGGTGGAGCAAGAAGGACAGGCAGAGAGAGACCCATATAGAGAGAGGAGATATAGACAGATTATAGCAGGGGTGGTTGGAGAACTTAGAGGAGGAAGGGGGACATTGAGGGAGCATGGTGGGAGACTAAGAGTGGGTGGAGTCACAGAGGAAAGGCAGTGCCAGGATGCAGGAGAAGAAGTGGTGTAGGCCAGAGAGCAAGAGTGAGTGCAGGACAGGATGCATGGTGGAGTGGGGTCACTGCTGACAAGCAAGCAGAGCCCAGCCCCTCGCATACAAATGGGGTGATTACAAAGGAAGGGATTTGGTGGTGGACATCATCTTTTTATGCCCCCCCTCACTCTCAGAAGGGGTCAAATTTTGGGGAGCAGTGTCAAAAGGGGCATTAGGGTGCATTATTAAGGGGTGCCAGGAGACACAGTCCTCCATTCTAAAGGCTCATCAAAAACCAACAAGAACAAAAGGTAATTCAGCAAGTAGATTTAAAGCCTCTCTGTGGATTTATGTTCAACTGCTCCCTCTAGTAATGTTACATGGCAACTGCAGTTTAATCACTGGATTGAGAAAGGGGCCGTCCTATGCAAATAATCTCCTCCCATGATTACTTCTGTGAGCTTCCGTTGTGATACAATGATAGGACCTTCAACATATGCTCTTCAGCAGATTTGTAAAGTTATCAAATTGCCTTAGGCTAAGGATTGTTCCACTTGAAGGCCCTCAGATAAGTACCCCACCCTCACTTAGCAGGGTACTGAATTACATGCAGTAATCCTCTATACAGAACATGGGCGTTTGTGGGCCTACTGTAAAGGCTGTATGCTAAGACTGGGATGTTTAAAATCCCATAGCACAGCAGCCATAGGTCCAGGTTATAGCAGAGGGTGGGAGTAGAAAGAGAGTGTGAGTCAGGTGGTAGGGGTGGAGCAAGAAGGACAGGCAGAGAGAGACCCATATAGAGAGAGGAGGTATAGACAGATAATAGCAGGGGTGGTTGGGGAACTTAGAGGAGGAAGGGGGACATTGAGGGAGCATGGTGGGAGACCAAGAGTGGGTGGAGTCACAGAGGAAAGGCAGTGCCAGGATGCAGGAGAAGAAGTGGTGTAGGCCAGAGAGCAAGAGTGAGTGCAGGACAGGATGCATGGTGGAGTGGGGTCACTGCTGACAAGCAAGCAGAGCCCAGCCCCTCGCATACAAATGGGGTGATTACAAAGGAAGGGATTTGGTGGTGGACATCATCTTTTTATGCCCCCCCTCACTCTCAGAAGGGGTCAAATTTTGGGGAGCAGTGTCAAAAGGGGCATTAGGGTGCATTATTAAGGGGTGCCAGGAGACACAGTCCTCCATTCTAAAGGCTCATCAAAAACCAACAAGAACAAAAGGTAATTCAGCAAGTAGATTTAAAGCCTCTCTGTGGATTTATGTTCAACTGCTCCCTCTAGTAATGTTACATGGCAACTGCAGTTTAATCACTGGATTGAGAAAGGGGCCGTCCTATGCAAATAATCTCCTCCCATGATTACTTCTGTGAGCTTCCGTTGTGATACAATGATAGGACCTTCAACATATGCTCTTCAGCAGATTTGTAAAGTTATCAAATTGCCTTAGGCTAAGGATTGTTCCACTTGAAGGCCCTCAGATAAGTACCCCACCCTCACTTAGCAGGGTACTGAATTACATGCAGTAATCCTCTATACAGAACATGGCCGTTCGTGGGCCTACTGTAAAGGCTGTATGCTAAGACTGGGATGTTTAAAATCCCATAGCACAGCAGCCATAGGTCCAGGTTATAGCAAAGGGTGGGAGTAGAAAGAGAGTGTGAGTCAGGTGATAGGGGTGGAGCAAGAAGAACAGGCAGAGAGCGACCCATATAGAGAGAGGAGGTATAGACAGATAATAGCAGGGGTGGTTGGAGAACTTAGAGGAGGAAGGGGGACATTGAGGGAGCATGGTGGGAGACCAAGAGTGGGTGGAGTCACAGAGGAAAGGCAGTGCCAGGATGCAGGAGAAGAAGCGGTGTAGGCCAGAGAGCAAGAGTGAGTGCAGGACAGGAAGCATAGTGGAGTGGGGTCACTGCTGACAAGCAAGCAGAGCCCACCCCCTCACATGCAAATGGGGTGATTACAAAGGAAGGGATTTGGTGGTGGACATCATCTTTTTATGCCCCCCCTCACTCTCAGAAGGGGTTACATTTTGGGGAGCAGTGTCAAAAGGGGCATTAGGGTGCATTATTAAGGGGTGCCAGGAGACACAGTCCTCCATTCTATAGGCTCATCAAAAACCAACAAGAACAACAGGTAATTCAGCAAGTAGATTTAAAGCCTCTCTGTGGATTTATGTTCATACTGCTCCCTCTAGTAATGTTACAAGGCAACTGCAGTTTAATCACTGGATTGAGAAAGGGGCCGTCCTATGCAAATAATCTCCTCCCATGATTACTTCTGTGAGCTTCCGTTGTGATACAATGATAGGACCTTCAACATATGCTCTTCAGCAGATTTGTAAAGTTATCAAATTGCCTTAGGCTAAGGATTGTTCCACTTGAAGGCCCTCAGATAAGTACCCCACCCTCACTTAGCAGGGTACTGAATTACATGCAGTAATCCTCTATACAGAACATGGGCGTTTGTGGGCCTACTGTAAAGGCTGTATGCTAAGACTGGGATGTTTAAAATCCCATAGCACAGCAGCCATAGGTCCAGGTTATAGCAGAGGGTGGGAGTAGAAAGAGAGTGTGAGTCAGGTGGTAGGGGTGGAGCAAGAAGGACAGGCAGAGAGAGACCCATATAGAGAGAGGAGGTATAGACAGATAATAGCAGGGGTGGTTGGAGAACTTAGAGGAGGAAGGGGGACATTGAGGGAGCATGGTGGGAGACCAAGAGTGGGTGGAGTCACAGAGGAAAGGCAGTGCCAGGATGCAGGTGAAGAAGTGGTGTAGGCCAGAGAGCAAGAGTGAGTGCAGGACAGGATGCATGGTGGAGTGGGGTCACTGCTGACAAGCAAGCAGAGCCCAGCCCCTCGCATACAAATGGGGTGATTACAAAGGAAGGGATTTGGTGGTGGACATCATCTTTTTATGCCCCCCCTCACTCTCAGAAGGGGTCAAATTTTGGGGAGCAGTGTCAAAAGGGGCATTAGGGTGCATTATTAAGGGGTGCCAGGAGACACAGTCCTCCATTCTAAAGGCTCATCAAAAACCAACAAGAACAAAAGGTAATTCAGCAAGTAGATTTAAAGCCTCTCTGTGGATTTATGTTCAACTGCTCCCTCTAGTAATGTTACATGGGAACTGCAGTTTAATCACTGGATTGAGAAAGGGGCCGTCCTATGCAAATAATCTCCTCCCATGATTACTTCTGTGAGCTTCCGTTGTGATACAATGATAGGACCTTCAACATATGCTCTTCAGCAGATTTGTAAAGTTATCAAATTGCCTTAGGCTAAGGATTGTTCCACTTGAAGGCCCTCAGATAAGTACCCCACCCTCACTTAGCAGGGTACTGAATTACATGCAGTAATCCTCTATACAGAACATGGCCGTTCGTGGGCCTACTGTAAAGGCTGTATGCTAAGACTGGGATGTTTAAAATCCCATAGCACAGCAGCCATAGGTCCAGGTTATAGGAGAGGGTGGGAGTAGAAAGAGAGTGTGAGTCAGGTGATAGGGGTGGAGCAAGAAGAACAGGCAGAGAGCGACCCATATAGAGAGAGGAGGTATAAACAGATAATAGCAGGGGTGGTTGGAGAACTTAGAGGAGGAAGGGGGACATTGAGGGAGCATGGTGGGAGACCAAGAGTGGGTGGAGTCACAGAGGAAAGGCAGTGCCAGGATGCAGGAGAAGAAGCGGTGTAGGCCAGAGAGCAAGAGTGAGTGCAGGACAGGAAGCATAGTGGAGTGGGGTCACTGCTGACAAGCAAGCAGAGCGCACCCCCTCACATGCAAATGGGGTGATTACAAAGGAAGGGATTTGGTGGTGGACATCATCTTTTTATGCCCCCCCTCACTCTCAGAAGGGGTTACATTTTGGGGAGCAGTGTCAAAAGGGGCATTAGGGCGCATTATTAAGGGGTGCCAGGAGACACAGTCCTCCATTCTATAGGCTCATCAAAAACCAACAAGAACAACAGGTAATTCAGCAAGTAGATTTAAAGCCTCTCTGTGGATTTATGTTCATACTGCTCCCTCTCGTAATGTTACAATGCAACTGCAGTTTAATCACTGGATTGAGAAAGGGGCCGTCCTATGCAAATAATCTCCTCCCATGATTACTTCTGTGAGCTTCCGTTGTGATACAATGATAGGACCTTCAACATATGCTCTTCAGCAGATTTGTAAAGTTATCAAATTGCCTTAGGCTAAGGATTGTTCCACTTGAAGGCCCTCAGATAAGTACCCCACCCTCACTTAGCAGGGTACTGAATTACATGCAGTAATCCTCTATACAGAACATGGCCATTTGTGGGCCTACTGTAAAGGCTGTATGTTAAGACTGGGATGTTTAAAATCCCATAGCACAGCAGCAATAGGTCCAGGTTATAGCAGAGGGTGGGAGTAGAAAGAGAGTGTGAGTCAGGTGGTAGGGGTGGAGCAAGAAGAACAGACAGAGAGAGACCCATATAGAGAGAGGAGGTATAGACAGATAATAGCAGGGGTGGTTGGAGAACTTAGAGGAGGAAGGGGGACATTGAGGGAGCATGGTGGGAGACCAAGAGTGGGTGGAGTCACAGAGGAAAGGCAGTGCCAGGATGCAGGAGAAGAAGCGGTGTAGGCCAGAGAGCAAGAGTGAGTGCAGGACAGGAAGCATAGTGGAGTGGGGTCACTGCTGACAAGCAAGCAGAGCCCACCCCCTCACATGCAAATGGGGTGATTACAAAGGAAGGGATTTGGTGGTGGACATCATCTTTTTATGCCCCCCCTCACTCTCAGAAGGGGTTACATTTTGGGGAGCAGTGTCAAAAGGGGCATTAGGGTGCATTATTAAGGGGTGCCAGGAGACACAGTCCTCCATTCTATAGGCTCATCAACAACCAACAAGAACAACAGGTAATTCAGCAAGTAGATTTAAAGCCTCTCTGTGGATTTATGTTCATACTGCTCCCTCTAGTAATGTTACAAGGCAACTGCAGTTTAATCACTGGATTGAGAAAGGGGCCGTCCTATGCAAATAATCTCCTCCCATGATTACTTCTGTGAGCTTCCGTTGTGATACAATGATAGGACCTTCAACATATGCTCTTCAGCAGATTTGTAAAGTTATCAAATTGCCTTAGGCTAAGGATTGTTCCACTTGAAGGCCCTCAGATAAGTACCCCACCCTCACTTAGCAGGGTACTGAATTACATGCAGTAATCCTCTATACAGAACATGGGCGTTTGTGGGCCTATTGTAAAGGCTGTATGCTAAGACGGGGATGTTTAAAATCCTATAGCACAGCAGCCATAGGTCCAGGTTATAGCAGAGGGTGGGAGTAGAAAGAGAGTGTGAGTCAGGTGATAGGGGTGGAGCAAGAAGAACAGGCAGAGAGCGACCCATATAGAGAGAGGAGGTATAGACAGATAACAGCAGGGGTGGTTGGAGAACTTAGAGGAGGAAGGGGGACATTGAGGGAGCATTGTGGGAGACCAAGAGTGGGTGGAGTCACAGAGGAAAGGCAGTGCCAGGATGCAGGAGAAGAAATGGTGTAGGCCAGAGAGCAAGAGTGAGTGCAGGACAGGAAGCATAGTGGAGTGGGGTCACTGCTGACAAGCAAGCAGAGCCCAGCCCCTCGCATACAAATGGGGTGATTACAAAGGAAGGGATTTGGTGGTGGACATCATCTTTTTATGCCCCCCCTCACTCTCAGAAGGGGTTACATTTTGGGGAGCAGTGTCAAAAGGGGCATTAGGGTGCATTATTAAGGGGTGCCAGGAGACACAGTCCTCCATTCTAAAGGCTCATCAAAAACCAACAAGAACAAAAGGTAATTCAGCAAGTAGATTTAAAGCCTCTCTGTGGATTTATGTTCAACTGCTCCCTCTAGTAATGTTACATGGCAACTGCAGTTTAATCACTGGATTGAGAAAGGGGCCGTCCTATGCAAATAATCTCCTCCCATGATTACTTCTGTGAGCTTCCGTTGTGATACAATGATAGGACCTTCAACATATGCTCTTCAGCAGATTTGTAAAGTTATCAAATTGCCTTAGGCTAAGGATTGTTCCACTTGAAGGCCCTCAGATAAGTACCCCACCCTCACTTAGCAGGGTACTGAATTACATGCAGTAATCCTCTATACAGAACATGGGCGTTTGTGGGCATACTGTAAAGGCTGTATGCCAAGACTGGGATGTTTAAAATCCCATAGCATAGCAGCCATAGGTCCAGGTTATAGCAGAGGGTGGGAGTAGAAAGAGAGTGTGAGTCAGTGGTAGGGGTGGAGCAAGAAGGACAGGCAGAGAGAGACCCATATAGAGAGAGGAGGTATAGACAGATAATAGCAGGGGTGGTTGGAGAACTTAGAGGGGGAAGGGGGACATTGAGGGAGCATGGTGGGAGACCAAGAGTGGGTGGAGTCACAGAGGAAAGGCAGTGCCAGGATGCAGGAGAAGAAGCGGTGTAGGCCAGAGAGCAAGAGTGAGTGCAGGACAGGAAGCATAGTGGAGTGGGGTCACTGCTGACAAGCAAGCAGAGCCCAGCCCCTCGCATACAAATGGGGTGATTACAAAGGAAGGGATTTGGTGGTGGACATCATCTTTTTATGCCCCCCCTCACTCTCAGAAGGGGTTACATTTTGGGGAGCAGTGTCAAAAGGGGCATTAGGGTGCATTATTAAGGGGTGCCAGGAGACACAGTCCTCCATTCTATAGGCTCATCAAAAACCAACAAGAACAACAGGTAATTCAGCAAGTAGATTTAAAGCCTCTCTGTGGATTTATGTTCATACTGCTCCCTCTAGTAATGTTACAAGGCAACTGCAGTTTAATCACTGGATTGAGAAAGGGGCCGTCCTATGCAAATAATCTCCTCCCATGATTACTTCTGTGAGCTTCCGTTGTGATACAATGATAGGACCTTCAACATATGCTCTTCAGCAGATTTGTAAAGTTATCAAATTGCCTTAGGCTAAGGATTGTTCCACTTGAAGGCCCTCAGATAAGTACCCCACCCTCACTTAGCACGGTACTGAATTACATGCAGTAATCCTCTATACAGAACATGGGCGTTGGTGGGCCTACTCTAAAGGCTGTGTGTTAAGACTGGGATGTTTAAAATCCCATAGCACAGTAGCCATAGGTCCAGGTTATAGCAGAGGGTGGGAGTAGAAAGAGAGTGTGATTCAGGTGGTAGGGGTGGAGTAAGAAGGACAGGCAGAGAGAGACTCATATAGAGAGAGGAGGTATAGACAGATAATAGCAGGGGTGGTTGGAGAACTTAGAGGAGGAAGGGGGACCAAGAGTGGGTGGAGTCACAGAGGAAAGGCAGTGCCAGGATGCAGGAGAAGAAGTGGTGTAGGCCAGAGAGCAAGAGTGAGTGCAGGACAGGAAGCATAGTGGAGTGGGGTCACTGCTGACAAGCAAGCAGAGCCCAGCCCCTCGCATACAAATGTGGTGATTACAAAGGAAGGGATTTGGTGGTGGACATCATCTTTTTATGCCCCCCTCACTCTCAGAAGGGGTCAAATTTTGGGGAGCAGTGTCAAAAGGGGCATTAGGGTGCATTATTAAGGGGTGCCAGGAGACACAGTCCTCCATTCTAAAGGCTCATCAAAAACCAACAAGAACAAAAGGTAATTCAGCAAGTAGATTTAAAGCCTCTCTGTGGATTTATGTTCAACTGCTCCCTCTAGTAATGTTACATGGCAACTGCAGTTTAATCACTGGATTGAGAAAGGGGCCGTCCTATGCAAATAATCTCCTCCCATGATTACTTCTGTGAGCTTCCGTTGTGATACAATGATAGGACCTTCAACATATGCTCTTCAGCAGATTTGTAAAGTTATCAAATTCCCTTAGGCTAAGGATTGTTCCACTTGAAGGCCCTCAGATAAGTACCCCACCCTCACTTAGCAGGGTACTGAATTACATGCAGTAATCCTCTATACAGAACATGGCCGTTCGTGGGCCTACTGTAAAGGCTGTATGCTAAGACTGGGATGTTTAAAATCCCATAGCACAGCAGCCATATGTCCAGGTTATAGCAGAGGGTGGGAGTAGAAAGAGAGTGTTGGTCAGGTGGTAGGGGTGGAGCAAGAAGAACAGGCAGAGAGAGACCCATATAGAGAGAGGAGGTATAGACAGATAATAGCAGGGGTGGTTGGAGAACTTAGAGGAGGAAGGGGGACATTGAGGGAGCATGGTGGGAGACCAAGAGTGGGTGGAGTCACAGAGGAAAGGCAGTGCCAGGATGCAGGAGAAGAAGCGGTGTAGGCCAGAGAGCAAGAGTGAGTGCAGGACAGGAAGCATAGTGGAGTGGGGTCACTGCTGACAAGCAAGCAGAGCCCACCCCCTCACATGCAAATGGGGTGATTACAAAGGAAGGGATTTGGTGGTGGACATCATCTTTTTATGCCCCCCCTCACTCTCAGAAGGGGTTACATTTTGGGGAGCAGTGTCAAAAGGGGCATTAGGGTGCATTATTAAGGGGTGCCAGGAGACACAGTCCTCCATTCTATAGGCTCATCAAAAACCAACAAGAACAACAGGTAATTCAGCAAGTAGATTTAAAGCCTCTCTGTGGATTTATGTTCATACTGCTCCCTCTAGTAATGTTACAAGGCAACTGCAGTTTAATCACTGGATTGAGAAAGGGGCCGTCCTATGCAAATAATCTCCTCCCATGATTACTTCTGTGAGCTTCCGTTGTGATACAATGATAGGACCTTCAACATATGCTCTTCAGCAGATTTGTAAAGTTATCAAATTGCCTTAGGCTAAGGATTGTTCCACTTGAAGGCCCTCAGATAAGTACCCCACCCTCACTTAGCAGGGTACTGAATTACATGCAGTAATCCTCTATACAGAACATGGGCGTTTGTGGGCCTACTGTAAAGGCTGTATGCTAAGACTGGGATGTTTAAAATCCCATAGCACAGCAGCCATAGGTCCAGGTTATAGCAGAGGGTGGGAGTAGAAAGAGAGTGTGAGTCAGGTGATAGGGGTGGAGCAAGAAGAACAGGCAGAGAGCCACCCATATAGAGAGAGGAGGTATAGACAGATAATAGCAGGGGTGGTTGGAGAACTTAGAGGAGGAAGGGGGACATTGAGGGAGCATGGTGGGAGACCAAGAGTGGGTGGAGTCACAGAGGAAAGGCAGTGCCAGGATGCAGGAGAAGAAGCGGTGTAGGCCAGAGAGCAAGAGTGAGTGCAGGACAGGAAGCATAGTGGAGTGGGGTCACTGCTGACAAGCAAGCAGAGCCCACCCCCTCACATGCAAATGGGGTGATTACAAAGGAAGGGATTTGGTGGTGGACATCATCTTTTTATGCCCCCCCTCACTCTCAGAAGGGGTTACATTTTGGGGAGCAGTGTCAAAAGGGGCATTAGGGCGCATTATTAAGGGGTGCCAGGAGACACAGTCCTCCATTCTATAGGCTCATCAAAAACCAACAAGAACAACAGGTAATTCAGCAAGTAGATTTAAAGCCTCTCTGTGGATTTATGTTCATACTGCTCCCTCTAGTAATGTTACAATGCAACTGCAGTTTAATCACTGGATTGAGAAAGGGGCCGTCCTATGCAAATAATCTCCTCCCATGATTACTTCTGTGAGCTTCCGTTGTGATACAATGATAGGACCTTCAACATATGCTCTTCAGCAGATTTGTAAAGTTATCAAATTGCCTTAGGCTAAGGATTGTTCCACTTGAAGGCCCTCAGATAAGTACCCCACCCTCACTTAGCAGGGTACTGAATTACATGCAGTAATCCTCTATACAGAACATGGGCGTTTGTGGGCATACTGTAAAGGCTGTATGCCAAGACTGGGATGTTTAAAATCCCATAGCATAGCAGCCATAGGTCCAGGTTATAGCAAAGGGTGGGAGTAGAAAGAGAGTGTGAGTCAGTGGTAGGGGTGGAGCAAGAAGGACAGGCAGAGAGAGACCCATATAGAGAGAGGAGGTATAGACAGATAATAGCAGGGGTGGTTGGAGAACTTAGAGGGGGAAGGGGGACATTGAGGGAGCATGGTGGGAGACCAAGAGTGGGTGGAGTCACAGAGGAAAGGCAGTGCCAGGATGCAGGAGAAGAAGCGGTGTAGGCCAGAGAGCAAGAGTGAGTGCAGGACAGGAAGCATAGTGGAGTGGGGTCACTGCTGACAAGCAAGCAGAGCCCAGCCCCTCGCATACAAATGGGGTGATTACAAAGGAAGGGATTTGGTGGTGGACATAATCTTTTTATGCCCCCCCTCACTCTCAGAAGGGGTTACATTTTGGGGAGCAGTGTCAAAAGGGGCATTAGGGTGCATTATTAAGGGGTGCCAGGAGACACAGTCCTCCATTCTATAGGCTCATCAAAAACCAACAAGAACAACAGGTAATTCAGCAAGTAGATTTAAAGCCTCTCTGTGGATTTATGTTCATACTGCTCCCTCTAGTAATGTTACAAGGCAACTGCAGTTTAATCACTGGATTGAGAAAGGGGCCGTCCTATGCAAATAATCTCCTCCCATGATTACTTCTGTGAGCTTCCGTTGTGATACAATGATAGGACCTTCAACATATGCTCTTCAGCAGATTTGTAAAGTTATCAAATTGCCTTAGGCTAAGGATTGTTCCACTTGAAGGCCCTCAGATAAGTACCCCACCCTCACTTAGCACGGTACTGAATTACATGCAGTAATCCTCTATACAGAACATGGGCGTTGGTGGGCCTACTCTAAAGGCTGTGTGTTAAGACTGGGATGTTTAAAATCCCATAGCACAGTAGCCATAGGTCCAGGTTATAGCAGAGGGTGGGAGTAGAAAGAGAGTGTGATTCAGGTGGTAGGGGTGGAGTAAGAAGGACAGGCAGAGAGAGACTCATATAGAGAGAGGAGGTATAGACAGATAATAGCAGGGGTGGTTGGAGAACTTAGAGGAGGAAGGGGGACATTGAGGGAGCATGGTGGGAGACCAAGAGTGGGTGGAGTCACAGAGGAAAGGCAGTGCCAGGATGCAGGAGAAGAAGTGGTGTAGGCCAGAGAGCAAGAGTGAGTGCAGGACAGGAAGCATAGTGGAGTGGGGTCACTGCTGACAAGCAAGCAGAGCCCAGCCCCTCGCATACAAATGTGGTGATTACAAAGGAAGGGATTTGGTGGTGGACATCATCTTTTTATGCCCCCCTCACTCTCAGAAGGGGTCAAATTTTGGGGAGCAGTGTCAAAAGGGGCATTAGGGTGCATTATTAAGGGGTGCCAGGAGACACAGTCCTCCATTCTAAAGGCTCATCAAAAACCAACAAGAACAAAAGGTAATTCAGCAAGTAGATTTAAAGCCTCTCTGTGGATTTATGTTCAACTGCTCCCTCTAGTAATGTTACATGGCAACTGCAGTTTAATCACTGGATTGAGAAAGGGGCCGTCCTATGCAAATAATCTCCTCCCATGATTACTTCTGTGAGCTTCCGTTGTGATACAATGATAGGACCTTCAACATATGCTCTTCAGCAGATTTGTAAAGTTATCAAATTCCCTTAGGCTAAGGATTGTTCCACTTGAAGGCCCTCAGATAAGTACCCCACCCTCACTTAGCAGGGTACTGAATTACATGCAGTAATCCTCTATACAGAACATGGCCGTTCGTGGGCCTACTGTAAAGGCTGTATGCTAAGACTGGGATGTTTAAAATCCCATAGCACAGCAGCCATATGTCCAGGTTATAGCAGAGGGTGGGAGTAGAAAGAGAGTGTTGGTCAGGTGGTAGGGGTGGAGCAAGAAGAACAGGCAGAGAGAGACCCATATAGAGAGAGGAGGTATAGACAGATAATAGCAGGGGTGGTTGGAGAACTTAGAGGAGGAAGGGGGACATTGAGGGAGCATGGTGGGAGACCAAGAGTGGGTGGAGTCACAGAGGAAAGGCAGTGCCAGGATGCAGGAGAAGAAGCGGTGTAGGCCAGAGAGCAAGAGTGAGTGCAGGACAGGAAGCATAGTGGAGTGGGGTCACTGCTGACAAGCAAGCAGAGCCCACCCCCTCACATGCAAATGGGGTGATTACAAAGGAAGGGATTTGGTGGTGGACATCATCTTTTTATGCCCCCCCTCACTCTCAGAAGGGGTTACATTTTGGGGAGCAGTGTCAAAAGGGGCATTAGGGTGCATTATTAAGGGGTGCCAGGAGACACAGTCCTCCATTCTATAGGCTCATCAAAAACCAACAAGAACAACAGGTAATTCAGCAAGTAGATTTAAAGCCTCTCTGTGGATTTATGTTCATACTGCTCCCTCTAGTAATGTTACAAGGCAACTGCAGTTTAATCACTGGATTTAGAAAGGGGCCGTCCTATGCAAATAATCTCCTCCCATGATTACTTCTGTGAGCTTCCGTTGTGATACAATGATAGGACCTTCAACATATGCTCTTCAGCAGATTTGTAAAGTTATCAAATTGCCTTAGGCTAAGGATTGTTCCACTTGAAGGCCCTCAGATAAGTACCCCACCCTCACTTAGCAGGGTACTGAATTACATGCAGTAATCCTCTATACAGAACATGGGCGTTTGTGGGCCTACTGTAAAGGCTGTATGCTAAGACTGGGATGTTTAAAATCCCATAGCACAGCAGCCATAGGTCCAGGTTATAGCAGAGGGTGGGAGTAGAAAGAGAGTGTGAGTCAGGTGATAGGGGTGGAGCAAGAAGAACAGGCAGAGAGCCACCCATATAGAGAGAGGAGGTATAGACAGATAATAGCAGGGGTGGTTGGAGAACTTAGAGGAGGAAGGGGGACATTGAGGGAGCATGGTGGGAGACCAAGAGTGGGTGGAGTCACAGAGGAAAGGCAGTGCCAGGATGCAGGAGAAGAAGCGGTGTAGGCCAGAGAGCAAGAGTGAGTGCAGGACAGGAAGCATAGTGGAGTGGGGTCACTGCTGACAAGCAAGCAGAGCCCACCCCCTCACATGCAAATGGGGTGATTACAAAGGAAGGGATTTGGTGGTGGACATCATCTTTTTATGCCCCCCCTCACTCTCAGAAGGGGTTACATTTTGGGGAGCAGTGTCAAAAGGGGCATTAGGGCGCATTATTAAGGGGTGCCAGGAGACACAGTCCTCCATTCTATAGGCTCATCAAAAACCAACAAGAACAACAGGTAATTCAGCAAGTAGATTTAAAGCCTCTCTGTGGATTTATGTTCATACTGCTCCCTCTAGTAATGTTACAATGCAACTGCAGTTTAATCACTGGATTGAGAAAGGGGCCGTCCTATGCAAATAATCTCCTCCCATGATTACTTCTGTGAGCTTCCGTTGTGATACAATGATAGGACCTTCAACATATGCTCTTCAGCAGATTTGTAAAGTTATCAAATTGCCTTAGGCTAAGGATTGTTCCACTTGAAGGCCCTCAGATAAGTACCCCACCCTCACTTAGCAGGGTACTGAATTACATGCAGTAATCCTCTATACAGAACATGGGCGTTTGTGGGCATACTGTAAAGGCTGTATGCCAAGACTGGGATGTTTAAAATCCCATAGCATAGCAGCCATAGGTCCAGGTTATAGCAGAGGGTGGGAGTAGAAAGAGAGTGTGAGTCAGTGGTAGGGGTGGAGCAAGAAGGACAGGCAGAGAGAGACCCATATAGAGAGAGGAGGTATAGACAGATAATAGCAGGGGTGGTTGGAGAACTTAGAGGGGGAAGGGGGACATTGAGGGAGCATGGTGGGAGACCAAGAGTGGGTGGAGTCACAGAGGAAAGGCAGTGCCAGGATGCAGGAGAAGAAGCGGTGTAGGCCAGAGAGCAAGAGTGAGTGCAGGACAGGAAGCATAGTGGAGTGGGGTCACTGCTGACAAGCAAGCAGAGCCCAGCCCCTCGCATACAAATGGGGTGATTACAAAGGAAGGGATTTGGTGGTGGACATCATCTTTTTATGCCCCCCCTCACTCTCAGAAGGGGTTACATTTTGGGGAGCAGTGTCAAAAGGGGCATTAGGGTGCATTATTAAGGGGTGCCAGGAGACACAGTCCTCCATTCTATAGGCTCATCAAAAACCAACAAGAACAACAGGTAATTCAGCAAGTAGATTTAAAGCCTCTCTGTGGATTTATGTTCATACTGCTCCCTCTAGTAATGTTACAAGGCAACTGCAGTTTAATCACTGGATTGAGAAAGGGGCCGTCCTATGCAAATAATCTCCTCCCATGATTACTTCTGTGAGCTTCCGTTGTGATACAATGATAGGACCTTCAACATATGCTCTTCAGCAGATTTGTAAAGTTATCAAATTGCCTTAGGCTAAGGATTGTTCCACTTGAAGGCCCTCAGATAAGTACCCCACCCTCACTTAGCACGGTACTGAATTACATGCAGTAATCCTCTATACAGAACATGGGCGTTGGTGGGCCTACTCTAAAGGCTGTGTGTTAAGACTGGGATGTTTAAAATCCCATAGCACAGTAGCCATAGGTCCAGGTTATAGCAGAGGGTGGGAGTAGAAAGAGAGTGTGATTCAGGTGGTAGGGGTGGAGTAAGAAGGACAGGCAGAGAGAGACTCATATAGAGAGAGGAGGTATAGACAGATAATAGCAGGGGTGGTTGGAGAACTTAGAGGAGGAAGGGGGACGTTGAGGGAGCATGGTGGGAGACCAAGAGTGGGTGGAGTCACAGAGGAAAGGCAGTGCCAGGATGCAGGAGAAGAAGTGGTGTAGGCCAGAGAGCAAGAGTGAGTGCAGGACAGGAAGCATAGTGGAGTGGGGTCACTGCTGACAAGCAAGCAGAGCCCAGCCCCTCGCATACAAATGGGGTGATTACAAAGGAAGGGATTTGGTGGTGGACATCATCTTTTTATGCCCCCCTCACTCTCAGAAGGGGTCAAATTTTGGGGAGCAGTGTCAAAAGGGGCATTAGGGTGCATTATTAAGGGGTGCCAGGAGACACAGTCCTCCATTCTAAAGGCTCATCAAAAACCAACAAGAACAAAAGGTAATTCAGCAAGTAGATTTAAAGCCTCTCTGTGGATTTATGTTCAACTGCTCCCTCTAGTAATGTTACATGGCAACTGCAGTTTAATCACTGGATTGAGAAAGGGGCCGTCCTATGCAAATAATCTCCTCCCATGATTACTTCTGTGAGCTTCCGTTGTGATACAATGATAGGACCTTCAACATATGCTCTTCAGCAGATTTGTAAAGTTATCAAATTCCCTTAGGCTAAGGATTGTTCCACTTGAAGGCCCTCAGATAAGTACCCCACCCTCACTTAGCAGGGTACTGAATTACATGCAGTAATCCTCTATACAGAACATGGCCGTTCGTGGGCCTACTGTAAAGGCTGTATGCTAAGACTGGGATGTTTAAAATCCCATAGCACAGCAGCCATATGTCCAGGTTATAGCAGAGGGTGGGAGTAGAAAAAGAGTGTTGGTCAGGTGGTAGGGGTGGAGCAAGAAGAACAGGCAGAGAGAGACCCATATAGAGAGAGGAGGTATAGACAGATAATAGCAGGGGTGGTTGGAGAACTTAGAGGAGGAAGGGGGACATTGAGGGAGCATGGTGGGAGACCAAGAGTGGGTGGAGTCACAGAGGAAAGGCAGTGCCAGGATGCAGGAGAAGAAGCGGTGTAGGCCAGAGAGCAAGAGTGAGTGCAGGACAGGAAGCATAGTGGAGTGGGGTCACTGCTGACAAGCAAGCAGAGCCCAGCCCCTCGCATACAAATGGGGTGATTACAAAGGAAGGGATTTGGTGGTGGACATCATCTTTTTATGCCCCCCCTCACTCTCAGAAGGGGTCAAATTTTGGGGAGCAGTGTCAAAAGGGGCATTAGGGTGCATTATTAAGGGGTGCCAGGAGACACAGTCCTCCATTCTAAAGGCTCATCAAAAACCAACAAGAACAAAAGGTAATTCAGCAAGTAGATTTAAAGCCTCTCTGTGGATTTATGTTCAACTGCTCCCTCTAGTAATGTTACATGGCAACTGCAGTTTAATCACTGGATTGAGAAAGGGGCCGTCCTATGCAAATAATCTCCTCCCATGATTACTTCTGTGAGCTTCCGTTGTGATACAATGATAGGACCTTCAACATATGCT
This sequence comes from Pleurodeles waltl, assembly GCF_031143425.1. Classification (NCBI taxonomy): domain Eukaryota; kingdom Metazoa; phylum Chordata; class Amphibia; order Caudata; family Salamandridae; genus Pleurodeles; species Pleurodeles waltl. The sequence continues at coordinate 303,438,410 of NC_090437.1, read as the reverse complement.
CTTCAGCAGATTTGTAAAGTTATCAAATTGCCTTAGGCTAAGGATTGTTCCACTTGAAGGCCCTCAGATAAGTACCCCACCCTCACTTAGCAGGGTACTGAATTACATGCAGTAATCCTCTATACAGAACATGGCCGTTCGTGGGCCTACTGTAAAGGCTGTATGCTAAGACTGGGATGTTTAAAATCCCATAGCACAGCAGCCATAGGTCCAGGTTATAGCAGAGGGTGGGAGTAGAAAGAGAGTGTGAGTCAGGTGATAGGGGTGGAGCAAGAAGAACAGGCAGAGAGCGACCCATATAGAGAGAGGAGGTATAGACAGATAATAGCAGGGGTGGTTGGAGAACTTAGAGGAGGAAGGGGGACATTGAGGGAGCATGGTGGGAGACCAAGAGTGGGTGGAGTCACAGAGGAAAGGCAGTGCCAGGATGCAGGAGAAGAAGCGGTGTAGGCCAGAGAGCAAGAGTGAGTGCAGGACAGGAAGCATAGTGGAGTGGGGTCACTGCTGACAAGCAAGCAGAGCCCACCCCCTCACATGCAAATGGGGTGATTACAAAGGAAGGGATTTGGTGGTGGACATCATCTTTTTATGCCCCCCCCCTCACTCTCAGAAGGGGTTACATTTTGGGGAGCAGTGTCAAAAGGGGCATTAGCGTGCATTATTAAGGGGTGCCAGGAGACACAGTCCTCCATTCTATAGGCTCATCAAAAACCAACAAGAACAACAGGTAATTCAGCAAGTAGATTTAAAGCCTCTCTGTGGATTTATGTTCATACTGCTCCCTCTAGTAATGTTACAAGGCAACTGCAGTTTAATCACTGGATTGAGAAAGGGGCCGTCCTATGCAAATAATCTCCTCCCATGATTACTTCTGTGAGCTTCCGTTGTGATACAATGATAGGACCTTCAACATATGCTCTTCAGCAGATTTGTAAAGTTATCAAATTGCCTTAGGCTAAGGATTGTTCCACTTGAAGGCCCTCAGATAAGTACCCCACCCTCACTTAGCAGGGTACTGAATTACATGCAGTAATCCTCTATACAGAACATGGGCGTTTGTGGGCCTACTGTAAAGGCTGTATGCTAAGACTGGGATGTTTAAAATCCCATAGCACAGCAGCCATAGGTCCAGGTTATAGCAGAGGGTGGGAGTAGAAAGAGAGTGTGAGTCAGGTGGTAGGGGTGGAGCAAGAAGGACAGGCAGAGAGAGACCCATATAGAGAGAGGAGGTATAAACAGATAATAGCAGGGGTGGTTGGAGAACTTAGAGGAGGAAGGGGGACATTGAGGGAGCATGGTGGGAGACCAAGAGAGAGTGGAGTCACAGAGGAAAGGCAGTGCCAGGATGCAGGAGAAGAAGTGGTGTAGGCCAGAGAGCAAGAGTGAGTGCAGGACAGGATGCATGGTGGAGTGGGGTCACTGCTGACAAGCAAGCAGAGCCCAGCCCCTCGCATACAAATGGGGTGATTACAAAGGAAGGGATTTGGTGGTGGACATCATCTTTTTATGCCCCCCCTCACTCTCAGAAGGGGTCAAATTTTGGGGAGCAGTGTCAAAAGGGGCATTAGGGTGCATTATTAAGGGGTGCCAGGAGACACAGTCCTCCATTCTAAAGGCTCATCAAAAACCAACAAGAACAAAAGGTAATTCAGCAAGTAGATTTAAAGCCTCTCTGTGGATTTATGTTCAACTGCTCCCTCTAGTAATGTTACATGGGAACTGCAGTTTAATCACTGGATTGAGAAAGGGGCCGTCCTATGCAAATAATCTCCTCCCATGATTACTTCTGTGAGCTTCCGTTGTGATACAATGATAGGACCTTCAACATATGCTCTTCAGCAGATTTGTAAAGTTATCAAATTGCCTTAGGCTAAGGATTGTTCCACTTGAAGGCCCTCAGATAAGTACCCCACCCTCACTTAGCAGGGTACTGAATTACATGCAGTAATCCTCTATACAGAACATGGCCGTTCGTGGGCCTACTGTAAAGGCTGTATGCTAAGACTGGGATGTTTAAAATCCCATAGCACAGCAGCCATAGGTCCAGGTTATAGCAGAGGGTGGGAGTAGAAAGAGAGTGTGAGTCAGGTGATAGGGGTGGAGCAAGAAGAACAGGCAGAGAGCGACCCATATAGAGAGAGGAGGTATAAACAGATAATAGCAGGGGTGGTTGGAGAACTTAGAGGAGGAAGGGGGACATTGAGGGAGCATGGTGGGAGACCAAGAGTGGGTGGAGTCACAGAGGAAAGGCAGTGCCAGGATGCAGGAGAAGAAGCGGTGTAGGCCAGAGAGCAAGAGTGAGTGCAGGACAGGAAGCATAGTGGAGTGGGGTCACTGCTGACAAGCAAGCAGAGCGCACCCCCTCACATGCAAATGGGGTGATTACAAAGGAAGGGATTTGGTGGTGGACATCATCTTTTTATGCCCCCCCTCACTCTCAGAAGGGGTTACATTTTGGGGAGCAGTGTCAAAAGGGGCATTAGGGCCCATTATTAAGGGGTGCCAGGAGACACAGTCCTCCATTCTATAGGCTCATCAAAAACCAACAAGAACAACAGGTAATTCAGCAAGTAGATTTAAAGCCTCTCTGTGGATTTATGTTCATACTGCTCCCTCTAGTAATGTTACAAGGCAACTGCAGTTTATTCACTGGATTGAGAAAGGGGCCGTCCTATGCAAATAATCTCCTCCCATGATTACTTCTGTGAGCTTCCGTTGTGATACAATGATAGGACCTTCAACATATGCTCTTCAGCAGATTTGTAAAGTTATCAAATTGCCTTAGGCTAAGGATTGTTCCACTTGAAGGCCCTCAGATAAGTACCCCACCCTCACTTAGCAGGGTACTGAATTACATGCAGTAATCCTCTATACAGAACATGGGCGTTTGTGGGCATACTGTAAAGGCTGTATGCCAAGACTGGGATGTTTAAAATCCCATAGCATAGCAGCCATAGGTCCAGGTTATAGCAGAGGGTGGGAGTAGAAAGAGAGTGTGAGTCAGTGGTAGGGGTGGAGCAAGAAGGACAGGCAGAGAGAGACCCATATAGAGAGAGGAGGTATAGACAGATAATAGCAGGGGTGGTTGGAGAACTTAGAGGGGGAAGGGGGACATTGAGGGAGCATGGTGGGAGACCAAGAGTGGGTGGAGTCACAGAGGAAAGGCAGTGCCAGGATGCAGGAGAAGAAGCGGTGTAGGCCAGAGAGCAAGAGTGAGTGCAGGACAGGAAGCATAGTGGAGTGGGGTCACTGCTGACAAGCAAGCAGAGCCCAGCCCCTCGCATACAAATGGGGTGATTACAAAGGAAGGGATTTGGTGGTGGACATCATCTTTTTATGCCCCCCCTCACTCTCAGAAGGGGTTACATTTTGGGGAGCAGTGTCAAAAGGGGCATTAGGGTGCATTATTAAGGGGTGCCAGGAGACACAGTCCTCCATTCTATAGGCTCATCAAAAACCAACAAGAACAACAGGTAATTCAGCAAGTAGATTTAAAGCCTCTCTGTGGATTTATGTTCATACTGCTCCCTCTAGTAATGTTACAAGGCAACTGCAGTTTAATCACTGGATTGAGAAAGGGGCCGTCCTATGCAAATAATCTCCTCCCATGATTACTTCTGTGAGCTTCCGTTGTGATACAATGATAGGACCTTCAACATATGCTCTTCAGCAGATTTGTAAAGTTATCAAATTGCCTTAGGCTAAGGATTGTTCCACTTGAAGGCCCTCAGATAAGTACCCCACCCTCACTTAGCAGGGTACTGAATTACATGCAGTAATCCTCTATACAGAACATGGGCGTTCGTGGGCCTACTGTAGAGGCTGTGTGCTAAGACTGGGATGTTTAAAATCCCATAGCACAGCAGCCATAGGTCCAGGTTATAGCAGAGGGTGGGAGTAGAAAGAGAGTGTGAGTCAGGTGGTAGGGGTGGAGCAAGAAGGACAGGCAGAGAGAGACCCATATAGAGAGAGGAGGTATAGACAGATAATAGCAGGGGTGGTTGGAGAACTTAGAGGAGGAAGGGGGACATTGAGGGAGCATGGTGGGAGACCAAGAGTGGGTGGAGTCACAGAGGAAAGGCAGTGCCAGGATGCAGGAGAAGAAGTGGTGTAGGCCAGAGAGCAAGAGTGAGTGCAGGACAGGATGCATGGTGGAGTGGGGTCACTGCTGACAAGCAAGCAGAGCCCAGCCCCTCGCATACAAATGGGGTGATTACAAAGGAAGGGATTTGGTGGTGGACATCATCTTTTCATGCCCCCCCTCACTCTCAGAAGGGGTCAAATTTTGGGGAGCAGTGTCAAAAGGGGCATTAGGGTGCATTATTAAGGGGTGCCAGGAGACACAGTCCTCCATTCTAAAGGCTCATCAAAAACCAACAAGAACAAAAGGTAATTCAGCAAGTAGATTTAAAGCCTCTCTGTGGATTTATGTTCAACTGCTCCCTCTAGTAATGTTACATGGCAACTGCAGTTTAATCACTGGATTGAGAAAGGGGCCGTCCTATGCAAATAATCTCCTCCCATGATTACTTCTGTGAGCTTCCGTTGTGATACAATGATAGGACCTTCAACATATGCTCTTCAGCAGATTTGTAAAGTTATCAAATTCCCTTAGGCTAAGGATTGTTCCACTTGAAGGCCCTCAGATAAGTACCCCACCCTCACTTAGCAGGGTACTGAATTACATGCAGTAATCCTCTATACAGAACATGGCCGTTCGTGGGCCTACTGTAAAGGCTGTATGCTAAGACTGGGATGTTTAAAATCCCATAGCACAGCAGCCATAGGTCCAGGTTATAGCAGAGGGTGGGAGTAGAAAGAGAGTGTTGGTCAGGTGGTAGGGGTGGAGCAAGAAGAACAGGCAGAGAGAGACCCATATAGAGAGAGGAGGTATAGACAGATAATAGCAGGGGTGGTTGGAGAACTTAGAGGATGAAGGGGGACATTGAGGGAGCATGGTGGGAGACCAAGAGTGGGTGGAGTCACAGAGGAAAGGCAGTGCCAGGATGCAGGAGAAGAAGCGGTGTAGGCCAGAGAGCAAGAGTGAGTGCAGGACAGGAAGCATAGTGGAGTGGGGTCACTGCTGACAAGCAAGCAGAGCCCACCCCCTCACATGCAAATGGGGTGATAACAAAGGAAGGGATTTGGTGGTGGACATCATCTTTTTATGCCCCCCCTCACTCTCAGAAGGGGTTACATTTTGGGGAGCAGTGTCAAAAGGGGCATTAGGGTGCATTATTAAGGGGTGCCAGGAGACACAGTCCTCCATTCTATAGGGTCATCAAAAACCAACAAGAACAACAGGTAATTCAGCAAGTAGATTTAAAGCCTCTCTGTGGATTTATGTTCATACTGCTCCCTCTAGTAATGTTACAAGGCAACTGCAGTTTAATCACTGGATTGAGAAAGGGGCCGTCCTATGCAAATAATCTCCTCCCATGATTACTTCTGTGAGCTTCCGTTGTGATACAATGATAGGACCTTCAACATATGCTCTTCAGCAGATTTGTAAAGTTATCAAATTGCCTTAGGCTAAGGATTGTTCCACTTGAAGGCCCTCAGATAAGTACCCCACCCTCACTTAGCAGGGTACTGAATTACATGCAGTAATCCTCTATACAGAACATGGGCGTTCGTGGGCCTACTGTAGAGGCTGTGTGCTAAGACTGGGATGTTTAAAATCCCATAGCACAACAGCCTTAGGTCCAGGTTATAGCAGAGGGTGGGAGTAGAAAGAGAGTGTGAGTCAGGTGGTAGGGGTGGAGCAAGAAGGACAGGCAGAGAGAGACCCATATAGAGAGAGGAGGTATAGACAGATAATAGCCGGGGTGGTTGGGGAGCTTAGAGGAGGAAGGGGGACATTGAGGGAGCATGGTGGGAGACCAAGAGTGGGTGGAGTCACAGAGGAAAGGCAGTGCCAGGATGCAGGAGAAGAAGTGGTGTAGGCCAGAGGCAAAGAGTGAGTGCAGGACAGGATGCATGGTGGAGTGGGGTCACTGCTGACAAGCAAGCAGAGCCCAGCCCCTCGCATACAAATGGGGTGATTACAAAGGAAGGGATTTGGTGGTGGACATCATCTTTTTATGCCCCCCCTCACTCTCAGAAGGGGTCAAATTTTGGGGAGCAGTGTCAAAAGGGGCATTAGGGTGCATTATTAAGGGGTGCCAGGAGACACAGTCCTCCATTCTAAAGGCTCATCAAAAACCAACAAGAACAAAAGGTAATTCAGCAAGTAGATTTAAAGCCTCTCTGTGGATTTATGTTCAACTGCTCCCTCTAGTAATGTTACATGGCAACTGCAGTTTAATCACTGGATTGAGAAAGGGGCCGTCCTATGCAAATAATCTCCTCCCATGATTACTTCTGTGAGCTTCCGTTGTGATACAATGATAGGACCTTCAACATATGCTCTTCAGCAGATTTGTAAAGTTATCAAATTGCCTTAGGCTAAGGATTGTTCCACTTGAAGGCCCTCAGATAAGTACCCCACCCTCACTTAGCAGGGTACTGAATTACATGCAGTAATCCTCTATACAGAACATGGCCGTTCGTGGGCCTACTGTAAAGGCTGTATGCTAAGACTGGGATGTTTAAAATCCCATAGCACAGCAGCCATAGGTCCAGGTTATAGCAGAGGGTGGGAGTAGAAAGAGAGTGTGAGTCAGGTGATAGGGGTGGAGCAAGAAGAACAGGCAGAGAGCGACCCATATAGAGAGAGGAGGTATAGACAGATAATAGCAGGGGTGGTTGGAGAACTTAGAGGAGGAAGGGGGACATTGAGGGAGCATGGTGGGAGACCAAGAGTGGGTGGAGTCACAGAGGAAAGGCAGTGCCAGGATGCAGGAGAAGAAGCGGTGTAGGCCAGAGAGCAAGAGTGAGTGCAGGACAGGAAGCATAGTGGAGTGGGGTCACTGCTGACAAGCAAGCAGAGCCCACCCCCTCACATGCAAATGGGGTGATTACAAAGGAAGGGATTTGGTGGTGGACATCATCTTTTTATGCCCCCCCCTCACTCTCAGAAGGGGTTACATTTTGGGGAGCAGTGTCAAAAGGGGCATTAGGGTGCATTATTAAGGGGTGCCAGGAGACACAGTCCTCCATTCTATAGGCTCATCAAAAACCAACAAGAACAACAGGTAATTCAGCAAGTAGATTTAAAGCCTCTCTGTGGATTTATGTTCATACTGCTCCCTCTAGTAATGTTACAAGGCAACTGCAGTTTAATCACTGGATTGAGAAAGGGGCCGTCCTATGCAAATAATCTCCTCCCATGATTACTTCTGTGAGCTTCCGTTGTGATACAATGATAGGACCTTCAACATATGCTCTTCAGCAGATTTGTAAAGTTATCAAATTGCCTTAGGCTAAGGATTGTTCCACTTGAAGGCCCTCAGATAAGTACCCCACCCTCACTTAGCAGGGTACTGAATTACATGCAGTAATCCTCTATACAGAACATGGGCGTTTGTGGGCCTACTGTAAAGGCTGTATGCTAAGACTGGGATGTTTAAAATCCCATAGCACAGCAGCCATAGGTCCAGGTTATAGCAGAGGGTGGGAGTAGAAAGAGAGTGTGAGTCAGGTGGTAGGGGTGGAGCAAGAAGGACAGGCAGAGAGAGACCCATATAGAGAGAGGAGGTATAAACAGATAATAGCAGGGGTGGTTGGAGAACTTAGAGGAGGAAGGGGGACATTGAGGGAGCATGGTGGGAGACCAAGAGAGAGTGGAGTCACAGAGGAAAGGCAGTGCCAGGATGCAGGAGAAGAAGTGGTGTAGGCCAGAGAGCAAGAGTGAGTGCAGGACAGGATGCATGGTGGAGTGGGGTCACTGCTGACAAGCAAGCAGAGCCCAGCCCCTCGCATACAAATGGGGTGATTACAAAGGAAGGGATTTGGTGGTGGACATCATCTTTTTATGCCCCCCCTCACTCTCAGAAGGGGTCAAATTTTGGGGAGCAGTGTCAAAAGGGGCATTAGGGTGCATTATTAAGGGGTGCCAGGAGACACAGTCCTCCATTCTAAAGGCTCATCAAAAACCAACAAGAACAAAAGGTAATTCAGCAAGTAGATTTAAAGCCTCTCTGTGGATTTATGTTCAACTGCTCCCTCTAGTAATGTTACATGGGAACTGCAGTTTAATCACTGGATTGAGAAAGGGGCCGTCCTATGCAAATAATCTCCTCCCATGATTACTTCTGTGAGCTTCCGTTGTGATACAATGATAGGACCTTCAACATATGCTCTTCAGCAGATTTGTAAAGTTATCAAATTGCCTTAGGCTAAGGATTGTTCCACTTGAAGGCCCTCAGATAAGTACCCCACCCTCACTTAGCAGGGTACTGAATTACATGCAGTAATCCTCTATACAGAACATGGCCGTTCGTGGGCCTACTGTAAAGGCTGTATGCTAAGACTGGGATGTTTAAAATCCCATAGCACAGCAGCCATAGGTCCAGGTTATAGCAGAGGGTGGGAGTAGAAAGAGAGTGTGAGTCAGGTGATAGGGGTGGAGCAAGAAGAACAGGCAGAGAGCGACCCATATAGAGAGAGGAGGTATAAACAGATAATAGCAGGGGTGGTTGGAGAACTTAGAGGAGGAAGGGGGACATTGAGGGAGCATGGTGGGAGACCAAGAGTGGGTGGAGTCACAGAGGAAAGGCAGTGCCAGGATGCAGGAGAAGAAGCGGTGTAGGCCAGAGAGCAAGAGTGAGTGCAGGACAGGAAGCATAGTGGAGTGGGGTCACTGCTGACAAGCAAGCAGAGCGCACCCCCTCACATGCAAATGGGGTGATTACAAAGGAAGGGATTTGGTGGTGGACATCATCTTTTTATGCCCCCCCTCACTCTCAGAAGGGGTTACATTTTGGGGAGCAGTGTCAAAAGGGGCATTAGGGCGCATTATTAAGGGGTGCCAGGAGACACAGTCCTCCATTCTATAGGCTCATCAAAAACCAACAAGAACAACAGGTAATTCAGCAAGTAGATTTAAAGCCTCTCTGTGGATTTATGTTCATACTGCTCCCTCTAGTAATGTTACAAGGCAACTGCAGTTTATTCACTGGATTGAGAAAGGGGCCGTCCTATGCAAATAATCTCCTCCCATGATTACTTCTGTGAGCTTCCGTTGTGATACAATGATAGGACCTTCAACATATGCTCTTCAGCAGATTTGTAAAGTTATCAAATTGCCTTAGGCTAAGGATTGTTCCACTTGAAGGCCCTCAGATAAGTACCCCACCCTCACTTAGCAGGGTACTGAATTACATGCAGTAATCCTCTATACAGAACATGGGCGTTTGTGGGCATACTGTAAAGGCTGTATGCCAAGACTGGGATGTTTAAAATCCCATAGCATAGCAGCCATAGGTCCACGTTATAGCAGAGGGTGGGAGTAGAAAGAGAGTGTGAGTCAGTGGTAGGGGTGGAGCAAGAAGGACAGGCAGAGAGAGACCCATATAGAGAGAGGAGGTATAGACAGATAATAGCAGGGGTGGTTGGAGAACTTAGAGGGGGAAGGGGGACATTGAGGGAGCATGGTGGGAGACCAAGAGTGGGTGGAGTCACAGAGGAAAGGCAGTGCCAGGATGCAGGAGAAGAAGCGGTGTAGGCCAGAGAGCAAGAGTGAGTGCAGGACAGGAAGCATAGTGGAGTGGGGTCACTGCTGACAAGCAAGCAGAGCCCAGCCCCTCGCATACAAATGGGGTGATTACAAAGGAAGGGATTTGGTGGTGGACATCATCTTTTTATGCCCCCCCTCACTCTCAGAAGGGGTTACATTTTGGGGAGCAGTGTCAAAAGGGGCATTAGGGTGCATTATTAAGGGGTGCCAGGAGACACAGTCCTCCATTCTATAGGCTCATCAAAAACCAACAAGAACAACAGGTAATTCAGCAAGTAGATTTAAAGCCTCTCTGTGGATTTATGTTCATACTGCTCCCTCTAGTAATGTTACAAGGCAACTGCAGTTTAATCACTGGATTGAGAAAGGGGCCGTCCTATGCAAATAATCTCCTCCCATGATTACTTCTGTGAGCTTCCGTTGTGATACAATGATAGGACCTTCAACATATGCTCTTCAGCAGATTTGTAAAGTTATCAAATTGCCTTAGGCTAAGGATTGTTCCACTTGAAGGCCCTCAGATAAGTACCCCACCCTCACTTAGCAGGGTACTGAATTACATGCAGTAATCCTCTATACAGAACATGGGCGTTGGTGGGCCTACTCTAAAGGCTGTGTGTTAAGACTGGGATGTTTAAAATCCCATAGCACAGCAGCCATAGGTCCAGGTTATAGCAGAGGGGGGGAGTAGAAAGAGAGTGTGAGTCAGGTGATAGGGGTGGAGCAAGAAGAACAGGCAGAGAGCGACCCATATAGAGAGAGGAGGTATAGACAGATAATAACAGGGGTGGTTGGAGAACTTAGAGGAGGAAGGTGGACATTGAGGGAGCATGGTGGGAGACCAAGAGTGGGTGGAGTCACAGAGGAAAGGCAGTGCCAGGATGCAGGAGAAGAAGCGGTGTAGGCCAGAGAGCAAGAGTGAGTGCAGGACAGGAAGCATAGTGGAGTGGGGTCACTGCTGACAAGCAAGCAGAGCGCACCCCCTCACATGCAAATGGGGTGATTACAAAGGAAGGGATTTGGTGGTGGACATCATCTTTTTATGCCCCCCCCTCACTCTCAGAAGGGGTTACATTTTGGGGAGCAGTGTCAAAAGGGGCATTAGGGTGCATTATTAAGGGGTGCCAGGAGACACAGTCCTCCATTCTATAGGCTCATCAAAAACCAACAAGAACAACAGGTAATTCAGCAAGTAGATTTAAAGCCTCTCTGTGGATTTATGTTCATACTGCTCCCTCTAGTAATGTTACAAGGCAACTGCAGTTTAATCACTGGATTGAGAAAGGGGCCGTCCTATGCAAATAATCTCCTCCCATGATTACTTCTGTGAGCTTCCGTTGTGATACAATGATAGGACCTTCAACATATGCTCTTCAGCAGATTTGTAAAGTTATCAAATTGCCTTAGGCTAAGGATTGTTCCACTTGAAGGCCCTCAGATAAGTACCCCACCCTCACTTAGCAGGGTACTGAATTACATGCAGTAATCCTCTATACAGAACATGGGCGTTTGTGGGCCTACTGTAAAGGCTGTATGCTAAGACTGGGATGTTTAAAATCCCATAGCACAGCAGCCATAGGTCCAGGATATAGCAGAGGGTGGGAGTAGAAAGAGAGTGTGAGTCAGGTGGTAGGGGTGGAGCAAGAAGGACAGGCAGAGAGAGACCCATATAGAGAGAGGAGGTATAAACAGATAATAGCAGGGGTGGTTGGAGAACTTAGAGGAGGAAGGGGGACATTGAGGGAGCATGGTGGGAGACCAAGACAGAGTGGAGTCACAGAGGAAAGGCAGTGCCAGGATGCAGGAGAAGAAGTGGTGTAGGCCAGAGAGCAAGAGTGAGTGCAGGACAGGATGCATGGTGGAGTGGGGTCACTGCTGACAAGCAAGCAGAGCCCAGCCCCTCGCATACAAATGGGGTGATTACAAAGGAAGGGATTTGGTGGTGGACATCATCTTTTTATGCCCCCCCTCACTCTCAGAAGGGGTCTAATTTTGGGGAGCAGTGTCAAAAGGGGCATTAGGGTGCATTATTAAGGGGTGCCAGGAGACACAGTCCTCCATTCTAAAGGCTCATCAAAAACCAACAAGAACAAAAGGTAATTCAGCAAGTAGATTTAAAGCCTCTCTGTGGATTTATGTTCAACTGCTCCCTCTAGTAATGTTACATGGGAACTGCAGTTTAATCACTGGATTGAGAAAGGGGCCGTCCTATGCAAATAATCTCCTCCCATGATTACTTCTGTGAGCTTCCGTTGTGATACAATGATAGGACCTTCAACATATGCTCTTCAGCAGATTTGTAAAGTTATCAAATTGCCTTAGGCTAAGGATTGTTCCACTTGAAGGCCCTCAGATAAGTACCCCACCCTCACTTAGCAGGGTACTGAATTACATGCAGTAATCCTCTATACAGAACATGGCCGTTCGTGGGCCTACTGTAAAGGCTGTATGCTAAGACTGGGATGTTTAAAATCCCATAGCACAGCAGCCATAGGTCCAGGTTATAGCAGAGGGTGGGAGTAGAAAGAGAGTGTGAGTCAGGTGATAGGGGTGGAGCAAGAAGAACAGGCAGAGAGCGACCCATATAGAGAGAGGAGGTATAAACAGATAATAGCAGGGGTGGTTGGAGAACTTAGAGGAGGAAGGGGGACATTGAGGGAGCATGGTGGGAGACCAAGAGTGGGTGGAGTCACAGAGGAAAGGCAGTGCCAGGATGCAGGAGAAGAAGCGGTGTAGGCCAGAGAGCAAGAGTGAGTGCAGGACAGGAAGCATAGTGGAGTGGGGTCACTGCTGACAAGCAAGCAGAGCGCACCCCCTCACATGCAAATGGGGTGATTACAAAGGAAGGGATTTGGTGGTGGACATCATCTTTTTATGCCCCCCCTCACTCTCAGAAGGGGTTACATTTTGGGGAGCAGTGTCAAAAGGGGCATTAGGGCGCATTATTAAGGGGTGCCAGGAGACACAGTCCTCCATTCTATAGGCTCATCAAAAACCAACAAGAACAACAGGTAATTCAGCAAGTAGATTTAAAGCCTCTCTGTGGATTTATGTTCATACTGCTCCCTCTAGTAATGTTACAAGGCAACTGCAGTTTATTCACTGGATTGAGAAAGGGGCCGTCCTATGCAAATAATCTCCTCCCATGATTACTTCTGTGAGCTTCCGTTGTGATACAATGATAGGACCTTCAACATATGCTCTTCAGCAGATTTGTAAAGTTATCAAATTGCCTTAGGCTAAGGATTGTTCCACTTGAAGGCCCTCAGATAAGTACCCCACCCTCACTTAGCAGGGTACTGAATTACATGCAGTAATCCTCTATACAGAACTTGGGCGTTTGTGGGCATACTGTAAAGGCTGTATGCCAAGACTGGGATGTTTAAAATCCCATAGCATAGCAGCCATAGGTCCAGGTTATAGCAGAGGGTGGGAGTAGAAAGAGAGTGTGAGTCAGTGGTAGGGGTGGAGCAAGAAGGACAGGCAGAGAGAGACCCATATAGAGAGAGGAGGTATAGACAGATAATAGCAGGGGTGGTTGGAGAACTTAGAGGGGGAAGGGGGACATTGAGGGAGCATGGTGGGAGACCAAGAGTGGGTGGAGTCACAGAGGAAAGGCAGTGCCAGGATGCAGGAGAAGAAGCGGTGTAGGCCAGAGAGCAAGAGTGAGTGCAGGACAGGAAGCATAGTGGAGTGGGGTCACTGCTGACAAGCAAGCAGAGCCCAGCCCCTCGCATACAAATGGGGTGATTACAAAGGAAGGGATTTGGTGGTGGACATCATCTTTTTATGCCCCCCCTCACTCTCAGAAGGGGTTACATTTTGGGGAGCAGTGTCAAAAGGGGCATTAGGGTGCATTATTAAGGGGTGCCAGGAGACACAGTCCTCCATTCTATAGGCTCATCAAAAACCAACAAGAACAACAGGTAATTCAGCAAGTAGATTTAAAGCCTCTCTGTGGATTTATGTTCATACTGCTCCCTCTAGTAATGTTACAAGGCAACTGCAGTTTAATCACTGGATTGAGAAAGGGGCCGTCCTATGCAAATAATCTCCTCCCATGATTACTTCTGTGAGCTTCCGTTGTGATACAATGATAGGACCTTCAACATATGCTCTTCAGCAGATTTGTAAAGTTATCAAATTGCCTTAGGCTAAGGATTGTTCCACTTGAAGGCCCTCAGATAAGTACCCCACCCTCACTTAGCAGGGTACTGAATTACATGCAGTAATCCTCTATACAGAACATGGGCGTTGGTGGGCCTACTCTAAAGGCTGTGTGTTAAGACTGGGATGTTTAAAATCCCATAGCACAGCAGCCATAGGTCCAGGTTATAGCAGAGGGTGGGAGTAGAAAGAGAGTGTGAGTCAGGTGATAGGGGTGGAGCAAGAAGAACAGGCAGAGAGCGACCCATATAGAGAGAGGAGGTATAGACAGATAATAGCAGGGGTGGTTGGAGAACTTAGAGGAGGAAGGGGGACATTGAGGGAGCATGGTGGGAGACCAAGAGTGGGTGGAGTCACAGAGGAAAGGCAGTGCCAGGATGCAGGAGAAGAAGCGGTGTAGGCCAGAGAGCAAGAGTGAGTGCAGGACAGGAAGCATAGTGGAGTGGGGTCACTGCTGACAAGCAAGCAGATCCCACCCCCTCACATGCAAATGGGGTGATTACAAAGGAAGGGATTTGGTGGTGGACATCATCTTTTTATGCCCCCCCTCACTCTCAGAAGGGGTTACATTTTGGGGAGCAGTGTCAAAAGGGGCATTAGGGTGCATTATTAAGGGGTGCCAGGAGACACAGTCCTCCATTCTATAGGCTCATCAAAAACCAACAAGAACAACAGGTAATTCAGCAAGTAGATTTAAAGCCTCTCTGTGGATTTATGTTCATACTGCTCCCTCTAGTAATGTTACAAGGCAACTGCAGTTTAATCACTGGATTGAGAAAGGGGCCGTCCTATGCAAATAATCTCCTCCCATGATTACTTCTGTGAGCTTCCGTTGTGATACAATGATAGGACCTTCAACATATGCTCTTCAGCAGATTTGTAAAGTTATCAAATTGCCTTAGGCTAAGGATTGTTCCACTTGAAGGCCCTCAGATAAGTACCCCACCCTCACTTAGCAGGGTACTGAATTACATGCAGTAATCCTCTATACAGAACATGGGCGTTCGTGGGCCTACTGTAGAGGCTGTGTGCTAAGACTGGGATGTTTAAAATCCCATAGCACAGCAGCCATAGGTCCAGGTTATAGCAGAGGGTGGGAGTAGAAAGAGAGTGTGAGTCAGGTGGTAGGGGTGGAGCAAGAAGGACAGGCAGAGAGAGACCCATATAGAGAGAGGAGGTATAGACAGATAATAGCAGGGGTGGTTGGAGAACTTAGAGGAGGAAGGGGGACATTGAGGGAGCATGGTGGGAGACCAAGAGTGGGTGGAGTCACAGAGGAAAGGCAGTGCCAGGATGCAGGAGAAGAAGTGGTGTAGGCCAGAGAGCAAGAGTGAGTGCAGGACAGGATGCATGGTGGAGTGGGGTCACTGCTGACAAGCAAGCAGAGCCCAGCCCCTCGCATACAAATGGGGTGATTACAAAGGAAGGGATTTGGTGGTGGACATCATCTTTTCATGCCCCCCCTCACTCTCAGAAGGGGTCAAATTTTGGGGAGCAGTGTCAAAAGGGGCATTAGGGTGCATTATTAAGGGGTGCCAGGAGACACAGTCCTCCATTCTAAAGGCTCATCAAAAACCAACAAGAACAAAAGGTAATTCAGCAAGTAGATTTAAAGCCTCTCTGTGGATTTATGTTCAACTGCTCCCTCTAGTAATGTTACATGGCAACTGCAGTTTAATCACTGGATTGAGAAAGGGGCCGTCCTATGCAAATAATCTCCTCCCATGATTACTTCTGTGAGCTTCCGTTGTGATACAATGATAGGACCTTCAACATATGCTCTTCAGCAGATTTGTAAAGTTATCAAATTCCCTTAGGCTAAGGATTGTTCCACTTGAAGGCCCTCAGATAAGTACCCCACCCTCACTTAGCAGGGTACTGAATTACATGCAGTAATCCTCTATACAGAACATGGCCGTTCGTGGGCCTACTGTAAAGGCTGTATGCTAAGACTGGGATGTTTAAAATCCCATAGCACAGCAGCCATAGGTCCAGGTTATAGCAGAGGGTGGGAGTAGAAAGAGAGTGTTGGTCAGGTGGTAGGGGTGGAGCAAGAAGAACAGGCAGAGAGAGACCCATATAGAGAGAGGAGGTATAGACAGATAATAGCAGGGGTGGTTGGAGAACTTAGAGGATGAAGGGGGACATTGAGGGAGCATGGTGGGAGACCAAGAGTGGGTGGAGTCACAGAGGAAAGGCAGTGCCAGGATGCAGGAGAAGAAGCGGTGTAGGCCAGAGAGCAAGAGTGAGTGCAGGACAGGAAGCATAGTGGAGTGGGGTCACTGCTGACAAGCAAGCAGAGCCCACCCCCTCACATGCAAATGGGGTGATAACAAAGGAAGGGATTTGGTGGTGGACATCATCTTTTTATGCCCCCCCTCACTCTCAGAAGGGGTTACATTTTGGGGAGCAGTGTCAAAAGGGGCATTAGGGTGCATTATTAAGGGGTGCCAGGAGACACAGTCCTCCATTCTATAGGGTCATCAAAAACCAACAAGAACAACAGGTAATTCAGCAAGTAGATTTAAAGCCTCTCTGTGGATTTATGTTCATACTGCTCCCTCTAGTAATGTTACAAGGCAACTGCAGTTTAATCACTGGATTGAGAAAGGGGCCGTCCTATGCAAATAATCTCCTCCCATGATTACTTCTGTGAGCTTCCGTTGTGATACAATGATAGGACCTTCAACATATGCTCTTCAGCAGATTTGTAAAGTTATCAAATTGCCTTAGGCTAAGGATTGTTCCACTTGAAGGCCCTCAGATAAGTACCCCACCCTCACTTAGCAGGGTACTGAATTACATGCAGTAATCCTCTATACAGAACATGGGCGTTCGTGGGCCTACTGTAGAGGCTGTGTGCTAAGACTGGAATGTTTAAAATCCCATAGCACAACAGCCATAGGTCCAGGTTATAGCAGAGGGTGGGAGTAGAAAGAGAGTGTGAGTCAGGTGGTAGGGGTGGAGCAAGAAGGACAGGCAGAGAGAGACCCATATAGAGAGAGGAGGTATAGACAGATAACAGCCGGGGTGGTTGGGGAGCTTAGAGGAGGAAGGGGGACATTGAGGGAGCATGGTGGGAGACCAAGAGTGGGTGGAGTCACAGAGGAAAGGCAGTGCCAGGATGCAGGAGAAGAAGTGGTGTAGGCCAGAGGCAAAGAGTGAGTGCAGGACAGGATGCATGGTGGAGTGGGGTCACTGCTGACAAGCAAGCAGAGCCCAGCCCCTCGCATACAAATGGGGTGATTACAAAGGAAGGGATTTGGTGGTGGACATCATCTTT
Source organism: Pleurodeles waltl (assembly GCF_031143425.1). Taxonomy (NCBI): domain Eukaryota; kingdom Metazoa; phylum Chordata; class Amphibia; order Caudata; family Salamandridae; genus Pleurodeles; species Pleurodeles waltl. Next base: position 303,421,341 of record NC_090437.1, on the reverse strand, counting down.
TTATGCCCCCCCTCACTCTCAGAAGGGGTCAAATTTTGGGGAGCAGTGTCAAAAGGGGCATTAGGGTGCATTATTAAGGGGTGCCAGGAGACACAGTCCTCCATTCTAAAGGCTCATCAAAAACCAACAAGAACAAAAGGTAATTCAGCAAGTAGATTTAAAGCCTCTCTGTGGATTTATGTTCAACTGCTCCCTCTAGTAATGTTACATGGCAACTGCAGTTTAATCACTGGATTGAGAAAGGGGCCGTCCTATGCAAATAATCTCCTCCCATGATTACTTCTGTGAGCTTCCGTTGTGATACAATGATAGGACCTTCAACATATGCTCTTCAGCAGATTTGTAAAGTTATCAAATTGCCTTAGGCTAAGGATTGTTCCACTTGAAGGCCCTCAGATAAGTACCCCACCCTCACTTAGCAGGGTACTGAATTACATGCAGTAATCCTCTATACAGAACATGGCCGTTCGTGGGCCTACTGTAAAGGCTGTATGCTAAGACTGGGATGTTTAAAATCCCATAGCACAGCAGCCATAGGTCCAGGTTATAGCAGAGGGTGGGAGTAGAAAGAGAGTGTGAGTCAGGTGATAGGGGTGGAGCAAGAAGAACAGGCAGAGAGCGACCCATATAGAGAGAGGAGGTATAGACAGATAATAGCAGGGGTGGTTGGAGAACTTAGTGGAGGAAGGGGGACATTGAGGGAGCATGGTGGGAGACCAAGAGTGGGTGGAGTCACAGAGGAAAGGCAGTGCCAGGATGCAGGAGAAGAAGCGGTGTAGGCCAGAGAGCAAGAGTGAGTGCAGGACAGGAAGCATAGTGGAGTGGGGTCACTGCTGACAAGCAAGCAGAGCCCACCCCCTCACATGCAAATGGGGTGATTACAAAGGAAGGGATTTGGTGGTGGACATCATCTTTTTATGCCCCCCCCTCACTCTGAGAAGGGGTTACATTTTGGGGAGCAGTGTCAAAAGGGGCATTAGGGTGCATTATTAAGGGGTGCCAGGAGACACAGTCCTCCATTCTATAGGCTCATCAAAAACCAACAAGAACAACAGGTAATTCAGCAAGTAGATTTAAAGCCTCTCTGTGGATTTATGTTCATACTGCTCCCTCTAGTAATGTTACAAGGCAACTGCAGTTTAATCACTGGATTGAGAAAGGGGCCGTCCTATGCAAATAATCTCCTCCCATGATTACTTCTGTGAGCTTCCGTTGTGATACAATGATAGGACCTTCAACATATGCTCTTCAGCAGATTTGTAAAGTTATCAAATTGCCTTAGGCTAAGGATTGTTCCACTTGAAGGCCCTCAGATAAGTACCCCACCCTCACTTAGCAGGGTACTGAATTACATGCAGTAATCCTCTATACAGAACATGGGCGTTTGTGGGCCTACTGTAAAGGCTGTATGCTAAGACTGGGATGTTTAAAATCCCATAGCACAGCAGCCATAGGTCCAGGTTATAGCAGAGGGTGGGAGTAGAAAGAGAGTGTGAGTCAGGTGGTAGGGGTGGAGCAAGAAGGACAGGCAGAGAGAGACCCATATAGAGAGAGGAGGTGTAAACAGATAATAGCAGGGGTGGTTGGAGAACTTAGAGGAGGAAGGGGGACATTGAGGGAGCATGGTGGGAGACCAAGAGAGAGTGGAGTCACAGAGGAAAGGCAGTGCCAGGATGCAGGAGAAGAAGTGGTGTAGGCCAGAGAGCAAGAGTGAGTGCAGGACAGGATGCATGGTGGAGTGGGGTCACTGCTGACAAGCAAGCAGAGCCCAGCCCCTCGCATACAAATGGGGTGATTACAAAGGAAGGGATTTGGTGGTGGACATCATCTTTTTATGCCCCCCCTCACTCTCAGAAGGGGTCAAATTTTGGGGAGCAGTGTCAAAAGGGGCATTAGGGTGCATTATTAAGGGGTGCCAGGAGACACAGTCCTCCATTCTAAAGGCTCATCAAAAACCAACAAGAACAAAAGGTAATTCAGCAAGTAGATTTAAAGCCTCTCTGTGGATTTATGTTCAACTGCTCCCTCTAGTAATGTTACATGGGAACTGCAGTTTAATCACTGGATTGAGAAAGGGGCCGTCCTATGCAAATAATCTCCTCCCATGATTACTTCTGTGAGCTTCCGTTGTGATACAATGATAGGACCTTCAACATATGCTCTTCAGCAGATTTGTAAAGTTATCAAATTGCCTTAGGCTAAGGATTGTTCCACTTGAAGGCCCTCAGATAAGTACCCCACCCTCACTTAGCAGGGTACTGAATTACATGCAGTAATCCTCTATACAGAACATGGCCGTTCGTGGGCCTACTGTAAACGCTGTATGCTAAGACTGGGATGTTTAAAATCCCATAGCACAGCAGCCATAGGTCCAGGTTATAGCAGAGGGTGGGAGTAGAAAGAGAGTGTGAGTCAGGTGATAGGGGTGGAGCAAGAAGAACAGGCAGAGAGCGACCCATATAGAGAGAGGAGGTATAAACAGATAATAGCAGGGGTGGTTGGAGAACTTAGAGGAGGAAGGGGGACATTGAGGGAGCATGGTGGGAGACCAAGAGTGGGTGGAGTCACAGAGGAAAGGCAGTGCCAGGATGCAGGAGAAGAAGCGGTGTAGGCCAGAGAGCAAGAGTGAGTGCAGGACAGGAAGCATAGTGGAGTGGGGTCACTGCTGACAAGCAAGCAGAGCGCACCCCCTCACATGCAAATGGGGTGATTACAAAGGAAGGGATTTGGTGGTGGACATCATCTTTTTATGCCCCCCCTCACTCTCAGAAGGGGTTACATTTTGGGGAGCAGTGTCAAAAGGGGCATTAGGGTGCATTATTAAGGGGTGCCAGGAGACACAGTCCTCCATTCTATAGGCTCATCAAAAACCAACAAGAACAACAGGTAATTCAGCAAGTAGATTTAAAGCCTCTCTGTGGATTTATGTTCATACTGCTCCCTCTAGTAATGTTACAAGGCAACTGCAGTTTAATCACTGGATTGAGAAAGGGGCCGTCCTATGCAAATAATCTCCTCCCATGATTACTTCTGTGAGCTTCCGTTGTGATACAATGATAGGACCTTCAACATATGCTCTTCAGCAGATTTGTAAAGTTATCAAATTGCCTTAGGCTAAGGATTGTTCCACTTGAAGGCCCTCAGATAAGTACCCCACCCTCACTTAGCAGGGTACTGAATTACATGCAGTAATCCTCTATACAGAACATGGGCGTTCGTGGGCCTACTGTAGAGGCTGTGTGCTAAGACTGGGATGTTTAAAATCCCATAGCACAGCAGCCATAGGTCCAGGTTATAGCAGAGGGTGGGAGTAGAAAGAGAGTGTGAGTCAGGTGGTAGGGGTGGAGCAAGAAGGACAGGCAGAGAGAGACCCATATAGAGAGAGGAGGTATAGACAGATAATAGCAGGGGTGGTTGGAGAACTTAGAGGAGGAAGGGGGACATTGAGGGAGCATGGTGGGAGACCAAGAGTGGGTGGAGTCACAGAGGAAAGGCAGTGCCAGGATGCAGGAGAAGAAGTGGTGTAGGCCAGAGAGCAAGAGTGAGTGCAGGACAGGATGCATGGTGGAGTGGGGTCACTGCTGACAAGCAAGCAGAGCCCAGCCCCTCGCATACAAATGGGGTGATTACAAAGGAAGGGATTTGGTGGTGGACATCATCTTTTCATGCCCCCCCTCACTCTCAGAAGGGGTCAAATTTTGGGGAGCAGTGTCAAAAGGGGCATTAGGGTGCATTATTAAGGGGTGCCAGGAGACACAGTCCTCCATTCTAAAGGCTCATCAAAAACCAACAAGAACAAAAGGTAATTCAGCAAGTAGATTTAAAGCCTCTCTGTGGATTTATGTTCAACTGCTCCCTCTAGTAATGTTACATGGCAACTGCAGTTTAATCACTGGATTGAGAAAGGGGCCGTCCTATGCAAATAATCTCCTCCCATGATTACTTCTGTGAGCTTCCGTTGTGATACAATGATAGGACCTTCAACATATGCTCTTCAGCAGATTTGTAAAGTTATCAAATTCCCTTAGGCTAAGGATTGTTCCACTTGAAGGCCCTCAGATAAGTACCCCACCCTCACTTAGCAGGGTACTGAATTACATGCAGTAATCCTCTATACAGAACATGGCCGTTCGTGGGCCTACTGTAAAGGCTGTATGCTAAGACTGGGATGTTTAAAATCCCATAGCACAGCAGCCATAGGTCCAGGTTATAGCAGAGGGTGGGAGTAGAAAGAGAGTGTTGGTCAGGTGGTAGGGGTGGAGCAAGAAGAACAGGCAGAGAGAGACCCATATAGAGAGAGGAGGTATAGACAGATAATAGCAGGGGTGGTTGGAGAACTTAGAGGATGAAGGGGGACATTGAGGGAGCATGGTGGGAGACCAAGAGTGGGTGGAGTCACAGAGGAAAGGCAGTGCCAGGATGCAGGAGAAGAAGCGGTGTAGGCCAGAGAGCAAGAGTGAGTGCAGGACAGGAAGCATAGTGGAGTGGGGTCACTGCTGACAAGCAAGCAGAGCCCACCCCCTCACATGCAAATGGGGTGATAACAAAGGAAGGGATTTGGTGGTGGACATCATCTTTTTATGCCCCCCCTCACTCTCAGAAGGGGTTACATTTTGGGGAGCAGTGTCAAAAGGGGCATTAGGGTGCATTATTAAGGGGTGCCAGGAGACACAGTCCTCCATTCTATAGGGTCATCAAAAACCAACAAGAACAACAGGTAATTCAGCAAGTAGATTTAAAGCCTCTCTGTGGATTTATGTTCATACTGCTCCCTCTAGTAATGTTACAAGGCAACTGCAGTTTAATCACTGGATTGAGAAAGGGGCCGTCCTATGCAAATAATCTCCTCCCATGATTACTTCTGTGAGCTTCCGTTGTGATACAATGATAGGACCTTCAACATATGCTCTTCAGCAGATTTGTAAAGTTATCAAATTGCCTTAGGCTAAGGATTGTTCCACTTGAAGGCCCTCAGATAAGTACCCCACCCTCACTTAGCAGGGTACTGAATTACATGCAGTAATCCTCTATACAGAACATGGGCGTTCGTGGGCCTACTGTAGAGGCTGTGTGCTAAGACTGGGATGTTTAAAATCCCATAGCACAACAGCCATAGGTCCAGGTTATAGCAGAGGGTGGGAGTAGAAAGAGAGTGTGAGTCAGGTGGTAGGGGTGGAGCAAGAAGGACAGGCAGAGAGAGACCCATATAGAGAGAGGAGGTATAGACAGATAACAGCCGGGGTGGTTGGGGAGCTTAGAGGAGGAAGGGGGACATTGAGGGAGCATGGTGGGAGACCAAGAGTGGGTGGAGTCACAGAGGAAAGGCAGTGCCAGGATGCAGGAGAAGAAGTGGTGTAGGCCAGAGGCAAAGAGTGAGTGCAGGACAGGATGCATGGTGGAGTGGGGTCACTGCTGACAAGCAAGCAGAGCCCAGCCCCTCGCATACAAATGGGGTGATTACAAAGGAAGGGATTTGGTGGTGGACATCATCTTTTTATGCCCCCCCTCACTCTCAGAAGGGGTCAAATTTTGGGGAGCAGTGTCAAAAGGGGCATTAGGGTGCATTATTAAGGGGTGCCAGGAGACACAGTCCTCCATTCTAAAGGCTCATCAAAAACCAACAAGAACAAAAGGTAATTCAGCAAGTAGATTTAAAGCCTCTCTGTGGATTTATGTTCAACTGCTCCCTCTAGTAATGTTACATGGCAACTGCAGTTTAATCACTGGATTGAGAAAGGGGCCGTCCTATGCAAATAATCTCCTCCCATGATTACTTCTGTGAGCTTCCGTTGTGATACAATGATAGGACCTTCAACATATGCTCTTCAGCAGATTTGTAAAGTTATCAAATTGCCTTAGGCTAAGGATTGTTCCACTTGAAGGCCCTCAGATAAGTACCCCACCCTCACTTAGCAGGGTACTGAATTACATGCAGTAATCCTCTATACAGAACATGGCCGTTCGTGGGCCTACTGTAAAGGCTGTATGCTAAGACTGGGATGTTTAAAATCCCATAGCACAGCAGCCATAGGTCCAGGTTATAGCAGAGGGTGGGAGTAGAAAGAGAGTGTGAGTCAGGTGATAGGGGTGGAGCAAGAAGAACAGGCAGAGAGCGACCCATATAGAGAGAGGAGGTATAGACAGATAATAGCAGGGGTGGTTGGAGAACTTAGAGGAGGAAGGGGGACATTGAGGGAGCATGGTGGGAGACCAAGAGTGGGTGGAGTCACAGAGGAAAGGCAGTGCCAGGATGCAGGAGAAGAAGCGGTGTAGGCCAGAGAGCAAGAGTGAGTGCAGGACAGGAAGCATAGTGGAGTGGGGTCACTGCTGACAAGCAAGCAGAGCCCACCCCCTCACATGCAAATGGGGTGATTACAAAGGAAGGGATTTGGTGGTGGACATCATCTTTTTATGCCCCCCCCTCACTCTCAGAAGGGGTTACATTTTGGGGAGCAGTGTCAAAAGGGGCATTAGGGTGCATTATTAAGGGGTGCCAGGAGACACAGTCCTCCATTCTATAGGCTCATCAAAAACCAACAAGAACAACAGGTAATTCAGCAAGTAGATTTAAAGCCTCTCTGTGGATTTATGTTCATACTGCTCCCTCTAGTAATGTTACAAGGCAACTGCAGTTTAATCACTGGATTGAGAAAGGGGCCGTCCTATGCAAATAATCTCATCCCATGATTACTTCTGTGAGCTTCCGTTGTGATACAATGATAGGACCTTCAACATATGCTCTTCAGCAGATTTGTAAAGTTATCAAATTGCCTTAGGCTAAGGATTGTTCCACTTGAAGGCCCTCAGATAAGTACCCCACCCTCACTTAGCAGGGTACTGAATTACATGCAGTAATCCTCTATACAGAACATGGGCGTTTGTGGGCCTACTGTAAAGGCTGTATGCTAAGACTGGGATGTTTAAAATCCCATAGCACAGCAGCCATAGGTCCAGGTTATAGCAGAGGGTGGGAGTAGAAAGAGAGTGTGAGTCAGGTGGTAGGGGTGGAGCAAGAAGGACAGGCAGAGAGAGACCCATATAGAGAGAGGAGGTATAAACAGATAATAGCAGGGGTGGTTGGAGAACTTAGAGGAGGAAGGGGGACATTGAGGGAGCATGGTGGGAGACCAAGAGAGAGTGGAGTCACAGAGGAAAGGCAGTGCCAGGATGCAGGAGAAGAAGTGGTGTAGGCCAGAGAGCAAGAGTGAGTGCAGGACAGGATGCATGGTGGAGTGGGGTCACTGCTGACAAGCAAGCAGAGCCCAGCCCCTCGCATACAAATGGGGTGATTACAAAGGAAGGGATTTGGTGGTGGACATCATCTTTTTATGCCCCCCCTCACTCTCAGAAGGGGTCAAATTTTGGGGAGCAGTGTCAAAAGGGGCATTAGGGTGCATTATTAAGGGGTGCCAGGAGACACAGTCCTCCATTCTAAAGGCTCATCAAAAACCAACAAGAACAAAAGGTAATTCAGCAAGTAGATTTAAAGCCTCTCTGTGGATTTATGTTCAACTGCTCCCTCTAGTAATGTTACATGGGAACTGCAGTTTAATCACTGGATTGAGAAAGGGGCCGTCCTATGCAAATAATCTCCTCCCATGATTACTTCTGTGAGCTTCCGTTGTGATACAATGATAGGACCTTCAACATATGCTCTTCAGCAGATTTGTAAAGTTATCAAATTGCCTTAGGCTAAGGATTGTTCCACTTGAAGGCCCTCAGATAAGTACCCCACCCTCACTTAGCAGGGTACTGAATTACATGCAGTAATCCTCTATACAGAACATGGCCGTTCGTGGGCCTACTGTAAAGGCTGTATGCTAAGACTGGGATGTTTAAAATCCCATAGCACAGCAGCCATAGGTCCAGGTTATAGCAGAGGGTGGGAGTAGAAAGAGAGTGTGAGTCAGGTGATAGGGGTGGAGCAAGAAGAACAGGCAGAGAGCGACCCATATAGAGAGAGGAGGTATAAACAGATAATAGCAGGGGTGGTTGGAGAACTTAGAGGAGGAAGGGGGACATTGAGGGAGCATGGTGGGAGACCAAGAGTGGGTGGAGTCACAGAGGAAAGGCAGTGCCAGGATGCAGGAGAAGAAGCGGTGTAGGCCAGAGAGCAAGAGTGAGTGCAGGACAGGAAGCATAGTGGAGTGGGGTCACTGCTGACAAGCAAGCAGAGCGCACCCCCTCACATGCAAATGGGGTGATTACAAAGGAAGGGATTTGGTGGTGGACATCATCTTTTTATGCCCCCCCTCACTCTCAGAAGGGGTTACATTTTGGGGAGCAGTGTCAAAAGGGGCATTAGGGCGCATTATTAAGGGGTGCCAGGAGACACAGTCCTCCATTCTATAGGCTCATCAAAAACCAACAAGAACAACAGGTAATTCAGCAAGTAGATTTAAAGCCTCTCTGTGGATTTATGTTCATACTGCTCCCTCTAGTAATGTTACAAGGCAACTGCAGTTTATTCACTGGATTGAGAAAGGGGCCGTCCTATGCAAATAATCTCCTCCCATGATTACTTCTGTGAGCTTCCGTTGTGATACAATGATAGGACCTTCAACATATGCTCTTCAGCAGATTTGTAAAGTTATCAAATTGCCTTAGGCTAAGGATTGTTCCACTTGAAGGCCCTCAGATAAGTACCCCACCCTCACTTAGCAGGGTACTGAATTACATGCAGTAATCCTCTATACAGAACATGGGCGTTTGTGGGCATACTGTAAAGGCTGTATGCCAAGACTGGGATGTTTAAAATCCCATAGCATAGCAGCCATAGGTCCAGGTTATAGCAGAGGGTGGGAGTAGAAAGAGAGTGTGAGTCAGTGGTAGGGGTGGAGCAAGAAGGACAGGCAGAGAGAGACCCATATAGAGAGAGGAGGTATAGACAGATAATAGCAGGGGTGGTTGGAGAACTTAGAGGGGGAAGGGGGACATTGAGGGAGCATGGTGGGAGACCAAGAGTGGGTGGAGTCACAGAGGAAAGGCAGTGCCAGGATGCAGGAGAAGAAGCGGTGTAGGCCAGAGAGCAAGAGTGAGTGCAGGACAGGAAGCATAGTGGAGTGGGGTCACTGCTGACAAGCAAGCAGAGCCCAGCCCCTCACATGCAAATGGGGTGATTACAAAGGAAGGGATTTGGTGGTGGACATCATCTTTTTATGCCCCCCCTCACTCTCAGAAGGGGTTACATTTTGGGGAGCAGTGTCAAAAGGGGCATTAGGGCGCATTATTAAGGGGTGCCAGGAGACACAGTCCTCCATTCTATAGGCTCATCAAAAACCAACAAGAACAACAGGTAATTCAGCAAGTAGATTTAAAGCCTCTCTGTGGATTTATGTTCATACTGCTCCCTCTAGTAATGTTACAAGGCAACTGCAGTTTATTCACTGGATTGAGAAAGGGGCCGTCCTATGCAAATAATCTCCTCCCATGATTACTTCTGTGAGCTTCCGTTGTGATACAATGATAGGACCTTCAACATATGCTCTTCAGCAGATTTGTAAAGTTATCAAATTGCCTTAGGCTAAGGATTGTTCCACTTGAAGGCCCTCAGATAAGTACCCCACCCTCACTTAGCAGGGTACTGAATTACATGCAGTAATCCTCTATACAGAACATGGGCGTTTGTGGGCATATTGTAAAGGCTGTATGCCAAGACTGGGATGTTTAAAATCCCATAGCATAGCAGCCATAGGTCCAGGTTATAGCAGAGGGTGGGAGTAGAAAGAGAGTGTGAGTCAGTGGTAGGGGTGGAGCAAGAAGGACAGGCAGAGAGAGACCCATATAGAGAGAGGAGGTATAGACAGATAATAGCAGGGGTGGTTGGAGAACTTAGAGGGGGAAGGGGGACATTGAGGGAGCATGGTGGGAGACCAAGAGTGGGTGGAGTCACAGAGGAAAGGCAGTGCCAGGATGCAGGAGAAGAAGCGGTGTAGGCCAGAGAGCAAGAGTGAGTGCAGGACAGGAAGCATAGTGGAGTGGGGTCACTGCTGACAAGCAAGCAGAGCCCAGCCCCACGCATACAAATGGGGTGATTACAAAGGAAGGGATTTGGTGGTGGACATCATCTTTTTATGCCCCCCCTCACTCTCAGAAGGGGTTACATTTTGGGGAGCAGTGTCAAAAGGGGCATTAGGGTGCATTATTAAGGGGTGCCAGGAGACACAGTCCTCCATTCTATAGGCTCATCAAAAACCAACAAGAACAACAGGTAATTCAGCAAGTAGATTTAAAGCCTCTCTGTGGATTTATGTTCATACTGCTCCCTCTAGTAATGTTACAAGGCAACTGCAGTTTAATCACTGGATTGAGAAAGGGGCCGTCCTATGCAAATAATCTCCTCCCATGATTACTTCTGTGAGCTTCCGTTGTGATACAATGATAGGACCTTCAACATATGCTCTTCAGCAGATTTGTAAAGTTATCAAATTGCCTTAGGCTAAGGATTGTTCCACTTGAAGGCCCTCAGATAAGTACCCCACCCTCACTTAGCAGGGTACTGAATTACATGCAGTAATCCTCTATACAGAACATGGGCGTTGGTGGGCCTACTCTAAAGGCTGTGTGTTAAGACTGGGATGTTTAAAATCCCATAGCACAGCAGCCATAGGTCCAGGTTATAGCAGAGGGTGGGAGTAGAAAGAGAGTGTGAGTCAGGTGATAGGGGTGGAGCAAGAAGAACAGGCAGAGAGCGACCCATATAGAGAGAGGAGGTATAGACAGATAATAACAGGGGTGGTTGGAGAACTTAGAGGAGGAAGGGGGACATTGAGGGAGCATGGTGGGAGACCAAGAGTGGGTGGAGTCACAGAGGAAAGGCAGTGCCAGGATGCAGGAGAAGAAGCGGTGTAGGCCAGAGAGCAAGAGTGAGTGCAGGACAGGAAGCATAGTGGAGTGGGGTCACTGCTGACAAGCAAGCAGAGCGCACCCCCTCACATGCAAATGGGGTGATTACAAAGGAAGGGATTTGGTGGTGGACATCATCTTTTTATGCCCCCCCCTCACTCTCAGAAGGGGTTACATTTTGGGGAGCAGTGTCAAAAGGGGCATTAGGGTGCATTATTAAGGGGTGCCAGGAGACACAGTCCTCCATTCTATAGGCTCATCAAAAACCAACAAGAACAACAGGTAATTCAGCAAGTAGATTTAAAGCCTCTCTGTGGATTTATGTTCATACTGCTCCCTCTAGTAATGTTACAAGGCAACTGCAGTTTAATCACTGGATTGAGAAAGGGGCCGTCCTATGCAAATAATCTCCTCCCATGATTACTTCTGTGAGCTTCCGTTGTGATACAATGATAGGACCTTCAACATATGCTCTTCAGCAGATTTGTAAAGTTATCAAATTGCCTTAGGCTAAGGATTGTTCCACTTGAAGGCCCTCAGATAAGTACCCCACCCTCACTTAGCAGGGTACTGAATTACATGCAGTAATCCTCTATACAGAACATGGGCGTTTGTGGGCCTACTGTAAAGGCTGTATGCTAAGACTGGGATGTTTAAAATCCCATAGCACAGCAGCCATAGGTCCAGGTTATAGCAGAGGGTGGGAGTAGAAAGAGAGTGTGAGTCAGGTGGTAGGGGTGGAGCAAGAAGGACAGGCAGAGAGAGACCCATATAGAGAGAGGAGGTATAAACAGATAATAGCAGGGGTGGTTGGAGAACTTAGAGGAGGAAGGGGGACATTGAGGGAGCATGGTGGGAGACCAAGAGAGAGTGGAGTCACAGAGGAAAGGCAGTGCCAGGATGCAGGAGAAGAAGTGGTGTAGGCCAGAGAGCAAGAGTGAGTGCAGGACAGGATGCATGGTGGAGTGGGGTCACTGCTGACAAGCAAGCAGAGCCCAGCCCCTCGCATACAAATGGGGTGATTACAAAGGAAGGGATTTGGTGGTGGACATCATCTTTTTATGCCCCCCCTCACTCTCAGAAGGGGTCAAATTTTGGGGAGCAGTGTCAAAAGGGGCATTAGGGTGCATTATTAAGGGGTGCCAGGAGACACAGTCCTCCATTCTAAAGGCTCATCAAAAACCAACAAGAACAAAAGGTAATTCAGCAAGTAGATTTAAAGCCTCTCTGTGGATTTATGTTCAACTGCTCCCTCTAGTAATGTTACATGGCAACTGCAGTTTAATCACTGGATTGAGAAAGGGGCCGTCCTATGCAAATAATCTCCTCCCATGATTACTTCTGTGAGCTTCCGTTGTGATACAATGATAGGACCTTCAACATATGCTCTTCAGCAGATTTGTAAAGTTATCAAATTCCCTTAGGCTAAGGATTGTTCCACTTGAAGGCCCTCAGATAAGTACCCCACCCTCACTTAGCAGGGTACTGAATTACATGCAGTAATCCTCTATACAGAACATGGCCGTTCGTGGGCCTACTGTAAAGGCTGTATGCTAAGACTGGGATGTTTAAAATCCCATAGCACAGCAGCCATAGGTCCAGGTTATAGCAGAGGGTGGGAGTAGAAAGAGAGTGTGAGTCAGGTGATAGGGGTGGAGCAAGAAGAACAGGCAGAAAGCGACCCATATAGAGAGAGGAGGTATAAACAGATAATAGCAGGGGTGGTTGGAGAACTTAGAGGAGGAAGGGGGACATTGAGGGAGCATGGTGGGAGACCAAGAGTGGGTGGAGTCACAGAGGAAAGGCAGTGCCAGGATGCAGGAGAAGAAGCGGTGTAGGCCAGAGAGCAAGAGTGAGTGCAGGACAGGAAGCATAGTGGAGTGGGGTCACTGCTGACAAGCAAGCAGAGCGCACCCCCTCACATGCAAATGGGGTGATTACAAAGGAAGGGATTTGGTGGTGGACATCATCTTTTTATGCCCCCCCTCACTCTCAGAAGGGGTTACATTTTGGGGAGCAGTGTCAAAAGGGGCATTAGGGCGCATTATTAAGGGGTGCCAGGAGACACAGTCCTCCATTCTATAGGCTCATCAAAAACCAACAAGAACAACAGGTAATTCAGCAAGTAGATTTAAAGCCTCTCTGTGGATTTATGTTCATACTGCTCCCTCTAGTAATGTTACAAGGCAACTGCAGTTTATTCACTGGATTGAGAAAGGGGCCGTCCTATGCAAATAATCTCCTCCCATGATTACTTCTGTGAGCTTCCGTTGTGATACAATGATAGGACCTTCAACATATGCTCTTCAGCAGATTTGTAAAGTTATCAAATTGCCTTAGGCTAAGGATTGTTCCACTTGAAGGCCCTCAGATAAGTACCCCACCCTCACTTAGCAGGGTACTGAATTACATGCAGTAATCCTCTATACAGAACATGGGCGTTTGTGGGCATACTGTAAAGGCTGTATGCCAAGACTGGGATGTTTAAAATCCCATAGCATAGCAGCCATAGGTCCAGGTTATAGCAGAGGGTGGGAGTAGAAAGAGAGTGTGAGTCAGTGGTAGGGGTGGAGCAAGAAGGACAGGCAGAGAGAGACCCATATAGAGAGAGGAGGTATAGACAGATAATAGCAGGGGTGGTTGGAGAACTTAGAGGGGGAAGGGGGACATTGAGGGAGCATGGTGGGAGACCAAGAGTGGGTGGAGTCACAGAGGAAAGGCAGTGCCAGGATGCAGGAGAAGAAGCGGTGTAGGCCAGAGAGCAAGAGTGAGTGCAGGACAGGAAGCATAGTGGAGTGGGGTCACTGCTGACAAGCAAGCAGAGCCCAGCCCCTCGCATACAAATGGGGTGATTACAAAGGAAGGGATTTGGTGGTGGACATCATCTTTTTATGCCCCCCCTCACTCTCAGAAGGGGTTACATTTTGGGGAGCAGTGTCAAAAGGGGCATTAGGGTGCATTATTAAGGGGTGCCAGGAGACACAGTCCTCCATTCTATAGGCTCATCAAAAACCAACAAGAACAACAGGTAATTCAGCAAGTAGATTTAAAGCCTCTCTGTGGATTTATGTTCATACTGCTCCCTCTAGTAATGTTACAAGGCAACTGCAGTTTAATCACTGGATTGAGAAAGGGGCCGTCCTATGCAAATAATCTCCTCCCATGATTACTTCTGTGAGCTTCCGTTGTGATACAATGATAGGACCTTCAACATATGCTCTTCAGCAGATTTGTAAAGTTATCAAATTGCCTTAGGCTAAGGATTGTTCCACTTGAAGGCCCTCAGATAAGTACCCCACCCTCACTTAGCAGGGTACTGAATTACATGCAGTAATCCTCTATACAGAACATGGGCGTTGGTGGGCCTACTCTAAAGGCTGTGTGTTAAGACTGGGATGTTTAAAATCCCATAGCACAGCAGCCATAGGTCCAGGTTATAGCAGAGGGTGGGAGTAGAAAGAGAGTGTGAGTCAGGTGATAGGGGTGGAGCAAGAAGAACAGGCAGAGAGCGACCCATATAGAGAGAGGAGGTATAGACAGATAATAGCAGGGGTGGTTGGAGAAGTTAGAGGAGGAAGGGGGACATTGAGGGAGCATGGTGGGAGACCAAGAGTGGGTGGAGTCACAGAGTAAAGGCAGTGCCAGGATGCAGGAGAAGAAGCGGTGTAGGCCAGAGAGCAAGAGTGAGTGCAGGACAGGAAGCATAGTGGAGTGGGGTCACTGCTGACAAGCAAGCAGAGCCCAGCCCCTCGCATACAAATGGGGTGATTACAAAGGAAGGGATTTGGTGGTGGACATCATCTTTTCATGCCCCCCCTCACTCTCAGAAGGGGTCAAATTTTGGGGAGCAGTGTCAAAAGGGGCATTAGGGTGCATTATTAAGGGGTGCCAGGAGACACAGTCCTCCATTCTAAAGGCTCATCAAAAACCAACAAGAACAAAAGGTAATTCAGCAAGTAGATTTAAAGCCTGTCTGTGGATTTATGTTCAACTGCTCCCTCTAGTAATGTTACATGGCAACTGCAGTTTAATCACTGGATTGAGAAAGGGGCCGTCCTATGCAAATAATCTCCTCCCATGATTACTTCTGTGAGCTTCCGTTGTGATACAATGATAGGACCTTCAACATATGCTCTTCAGCAGATTTGTAAAGTTATCAAATTCCCTTAGGCTAAGGATTGTTCCACTTGAAGGCCCTCAGATAAGTACCCCACCCTCACTTAGCAGGGTACTGAATTACATGCAGTAATCCTCTATACAGAACATGGCCGTTCGTGGGCCTACTGTAAAGGCTGTATGCTAAGACTGGATGTTTAAAATCCCATAGCACAGCAGCCATAGGTCCAGGTTATAGCAGAGGGTGGGAGTAGAAAGAGAGTGTTGGTCAGGTGGTAGGGGTGGAGCAAGAAGAACAGGCAGAGAGAGACCCATATAGAGAGAGGAGGTATAGACAGATAATAGCAGGGGTGGTTGGAGAACTTAGAGGATGAAGGGGGACATTGAGGGAGCATGGTGGGAGACCAAGAGTGGGTGGAGTCACAGAGGAAAGGCAGTGCCAGGATGCAGGAGAAGAAGCGGTGTAGGCCAGAGAGCAAGAGTGAGTGCAGGACAGGAAGCATAGTGGAGTGGGGTCACTGCTGACAAGCAAGCAGAGCCCACCCCCTCACATGCAAATGGGGTGATAACAAAGGAAGGGATTTGGTGGTGGACATCATCTTTTTATGCCCCCCCTCACTCTCAGAAGGGGTTACATTTTGGGGAGCAGTGTCAAAAGGGGCATTAGGGTGCATTATTAAGGGGTGCCAGGAGACACAGTCCTCCATTCTATAGGGTCATCAAAAACCAACAAGAACAACAGGTAATTCAGCAAGTAGATTTAAAGCCTCTCTGTGGATTTATGTTCATACTGCTCCCTCTAGTAATGTTACAAGGCAACTGCAGTTTAATCACTGGATTGAGAAAGGGGCCGTCCTATGCAAATAATCTCCTCCCATGATTACTTCTGTGAGCTTCCGTTGTGATACAATGATAGGACCTTCAACATATGCTCTTCAGCAGATTTGTAAAGTTATCAAATTGCCTTAGGCTAAGGATTGTTCCACTTGAAGGCCCTCAGATAAGTACCCCACCCTCACTTAGCAGGGTACTGAATTACATGCAGTAATCCTCTATACAGAACATGGGCGTTCGTGGGCCTACTGTAGAGGCTGTGTGCTAAGACTGGGATGTTTAAAATCCCATAGCACAGCAGCCATAGGTCCAGGTTATAGCAGAGGGTGGGAGTAGAAAGAGAGTGTGAGTCAGGTGGTAGGGGTGGAGCAAGAAGGACAGGCAGAGAGAGACCCATATAGAGAGAGGAGATATAGACAGATTATAGCAGGGGTGGTTGGAGAACTTAGAGGAGGAAGGGGGACATTGAGGGAGCATGGTGGGAGACTAAGAGTGGGTGGAGTCACAGAGGAAAGGCAGTGCCAGGATGCAGGAGAAGAAGTGGTGTAGGCCAGAGAGCAAGAGTGAGTGCAGGACAGGATGCATGGTGGAGTGGGGTCACTGCTGACAAGCAAGCAGAGCCCAGCCCCTCGCATACAAATGGGGTGATTACAAAGGAAGGGATTTGGTGGTGGACATCATCTTTTTATGCCCCCCCTCACTCTCAGAAGGGGTCAAATTTTGGGGAGCAGTGTCAAAAGGGGCATTAGGGTGCATTATTAAGGGGTGCCAGGAGACACAGTCCTCCATTCTAAAGGCTCATCAAAAACCAACAAGAACAAAAGGTAATTCAGCAAGTAGATTTAAAGCCTCTCTGTGGATTTATGTTCAACTGCTCCCTCTAGTAATGTTACATGGCAACTGCAGTTTAATCACTGGATTGAGAAAGGGGCCGTCCTATGCAAATAATCTCCTCCCATGATTACTTCTGTGAGCTTCCGTTGTGATACAATGATAGGACCTTCAACATATGCTCTTCAGCAGATTTGTAAAGTTATCAAATTGCCTTAGGCTAAGGATTGTTCCACTTGAAGGCCCTCAGATAAGTACCCCACCCTCACTTAGCAGGGTACTGAATTACATGCAGTAATCCTCTATACAGAACATGGGCGTTTGTGGGCCTACTGTAAAGGCTGTATGCTAAGACTGGGATGTTTAAAATCCCATAGCACAGCAGCCATAGGTCCAGGTTATAGCAGAGGGTGGGAGTAGAAAGAGAGTGTGAGTCAGGTGGTAGGGGTGGAGCAAGAAGGACAGGCAGAGAGAGACCCATATAGAGAGAGGAGGTATAGACAGATAATAGCAGGGGTGGTTGGAGAACTTAGAGGAGGAAGGGGGACATTGAGGGAGCATGGTGGGAGACCAAGAGTGGGTGGAGTCACAGAGGAAAGGCAGTGCCAGGATGCAGGTGAAGAAGTGGTGTAGGCCAGAGAGCAAGAGTGAGTGCAGGACAGGATGCATGGTGGAGTGGGGTCACTGCTGACAAGCAAGCAGAGCCCAGCCCCTCGCATACAAATGGGGTGATTACAAAGGAAGGGATTTGGTGGTGGACATCATCTTTTTATGCCCCCCCTCACTCTCAGAAGGGGTCAAATTTTGGGGAGCAGTGTCAAAAGGGGCATTAGGGTGCATTATTAAGGGGTGCCAGGAGACACAGTCCTCCATTCTAAAGGCTCATCAAAAACCAACAAGAACAAAAGGTAATTCAGCAAGTAGATTTAAAGCCTCTCTGTGGATTTATGTTCAACTGCTCCCTCTAGTAATGTTACATGGGAACTGCAGTTTAATCACTGGATTGAGAAAGGGGCCGTCCTATGCAAATAATCTCCTCCCATGATTACTTCTGTGAGCTTCCGTTGTGATACAATGATAGGACCTTCAACATATGCTCTTCAGCAGATTTGTAAAGTTATCAAATTGCCTTAGGCTAAGGATTGTTCCACTTGAAGGCCCTCAGATAAGTACCCCACCCTCACTTAGCAGGGTACTGAATTACATGCAGTAATCCTCTATACAGAACATGGCCGTTCGTGGGCCTACTGTAAAGGCTGTATGCTAAGACTGGGATGTTTAAAATCCCATAGCACAGCAGCCATAGGTCCAGGTTATAGGAGAGGGTGGGAGTAGAAAGAGAGTGTGAGTCAGGTGATAGGGGTGGAGCAAGAAGAACAGGCAGAGAGCGACCCATATAGAGAGAGGAGGTATAAACAGATAATAGCAGGGGTGGTTGGAGAACTTAGAGGAGGAAGGGGGACATTGAGGGAGCATGGTGGGAGACCAAGAGTGGGTGGAGTCACAGAGGAAAGGCAGTGCCAGGATGCAGGAGAAGAAGCGGTGTAGGCCAGAGAGCAAGAGTGAGTGCAGGACAGGAAGCATAGTGGAGTGGGGTCACTGCTGACAAGCAAGCAGAGCGCACCCCCTCACATGCAAATGGGGTGATTACAAAGGAAGGGATTTGGTGGTGGACATCATCTTTTTATGCCCCCCCTCACTCTCAGAAGGGGTTACATTTTGGGGAGCAGTGTCAAAAGGGGCATTAGGGCGCATTATTAAGGGGTGCCAGGAGACACAGTCCTCCATTCTATAGGCTCATCAAAAACCAACAAGAACAACAGGTAATTCAGCAAGTAGATTTAAAGCCTCTCTGTGGATTTATGTTCATACTGCTCCCTCTAGTAATGTTACAATGCAACTGCAGTTTAATCACTGGATTGAGAAAGGGGCCGTCCTATGCAAATAATCTCCTCCCATGATTACTTCTGTGAGCTTCCGTTGTGATACAATGATAGGACCTTCAACATATGCTCTTCAGCAGATTTGTAAAGTTATCAAATTGCCTTAGGCTAAGGATTGTTCCACTTGAAGGCCCTCAGATAAGTACCCCACCCTCACTTAGCAGGGTACTGAATTACATGCAGTAATCCTCTATACAGAACATGGCCATTTGTGGGCCTACTGTAAAGGCTGTATGTTAAGACTGGGATGTTTAAAATCCCATAGCACAGCAGCAATAGGTCCAGGTTATAGCAGAGGGTGGGAGTAGAAAGAGAGTGTGAGTCAGGTGGTAGGGGTGGAGCAAGAAGAACAGACAGAGAGAGACCCATATAGAGAGAGGAGGTATAGACAGATAATAGCAGGGGTGGTTGGAGAACTTAGAGGAGGAAGGGGGACATTGAGGGAGCATGGTGGGAGACCAAGAGTGGGTGGAGTCACAGAGGAAAGGCAGTGCCAGGATGCAGGAGAAGAAGCGGTGTAGGCCAGAGAGCAAGAGTGAGTGCAGGACAGGAAGCATAGTGGAGTGGGGTCACTGCTGACAAGCAAGCAGAGCCCACCCCCTCACATGCAAATGGGGTGATTACAAAGGAAGGGATTTGGTGGTGGACATCATCTTTTTATGCCCCCCCTCACTCTCAGAAGGGGTTACATTTTGGGGAGCAGTGTCAAAAGGGGCATTAGGGTGCATTATTAAGGGGTGCCAGGAGACACAGTCCTCCATTCTATAGGCTCATCAACAACCAACAAGAACAACAGGTAATTCAGCAAGTAGATTTAAAGCCTCTCTGTGGATTTATGTTCATACTGCTCCCTCTAGTAATGTTACAAGGCAACTGCAGTTTAATCACTGGATTGAGAAAGGGGCCGTCCTATGCAAATAATCTCCTCCCATGATTACTTCTGTGAGCTTCCGTTGTGATACAATGATAGGACCTTCAACATATGCTCTTCAGCAGATTTGTAAAGTTATCAAATTGCCTTAGGCTAAGGATTGTTCCACTTGAAGGCCCTCAGATAAGTACCCCACCCTCACTTAGCAGGGTACTGAATTACATGCAGTAATCCTCTATACAGAACATGGGCGTTTGTGGGCCTATTGTAAAGGCTGTATGCTAAGACGGGGATGTTTAAAATCCTATAGCACAGCAGCCATAGGTCCAGGTTATAGCAGAGGGTGGGAGTAGAAAGAGAGTGTGAGTCAGGTGATAGGGGTGGAGCAAGAAGAACAGGCAGAGAGCGACCCATATAGAGAGAGGAGGTATAGACAGATAACAGCAGGGGTGGTTGGAGAACTTAGAGGAGGAAGGGGGACATTGAGGGAGCATTGTGGGAGACCAAGAGTGGGTGGAGTCACAGAGGAAAGGCAGTGCCAGGATGCAGGAGAAGAAATGGTGTAGGCCAGAGAGCAAGAGTGAGTGCAGGACAGGAAGCATAGTGGAGTGGGGTCACTGCTGACAAGCAAGCAGAGCCCAGCCCCTCGCATACAAATGGGGTGATTACAAAGGAAGGGATTTGGTGGTGGACATCATCTTTTTATGCCCCCCCTCACTCTCAGAAGGGGTTACATTTTGGGGAGCAGTGTCAAAAGGGGCATTAGGGTGCATTATTAAGGGGTGCCAGGAGACACAGTCCTCCATTCTATAGGCTCATCAAAAACCAACAAGAACAAAAGGTAATTCAGCAAGTAGATTTAAAGCCTCTCTGTGGATTTATGTTCAACTGCTCCCTCTAGTAATGTTACATGGCAACTGCAGTTTAATCACTGGATTGAGAAAGGGGCCGTCCTATGCAAATAATCTCCTCCCATGATTACTTCTGTGAGCTTCCGTTGTGATACAATGATAGGACCTTCAACATATGCTCTTCAGCAGATTTGTAAAGTTATCAAATTGCCTTAGGCTAAGGATTGTTCCACTTGAAGGCCCTCAGATAAGTACCCCACCCTCACTTAGCAGGGTACTGAATTACATGCAGTAATCCTCTATACAGAACATGGGCGTTTGTGGGCATACTGTAAAGGCTGTATGCCAAGACTGGGATGTTTAAAATCCCATAGCATAGCAGCCATAGGTCCAGGTTATAGCAGAGGGTGGGAGTAGAAAGAGAGTGTGAGTCAGTGGTAGGGGTGGAGCAAGAAGGACAGGCAGAGAGAGACCCATATAGAGAGAGGAGGTATAGACAGATAATAGCAGGGGTGGTTGGAGAACTTAGAGGGGGAAGGGGGACATTGAGGGAGCATGGTGGGAGACCAAGAGTGGGTGGAGTCACAGAGGAAAGGCAGTGCCAGGATGCAGGAGAAGAAGCGGTGTAGGCCAGAGAGCAAGAGTGAGTGCAGGACAGGAAGCATAGTGGAGTGGGGTCACTGCTGACAAGCAAGCAGAGCCCAGCCCCTCGCATACAAATGGGGTGATTACAAAGGAAGGGATTTGGTGGTGGACATCATCTTTTTATGCCCCCCCTCACTCTCAGAAGGGGTTACATTTTGGGGAGCAGTGTCAAAAGGGGCATTAGGGTGCATTATTAAGGGGTGCCAGGAGACACAGTCCTCCATTCTATAGGCTCATCAAAAACCAACAAGAACAACAGGTAATTCAGCAAGTAGATTTAAAGCCTCTCTGTGGATTTATGTTCATACTGCTCCCTCTAGTAATGTTACAAGGCAACTGCAGTTTAATCACTGGATTGAGAAAGGGGCCGTCCTATGCAAATAATCTCCTCCCATGATTACTTCTGTGAGCTTCCGTTGTGATACAATGATAGGACCTTCAACATATGCTCTTCAGCAGATTTGTAAAGTTATCAAATTGCCTTAGGCTAAGGATTGTTCCACTTGAAGGCCCTCAGATAAGTACCCCACCCTCACTTAGCACGGTACTGAATTACATGCAGTAATCCTCTATACAGAACATGGGCGTTGGTGGGCCTACTCTAAAGGCTGTGTGTTAAGACTGGGATGTTTAAAATCCCATAGCACAGTAGCCATAGGTCCAGGTTATAGCAGAGGGTGGGAGTAGAAAGAGAGTGTGATTCAGGTGGTAGGGGTGGAGTAAGAAGGACAGGCAGAGAGAGACTCATATAGAGAGAGGAGGTATAGACAGATAATAGCAGGGGTGGTTGGAGAACTTAGAGGAGGAAGGGGGACCAAGAGTGGGTGGAGTCACAGAGGAAAGGCAGTGCCAGGATGCAGGAGAAGAAGTGGTGTAGGCCAGAGAGCAAGAGTGAGTGCAGGACAGGAAGCATAGTGGAGTGGGGTCACTGCTGACAAGCAAGCAGAGCCCAGCCCCTCGCATACAAATGTGGTGATTACAAAGGAAGGGATTTGGTGGTGGACATCATCTTTTTATGCCCCCCTCACTCTCAGAAGGGGTCAAATTTTGGGGAGCAGTGTCAAAAGGGGCATTAGGGTGCATTATTAAGGGGTGCCAGGAGACACAGTCCTCCATTCTAAAGGCTCATCAAAAACCAACAAGAACAAAAGGTAATTCAGCAAGTAGATTTAAAGCCTCTCTGTGGATTTATGTTCAACTGCTCCCTCTAGTAATGTTACATGGCAACTGCAGTTTAATCACTGGATTGAGAAAGGGGCCGTCCTATGCAAATAATCTCCTCCCATGATTACTTCTGTGAGCTTCCGTTGTGATACAATGATAGGACCTTCAACATATGCTCTTCAGCAGATCTGTAAAGTTATCAAATTCCCTTAGGCTAAGGATTGTTCCACTTGAAGGCCCTCAGATAAGTACCCCACCCTCACTTAGCAGGGTACTGAATTACATGCAGTAATCCTCTATACAGAACATGGCCGTTCGTGGGCCTACTGTAAAGGCTGTATGCTAAGACTGGGATGTTTAAAATCCCATAGCACAGCAGCCATATGTCCAGGTTATAGCAGAGGGTGGGAGTAGAAAGAGAGTGTTGGTCAGGTGGTAGGGGTGGAGCAAGAAGAACAGGCAGAGAGAGACCCATATAGAGAGAGGAGGTATAGACAGATAATAGCAGGGGTGGTTGGAGAACTTAGAGGAGGAAGGGGGACATTGAGGGAGCATGGTGGGAGACCAAGAGTGGGTGGAGTCACAGAGGAAAGGCAGTGCCAGGATGCAGGAGAAGAAGCGGTGTAGGCCAGAGAGCAAGAGTGAGTGCAGGACAGGAAGCATAGTGGAGTGGGGTCACTGCTGACAAGCAAGCAGAGCCCACCCCCTCACATGCAAATGGGGTGATTACAAAGGAAGGGATTTGGTGGTGGACATCATCTTTTTATGCCCCCCCTCACTCTCAGAAGGGGTTACATTTTGGGGAGCAGTGTCAAAAGGGGCATTAGGGTGCATTATTAAGGGGTGCCAGGAGACACAGTCCTCCATTCTATAGGCTCATCAAAAACCAACAAGAACAACAGGTAATTCAGCAAGTAGATTTAAAGCCTCTCTGTGGATTTATGTTCATACTGCTCCCTCTAGTAATGTTACAAGGCAACTGCAGTTTAATCACTGGATTGAGAAAGGGGCCGTCCTATGCAAATAATCTCCTCCCATGATTACTTCTGTGAGCTTCCGTTGTGATACAATGATAGGACCTTCAACATATGCTCTTCAGCAGATTTGTAAAGTTATCAAATTGCCTTAGGCTAAGGATTGTTCCACTTGAAGGCCCTCAGATAAGTACCCCACCCTCACTTAGCAGGGTACTGAATTACATGCAGTAATCCTCTATACAGAACATGGGCGTTTGTGGGCCTACTGTAAAGGCTGTATGCTAAGACTGGGATGTTTAAAATCCCATAGCACAGCAGCCATAGGTCCAGGTTATAGCAGAGGGTGGGAGTAGAAAGAGAGTGTGAGTCAGGTGATAGGGGTGGAGCAAGAAGAACAGGCAGAGAGCCACCCATATAGAGAGAGGAGGTATAGACAGATAATAGCAGGGGTGGTTGGAGAACTTAGAGGAGGAAGGGGGACATTGAGGGAGCATGGTGGGAGACCAAGAGTGGGTGGAGTCACAGAGGAAAGGCAGTGCCAGGATGCAGGAGAAGAAGCGGTGTAGGCCAGAGAGCAAGAGTGAGTGCAGGACAGGAAGCATAGTGGAGTGGGGTCACTGCTGACAAGCAAGCAGAGCCCACCCCCTCACATGCAAATGGGGTGATTACAAAGGAAGGGATTTGGTGGTGGACATCATCTTTTTATGCCCCCCCTCACTCTCAGAAGGGGTTACATTTTGGGGAGCAGTGTCAAAAGGGGCATTAGGGCGCATTATTAAGGGGTGCCAGGAGACACAGTCCTCCATTCTATAGGCTCATCAAAAACCAACAAGAACAACAGGTAATTCAGCAAGTAGATTTAAAGCCTCTCTGTGGATTTATGTTCATACTGCTCCCTCTAGTAATGTTACAATGCAACTGCAGTTTAATCACTGGATTGAGAAAGGGGCCGTCCTATGCAAATAATCTCCTCCCATGATTACTTCTGTGAGCTTCCGTTGTGATACAATGATAGGACCTTCAACATATGCTCTTCAGCAGATTTGTAAAGTTATCAAATTGCCTTAGGCTAAGGATTGTTCCACTTGAAGGCCCTCAGATAAGTACCCCACCCTCACTTAGCAGGGTACTGAATTACATGCAGTAATCCTCTATACAGAACATGGGCGTTTGTGGGCATACTGTAAAGGCTGTATGCCAAGACTGGGATGTTTAAAATCCCATAGCATAGCAGCCATAGGTCCAGGTTATAGCAAAGGGTGGGAGTAGAAAGAGAGTGTGAGTCAGTGGTAGGGGTGGAGCAAGAAGGACAGGCAGAGAGAGACCCATATAGAGAGAGGAGGTATAGACAGATAATAGCAGGGGTGGTTGGAGAACTTAGAGGGGGAAGGGGGACATTGAGGGAGCATGGTGGGAGACCAAGAGTGGGTGGAGTCACAGAGGAAAGGCAGTGCCAGGATGCAGGAGAAGAAGCGGTGTAGGCCAGAGAGCAAGAGTGAGTGCAGGACAGGAAGCATAGTGGAGTGGGGTCACTGCTGACAAGCAAGCAGAGCCCAGCCCCTCGCATACAAATGGGGTGATTACAAAGGAAGGGATTTGGTGGTGGACATAATCTTTTTATGCCCCCCCTCACTCTCAGAAGGGGTTACATTTTGGGGAGCAGTGTCAAAAGGGGCATTAGGGTGCATTATTAAGGGGTGCCAGGAGACACAGTCCTCCATTCTATAGGCTCATCAAAAACCAACAAGAACAACAGGTAATTCAGCAAGTAGATTTAAAGCCTCTCTGTGGATTTATGTTCATACTGCTCCCTCTAGTAATGTTACAAGGCAACTGCAGTTTAATCACTGGATTGAGAAAGGGGCCGTCCTATGCAAATAATCTCCTCCCATGATTACTTCTGTGAGCTTCCGTTGTGATACAATGATAGGACCTTCAACATATGCTCTTCAGCAGATTTGTAAAGTTATCAAATTGCCTTAGGCTAAGGATTGTTCCACTTGAAGGCCCTCAGATAAGTACCCCACCCTCACTTAGCACGGTACTGAATTACATGCAGTAATCCTCTATACAGAACATGGGCGTTGGTGGGCCTACTCTAAAGGCTGTGTGTTAAGACTGGGATGTTTAAAATCCCATAGCACAGTAGCCATAGGTCCAGGTTATAGCAGAGGGTGGGAGTAGAAAGAGAGTGTGATTCAGGTGGTAGGGGTGGAGTAAGAAGGACAGGCAGAGAGAGACTCATATAGAGAGAGGAGGTATAGACAGATAATAGCAGGGGTGGTTGGAGAACTTAGAGGAGGAAGGGGGACATTGAGGGAGCATGGTGGGAGACCAAGAGTGGGTGGAGTCACAGAGGAAAGGCAGTGCCAGGATGCAGGAGAAGAAGTGGTGTAGGCCAGAGAGCAAGAGTGAGTGCAGGACAGGAAGCATAGTGGAGTGGGGTCACTGCTGACAAGCAAGCAGAGCCCAGCCCCTCGCATACAAATGTGGTGATTACAAAGGAAGGGATTTGGTGGTGGACATCATCTTTTTATGCCCCCCTCACTCTCAGAAGGGGTCAAATTTTGGGGAGCAGTGTCAAAAGGGGCATTAGGGTGCATTATTAAGGGGTGCCAGGAGACACAGTCCTCCATTCTAAAGGCTCATCAAAAACCAACAAGAACAAAAGGTAATTCAGCAAGTAGATTTAAAGCCTCTCTGTGGATTTATGTTCAACTGCTCCCTCTAGTAATGTTACATGGCAACTGCAGTTTAATCACTGGATTGAGAAAGGGGCCGTCCTATGCAAATAATCTCCTCCCATGATTACTTCTGTGAGCTTCCGTTGTGATACAATGATAGGACCTTCAACATATGCTCTTCAGCAGATTTGTAAAGTTATCAAATTCCCTTAGGCTAAGGATTGTTCCACTTGAAGGCCCTCAGATAAGTACCCCACCCTCACTTAGCAGGGTACTGAATTACATGCAGTAATCCTCTACAGAACATGGCCGTTCGTGGGCCTACTGTAAAGGCTGTATGCTAAGACTGGGATGTTTAAAATCCCATAGCACAGCAGCCATATGTCCAGGTTATAGCAGAGGGTGGGAGTAGAAAGAGAGTGTTGGTCAGGTGGTAGGGGTGGAGCAAGAAGAACAGGCAGAGAGAGACCCATATAGAGAGAGGAGGTATAGACAGATAATAGCAGGGGTGGTTGGAGAACTTAGAGGAGGAAGGGGGACATTGAGGGAGCATGGTGGGAGACCAAGAGTGGGTGGAGTCACAGAGGAAAGGCAGTGCCAGGATGCAGGAGAAGAAGCGGTGTAGGCCAGAGAGCAAGAGTGAGTGCAGGACAGGAAGCATAGTGGAGTGGGGTCACTGCTGACAAGCAAGCAGAGCCCACCCCCTCACATGCAAATGGGGTGATTACAAAGGAAGGGATTTGGTGGTGGACATCATCTTTTTATGCCCCCCCTCACTCTCAGAAGGGGTTACATTTTGGGGAGCAGTGTCAAAAGGGGCATTAGGGTGCATTATTAAGGGGTGCCAGGAGACACAGTCCTCCATTCTATAGGCTCATCAAAAACCAACAAGAACAACAGGTAATTCAGCAAGTAGATTTAAAGCCTCTCTGTGGATTTATGTTCATACTGCTCCCTCTAGTAATGTTACAAGGCAACTGCAGTTTAATCACTGGATTTAGAAAGGGGCCGTCCTATGCAAATAATCTCCTCCCATGATTACTTCTGTGAGCTTCCGTTGTGATACAATGATAGGACCTTCAACATATGCTCTTCAGCAGATTTGTAAAGTTATCAAATTGCCTTAGGCTAAGGATTGTTCCACTTGAAGGCCCTCAGATAAGTACCCCACCCTCACTTAGCAGGGTACTGAATTACATGCAGTAATCCTCTATACAGAACATGGGCGTTTGTGGGCCTACTGTAAAGGCTGTATGCTAAGACTGGGATGTTTAAAATCCCATAGCACAGCAGCCATAGGTCCAGGTTATAGCAGAGGGTGGGAGTAGAAAGAGAGTGTGAGTCAGGTGATAGGGGTGGAGCAAGAAGAACAGGCAGAGAGCCACCCATATAGAGAGAGGAGGTATAGACAGATAATAGCAGGGGTGGTTGGAGAACTTAGAGGAGGAAGGGGGACATTGAGGGAGCATGGTGGGAGACCAAGAGTGGGTGGAGTCACAGAGGAAAGGCAGTGCCAGGATGCAGGAGAAGAAGCGGTGTAGGCCAGAGAGCAAGAGTGAGTGCAGGACAGGAAGCATAGTGGAGTGGGGTCACTGCTGACAAGCAAGCAGAGCCCACCCCCTCACATGCAAATGGGGTGATTACAAAGGAAGGGATTTGGTGGTGGACATCATCTTTTTATGCCCCCCCTCACTCTCAGAAGGGGTTACATTTTGGGGAGCAGTGTCAAAAGGGGCATTAGGGCGCATTATTAAGGGGTGCCAGGAGACACAGTCCTCCATTCTATAGGCTCATCAAAAACCAACAAGAACAACAGGTAATTCAGCAAGTAGATTTAAAGCCTCTCTGTGGATTTATGTTCATACTGCTCCCTCTAGTAATGTTACAATGCAACTGCAGTTTAATCACTGGATTGAGAAAGGGGCCGTCCTATGCAAATAATCTCCTCCCATGATTACTTCTGTGAGCTTCCGTTGTGATACAATGATAGGACCTTCAACATATGCTCTTCAGCAGATTTGTAAAGTTATCAAATTGCCTTAGGCTAAGGATTGTTCCACTTGAAGGCCCTCAGATAAGTACCCCACCCTCACTTAGCAGGGTACTGAATTACATGCAGTAATCCTCTATACAGAACATGGGCGTTTGTGGGCATACTGTAAAGGCTGTATGCCAAGACTGGGATGTTTAAAATCCCATAGCATAGCAGCCATAGGTCCAGGTTATAGCAGAGGGTGGGAGTAGAAAGAGAGTGTGAGTCAGTGGTAGGGGTGGAGCAAGAAGGACAGGCAGAGAGAGACCCATATAGAGAGAGGAGGTATAGACAGATAATAGCAGGGGTGGTTGGAGAACTTAGAGGGGGAAGGGGGACATTGAGGGAGCATGGTGGGAGACCAAGAGTGGGTGGAGTCACAGAGGAAAGGCAGTGCCAGGATGCAGGAGAAGAAGCGGTGTAGGCCAGAGAGCAATAGTGAGTGCAGGACAGGAAGCATAGTGGAGTGGGGTCACTGCTGACAAGCAAGCAGAGCCCAGCCCCTCGCATACAAATGGGGTGATTACAAAGGAAGGGATTTGGTGGTGGACATCATCTTTTTATGCCCCCCCTCACTCTCAGAAGGGGTTACATTTTGGGGAGCAGTGTCAAAAGGGGCATTAGGGTGCATTATTAAGGGGTGCCAGGAGACACAGTCCTCCATTCTATAGGCTCATCAAAAACCAACAAGAACAACAGGTAATTCAGCAAGTAGATTTAAAGCCTCTCTGTGGATTTATGTTCATACTGCTCCCTCTAGTAATGTTACAAGGCAACTGCAGTTTAATCACTGGATTGAGAAAGGGGCCGTCCTATGCAAATAATCTCCTCCCATGATTACTTCTGTGAGCTTCCGTTGTGATACAATGATAGGACCTTCAACATATGCTCTTCAGCAGATTTGTAAAGTTATCAAATTGCCTTAGGCTAAGGATTGTTCCACTTGAAGGCCCTCAGATAAGTACCCCACCCTCACTTAGCACGGTACTGAATTACATGCAGTAATCCTCTATACAGAACATGGGCGTTGGTGGGCCTACTCTAAAGGCTGTGTGTTAAGACTGGGATGTTTAAAATCCCATAGCACAGTAGCCATAGGTCCAGGTTATAGCAGAGGGTGGGAGTAGAAAGAGAGTGTGATTCAGGTGGTAGGGGTGGAGTAAGAAGGACAGGCAGAGAGAGACTCATATAGAGAGAGGAGGTATAGACAGATAATAGCAGGGGTGGTTGAAGAACTTAGAGGAGGAAGGGGGACATTGAGGGAGCATGGTGGGAGACCAAGAGTGGGTGGAGTCACAGAGGAAAGGCAGTGCCAGGATGCAGGAGAAGAAGTGGTGTAGGCCAGAGAGCAAGAGTGAGTGCAGGACAGGAAGCATAGTGGAGTGGGGTCACTGCTGACAAGCAAGCAGAGCCCAGCCCCTCGCATACAAATGTGGTGATTACAAAGGAAGGGATTTGGTGGTGGACATCATCTTTTTATGCCCCCCTCACTCTCAGAAGGGGTCAAATTTTGGGGAGCAGTGTCAAAAGGGGCATTAGGGTGCATTATTAAGGGGTGCCAGGAGACACAGTCCTCCATTCTAAAGGCTCATCAAAAACCAACAAGAACAAAAGGTAATTCAGCAAGTAGATTTAAAGCCTCTCTGTGGATTTATGTTCAACTGCTCCCTCTAGTAATGTTACATGGCAACTGCAGTTTAATCACTGGATTGAGAAAGGGGCCGTCCTATGCAAATAATCTCCTCCCATGATTACTTCTGTGAGCTTCCGTTGTGATACAATGATAGGACCTTCAACATATGCTCTTCAGCAGATTTGTAAAGTTATCAAATTCCCTTAGGCTAAGGATTGTTCCACTTGAAGGCCCTCAGATAAGTACCCCACCCTCACTTAGCAGGGTACTGAATTACATGCAGTAATCCTCTATGCAGAACATGGCCGTTCGTGGGCCTACTGTAAAGGCTGTATGCTAAGACTGGGATGTTTAAAATCCCATAGCACAGCAGCCATATGTCCAGGTTATAGCAGAGGGTGGGAGTAGAAAGAGAGTGTTGGTCAGGTGGTAGGGGTGGAGCAAGAAGAACAGGCAGAGAGAGACCCATATAGAGAGAGGAGGTATAGACAGATAATAGCAGGGGTGGTTGGAGAACTTAGAGGAGGAAGGGGGACATTGAGGGAGCATGGTGGGAGACCAAGAGTGGGTGGAGTCACAGAGGAAAGGCAGTGCCAGGATGCAGGAGAAGAAGCGGTGTAGGCCAGAGAGCAAGAGTGAGTGCAGGACAGGAAGCATAGTGGAGTGGGGTCACTGCTGACAAGCAAGCAGAGCCCACCCCCTCACATGCAAATGGGGTGATTACAAAGGAAGGGATTTGGTGGTGGACATCATCTTTTTATGCCCCCCCTCACTCTCAGAAGGGGTTACATTTTGGGGAGCAGTGTCAAAAGGGGCATTAGGGTGCATTATTAAGGGGTGCCAGGAGACACAGTCCTCCATTCTATAGGCTCATCAAAAACCAACAAGAACAACAGGTAATTCAGCAAGTAGATTTAAAGCCTCTCTGTGGATTTATGTTCATACTGCTCCCTCTAGTAATGTTGCAAGGCAACTGCAGTTTAATCACTGGATTGAGAAAGGGGCCGTCCTATGCAAATAATCTCCTCCCATGATTACTTCTGTGAGCTTCCGTTGTGATACAATGATAGGACCTTCAACATATGCTCTTCAGCAGATTTGTAAAGTTATCAAATTGCCTTAGGCTAAGGATTGTTCCACTTGAAGGCCCTCAGATAAGTACCCCACCCTCACTTAGCAGGGTACTGAATTACATGCAGTAATCCTCTATACAGAACATGGGCGTTCGTGGGCCTACTGTAGAGGCTGTGTGCTAAGACTGGGATGTTTAAAATCCCATAGCACAGCAGCCATGGGTCCAGGTTATAGCAGAGGGTGGGAGTAGAAAGAGAGTGTGAGTCAGGTGGTAGGGGTGGAGCATGAAGGACAGGCAGAGAGAGACCCATATAGAGAGAGGAGGTATAGACAGATAATAGCAGGGGTGGTTGGAGAACTTAGAGGAGGAAGGGGGACATTGAGGGAGCATGGTGGGAGACCAAGAGTGGGTGGAGTCACAGAGGAAAGGCAGTGCCAGGATGCAGGAGAAGAAGTGGTGTAGGCCAGAGAGCAAGAGTGAGTGCAGGACAGGATGCATGGTGGAGTGGGGTCACTGCTGACAAGCAAGCAGAGCCCAGCCCCTCGCATACAAATGGGGTGATTACAAAGGAAGGGATTTGGTGGTGGACATCATCTTTTTATGCCCCCCCTCACTCTCAGAAGGGGTCAAATTTTGGGGAGCAGTGTCAAAAGGGGCATTAGGGTGCATTATTAAGGGGTGCCAGGAGACACAGTCCTCCATTCTAAAGGCTCATCAAAAACCAACAAGAACAAAAGGTAATTCAGCAAGTAGATTTAAAGCCTCTCTGTGGATTTATGTTCAACTGCTCCCTCTAGTAATGTTACATGGCAACTGCAGTTTAATCACTGGATTGAGAAAGGGGCCGTCCTATGCAAATAATCTCCTCCCATGATTACTTCTGTGAGCTTCCGTTGTGATACAATGATAGGACCTTCAACATATGCTCTTCAGCAGATTTGTAAAGTTATCAAATTGCCTTAGGCTAAGGATTGTTCCACTTGAAGGCCCTCAGATAAGTACCCCACCCTCACTTAGCAGGGTACTGAATTACATGCAGTAATCCTCTGTACAGAACATGGCCGTTCGTGGGCCTACTGTAAAGGCTGTATGCTAAGACTGGGATGTTTAAAATCCCATAGCACAGCAGCCATAGGTCCAGGTTATAGCAGAGGGTGGGAGTAGAAAGAGAGTGTGAGTCAGGTGATAGGGGTGGAGCAAGAAGAACAGGCAGAGAGCGACCCATATAGAGAGAGGAGGTATAGACAGATAATAGCAGGGGTGGTTGGAGAACTTAGAGGAGGAAGGGGGACATTGAGGGAGCATGGTGGGAGACCAAGAGTGGGTGGAGTCACAGAGGAAAGGCAGTGCCAGGATGCAGGAGAAGAAGCGGTGTAGGCCAGAGAGCAAGAGTGAGTGCAGGACAGGAAGCATAGTGGAGTGGGGTCACTGCTGACAAGCAAGCAGAGCCCACCCCCTCACATGCAAATGGGGTGATTACAAAGGAAGGGATTTGGTGGTGGACATCATCTTTTTATGCCCCCCCCTCACTCTCAGAAGGGGTTACATTTTGGGGAGCAGTGTCAAAAGGGGCATTAGGGTGCATTATTAAGGGGTGCCAGGAGACACAGTCCTCCATTCTATAGGCTCATCAAAAACCAACAAGAACAACAGGTAATTCAGCAAGTAGATTTAAAGCCTCTCTGTGGATTTATGTTCATACTGCTCCCTCTAGTAATGTTACAAGGCAACTGCAGTTTAATCACTGGATTGAGAAAGGGGCCGTCCTATGCAAATAATCTCCTCCCATGATTACTTCTGTGAGCTTCCGTTGTGATACAATGATAGGACCTTCAACATATGCTCTTCAGCAGATTTGTAAAGTTATCAAATTGCCTTAGGCTAAGGATTGTTCCACTTGAAGGCCCTCAGATAAGTACCCCACCCTCACTTAGCAGGGTACTGAATTACATGCAGTAATCCTCTATACAGAACATGGGCGTTTGTGGGCCTACTGTAAAGGCTGTATGCTAAGACTGGGATGTTTAAAATCCCATAGCACAGCAGCCATAGGTCCAGGTTATAGCAGAGGGTGGGAGTAGAAAGAGAGTGTGAGTCAGGTGGTAGGGGTGGAGCAAGAAGGACAGGCAGAGAGAGACCCATATAGAGAGAGGAGGTATAAACAGATAATAGCAGGGGTGGTTGGAGAACTTAGAGGAGGAAGGGGGACATTGAGGGAGCATGGGGGGAGACCAAGAGAGAGTGGAGTCACAGAGGAAAGGCAGTGCCAGGATGCAGGAGAAGAAGTGGTGTAGGCCAGAGAGCAAGAGTGAGTGCAGGACAGGATGCATGGTGGAGTGGGGTCACTGCTGACAAGCAAGCAGAGCCCAGCCCCTCGCATACAAATGGGGTGATTACAAAGGAAGGGATTTGGTGGTGGACATCATCTTTTTATGCCCCCCCTCACTCTCAGAAGGGGTCAAATTTTGGGGAGCAGTGTCAAAAGGGGCATTAGGGTGCATTATTAAGGGGTGCCAGGAGACACAGTCCTCCATTCTAAAGGCTCATCAAAAACCAACAAGAACAAAAGGTAATTCAGCAAGTAGATTTAAAGCCTCTCTGTGGATTTATGTTCAACTGCTCCCTCTAGTAATGTTACATGGGAACTGCAGTTTAATCACTGGATTGAGAAAGGGGCCGTCCTATGCAAATAATCTCCTCCCATGATTACTTCTGTGAGCTTCCGTTGTGATACAATGATAGGACCTTCAACATATGCTCTTCAGCAGATTTGTAAAGTTATCAAATTGCCTTAGGCTAAGGATTGTTCCACTTGAAGGCCCTCAGATAAGTACCCCACCCTCACTTAGCAGGGTACTGAATTACATGCAGTAATCCTCTATACAGAACATGGCCGTTCGTGGGCCTACTGTAAAGGCTGTATGCTAAGACTGGGATGTTTAAAATCCCATAGCACAGCAGCCATAGGTCCAGGTTATAGCAGAGGGTGGGAGTAAAAAGAGAGTGTGAGTCAGGTGATAGGGGTGGAGCAAGAAGAACAGGCAGAGAGCGACCCATATTGAGAGAGGAGGTATAAACAGATAATAGCAGGGGTGGTTGGAGAACTTAGAGGAGGAAGGGGGTCATTGAGGGAGCATGGTGGGAGACCAAGAGTGGGTGGAGTCACAGAGGAAAGGCAGTGCCAGGATGCAGGAGAAGAAGCGGTGTAGGCCAGAGAGCAAGAGTGAGTGCAGGACAGG
Organism: Pleurodeles waltl; assembly: GCF_031143425.1. NCBI lineage: Eukaryota > Metazoa > Chordata > Amphibia > Caudata > Salamandridae > Pleurodeles > Pleurodeles waltl. The sequence continues at coordinate 303,387,601 of NC_090437.1, read as the reverse complement.
AAGCATAGTGGAGTGGGGTCACTGCTGACAAGCAAGCAGAGCGCACCCCCTCACATGCAAATGGGGTGATTACAAAGGAAGGGATTTGGTGGTGGACATCATCTTTTTATGCCCCCCCTCACTCTCAGAAGGGGTTACATTTTGGGGAGCAGTGTCAAAAGGGGCATTAGGGCGCATTATTAAGGGGTGCCAGGAGACACAGTCCTCCATTCTATAGGCTCATCAAAAACCAACAAGAACAACAGGTAATTCAGCAAGTAGATTTAAAGCCTCTCTGTGGATTTATGTTCATACTGCTCCCTCTAGTAATGTTACAAGGCAACTGCAGTTTATTCACTGGATTGAGAAAGGGGCCGTCCTATGCAAATAATCTCCTCCCATGATTACTTCTGTGAGCTTCCGTTGTGATACAATGATAGGACCTTCAACATATGCTCTTCAGCAGATTTGTAAAGTTATCAAATTGCCTTAGGCTAAGGATTGTTCCACTTGAAGGCCCTCAGATAAGTACCCCACCCTCACTTAGCAGGGTACTGAATTACATGCAGTAATCCTCTATACAGAACATGGGCGTTTGTGGGCATACTGTAAAGGCTGTATGCCAAGACTGGGATGTTTAAAATCCCATAGCATAGCAGCCATAGGTCCTGGTTATAGCAGAGGGTGGGAGTCGAAAGAGAGTGTGAGTCAGTGGTAGGGGTGGAGCAAGAAGGACAGGCAGAGAGAGACCCATATAGAGAGAGGAGGTATAGACAGATAATAGCAGGGGTGGTTGGAGAACTTAGAGGGGGAAGGGGGACATTGAGGGAGCATGGTGGGAGACCAAGAGTGGGTGGAGTCACAGAGGAAAGGCAGTGCCAGGATGCAGGAGAAGAAGCGGTGTAGGCCAGAGAGCAAGAGTGAGTGCAGGACAGGAAGCATAGTGGAGTGGGGTCACTGCTGACAAGCAAGCAGAGCCCAGCCCCTCGCATACAAATGGGGTGATTACAAAGGAAGGGATTTGGTGGTGGACATCATCTTTTTATGCCCCCCCTCACTCTCAGAAGGGGTTACATTTTGGGGAGCAGTGTCAAAAGGGGCATTAGGGTGCATTATTAAGGGGTGCCAGGAGACACAGTCCTCCATTCTATAGGCTCATCAAAAACCAACAAGAACAACAGGTAATTCAGCAAGTAGATTTAAAGCCTCTCTGTGGATTTATGTTCATACTGCTCCCTCTAGTAATGTTACAAGGCAACTGCAGTTTAATCACTGGATTGAGAAAGGGGCCGTCCTATGCAAATAATCTCCTCCCATGATTACTTCTGTGAGCTTCCGTTGTGATACAATGATAGGACCTTCAACATATGCTCTTCAGCAGATTTGTAAAGTTATCAAATTGCCTTAGGCTAAGGATTGTTCCACTTGAAGGCCCTCAGATAAGTACCCCACCCTCACTTAGCAGGGTACTGAATTACATGCAGTAATCCTCTATACAGAACATGGGCGTTGGTGGGCCTACTCTAAAGGCTGTGTGTTAAGACTGGGATGTTTAAAATCCCATAGCACAGCAGCCATAGGTCCAGGTTATAGCAGAGGGTGTGAGTAGAAAGAGAGTGTGAGTCAGGTGATAGGGGTGGAGCAAGAAGAACAGGCAGAGAGCGACCCATATAGAGAGAGGAGGTATAGACAGATAATAGCAGGGGTGGATGGAGAACTTAGAGGAGGAAGGGGGACATTGAGGGAGCATGGTGGGAGACCAAGAGTGGGTGGAGTCACAGAGGAAAGGCAGTGCCAGGATGCAGGAGAAGAAGCGGTGTAGGCCAGAGAGCAAGAGTGAGTGCAGGACAGGAAGCATAGTGGAGTGGGGTCACTGCTGACAAGCAAGCAGAGCCCACCCCCTCACATGCAAATGGGGTGATTACAAAGGAAGGGATTTGGTGGTGGACATCATCTTTTTATGCCCCCCCTCACTCTCAGAAGGGGTTACATTTTGGGGAGCAGTGTCAAAAGGGGCATTAGGGTGCATTATTAAGGGGTGCCAGGAGACACAGTCCTCCATTCTATAGGCTCATCAAAAACCAACAAGAACAACAGGTAATTCAGCAAGTAGATTTAAAGCCTCTCTGTGGATTTATGTTCATACTGCTCCCTCTAGTAATGTTACAAGGCAACTGCAGTTTAATCACTGGATTGAGAAAGGGGCCGTCCTATGCAAATAATCTCCTCCCATGATTACTTCTGTGAGCTTCCGTTGTGATACAATGATAGGACCTTCAACATATGCTCTTCAGCAGATTTGTAAAGTTATCAAATTGCCTTAGGCTAAGGATTGTTCCACTTGAAGGCCCTCAGATAAGTACCCCACCCTCACTTAGCAGGGTACTGAATTACATGCAGTAATCCTCTATACAGAACATGGGCGTTCGTGGGCCTACTGTAGAGGCTGTGTGCTAAGACTGGGATGTTTAAAATCCCATAGCACAGCAGCCATAGGTCCAGGTTATAGCAGAGGGTGGGAGTAGAAAGAGAGTGTGAGTCAGGTGGTAGGGGTGGAGCAAGAAGGACAGGCAGAGAGAGACCCATATAGAGAGAGGAGGTATAGACAGATAATAGCAGGGGTGGTTGGAGAACTTAGAGGAGGAAGGGGGACATTGAGGGAGCATGGTGGGAGACCAAGAGTGGGTGGAGTCACAGAGGAAAGGCAGTGCCAGGATGCAGGAGAAGAAGTGGTGTAGGCCAGAGAGCAAGAGTGAGTGCAGGACTGGATGCATGGTGGAGTGGGGTCACTGCTGACAAGCAAGCAGAGCCCAGCCCCTCGCATACAAATGGGGTGATTACAAAGGAAGGGATTTGGTGGTGGACATCATCTTTTTATGCCCCCCCTCACTCTCAGAAGGGGTCAAATTTTGGGGAGCAGTGTCAAAAGGGGCATTAGGGTGCATTATTAAGGGGTGCCAGGAGACACAGTCCTCCATTCTAAAGGCTCATCAAAAACCAACAAGAACAAAAGGTAATTCAGCAAGTAGATTTAAAGCCTCTCTGTGGATTTATGTTCAACTGCTCCCTCTAGTAATGTTACATGGCAACTGCAGTTTAATCACTGGATTGAGAAAGGGGCCGTCCTATGCAAATAATCTCCTCCCATGATTACTTCTGTGAGCTTCCGTTGTGATACAATGATAGGACCTTCAACATATGCTCTTCAGCAGATTTGTAAAGTTATCAAATTGCCTTAGGCTAAGGATTGTTCCACTTGAAGGCCCTCAGATAAGTACCCCACCCTCACTTAGCAGGGTACTGAATTACATGCAGTAATTCTCTATACAGAACATGGGCGTTTGTGGGCCTACTGTAAAGGCTGTATGCTAAGACTGGGATGTTTAAAATCCCATAGCACAGCAGCCATAGGTCCAGGTTATAGCAGAGGGTGGGAGTAGAAAGAGAGTGTGAGTCAGGTGGTAGGGGTGGAGCAAGAAGGACAGGCAGAGAGAGACCCATATAGAGAGAGGAGGTATAGACAGATAATAGCAGGGGTGGTTGGAGAACTTAGAGGAGGAAGGGGGACATTAAGGGAGCATGGTGGGAGACCAAGAGTGGGTGGAGTCACAGAGGAAAGGCAGTGCCAGGATGCAGGAGAAGAAGTGGTGTAGGCCAGAGAGCAAGAGTGAGTGCAGGACAGGATGCATGGTGGAGTGGGGTCACTGCTGACAAGCAAGCAGAGCCCAGCCCCTCGCATACAAATGGGGTGATTACAAAGGAAGGGATTTGGTGGTGGACATCATCTTTTTATGCCCCCCCTCACTCTCAGAAGGGGTCAAATTTTGGGGAGCAGTGTCAAAAGGGGCATTAGGGTGCATTATTAAGGGGTGCCAGGAGACACAGTCCTCCATTCTAAAGGCTCATCAAAAACCAACAAGAACAAAAGGTAATTCAGCAAGTAGATTTAAAGCCTCTCTGTGGATTTATGTTCAACTGCTCCCTCTAGTAATGTTACATGGGAACTGCAGTTTAATCACTGGATTGAGAAAGGGGCCGTCCTATGCAAATAATCTCCTCCCATGATTACTTCTGTGAGCTTCCGTTGTGATACAATGATAGGACCTTCAACATATGCTCTTCAGCAGATTTGTAAAGTTATCAAATTGCCTTAGGCTAAGGATTGTTCCACTTGAAGGCCCTCAGATAAGTACCCCACCCTCACTTAGCAGGGTACTGAATTACATGCAGTAATCCTCTATACAGAACATGGCCGTTCGTGGGCCTACTGTAAAGGCTGTATGCTAAGACTGGGATGTTTAAAATCCCATAGCACAGCAGCCATAGGTCCAGGTTATAGCAGAGGGTGGGAGTAAAAAGAGAGTGTGAGTCAGGTGATAGGGGTGGAGCAAGAAGAACAGGCAGAGAGCGACCCATATAGAGAGAGGAGGTATAAACAGATAATAGCAGGGGTGGTTGGAGAACTTAGAGGAGGAAGGGGGTCATTGAGGGAGCATGGTGGGAGACCAAGAGTGGGTGGAGTCACAGAGGAAAGGCAGTGCCAGGATGCAGGAGAAGAAGCGGTGTAGGCCAGAGAGCAAGAGTGAGTGCAGGACAGGAAGCATAGTGGAGTGGGGTCACTGCTGACAAGCAAGCAGAGCGCACCCCCTCACATGCAAATGGGGTGATTACAAAGGAAAGGATTTGGTGGTGGACATCATCTTTTTATGCCCCCCCTCACTCTCAGAAGGGGTTACATTTTGGGGAGCAGTGTCAAAAGGGGCATTAGGGCGCATTATTAAGGGGTGCCAGGAGACACAGTCCTCCATTCTATAGGCTCATCAAAAACCAACAAGAACAACAGGTAATTCAGCAAGTAGATTTAAAGCCTCTCTGTGGATTTATGTTCATACTGCTCCCTCTAGTAATGTTACAAGGCAACTGCAGTTTATTCACTGGATTGAGAAAGGGGCCGTCCTATGCAAATAATCTCCTCCCATGATTACTTCTGTGAGCTTCCGTTGTGATACAATGATAGGACCTTCAACATATGCTCTTCAGCAGATTTGTAAAGTTATCAAATTGCCTTAGGCTAAGGATTGTTCCACTTGAAGGCCCTCAGATAAGTACCCCACCCTCACTTAGCAGGGTACTGAATTACATGCAGTAATCCTCTATACAGAACATGGGCGTTTGTGGGCATACTGTAAAGGCTGTATGCCAAGACTGGGATGTTTAAAATCCCATAGCATAGCAGCCATAGGTCCAGGTTATAGCAGAGGGTGGGAGTAGAAAGAGAGTGTGAGTCAGTGGTAGGGGTGGAGCAAGAAGGACAGGCAGAGAGAGACCCATATAGAGAGAGGAGGTATAGACAGATAATAGCAGGGGTGGTTGGAGAACTTAGAGGGGGAAGGGGGACATTGAGGGAGCATGGTGGGAGACCAAGAGTGGGTGGAGTCACAGAGGAAAGGCAGTGCCAGGATGCAGGAGAAGAAGCGGTGTAGGCCAGAGAGCAAGAGTGAGTGCAGGACAGGAAGCATAGTGGAGTGGGGTCACTGCTGACAAGCAAGCAGAGCCCAGCCCCTCGCATACAAATGGGGTGATTACAAAGGAAGGGATTTGGTGGTGGACATCATCTTTTTATGCCCCCCCTCACTCTCAGAAGGGGTTACATTTTGGGGAGCAGTGTCAAAAGGGGCATTAGGGTGCATTATTAAGGGGTGCCAGGAGACACAGTCCTCCATTCTATAGGCTCATCAAAAACCAACAAGAACAACAGGTAATTCAGCAAGTAGATTTAAAGCCTCTCTGTGGATTTATGTTCATACTGCTCCCTCTAGTAATGTTACAAGGCAACTGCAGTTTAATCACTGGATTGAGAAAGGGGCCGTCCTATGCAAATAATCTCCTCCCATGATTACTTCTGTGAGCTTCCGTTGTGATACAATGATAGGACCTTCAACATATGCTCTTCAGCAGATTTGTAAAGTTATCAAATTGCCTTAGGCTAAGGATTGTTCCACTTGAAGGCCCTCAGATAAGTACCCCACCCTCACTTAGCAGGGTACTGAATTACATGCAGTAATCCTCTATACAGAACATGGGCGTTGGTGGGCCTACTCTAAAGGCTGTGTGTTAAGACTGGGATGTTTAAAATCCCATAGCACAGCAGCCATAGGTCCAGGTTATAGCAGAGGGTGTGAGTAGAAAGAGAGTGTGAGTCAGGTGATAGGGGTGGAGCAAGAAGAACAGGCAGAGAGCGACCCATATAGAGAGAGGAGGTATAGACAGATAATAGCAGGGGTGGATGGAGAACTTAGAGAAGGAAGGGGGACATTGAGGGAGCATGGTGGGAGACCAAGAGTGGGTGGAGTCACAGAGGAAAGGCAGTGCCAGGATGCAGGAGAAGAAGCGGTGTAGGCCAGAGAGCAAGAGTGAGTGCAGGACAGGAAGCATAGTGGAGTGGGGTCACTGCTGACAAGCAAGCAGAGCCCACCCCCTCACATGCAAATGGGGTGATTACAAAGGAAGGGATTTGGTGGTGGACATCATCTTTTTATGCCCCCCCTCACTCTCAGAAGGGGTTACATTTTGGGGAGCAGTGTCAAAAGGGGCATTAGGGTGCATTATTAAGGGGTGCCAGGAGACACAGTCCTCCATTCTATAGGCTCATCAAAAACCAACAAGAACAACAGGTAATTCAGCAAGTAGATTTAAAGCCTCTCTGTGGATTTATGTTCATACTGCTCCCTCTAGTAATGTTACAAGGCAACTGCAGTTTAATCACTGGATTGAGAAAGGGGCCGTCCTATGCAAATAATCTCCTCCCATGATTACTTCTGTGAGCTTCCGTTGTGATACAATGATAGGACCTTCAACATATGCTCTTCAGCAGATTTGTAAAGTTATCAAATTGCCTTAGGCTAAGGATTGTTCCACTTGAAGGCCCTCAGATAAGTACCCCACCCTCACTTAGCAGGGTACTGAATTACATGCAGTAATCCTCTATACAGAACATGGGCGTTCGTGGGCCTACTGTAGAGGCTGTGTGCTAAGACTGGGATGTTTAAAATCCCATAGCACAGCAGCCATAGGTCCAGGTTATAGCAGAGGGTGGGAGTAGAAAGAGAGTGTGAGTCAGGTGGTAGGGGTGGAGCAAGAAGGACAGGCAGAGAGAGACCCATATAGAGAGCGGAGGTATAGACAGATAATAGCAGGGGTGGTTGGAGAACTTAGAGGAGGAAGGGGGACATTGAGGGAGCATGGTGGGAGACCAAGAGTGGGTGGAGTCACAGAGGAAAGGCAGTGCCAGGATGCAGGAGAAGAAGTGGTGTAGGCCAGAGAGCAAGAGTGAGTGCAGGACTGGATGCATGGTGGAGTGGGGTCACTGCTGACAAGCAAGCAGAGCCCAGCCCCTCGCATACAAATGGGGTGATTACAAAGGAAGGGATTTGGTGGTGGACATCATCTTTTTATGCCCCCCCTCACTCTCAGAAGGGGTCAAATTTTGGGGAGCAGTGTCAAAAGGGGCATTAGGGTGCATTATTAAGGGGTGCCAGGAGACACAGTCCTCCATTCTAAAGGCTCATCAAAAACCAACAAGAACAAAAGGTAATTCAGCAAGTAGATTTAAAGCCTCTCTGTGGATTTATGTTCAACTACTCCCTCTAGTAATGTTACATTGCAACTGCAGTTTAATCACTGGATTGAGAAAGGGGCCGTCCTATGCAAATAATCTCCTCCCATGATTACTTCTGTGAGCTTCCGTTGTGATACAATGATAGGACCTTCAACATATGCTCTTCAGCAGATTTGTAAAGTTATCAAATTGCCTTAGGCTAAGGATTGTTCCACTTGAAGGCCCTCAGATAAGTACCCCACCCTCACTTAGCAGGGTACTGAATTACATGCAGTAATCCTCTATACAGAACATGGGCGTTTGTGGGCCTACTGTAAAGGCTGTATGCTAAGACTGGGATGTTTAAAATCCCATAGTACAGCAGCCATAGGTCCAGGTTATAGCAGAGGGTGGGAGTAGAAAGAGAGTGTGAGTCAGGTGGTAGGGGTGGAGCAAGAAGGACAGGCAGAGAGAGACCCATATAGAGAGAGGAGGTATAGACAGATAATAGCAGGGGTGGTTGGAGAACTTAGAGGAGGAAGGGGGACATTGAGGGAGCATGGTGGGAGACCAAGAGTGGGTGGAGTCACAGAGGAAAGGCAGTGCCAGGATGCAGGAGAAGAAGTGGTGTAGGCCAGAGAGCAAGAGTGAGTGCAGGACAGGATGCATGGTGGAGTGGGGTCACTGCTGACAAGCAAGCAGAGCCCAGCCCCTCGCATACAAATGGGGTGATTACAAAGGAAGGGATTTGGTGGTGGACATCATCTTTTTATGCCCCCCCTCACTCTCAGAAGGGGTCAAATTTTGGGGAGCAGTGTCAAAAGGGGCATTAGGGTGCATTATTAAGGGGTGCCAGGAGACACAGTCCTCCATTCTAAAGGCTCATCAAAAACCAACAAGAACAAAAGGTAATTCAGCAAGTAGATTTAAAGCCTCTCTGTGGATTTATGTTCAACTGCTCCCTCTAGTAATGTTACATGGGAACTGCAGTTTAATCACTGGATTGAGAAAGGGGCCGTCCTATGCAAATAATCTCCTCCCATGATTACTTCTGTGAGCTTCCGTTGTGATACAATGATAGGACCTTCAACATATGCTCTTCAGCAGATTTGTAAAGTTATCAAATTGCCTTAGGCTAAGGATTGTTCCACTTGAAGGCCCTCAGATAAGTACCCCACCCTCACTTAGCAGGGTACTGAATTACATGCAGTAATCCTCTATACAGAACATGGCCGTTCGTGGGCCTACTGTAAAGGCTGTATGCTAAGACTGGGATGTTTAAAATCCCATAGCACAGCAGCCATAGGTCCAGGTTATAGCAGAGGGTGAGAGTAGAAAGAGAGTGTGAGTCAGGTGATAGGGGTGGAGCAAGAAGAACAGGCAGAGAGCGACCCATATAGAGAGAGGAGGTATAAACAGATAATAGCAGGGGTGGTTGGAGAACTTAGAGGAGGAAGGGGGACATTGAGGGAGCATGGTGGGAGACCAAGAGTGGGTGGAGTCACAGAGGAAAGGCAGTGCCAGGATGCAGGAGAAGAAGCGGTGTAGGCCAGAGAGCAAGAGTGAGTGCAGGACAGGAAGCATAGTGGAGTGGGGTCACTGCTGACAAGCAAGCAGAGCGCACCCCCTCACATGCAAATGGGGTGATTACAAAGGAAGGGATTTGGTGGTGGACATCATCTTTTTATGCCCCCCCTCACTCTCAGAAGGGGTTACATTTTGGGGAGCAGTGTCAAAAGGGGCATTAGGGCGCATTATTAAGGGGTGCCAGGAGACACAGTCCTCCATTCTATAGGCTCATCAAAAACCAACAAGAACAACAGGTAATTCAGCAAGTAGATTTAAAGCCTCTCTGTGGATTTATGTTCATACTGCTCCCTCTAGTAATGTTACAAGGCAACTGCAGTTTAATCACTGGATTGAGAAAGGGGCCGTCCTATGCAAATAATCTCCTCCCATGATTACTTCTGTGAGCTTCCGTTGTGATACAATGATAGGACCTTCAACATATGCTCTTCAGCAGATTTGTAAAGTTATCAAATTGCCTTAGGCTAAGGATTGTTCCACTTGAAGGCCCTCAGATAAGTACCCCACCCTCACTTAGCAGGGTACTGAATTACATGCAGTAATCCTCTATACAGAACATGGGCGTTTGTGGGCATACTGTAAAGGCTGTATGCCAAGACTGGGCTGTTTAAAATCCCATAGCATAGCAGCCATAGGTCCAGGTTATAGCAGAGGGTGGGAGTAGAAAGAGAGTGTGAGTCAGTGGTAGGGGTGGAGCAAGAAGGACAGGCAGAGAGAGACCCATATAGAGAGAGGAGGTATAGACAGATAATAGCAGGGGTGGTTGGAGAACTTAGAGGGGGAAGGGGGACATTGAGGGAGCATGGTGGGAGACCAAGAGTGGGTGGAGTCACAGAGGAAAGGCAGTGCCAGGATGCAGGAGAAGAAGCGGTGTAGGCCAGAGAGCAAGAGTGAGTGCAGGACAGGAAGCATAGTGGAGTGGGGTCACTGCTGACAAGCAAGCAGAGCCCAGCCCCTCGCATACAAATGGGGTGATTACAAAGGAAGGGATTTGGTGGTGGACATCATCTTTTTATGCCCCCCCTCACTCTCAGAAGGGGTTACATTTTGGGGAGCAGTGTCAAAAGGGGCATTAGGGTGCATTATTAAGGGGTGCCAGGAGACACAGTCCTCCATTCTATAGGCTCATCAAAAACCAACAAGAACAACAGGTAATTCAGCAAGTAGATTTAAAGCCTCTCTGTGGATTTATGTTCATACTGCTCCCTCTAGTAATGTTACAAGGCAACTGCAGTTTAATCACTGGATTGAGAAAGGGGCCGTCCTATGCAAATAATCTCCTCCCATGATTACTTCTGTGAGCTTCCGTTGTGATACAATGATAGGACCTTCAACATATGCTCTTCAGCAGATTTGTAAAGTTATCAAATTGCCTTAGGCTAAGGATTGTTCCACTTGAAGGCCCTCAGATAAGTACCCCACCCTCACTTAGCAGGGTACTGAATTACATGCAGTAATCCTCTATACAGAACATGGGCGTTGGTGGGCCTTCTCTAAAGGCTGTGTGTTAAGACTGGGATGTTTAAAATCCCATAGCACAGCAGCCATAGGTCCAGGTTATAGCAGAGGGTGGGAGTAGAAAGAGAGTGTGAGTCAGGTGATAGGGGTGGAGCAAGAAGAACAGGCAGAGAGCGACCCATATAGAGAGAGGAGGTATAGACAGATAATAGCAGGGGTGGTTGGAGAACTTAGAGGAGGAAGGGGGACATTGAGGGAGCATGGTGGGAGACCAAGAGTGGGTGGAGTCACAGAGGAAAGGCAGTGCCAGGATGCAGGAGAAGAAGCGGTGTAGGCCAGAGAGCAAGAGTGAGTGCAGGACAGGAAGCATAGTGGAGTGGGGTCACTGCTGACAAGCAAGCAGAGCCCACCCCCTCACATGCAAATGGGGTGATTACAAAGGAAGGGATTTGGTGGTGGACATCATCTTTTTATGCCCCCCCTCACTCTCAGAAGGGGTTACATTTTGGGGAGCAGTGTCAAAAGGGGCATTAGGGTGCATTATTAAGGGGTGCCAGGAGACACAGTCCTCCATTCTATAGGCTCATCAAAAACCAACAAGAACAACAGGTAATTCAGCAAGTAGATTTAAAGCCTCTCTGTGGATTTATGTTCATACTGCTCCCTCTAGTAATGTTACAAGGCAACTGCAGTTTAATCACTGGATTGAGAAAGGGGCCGTCCTATGCAAATAATCTCCTCCCATGATTACTTCTGTGAGCTTCCGTTGTGATACAATGATAGGACCTTCAACATATGCTCTTCAGCAGATTTGTAAAGTTATCAAATTGCCTTAGGCTAAGGATTGTTCCACTTGAAGGCCCTCAGATAAGTACCCCACCCTCACTTAGCAGGGTACTGAATTACATGCAGTAATCCTCTATACAGAACATGGGCGTTCGTGGGGCTACTGTAGAGGCTGTGTGCTAAGACTGGGATGTTTAAAATCCCATAGCACAGCAGCCATAGGTCCAGGTTATAGCAGAGGGTGGGAGTAGAAAGAGAGTGTGAGTCAGGTGGTAGGGGTGGAGCAAGAAGGACAGGCAGAGAGAGACCCATATAGAGAGAGGAGGTATAGACAGATAATAGCAGGGGTGGTTGGAGAACTTAGAGGAGGAAGGGGGACATTGAGGGAGCATGGTGGGAGACCAAGAGTGGGTGGAGTCACAGAGGAAAGGCAGTGCCAGGATGCAGGAGAAGAAGTGGTGTAGGCCAGAGAGCAAGAGTGAGTGCAGGAGAGGATGCATGGTGGAGTGGGGTCACTGCTGACAAGCAAGCAGAGCCCAGCCCCTCGCATACAAATGGGGTGATTACAAAGGAAGGGATTTGGTGGTGGACATCATCTTTTTATGCCCCCCCTCACTCTCAGAAGGGGTCAAATTTTGGGGAGCAGTGTCAAAAGGGGCATTAGGGTGCATTATTAAGGGGTGCCAGGAGACACAGTCCTCCATTCTAAAGGCTCATCAAAAACCAACAAGAACAAAAGGTAATTCAGCAAGTAGATTTAAAGCCTCTCTGTGGATTTATGTTCAACTGCTCCCTCTAGTAATGTTACATGGCAACTGCAGTTTAATCACTGGATTGAGAAAGGGGCCGTCCTATGCAAATAATCTCCTCCCATGATTACTTCTGTGAGCTTCCGTTGTGATACAATGATAGGACCTTCAACATATGCTCTTCAGCAGATTTGTAAAGTTATCAAATTGCCTTAGGCTAAGGATTGTTCCACTTGAAGGCCCTCAGATAAGTACCCCACCCTCACTTAGCAGGGTACTGAATTACATGCAGTAATCCTCTATACAGAACATGGGCGTTTGTGGGCCTACTGTAAAGGCTGTATACTAAGACTGGGATGTTTAAAATCCCATAGGACAGCAGCCATAGGTCCAGGTTATAGCAGAGGGTGGGAGTAGAAAGAGAGTGTGAGTCAGGTGGTAGGGGTGGAGCAAGAAGGACAGGCAGAGAGAGGCCCATATAGAGAGAGGAGGTATAGACAGATAATAGCAGGGGTGGTTGGGGAACTTAGAGGAGGAAGGGGGACATTGAGGGAGCATGGTGGGAGACCAAGAGTGGGTGGAGTCACAGAGGAAAGGCAGTGACAGGATGCAGGAGAAGAAGTGGTGTAGGCCAGAGAGCAAGAGTGAGTGCAGGACAGGATGCATGGTGGAGTGGGGTCACTGCTGACAAGCAAGCAGAGCCCAGCCCCTCGCATACAAATGGGGTGATTACAAAGGAAGGGATTTGGTGGTGGACATCATCTTTTTATGCCCCCCTCACTCTCAGAAGGGGTCAAATTTTGGGGAGCAGTGTCAAAAGGGGCATTAGGGTGCATTATTAAGGGGTGCCAGGAGACACAGTCCTCCATTCTAAAGGCTCATCAAAAACCAACAAGAACAAAAGGTAATTCAGCAAGTAGATTTAAAGCCTCTCTGTGGATTTATGTTCAACTGCTCCCTCTAGTAATGTTACATGGCAACTGCAGTTTAATCACTGGATTGAGAAAGGGGCCGTCCTATGCAAATAATCTCCTCCCATGATTACTTCTGTGAGCTTCCGTTGTGATACAATGATAGGACCTTCAACATATGCTCTTCAGCAGATTTGTAAAGTTATCAAATTGCCTTAGGCTAAGGATTGTTCCACTTGAAGGCCCTCAGATAAGTACCCCACCCTCACTTAGCAGGGTACTGAATTACATGCAGTAATCCTCTATACAGAACATGGCCGTTCGTGGGCCTACTGTAAAGGCTGTATGCTAAGACTGGGATGTTTAAAATCCCATAGCACGGCAGCCATAGGTCCAGGTTATAGCAGAGGGTGGGAGTAGAAAGAGAGTGTGAGTCAGGTGATAGGGGTGGAGCAAGAAGAACAGGCAGAGAGCAACCCATATAGAGAGAGGAGGTATAGACAGATAATAGCAGGGGTGGTTGGAGAACTTAGAGGAGGAAGGGGGACATTGAGGGAGCATGGTGGGAGACCAAGAGTGGGTGGAGTCACAGAGGAAAGGCAGTGCCAGGATGCAGGACAAGAAGCGGTGTAGGCCAGAGAGCAAGAGTGAGTGCAGGACAGGAAGCATAGTGGAGTGGGGTCACTGCTGACAAGCAAGCAGAGCCCACCCCCTCACATGCAAATGGGGTGATTACAAAGGAAGGGATTTGGTGGTGGACATCATCTTTTTATGCCCCCCTCACTCTCAGAAGGGGTTACATTTTGGGGAGCAGTGTCAAAAGGGGCATTAGGGTGCATTATTAAGGGGTGCCAGGAGACACAGTCCTCCATTCTATAGGCTCATCAAAAACCAACAAGAACAACAGGTAATTCAGCAAGTAGATGTAAAGCCTCTCTGTGGATTTATGTTCATACTGCTCCCTCTAGTAATGTTACAAGGCAACTGCAGATTAATCACTGGATTGAGAAAGGGGCCGTCCTATGCAAATAATCTCCTCCCATGATTACTTCTGTGAGCTTCCGTTGTGATACAATGATAGGACCTTCAACATATGCTCTTCAGCAGATTTGTAAAGTTATCAAATTGCCTTAGGCTAAGGATTGTTCCACTTGAAGGCCCTCAGATAAGTACCCCACCCTCACTTAGCAGGGTACTGAATTACATGCAGTAATCCTCTATACAGAACATGGGCGTTTGTGGGCCTACTGTAAAGGCTGTATGCTAAGACTGGGATGTTTAAAATCCCATAGCACAGCAGCCATAGGTCCAGGTTATAGCAGAGGGTGGGAGTAGAAAGAGAGTGTGAGTCAGGTGGTAGGGGTGGATCAAGAAGGACAGGCAGAGAGAGACCCATATAGAGAGAGGAGGTATAGACAGATAATAGCAGGGGTGGTTGGAGAACTTAGAGGAGGAAGGGGGACATTGAGGGAGCATGGTGGGAGACCAAGAGTGGGTGGAGTCACAGAGGAAAGGCAGTGCCAGGATGCAGGAGAAGAAGTGGTGTAGGCCAGAGAGCAAGAGTGAGTGCAGGACAGGATGCATGGTGGAGTGGGGTCACTGCTGACAAGCAAGCAGAGCCCAGCCCCTCGCATACAAATGGGGTGATTACAAAGGAAGGGATTTGGTGGTGGACATCATCTTTTTATGCCCCCCCTCACTCTCAGAAGGGGTCAAATTTTGGGGAGCAGTGTCAAAAGGGGCATTAGGGTGCATTATTAAGGGGTGCCAGGAGACACAGTCCTCCATTCTAAAGGCTCATCAAAAACCAACAAGAACAAAAGGTAATTCAGCAAGTAGATTTAAAGCCTCTCTGTGGATTTATGTTCAACTGCTCCCTCTAGTAATGTTACATGGCAACTGCAGTTTAATCACTGGATTGAGAAAGGGGCCGTCCTATGCAAATAATCTCCTCCCATGATTACTTCTGTGAGCTTCCGTTGTGATACAATGATAGGACCTTCAACATATGCTCTTCAGCAGATTTGTAAAGTTATCAAATTGCCTTAGGCTAAGGATTGTTCCACTTGAAGGCCCTCAGATAAGTACCCCACCCTCACTTAGCAGGGTACTGAATTACATGCAGTAATCCTCTATACAGAACATGGGCGTTCGTGGGCCTACTGTAAAGGCTGTATGCTAAGACTGGGATGTTTAAAATCCCATAGCACAGCAGCCATAGGTCCAGGTTATAGCAGAGGGTGGGAGTAGAAAGAGAGTGTGAGTCAGGTGATAGGGGTGGAGCAAGAAGAACAGGCAGAGAGCCACCCATATAGAGAGAGGAGGTATAGACAGATAATAGCAGGGGTGGTTGGAGAACTTAGAGGAGGAAGGGGGACATTGAGGGAGCATGGTGGGAGACCAAGAGTGGGTGGAGTCACAGAGGAAAGGCAGTGCCAGGATGCAGGAGAAGAAGCGGTGTAGGCCAGAGCAAGAGTGAGTGCAGGACAGGAAGCATAGTGGAGTGGGGTTACTGCTGACAAGCAAGCAGAGCGCACCGCCTCACATGCAAATGGGGTGATTACAAAGGAAGGGATTTGGTGGTGGACATCATCTTTTTATGCCCCCCCTCACTCTCAGAAGGGGTTACATTTTGGGGAGCAGTGTCAAAAGGGGCATTAGGGTGCATTATTAAGGGGTGCCAGGAGACACAGTCCTCCATTCTATAGGCTCATCAAAAACCAACAAGAACAACAGGTAATTCAGCAAGTAGATTTAAAGCCTCTCTGTGGATTTATGTTCATACTGCTCCCTCTAGTAATGTTACAAGGCAACTGCAGTTTAATCACTGGATTGAGAAAGGGGCCGTCCTATGCAAATAATCTCCTCCCATGATTACTTCTGTGAGCTTCCGTTGTGATACAATGATAGGACCTTCAACATATGGTCTTCAGCAGATTTGTAAAGTTATCAAATTGCCTTAGGCTAAGGATTGTTCCACTTGAAGGCCCTCAGATAAGTACCCCACCCTCACTTAGCAGGGTACTGAATTACATGCAGTAATCCTCTATACAGAACATGGGCGTTCGTGGGCTTACTGTAAAGGCTGTGTGCTAAGACTGGGATGTTTAAAATCCCATAGCACAGCAGCCATAGGTCCAGGTTATAGCAGAGGGTGGGAGTAGAAAGAGAGTGTGAGTCAGGTGGTAGGGATGGAGCAAGAAGGACAGGCAGAGAGAGACCCATATAGAGAGAGGAGGTATAGACAGATAATAGCAGGGGTGGTTGGAGAACTTAGAGGAGGAAGGGGGACATTGAGGGAGCATGGTGGGAGACCAAGATTGGGTGGAGTCACAGAGGAAAGGCAGTGCCAGGATGCAGGAGAAGAAGCGGTGTAGGCCAGAGAGCAAGAGTGAGTGCAGGACAGGAAGCATAGTGGAGTGGGGTCACTGCTGACAAGCAAGCAGAGCCCACCCCCTCACATGCAAATGGGGTGATTACAAAGGAAGGGATTTGGTGGTGGACATCATCTTTTTATGCCCCCCCTCACTCTCAGAAGGGGTCAAATTTTGGGGAGCAGTGTCAAAAGGGGCATTAGGGTGCATTATTAAGGGGTGCCAGGAGACACAGTCCTCCATTCTAAAGGCTCATCAAAAACCAACAAGAACAAAAGGTAATTCAGCAAGTAGATTTAAAGCCTCTCTGTGGATTTATGTTCATCTGCTCCCTCTAGTAATGTTACATGGCAACTGCAGTTTAATCACTGGATTGAGAAAGGGGCCGTCCTATGCAAATAATCTCCTCCCATGATTACTTCTGTGAGCTTCCGTTGTGATACAATGATAGGACCTTCAACATATGCTCTTCAGCAGATTTGTAAAGTTATCAAATTGCCTTAGGCTAAGGATTGTTCCACTTGAAGGCCCTCAGATAAGTACCCCACCCTCACTTAGCAGGGTACTGAATTACATGCAGTAATCCTCTATACAGAACATGGCCGTTCGTGGGCCTACTGTAAAGGCTGTATGCTAAGACTGGGATGTTTAAAATCCCATAGCACAGCAGCCATAGGTCCAGGTTATAGCAGAGGGTGGGAGTAGAAAGAGTGTGAGTCAGGTGATAGGGGTGGAGCAAGAAGAACAGGCAGAGAGCGACCCATATAGAGAGAGGAGGTATAGACAGATAATAGCAGGGGTGGTTGGAGAACTTAGAGGAGGAAGGGGGACATTGAGGGAGCATGGTGGGAGACCAAGAGTGGGTGGAGTCACAGAGGAAAGGCAGTGCCAGGATGCAGGAGAAGAAGCGGTGTAGGCCAGAGAGCAAGAGTGAGTGCAGGACAGGAAGCATAGTGGAGTGGGGTCACTGCTGACAAGCAAGCAGAGCCCACCCCCTCACATGCAAATGGGGTGATTACAAAGGAAGGGATTTGGTGGTGGACATCATCTTTTTATGCCCCCCCTCACTCTCAGAAGGGGTTACATTTTGGGGAGCAGTGTCAAAAGGGGCATTAGGGTGCATTATTAAGGGGTGCCAGGAGACACAGTCCTCCATTCTATAGGCTCATCAAAAACCAACAAGAACAACAGGTAATTCAGCAAGTAGATTTAAAGCCTCTCTGTGGATTTATGTTCATACTGCTCCCTCTAGTAATGTTACAAGGCAACTGCAGTTTAATCACTGGATTGAGAAAGGGGCCGTCCTATGCAAATAATCTCCTCCCATGATTACTTCTGTGAGCTTCCGTTGTGATACAATGATAGGACCTTCAACATATGCTCTTCAGCAGATTTGTAAAGTTATCAAATTGCCTTAGGCTAAGGATTGTTCCACTTGAAGGCCCTCAGATAAGTACCCCACCCTCACTTAGCAGGGTACTGAATTACATGCAGTAATCCTCTATACAGAACATGGGCGTTTGTGGGCCTACTGTAAAGGCTGTATGCTAAGACTGGGATGTTTAAAATCCCATAGCACAGCAGCCTTAGGTCCAGGTTATAGCAGAGGGTGGGAGTAGAAAGAGAGTGTGAGTCAGGTGGTAGGGGTGGAGCAAGAAGGACAGGCAGAGAGAGACCCATTTAGAGAGAGGAGGTATAGACAGATAATAGCAGGGGTGGTTGGAGAACTTAGAGGAGGAAGGGGGACATTGAGGGAGCATGGTGGGAGACCAAGAGTGGGTGGAGTCACAGAGGAAAGGCAGTGCCAGGATGCAGGAGAAGAAGTGGTGTAGGCCAGAGAGCAAGAGTGAGTGCAGGACAGGATGCATGGTGGAGTGGGGTCACTGCTGACAAGCAAGCAGAGCCCAGCCCCTCGCATACAAATGGGGTGATTACAAAGGAAGGGATTTGGTGGTGGACATCATCTTTTTATGCCCCCCCTCACTCTCAGAAGGGGTTACATTTTGGGGAGCAGTGTCAAAAGGGGCATTAGGGTGCATTATTAAGGGGTGCCAGGAGACACAGTACTCCATTCTATAGGCTCATCAAAAACCAACAGGAACAACAGGTAATTCAGCAAGTAGATTTAAAGCCTCTCTGTGGATTTATGTTCATACTGCTCCCTCTAGTAATGTTACAAGGCAACTGCAGTTTAATCACTGGATTGAGAAAGGGGCCGTCCTATGCAAATAATCTCCTCCCATGATTACTTCTGTGAGCTTCCGTTGTGATACAATGATAGGACCTTCAACATGTGCTCTTCAGCAGATTTGTAAAGTTATCAAATTGCCTTAGGCTAAGGATTGTTCCACTTGAAGGCCCTCAGATAAGTACCCCACCCTCACTTAGCAGGGTACTGAATTACATGCAGTAATCCTCTATACAGAACATGGGCGTTCGTGGGCCTACTGTAGAGGCTGTGTGCTAAGACTGGGATGTTTAAAATCCCATAGCACAGCAGCCATAGGTCCAGGTTATAGCAGAGGGTGGGAGTAGAAAGAGAGTGTGAGTCAGGTGGTAGGGGTGGAGCAAGAAGGACAGGCAGAGAGAGACCCATATAGAGAGAGGAGGTATAGACAGATAATAGCAGGGGTGGTTGGAGAACTTAGAGGAGGAAGGGGGACATTGAGGGAGCATGGTGGGAGACCAAGAGTGGGTGGAGTCACAGAGGAAAGGCAGTGCCAGGATGCAGGAGAAGAAGTGGTGTAGGCCAGAGAGCAAGAGTGAGTGCAGGACAGGATGCATGGTGGAGTGGGGTCACTGCTGACAAGCAAGCAGAGCCCAGCCCCTCGCATACAAATGGGGTGATTACAAAGGAAGGGATTTGGTGGTGGACATCATCTTTTTATGCCCCCCCTCACTCTCAGAAGGGGTCAAATTTTGGGGAGCAGTGTCAAAAGGGGCATTAGGGTGCATTATTAAGGGGTGCCAGGAGACACAGTCCTCCATTCTAAAAGCTCATCAAAAACCAACAAGAACAAAAGGTAATTCAGCAAGTAGATTTAAAGCCTCTCTGTGGATTTATGTTCAACTGCTCCCTCTAGTAATGTTACATGGCAACTGCAGTTTAATCACTGGATTGAGAAAGGGGCCGTCCTATGCAAATAATCTCCTCCCATGATTACTTCTGTGAGCTTCCGTTGTGATACAATGATAGGACCTTCAACATATGCTCTTCAGCAGATTTGTAAAGTTATCAAATTGCCTTAGGCTAAGGATTGTTCCACTTGAAGGCCCTCAGATAAGTACCCCACCCTCACTTAGCAGGGTACTGAATTACATGCAGTAATCCTCTATACAGAACATGGGCGTTTGTGGGCCTACTGTAAAGGCTGTATGCTAAGACTGGGATGTTTAAAATCCCATAGCACAGCAGCCATAGGTCCAGGTTATAGCAGAGGGTGGGAGTAGAAAGAGAGTGTGAGTCAGGTGGTAGGGGTGGAGCAAGAAGGACAGGCAGAGAGAGACCCATATAGAGAGAGGAGGTATAGACAGATAATAGCAGGGGTGGTTGGGGAACTTAGAGGAGGAAGGGGGACATTGAGGGAGCATGGTGGGAGACCAAGAGTGGGTGGAGTCACAGAGGAAAGGCAGTGCCAGGATGCAGGAGAAGAAGTGGTGTAGGCCAGAGAGCAAGAGTGAGTGCAGGACAGGATGCATGGTGGAGTGGGGTCACTGCTGACAAGCAAGCAGAGCCCAGCCCCTCGCATACAAATGGGGTGATTACAAAGGAAGGGATTTGGTGGTGGACATCATCTTTTTATGCCCCCCCTCACTCTCAGAAGGGGTCAAATTTTGGGGAGCAGTGTCAAAAGGGGCATTAGGGTGCATTATTAAGGGGTGCCAGGAGACACAGTCCTCCATTCTAAAGGCTCATCAAAAACCAACAAGAACAAAAGGTAATTCAGCAAGTAGATTTAAAGCCTCTCTGTGGATTTATGTTCATCTGCTCCCTCTAGTAATGTTACATGGCAACTGCAGTTTAATCACTGGATTGAGAAAGGGGCCGTCCTATGCAAATAATCTCCTCCCATGATTACTTCTGTGAGCTTCCGTTGTGATACAATGATAGGACCTTCAACATATGCTCTTCAGCAGATTTGTAAAGTTATCAAATTGCCTTAGGCTAAGGATTGTTCCACTTGAAGGCCCTCAGATAAGTACCCCACCCTCACTTAGCAGGGTACTGAATTACATGCAGTAATCCTCTATTCAGAACATGGCCGTTCGTGGGCCTACTGTAAAGGCTGTATGCTAACACTGGGATGTTTAAAATCCCATAGCACAGCAGCCATAGGTCCAGGTTATAGCAGAGGGTGGGAGTAGAAAGAGAGTGTGAGTCAGGTGATAGGGGTGGAGCAAGAAGAACAGGCAGAGAGCGACCCATATAGAGAGAGGAGGTATAGACAGATAATAGCAGGGGTGGTTGGAGAACTTAGAGGAGGAAGGGGGACATTGAGGGAGCATGGTGGGAGACCAAGAGTGGGTGGAGTCACAGAGGAAAGGCAGTGCCAGGATGCAGGAGAAGAAGCGGTGTAGGCCAGAGAGCAAGAGTGAGTGCAGGACAGGAAGCATAGTGGAGTGGGGTCACTGCTGACAAGCAAGCAGAGCCCACCCCCTCACATGCAAATGGGGTGATTACAAAGGAAGGGATTTGGTGGTGGACATCATCTTTTTATGCCCCCCCTCACTCTCAGAAGGGGTTACATTTTGGGGAGCAGTGTCAAAAGGGGCATTAGGGTGCATTATTAAGGGGTGCCAGGAGACACAGTCCTCCATTCTATAGGCTCATCAAAAACCAACAAGAACAACAGGTAATTCAGCAAGTAGATTTAAAGCCTCTCTGTGGATTTATGTTCATACTGCTCCCTCTAGTAATGTTACAAGGCAACTGCAGTTTAATCACTGGATTGAGAAAGGGGCCGTCCTATGCAAATAATCTCCTCCCATGATTACTTCTGTGAGCTTCCGTTGTGATACAATGATAGGACCTTCAACATATGCTCTTCAGCAGATTTGTAAAGTTATCAAATTGCCTTAGGCTAAGGATTGTTCCACTTGAAGGCCCTCAGATAAGTACCCCACCCTCACTTAGCAGGGTACTGAATTACATGCAGTAATCCTCTATACAGAACATGGGCGTTTGTGGGCCTACTGTAAAGGCTGTATGCTAAGACTGGGATGTTTAAAATCCCATAGCACAGCAGCCATTGGTCCAGGTTATAGCAGAGGGTGGGAGTAGAAAGAGAGTGTGAGTCAGGTGGTAGGGGTGGAGCAAGAAGGACAGGCAGAGAGAGACCCATATAGAGAGAGGAGGTATAGACAGATAATAGCAGGGGTGGTTGGAGAACTTAGAGGAGGAAGGGGGACATTGAGGGAGCATGGTGGGAGACCAAGAGTGGGTGGAGTCACAGAGGAAAGGCAGTGCCAGGATGCAGGAGAAGAAGTGGTGTAGGCCAGAGAGCAAGAGTGAGTGCAGGACAGGATGCATGGTGGAGTGGGGTCACTGCTGACAAGCAAGCAGAGCCCAGCCCCTCGCATACAAATGGGGTGATTACAAAGGAAGGGATTTCGTGGTGGACATCATCTTTTTATGCCCCCCCTCACTCTCAGAAGGGGTCAAATTTTGGGGAGCAGTGTCAAAAGGGGCATTAGGGTGCATTATTAAGGGGTGCCAGGAGACACAGTCCTCCATTCTAAAGGCTCATCAAAAACCAATAAGAACAAAAGGTAATTCAGCAAGTAGATTTAAAGCCTCTCTGTGGATTTATGTTCAACTGCTCCCTCTAGTAATGTTACATGGGAACTGCAGTTTAATCACTGGATTGAGAAAGGGGCCGTCCTATGCAAATAATCTCCTCCCATGATTACTTCTGTGAGCTTCCGTTGTGATACAATGATAGGACCTTCAACATATGCTCTTCAGCAGATTTGTAAAGTTATCAAATTGCCTTAGGCTAAGGATTGTTCCACTTGAAGGCCCTCAGATAAGTACCCCACCCTCACTTAGCAGGGTACTGAATTACATGCAGTAATCCTCTATACAGAACATGGGCGTTCGTGGGCCTACTGTAAAGTCTGTATGCTAAGACTGGGATGTTTAAAATCCCATAGCTTTGCAGCCATAGGTCCAGGTTATAGCAGAGGGTGGGAGTAGAAAGAGAGTGTGAGTCAGGTGATAGGGGTGGAGCAAGAAGAACAGGCAGAGAGCGACCCATATAGAGAGAGGAGGTATAGACAGATAATAGCAGGGGTGGTTGGAGAACTTAGAGGAGGAAGGGGGACATTGAGGGAGCATGGTGGGAGACCAAGAGTGGGTGGAGTCACAGAGGAAAGGCAGTGCCAGCATGCAGGAGAAGAAGCGGAGCAAGAGTGAGTGCAGGACAGGAAGCATAGTGGAGTGGGGTCACTGCTGACAAGCAAGCAGAGCGCACCCCCTCACATGCAAATGGGGTGATTACAAAGGAAGGGATTTGGTGGTGGACATCATCTTTTTATGCCCCACCTCACTCTCAGAAGGGGTTACATTTTGGGGAGCAGTGTCAAAAGTGGCATTAGGGCGCATTAATAAGGGGTGCCAGGAGACACAGTCCTCCATTCTATAGGCTCATCAAAAACCAACAAGAACAACAGGTAATTCAGCAAGTAGATTTAAAGCCTCTCTGTGGATTTATGTTCATACTGCTCCCTCTAGTAATGTTACAAGGCAACTGCAGTTTAATCACTGGATTGAGAAAGGTTCCGTCCTATGCAAATAATCTCCTCCCATGATTACTTCTGTGAGCTTCCGTTGTGATACAATGATAGGACCTTCAACATATGCTCTTCAGCAGATTTGTAAAGTTATCAAATTGCCTTAGGCTAAGGATTGTTCCACTTGAAGGCCCTCAGATAAGTACCCCACCCTCACTTAGCAGGGTACTGAATTACATGCAGTAATCCTCTATACAGAACATGGGCGTTTGTGGGCCTACTGTAAAGGCTGTATGCTAAGACTGGGATGTTTAAAATCCCATAGCACAGCAGCCATAGGTCCAGGTTATAGCAGAGGGTGGGAGTAGAAAGAGAGTGTGAGTCAGGTGGTAGGGGTGGAGCAAGAAGGACAGGCAGAGAGAGACCCATATAGAGAGAGGAGGTATAGACAGATAATAGCAGGGGTGGTTGGGGAACTTAGAGGAGGAAGGGGGACATTGAGGGAGCATGGTGGGAGACCAAGAGTGGGTGGAGTCACAGAGGAAAGGCAGTGCCAGGATGCAGGAGAAGAAGTGGTGTAGGCCAGAGAGCAAGAGTGAGTGCAGGACAGGATGCATGGTGGAGTGGGGTCACTGCTGACAAGCAAGCAGAGCCCAGCTCCTCGCATACAAATGGGGTGATTACAAAGGAAGGGATTTGGTGGTGGACATCATCTTTTTATGCCCCCCCTCACTCTCAGAAGGGGTCAAATTTTGGGGAGCAGTGTCAAAAGGGGCATTAGGGTGCATTATTAAGGGGTGCCAGGAGACACAGTCATCCATTCTAAAGGCTCATCAAAAACCAACAAGAACAAAAGGTAATTCAGCAAGTAGATTTAAAGCCTCTCTGTGGATTTATGTTCATCTGCTCCCTCTAGTAATGTTACATGGCAACTGCAGTTTAATCACTGGATTGAGAAAGGGGCCGTCCTATGCAAATAATCTCCTCCCATGATTACTTCTGTGAGCTTCCGTTGTGATACAATGATAGGACCTTCAACATATGCTCTTCAGCAGATTTGTAAAGTTATCAAATTGCCTTAGGCTAAGGATTGTTCCACTTGAAGGCCCTCAGATAAGTACCCCACCCTCACTTAGCAGGGTACTGAATTACATGCAGTAATCCTCTATACAGAACATGGCCGTTCGTGGGCCTACTGTAAAGGCTGTATGCTAAGACTGGGATGTTTAAAATCCCATAGCACAGCAGCCATAGGTCCAGGTTATAGCAGAGGGTGGGAGTAGAAAGAGTGTGAGTCAGGTGATAGGGGTGGAGCAAGAAGAACAGGCAGAGAGCGACCCATATAGAGAGAGGAGGTATAGACAGATAATAGCAGGGGTGGTTGGAGAACTTAGAGGAGGAAGGGGGACATTGAGGGAGCATGGTGGGAGACCAAGAGTGGGTGGAGTCACAGAGGAAAGGCAGTGCCAGGATGCAGGAGAAGAAGCGGTGTAGGCCAGAGAGCAAGAGTGAGTGCAGGACAGGAAGCATAGTGGAGTGGGGTCACTGCTGACAAGCAAGCAGAGCCCACCCCCTCACATGCAAATGGGGTGATTACAAAGGAAGGGATTAGGTGGTGGACATCATCTTTTTATGCCCCCCCTCACTCTCAGAAGGGGTTACATTTTGGGGAGCTGTGTCAAAAGGGGCATTAGGGTGCATTATTAAGGGGTGCCAGGAGACACAGTCCTCCATTCTATAGGCTCATCAAAAACCAACAAGAACAACAGGTAATTCAGCAAGTAGATTTAAAGCCTCTCTGTGGATTTATGTTCATACTGCTCCCTCTAGTAATGTTACAAGGCAACTGCAGTTTAATCACTGGATTGAGAAAGGGGCCGTCCTATGCAAATAATCTCCTCCCATGATTACTTCTGTGAGCTTCCGTTGTGATACAATGATAGGACCTTCAACATATGCTCTTCAGCAGATTTGTAAAGTTATCAAATTGCCTTAGGCTAAGGATTGTTCCACTTGAAGGCCCTCAGATAAGTACCCCACCCTCACTTAGCAGGGTACTGAATTACATGCAGTAATCCTCTATACAGAACATGGGCGTTTGTGGGCCTACTGTAAAGGCTGTATGCTAAGACTGGGATGTTTAAAATCCCATAGCACAGCAGCCATAGGTCCAGGTTATAGCAGAGGGTGGGAGTAGAAAGAGAGTGTGAGTCAGGTGGTAGGGGTGGAGCAAGAAGGACAGGCAGAGAGAGACCCATATAGAGAGAGGAGGTATAGACAGATAATAGCAGGGGTGGTTGGAGAACTTAGAGGAGGAAGGGGGACATTGAGGGAGCATGGTGGGAGACCAAGAGTGGGTGGAGTCACAGAGGAAAGGCAGTGCCAGGATGCAGGAGAAGAAGTGGTGTAGGCCAGAGAGCAAGAGTGAGTGCAGGACAGGATGCATGGTGGAGTGGGGTCACTGCTGACAAGCAAGCAGAGCCCAGCCCCTCGCATACAAATGGGGTGATTACAAAGGAAGGGATTTGGTGGTGGACATCATCTTTTTATGCCCCCCCTCACTCTCAGAAGAGGTCAAATTTTGGGGAGCAGTGTCAAAAGGGGCATTAGGGTGCATTATTAAGGGGTGCCAGGAGACACAGTCCTCCATTCTAAAGGCTCATCAAAAACCAACAAGAACAAATGGTAATTCAGCAAGTAGATTTAAAGCCTCTCTGTGGATTTATGTTCAACTGCTCCCTCTAGTAATGTTACATGGGAACTGCAGTTTAATCACTGGATTGAGAAAGGGGCCGTCCTATGCAAATAATCTCCTCCCATGATTACTTCTGTGAGCTTCCGTTGTGATACAATGATAGGACCTTCAACATATGCTCTTCAGCAGATTTGTAAAGTTATCAAATTGCCTTAGGCTAAGGATTGTTCCACTTGAAGGCCCTCAGATAAGTACCCCACCCTCACTTAGCAGGGTACTGAATTACATGCAGTAATCCTCTATACAGAACATGGGCGTTCGTGGGCCTACTGTAAAGGCTGTATGCTAAGACTGGGATGTTTAAAATCCCATAGCTCTGCAGCCATAGGTCCAGGTTATAGCAGAGGGTGGGAGTAGAAAGAGAGTGTGAGTCAGGTGATAGGGGTGGAGCAAGAAGAACAGGCAGAGAGCGACCCATATAGAGAGAGGAGGTATAGACAGATAATAGCAGGGGTGGTTGGAGAACTTAGAGGAGGAAGGGGGACATTGAGGGAGCATGGTGGGAGACCAAGAGTGGGTGGAGTCACAGAGGAAAGGCAGTGCCAGCATGCAGGAGAAGAAGCGGAGCAAGAGTGAGTGCAGGACAGGAAGCATAGTGGAGTGGGGTCACTGCTGACAAGCAAGCAGAGCGCACCCCCTCACATGCAAATGGGGTGATTACAAAGGAAGGGATTTGGTGGTGGACATCATCTTTTTATGCCCCCCCTCACTCTCAGAAGGGGTTACATTTTGGGGAGCAGTGTCAAAAGTGGCATTAGGGCGCATTATTAAGGGGTGCCAGGAGACACAGTCCTCCATTCTATAGGCTCATCAAAAACCAACAAGAACAACAGGTAGTTCAGCAAGTAGATTTAAAGCCTCTCTGTGGATTTATGTTCATACTGCTCCCTCTAGTAATGTTACAAGGCAACTGCAGTTTAATCACTGGATTGAGAAAGGTTCCGTCCTATGCAAATAATCTCCTCCCATGATTACTTCTGTGAGCTTCCGTTGTGATACAATGATAGGACCTTCAACATATGCTCTTCAGCAGATTTGTAAAGTTATCAAATTGCCTTAGGCTAAGGATTGTTCCACTTGAAGGCCCTCAGATAAGTACCCCACCCTCACTTAGCAGGGTACTGAATTACATGCAGTAATCCTCTATACAGAACATGGGCGTTTGTGGGCATACTGTAAAGGCTGTATGCCAAGACTGGGATGTTTAAAATCCCATAGCATAGCAGCCATAGGTCCAGGTTATAGCAGAGGGTGGGAGTAGAAAGAGAGTGTGAGTCAGTGGTAGGGGTGGAGCAAGAAGGACAGGCAGAGAGAGACCCATATAGAGAGAGGAGGTATAGACAGATAATAGCAGGGGTGGTTGGAGAACTTAGAGGGGGAAGGGGGACATTGAGGGAGCATGGTGGGAGACCAAGAGTGGGTGGAGTCACAGAGGAAAGGCAGTGCCAGGATGCAGGAGAAGAAGCGGTGTAGGCCAGAGAGCAAGAGTGAGTGCAGGACAGGAAGCATGGTGGAGTGGGGTCACTGCTGACAAGCAAGCAGAGCCCAGCCCTTCGCATACAAATGGGGTGATTACAAAGGAAGGGATTTGGTGGTGGACATCATCTTTTTATGCCCCCCCTCACTCTCAGAAGGGGTTACATTTTGGGGAGCAGTGTCAAAAGGGGCATTAGGGTGCATTATTAAGGGGTGCCAGGAGACACAGTCCTCCATTCTATAGGCTCATCAAAAACCAACAAGAACAACAGGTAATTCAGCAAGTAGATTTAAAGCCTCTCTGTGGATTTATGTTCATACTGCTCCCTCTAGTAATGTTACAAGGCAACTGCAGTTTAATCACTGGATTGAGAAAGGGGCCGTCCTATGCAAATAATCTCCTCCCATGATTACTTCTGTGAGCTTCCGTTGTGATACAATGATAGGACCTTCAACATATGCTCTTCAGCAGATTTGTAAAGTTATCAAATTGCCTTAGGCTAAGGATTGTTCCACTTGAAGGCCCTCAGATAAGTACCCCACCCTCACTTAGCAGGGTACTGAATTACATGCAGTAATCCTCTATACAGAACATGGGCGTTCGTGGGCCTACTCTAAAGGCTGTGTGTTAAGACTGGGATGTTTAAAATCCCATAGCACAGTAGCCATAGGTCCAGGTTATAGCAGAGGGTGCGAGTAGAAAGAGAGTGTGATTCAGGTGGTAGGGGTGGAGCAAGAAGGACAGGCAGAGAGAGACTCATATAGAGAGAGGAGGTATAGACAGATAATAGCAGGGGTGGTTGGAGAACTTAGAGGAGGAAGGGGGACATTAAGGGAGCATGGTGGGAGACCAAGAGTGGGTGGAGTCACAGAGGAAAGGCAGTGCCAGGATGCAGGAGAAGAAGTGGTGTAGGCCAGAGAGCAAGAGTGAGTGCAGGACAGGAAGCATAGTGGAGTGGGGTCACTGCTGACAAGCAAGCAGAGCCCAGCCCCTCGCATACAAATGGGGTGATTACAAAGGAAGGGATTTGGTGGTGGACATCATCTTTTTATGCCCCCCTCACTCTCAGAAGGGGTCAAATTTTGGGGAGCAGTGTCAAAAGGGGCATTAGGGTGCATTATTAAGGGGTGCCAGGAGACACAGTCCTCCATTCTAAAGGCTCATCAAAAACCAACAAGAACAAAAGGTAATTCAGCAAGTAGATTTAAAGCCTCTCTGTGGATTTATGTTCAACTGCTCCCTCTAGTAATGTTACATGGCAACTGCAGTTTAATCACTGGATTGAGAAAGGGGCCGTCCTATGCAAATAATCTCCTCCCATGATTACTTCTGTGAGCTTCCGTTGTGATACAATGATAGGACCTTCAACATATGCTCTTCAGCAGATTTGTAAAGTTATCAAATTCCCTTAGGCTAAGGATTGTTCCACTTGAAGGCCCTCAGATAAGTACCCCACCCTCACTTAGCAGGGTACTGAATTACATGCAGTAATCCTCTATACAGAACATGGCCGTTCGTGGGCCTACTGTAAAGGCTGTATGCTAAGACTGGGATGTTTAAAATCCCATAGCACAGCAGCCATAGGTCCAGGTTATAGCAGAGGGTGGGAGTAGAAAGAGAGTGTTGGTCAGGTGGTAGGGGTGGAGCAAGAAGAACAGGCAGAGAGAGACCCATATAGAGAGAGGAGGTATAGACAGATAATAGCAGGGGTGGTTGGAGAACTTAGAGGAGGAAGGGGGACATTGAGGGCCATATTTATACTTTTTGACGCAAAACTGCGCTAACGCAGTTTTGCGTCAAAAAAATTAGCGCCGGCTAACGCCATTCTGAAGCGCCATGCGGGCGCCGTATTTATTGAATGGCGTTAGCCGGCGCTAGCAGACCGGCGCTGCCTGGTGTGCGTGGAAAAAAAACACGTACACCAGGCAGCGCCGGCGTAGGGGGAAAATGGCGTATGGGCGTCTTAAAATGGGGCAAGTCAGGTTGAGTCAAAAAAATCGTCTTAACCCGACTTGCGCCATTTTTTTTCGACGCCCATCCCCCATCAACATGACTCCTATCATTGTAAAGATAGGAGTCATGCCCCCTTGCCCAATGGCCATGCCCAGGGGACTTCTGTCCCCTGGGCATGGTCATTGGGCATAGTGGCATGTAGGGGGGCACAAATCAGGCCCCCCTATGCCACAAAAAATAAATTAAAAAATACTTACCTGAACTTACCTTAATGCCCATGGGATGGGTCCCTCCGTCCTTGGGTGTCCTCCTGGGGTGGGCAAGGGTGGCAGGGGGGGTCCCTGGGGGCAGGGGAGGGCACTCTGGGCTCATTTTGAGCCCACTTGTCCCTTAACGCCATCCCTGACCCAGGCGTTAAAAAGCGGCGCAAATGCGCCGTTTTTGGCCACGCCCACTCCCGGGCGTCACTTTTGCCCGGGAGTATAAATTCCACGTAAAGGCCTGGGAGTCATTTTTTTAGACGGGAACGCCTCCCTTGCATCTCATTAACGCAAGGAAGGGGTTCACGCTAAAAAATGACGCACACTCCGGGCACTTTGGCGCCCGAAGCGTCTAACGCCATAGTATAAATATGGCGTTAGTTGACGTGTGTTTAGCGTCGAATTTGCGTAAAAAAAAACGACGCAAATTCGGCGCAACCAGAGTATAAATACGGCCCTGAGGGAGCATGGTGGGAGACCAAGAGTGG
Source organism: Pleurodeles waltl (assembly GCF_031143425.1). NCBI lineage: Eukaryota > Metazoa > Chordata > Amphibia > Caudata > Salamandridae > Pleurodeles > Pleurodeles waltl. The sequence goes on along the minus strand of NC_090437.1, from coordinate 303,357,495 downwards.
GTGGAGTCACAGAGGAAAGGCAGTGCCAGGATGCAGGAGAAGAAGCGGTGTAGGCCAGAGAGCAAGAGTGAGTGCAGGACAGGAAGCATAGTGGAGTGGGGTCACTGCTGACAAGCAAGCAGAGCCCACCCCCTCACATGCAAATGGGGTGATTACAAAGGAAGGGATTTGGTGGTGGACATCATCTTTTTATGCCCCCCCTCACTCTCAGAAGGGGTTACATTTTGGGGAGTAGTGTCAAAAGGGGCATTAGGGTGCATTATTAAGGGGTGCCAGGAGACACAGTCCTCCATTCTATAGGCTCATCAAAAACCAACAAGAACAACAGGTAATTCAGCAAGTAGATTTAAAGCCTCTCTGTGGATTTATGTTCATACTGCTCCCTCTAGTAATGTTACAAGGCAACTGCAGTTTAATCACTGGATTGAGAAAGGGGCCGTCCTATGCAAATAATCTCCTCCCATGATTACTTCTGTGAGCTTCCGTTGTGATACAATGATAGGACCTTCAACATATGCTCTTCAGCAGATTTGTAAAGTTATCAAATTGCCTTAGGCTAAGGATTGTTCCACTTGAAGGCCCTCAGATAAGTACCCCACCCTCACTTAGCAGGGTACTGAATTACATGCAGTAATCCTCTATACAGAACATGGGCGTTTGTGGGCCTACTGTAAAGGCTGTATGCTAAGACTGGGATGTTTAAAATCCCATAGCACAGCAGCCATAGGTCCAGGTTATAGCAGAGGGTGGGAGTAGAAAGAGAGTGTGAGTCAGGTGGTAGGGGTGGAGCAAGAAGGACAGGCAGAGAGAGACCCATATAGAGAGAGGAGGTATAGACAGATAATAGCAGGGGTGGTTGGGGAACTTAGAGGAGGAAGGGGGACATTGAGGGAGCATGGTGGGAGACCAAGAGTGGGTGGAGTCACAGAAGAAAGGCAGTGCCAGGATGCAGGAGAAGAAGTGGTGTAGGCCAGAGAGCAAGAGTGAGTGCAGGACAGGATGCATGGTGGAGTGGGGTCACTGCTGACAAGCAAGCAGAGCCCAGCCCCTCGCATACAAATGGGGTGATTACAAAGGAAGGGATTTGGTGGTGGACATCATCTTTTTATGCCCCCCCCTCACTCTCAGAAGGGGTCAAATTTTGGGGAGCAGTGTCAAAAGGGGCATTAGGGTGCATTATTAAGGGGTGCCAGGAGACACAGTCCTCCATTCTAAAGGCTCATCAAAAACCAACAAGAACAAAAGGTAATTCAGCAAGTAGATTTAAAGCCTCTCTGTGGATTTATGTTCAACTGCTCCCTCTAGTAATGTTACATGGCAACTGCAGTTTAATCACTGGATTGAGAAAGGGGCCGTCCTATGCAAATAATCTCCTCCCATGATTACTTCTGTGAGCTTCCGTTGTGATACAATGATAGGACCTTCAACATATGCTCTTCAGCAGATTTGTAAAGTTATCAAATTGCCTTAGGCTAAGGATTGTTCCACTTGAAGGCCCTCAGATAAGTACCCCACCCTCACTTAGCAGGGTACTGAATTACATGCAGTAATCCTCTATACAGAACATGGCCGTTCGTGGGCCTACTGTAAAGGCTGTATGTTAAGACTGGGATGTTTAAAATCCCATAGCACGGCAGCCATAGGTCCAGGTTATAGCAGAGGGTGGGAGTAGAAAGAGAGTGTGAGTCAGGTGATAGGGGTGGAGCAAGAAGAACAGGCAGAGAGCGCCCCATATAGAGAGAGGAGGTATAGACAGATAATAGCAGGGGTGGTTGGAGAACTTAGAGGAGGAAGGGGGACATTGAGGGAGCATGGTGGGAGACCAAGAGTGGGTGGAGTCACAGAGGAAAGGCAGTGCCAGGATGCAGGAGAAGAAGCGGTGTAGGCCAGAGAGCAAGAGTGAGTGCAGGACAGGAAGCATAGTGGAGTGGGGTCACTGCTGACAAGCAAGCAGAGCCCACCCCCTCCCATGCAAATGGGGTGATTACAAAGGAAGGGATTTGGTGGTGGACATCATCTTTTTATGCCCCCCCTCACTCTCAGAAGGGGTTACATTTTGGGGAGCAGTGTCAAAAGGGGCATTAGGGTGCATTATTAAGGGGTGCCAGGAGACACAGTCCTCCATTCTATAGGCTCATCAAAAACCAACAAGAACAACAGGTAATTCAGCAAGTAGATTTAAAGCCTCTCTGTGGATTTATGTTCATACTGCTCCCTCTAGTAATGTTACAAGGCAACTGCAGTTTAATCACTGGATTGAGAAAGGGGCCGTCCTATGCAAATAATCTCCTCCCATGATTACTTCTGTAAGCTTCCGTTGTGATACAATGATAGGACCTTCAACATATGCTCTTCAGCAGATTTGTAAAGTTATCAAATTGCCTTAGGCTAAGGATTGTTCCACTTGAAGGCCCTCAGATAAGTACCCCACCCTCACTTAGAAGGGTACTGAATTACATGCAGTAATCCTCTATACAGAACATGGGCGTTTGTGGGCATACTGTAAAGGCTGTATGCCAAGACTGTGATGTTTAAAATCCCATAGCATAGCAGCCATAGGTCCAGGTTATAGCAGAGGGTGGGAGTAGAAAGAGAGTGTGAGTCAGTGGTAGGGGTGGAGCAAGAAGGACAGGCAGAGAGAGACCCATATAGAGAGAGGAGGTATAGACAGATAATAGCAGGGGTGGTTGGAGAACTTAGAGGGGGAAGGGGGACATTGAGGGAGCATGGTGGGAGACCAAGAGTGGGTGGAGTCACAGAGGAAAGGCAGTGCCAGGATGCAGGAGAAGAAGCGGTGTAGGCCAGAGAGCAAGAGTGAGTGCAGGACAGGAAGCATAGTGGAGTGGGGTCACTGCTGACAAGCAAGCAGAGCCCAGCCCCTCGCATACAAATGGGGTGATTACAAAGGAAGGGATTTGGTGGTGGACATCATCTTTTTATGCCCCCCTCACTCTCAGAAGGGGTCAAATTTTGGGGAGCAGTGTCAAAAGGGGCATTAGGGTGCATTATTAAGGGGTGCCAGGAGACACAGTCCTCCATTCTAAAGGCTCATCAAAAACCAACAAGAACAAAAGGTAATTCAGCAAGTAGATTTAAAGCCTCTCTGTGGATTTATGTTCAACTGCTCCCTCTAGTAATGTTACATGGCAACTGCAGTTTAATCACTGGATTGAGAAAGGGGCCGTCCTATGCAAATAATCTCCTCCCATGATTACTTCTGTGAGCTTCCGTTGTGATACAATGATAGGACCTTCAACATATGCTCTTCAGCAGATTTGTAAAGTTATCAAATTCCCTTAGGCTAAGGATTGTTCCACTTGAAGGCCCTCAGATAAGTACCCCACTCTCACTTAGCAGGGTACTGAATTACATGCAGTAATCCTCTATACAGCACATGGCCGTTCGTGGGCCTACTGTAAAGGCTGTATGCTAAGACTGGGATGTTTAAAATCCCATAGCACAGCAGCCATAGGTCCAGGTTATAGCAGAGGGTGGGAGTAGAAAGAGAGTGTTGGTCAGGTGGTAGGGGTGGAGCAAGAAGAACAGGCAGAGAGAGACCCATATAGAGAGAGGAGGTATAGACAGATAATAGCAGGGGTGGTTGGGGAACTTAGAGGAGGAAGGGGGACATTGAGGGAGCATGGTGGGAGACCAAGAGTGGGTGGAGTCACAGAGGAAAGGCAGTGCCAGGATGCAGGAGAAGAAGTGGTGTAGGCCAGAGAGCAAGAGTGAATGCAGGACAGGAAGCATAGTGGAGTGGGGTCACTGCTGACAAGCAAGCAGAGCCCACCCCCTCACATGCAAATGGGGTGATTACAAAGGAAGGGATTTGGTGGTGGACATCATCTTTTTATGCCCCCCCTCACTCTCAGAAGGGGTTACATTTTGGGGAGCAGTGTCAAAAGGGGCATTAGGGTGCATTATTAAGGGGTGCCAGGAGACACAGTCCTCCATTCTATAGGCTCATCAAAAACCAACAAGAGCAACAGGTAATTCAGCAAGTAGATTTAAAGCCTCTCTGTGGATTTATGTTCATACTGCTCCCTCTAGTAATGTTACAAGGCAACTGCAGTTTAATCACTGGATTGAGAAAGGGGCCGTCCTATGCAAATAATCTCCTCCCATGATTACTTCTGTGAGCTTCCGTTGTGATACAATGATAGGACCTTCAACATATGCTCTTCAGCAGATTTGTAAAGTTATCAAATTGCCTTAGGCTAAGGATTGTTCCACTTGAAGGCCCTCAGATAAGTACCCCACCCTCACTTAGCAGGGTACTGAATTACATGCAGTAATCCTCTATACAGAACATGGGCGTTTGTGGGCATACTGTAAAGGCTGTATGCCAAGACTGGGATGTTTAAAATCCCATAGCATAGCAGCCATAGGTCCAGGTTATAGCAGAGGTTGGGAGTAGAAAGAGAGTGTGAGTCAGTGGTAGGGGTGGAGCAAGAAGGACAGGCAGAGAGAGACCCATATAGAGAGAGGAGGTATAGACAGATAATAGCAGGGGTGGTTGGAGAACTTAGAGGAGGAAGGGGGACATTGAGGGAGCATGGTGGGAGACCAAGAGTGGGTGGAGTCACAGAGGAAAGGCAGTGCCAGGATGCAGGAGAAGAAGTGGTGTAGGCCAGAGAGCAAGAGTGAGTGCAGGACAGGAAGCATAGTGGAGTGGGGTCACTGCTGACAAGCAAGCAGAGCCCAGCCCCTCGCATACAAATGGGGTGATTACAAAGGAAGGGATTTGGTGGTGGACATCATCTTTTTATGCCCCCCTCACTCTCAGAAGGGGTCAAATTTTGGGGAGCAGTGTCAAAAGGGGCATTAGGGTGCATTATTAAGGGGTGCCAGGAGACACAGTCCTCCATTCTAAAGGCTCATCAAAAACCAACAAGAACAAAAGGTAATTCAGCAAGTAGATTTAAAGCCTCTCTGTGGATTTATGTTCAACTGCTCCCTCTAGTAATGTTACATGGCAACTGCAGTTTAATCACTGGATTGAGAAAGGGGCCGTCCTATGCAAATAATCTCCTCCCATGATTACTTCTGTGAGCTTCCGTTGTGATACAATGATAGGACCTTCAACATATGCTCTTCAGCAGATTTGTAAAGTTATCAAATTGCCTTAGGCTAAGGATTGTTCCACTTGAAGGCCCTCAGATAAGTACCCCACCCTCACTTAGCAGGGTACTGAATTACATGCAGTAATCCTCTATACAGAACATGGCCGTTCGTGGGCCTACTGTAAAGGCTGTATGCTAAGACTGGGATGTTTAAAATCCCATAGCACAGCAGCCATAGGTCCAGGTTATAGCAGAGGGTGGGAGTAGAAAGAGAGTGTTGGTCAGGTGGTAGGGGTGGAGCAAGAAGAACAGGCATAGAGAGACCCATATAGAGAGAGGAGGTATAGACAGATAATAGCAGGGGTGGTTGGAGAACTTAGAGGAGGAAGGGGGACATTGAGGGAGCATGGTGGGAGACCAAGAGTGGGTGGAGTCACAGAGGAAAGGCAGTGCCAGGATGCAGGAGAAGAAGCGGTGTAGGCCAGAGAGCAAGAGTGAGTGCAGGACAGGAAGCATAGTGGAGTGGGGTCACTGCTGACAAGCAAGCAGAGCCCACCCCCTCACATGCAAATGGGGTGATTACAAAGGAAGGGATTTGGTGGTGGACATCATCTTTTTATGCCCCCCCTCACTCTCAGAAGGGGTTACATTTTGGGGAGCAGTGTCAAAAGGGGCATTAGGGTGCATTATTAAGGGGTGCCAGGAGACACAGTCCTCCATTCTATAGGCTCATCAAAAACCAACAAGAACAACAGGTAATTCAGCAAGTAGATTTAAAGCCTCTCTGTGGATTTATGTTCATACTGCTCCCTCTAGTAATGTTACAAGGCAACTGCAGTTTAATCACTGGATTGAGAAAGGGGCCGTCCTATGCAAATAATCTCCTCCCATGATTACTTCTGTGAGCTTCCGTTGTGATACAATGATAGGACCTTCAACATATGCTCTTCAGCAGATTTGTAAAGTTATCAAATTGCCTTAGGCTAAGGATTGTTCCACTTGAAGGCCCTCAGATAAGTACCCCACCCTCACTTAGCAGGGTACTGAATTACATGCAGTAATCCTCTATACAGAACATGGGCGTTTGTGGGCCTACTGTAAAGGCTGTATGCTAAGACTGGGATGTTTAAAATCCCATAGCACAGCAGCCATAGGTCCAGGTTATAGCAGAGGGTGGGAGTAGAAAGAGAGTGTGAGTCAGGTGGTAGGGGTGGAGCAAGAAGGACAGGCAGAGAGAGACCCATATAGAGAGAGGAGGTATAGACAGATAATAGCAGGGGTGGTTGGGGAACTTAGAGGAGGAAGGGGGACATTGAGGGAGCATGGTGGGAGACCAAGAGTGGGTGGAGTCACAGAGGAAAGGCAGTGCTAGGATGCAGGAGAAGAAGTGGTGTAGGCCAGAGAGCAAGAGTGAGTGCAGGACAGGATGCATGGTGGAGTGGGGTCACTGCTGACAAGCAAGCAGAGCCCAGCCCCTCGCATACAAATGGGGTGATTACAAAGGAAGGGATTTGGTGGTGGACATCATCTTTTTATGCCCCCCCTCACTCTCAGAAGGGGTCAAATTTTGGGGAGCAGTGTCAAAAGGGGCATTAGGGTGCATTATTAAGGGGTGCCAGGAGACACAGTCCTCCATTCTAAAGGCTCATCAAAAACCAACAAGAACAAAAGGTAATTCAGCAAGTAGATTTAAAGCCTCTCTGTGGATTTATGTTCAACTGCTCCCTCTAGTAATGTTACATGGCAACTGCAGTTTAATCACTGGATTGAGAAAGGGGCCGTCCTATGCAAATAATCTCCTCCCATGATTACTTCTGTGAGCTTCCGTTGTGATACAATGATAGGACCTTCAACATATGCTCTTCAGCAGATTTGTAAAGTTATCAAATTGCCTTAGGCTAAGGATTGTTCCACTTGAAGGCCCTCAGATAAGTACCCCACCCTCACTTAGCAGGGTACTGAATTACATGCAGTAATCCTCTATACAGAACATGGGCGTTCGTGGGCCTACTGTAAAGGCTGTATGCTAAGACTGGGATGTTTAAAATCCCATAGCACAGCAGCCATAGGTCCAGGTTATAGCAGAGGGTGGGAGTAGAAAGAGAGTGTGAGTCAGGTGATAGGGGTGGAGCAAGAAGGACAGGCAGAGAGCGACCCATATAGAGAGAGGAGGTATAGACAGATAATAGCAGGGGTGGTTGGAGAACTTAGAGGAGGAAGGGGGACATTGAGGGAGCATGGTGGGAGACCAAGAGTGGGTGGAGTCACAGAGGAAAGGCAGTGCCAGGATGCAGGAGAAGAAGCGGTGTAGGCCAGAGAGCAAGAGTGAGTGCAGGACAGGAAGCATAGTGGAGTGGGGTCACTGCTGACAAGCAAACAGAGCGCACCCCCTCACATGCAAATGGGGTGATTACAAAGGAAGGGATTTGGTGGTGGACATCATCTTTTTATGCCCCCCCTCACTCTCAGAAGGGGTTACATTTTGGGGAGCAGTGTCAAAAGGGGCATTAGGGTGCATTATTAAGGGGTGCCAGGAGACACAGTCCTCCATTCTATAGGCTCATCAAAAACCAACAAGAACAACAGGTAATTCAGCAAGTAGATTTAAAGCCTCTCTGTGGATTTATGTTCATACTGCTCCCTCTAGTAATGTTACAAGGCAACTGCAGTTTAATCACTGGATTGAGAAAGGGGCCGTCCTATGCAAATAATCTCCTCCCATGATTACTTCTGTGAGCTTCCGTTGTGATACAATGATAGGACCTTCAACGTATGCTCTTCAGCAGATTTGTAAAGTTATCAAATTGCCTTAGGCTAAGGATTGTTCCACTTGAAGGCCCTCAGATAAGTACCCCACCCTCACTTAGCAGGGTACTGAATTACATGCAGTAATCCTCTATACAGAACATGGGCGTTCGTGGGCCTACTGTAGAGGCTGTGTGCTAAGACTGGGATGTTTAAAATCCCATAGCACAGCAGCCATAGGTCCAGGTTATAGCAGAGGGTGGGAGTAGAAAGAGAGTGTGAGTCAGGGGGTAGGGGTGGAGCAAGAAGGACAGGCAGAGAGAGACCCATATAGAGAGAGGAGGTATAGACAGATAATAGCAGGGGTGGTTGGAGAACTTAGAGGAGGAAGGGGGACATTGAGGCCCATATTTATACTTTTTGATGCTAAACTGCGCTAACGCAGTTTAGCGTCAAAAAGTTTTGCGCCGTCTAACGCCATTCTGAAGCGCCATGCGGGCGCCGTATTTAAATCGTCTTAACCCGACTTGCGCCATTTTTTAACGACGCCCATCCCCCATCAACATGACTCCTATCATTGTAAAGATAGGAGTCATGCCCCCTTGCCCAATGGCCATGCCCAGGGGACTTCTGTCCCCTGGGCATGGTCATTGGGCATAGTGGCATGTAGGGGGGCACAAATCAGGCCCCCCTATGCCACAAAAAAAAATATATATATATACTTACCAGCACTTACCTTACTGTCCCAGGGGTGGGTCCCTCCAGCCTTGGGTGTCCTCCTGGGGTGGGCAAGGGTGGCAGGGGGGGTCCCTGGGGGCAGGGGAGGGCACTCTGGGCTCATTTTGAGCCCACTTGTCCCTTAACGCCATGCCTGACCCAGGCGTTAAAAAGCGGCGCAAATGCGCCGTTTTTAGCCACGCCCACTCCCGGGCGTCGCTTTTGCCCGGGAGTATAAATACCACGTAAAGGCCTGGGAGTCATTTTTTAGACGGGAACGCCTCCCTTGCATATCATTAACGCAAGGAAGGGGTTCACGCTAAAAAATGACGCACATTCCGGGAACTTTGGCGCTATTCGCCTCTAACGCCATAGTATAAATATGGCGTTAGTTGGCGTTAGTTTTGCGTCGAAATTGCGTCAAAAAAAACGACGCAATTTCGGCGCAAACGGAGTATAAATATGGCCCTGAGGGAGCATGGTGGGAGACCAAGAGTGGGTGGAGTCACAGAGGAAAGGCAGTGCCAGGATGCAGGAGAAGAAGCGGTGTAGGCCAGAGAGCAAGAGTGAGTGCAGGACAGGAAGCATAGTGGAGTGGGGTCACTGCTGACAAGCAAGCAGAGCCCACCCCCTCACATGCAAATGGGGTGATTACAAAGGAAGGGATTTGGTGGTGGACATCATCTTTTTATGCCCCCCCTCACTCTCAGAAGGGGTTACATTTTGGGGAGCAGTGTCAAAAGGGGCATTAGGGTGCATTATTAAGGGGTGCCAGGAGACACAGTCCTCCATTCTATAGGCTCATCAAAAACCAACAAGAACAACAGGTAATTCAGCAAGTAGATTTAAAGCCTCTCTGTGGATTTATGTTCATACTGCTCCCTCTAGTAATGTTACAAGGCAACTGCAGTTTAATCACTGGATTGAGAAAGGGGCCGTCCTATGCAAATAATCTCCTCCCATGATTACTTCTGTGAGCTTCCGTTGTGATACAATGATAGGACCTTCAACATATGCTCTTCAGCAGATTTGTAAAGTTATCAAATTGCCTTAGGCTAAGGATTGTTCCACTTGAAGGCCCTCAGATAAGTACCCCACCCTCACTTAGCAGGGTACTGAATTACATGCAGTAATCCTCTATACAGAACATGGGCGTTTGTGGGCCTACTGTAAAGGCTGTATGCTAAGACTGGGATGTTTAAAATCCCATAGCACAGCAGCCATAGGTCCAGGTTATAGCAGAGGGTGGGAGTAGAACGAGAGTGTGAGTCAGGTGGTAGGGGTGGAGCAAGAAGGACAGGCAGAGAGAGACCCATATAGAGAGAGGAGGTATAGACAGATAATAGCAGGGGTGGTTGGAGAACTTAGAGGAGGAAGGGGGACATTGAGGGAGCATGGTGGGAGACCAAGAGTGGGTGGAGTCACAGAGGAAAGGCAGTGCCAGGATGCAGGAGAAGAAGTGGTGTAGGCCAGAGAGCAAGAGTGAGTGCAGGACAGGATGCATGGTGGAGTGGGGTCACTGCTGACAAGCAAGCAGAGCCCAGCCCCTCGCATACAAATGGGGTGATTACAAAGGAAGGGATTTGGTGGTGGACATCATCTTTTTATGCCCCCCCTCACTCTCAGAAGGGGTCAAATTTTGGGGAGCAGTGTCAAAAGGGGCATTAGGGTGCATTATTAAGGGGTGCCAGGAGACACAGTCCTCCATTCTAAAGGCTCATCAAAAACCAACAAGAACAAAAGGTAATTCAGCAAGTAGATTTAAAGCCTCTCTGTGGATTTATGTTCAACTGCTCCCTCTAGTAATGTTACATGGCAACTGCAGTTTAATCACTGGATTGAGAAAGGGGCCGTCCTATGCAAATAATCTCCTCCCATGATTACTTCTGTGAGCTTCCGTTGTGATACAATGATAGGACCTTCAACATATGCTCTTCAGCAGATTTGTAAAGTTATCAAATTGCCTTAGGCTAAGGATTGTTCCACTTGAAGGCCCTCAGATAAGTACCCCACCCTCACTTAGCAGGGTACTGAATTACATGCAGTAATCCTCTATACAGAACATGGGCGTTCGTGGGCCTACTGTAAAGGCTGTATGCTAAGACTGGGATGTTTAAAATCCCATAGCACAGCAGCCATAGGTCCAGGTTATAGCAGAGGGTGGGAGTAGAAAGAGAGTGTTGGTCAGGTGGTAGGGGTGGAGCAAGAAGAACAGGCAGAGAGAGACCCATATAGAGAGAGGAGGTATAGACAGATAATAGCAGGGGTGGTTGGAGAACTTAGAGGAGGAAGGGGGACATTGAGGGAGCATGGTGGGAGACCAAGAGTGGGTGGAGTCACAGAGGAAAGGCAGTGCCAGGATGCAGGAGAAGAAGCGGTGTAGGCCAGAGAGCAAGAGTGAGTGCAGGACAGGAAGCATAGTGGAGTGGGGTCACTGCTGACAAGCAAGCAGAGCCCACCCCCTCACATGCAAATGGGGTGATTACAAAGGAAGGGATTTGGTGGTGGACATCATCTTTTTATGCCCCCCCTCACTCTCAGAAGGGGTTACATTTTGGGGAGCAGTGTCAAAAGGGGCATTAGGGTGCATTATTAAGGGGTGCCAGGAGACACAGTCCTCCATTCTATAGGCTCATCAAAAACCAACAAGAACAACAGGTAATTCAGCAAGTAGATTTAAAGCCTCTCTGTGGATTTATGTTCATACTGCTCCCTCTAGTAATGTTACAAGGCAACTGCAGTTTAATCACTGGATTGAGAAAGGGGCCGTCCTATGCAAATAATCTCCTCCCATGATTACTTCTGTGAGCTTCCGTTGTGATACAATGATAGGACCTTCAACATATGCTCTTCAGCAGATTTGTAAAGTTATCAAATTGCCTTAGGCTAAGGATTGTTCCACTTGAAGGCCCTCAGATAAGTACCCCACCCTCACTTAGCAGGGTACTGAATTACATGCAGTAATCCTCTATACAGAACATGGGCGTTTGTGGGCCTACTGTAAAGGCTGTATGCTAAGACTGGGATGTTTAAAATCCCATAGCACAGCAGCCATAGGTCCAGGTTATAGCAGAGGGTGAGAGTAGAAAGAGAGTGTGAGTCAGGTGATAGGGGTGGAGCAAGAAGAACAGGCAGAGAGCGACCCATATAGAGAGAGGAGGTATAGACAGATAATAGCAGGGGTGGTTGGAGAACTTAGAGGAGGAAGGGGGACATTGAGGGAGCATGGTGGGAGACCAAGAGTGGGTGGAGTCACAGAGGAAAGGCAGTGCCAGGATGCAGGAGAAGAAGCGGTGTAGGCCAGAGAGCAAGAGTGAGTGCAGGACAGGAAGCATAGTGGAGTGGGGTCACTGCTGACAAGCAAGCAGAGCCCACCCCCTCACATGCAAATGGGGTGATTACAAAGGAAGGGATTTGGTGGTGGACATCATCTTTTTATGCCCCCCCTCACTCTCAGAAGGGGTCAAATTTTGGGGAGCAGTGTCAAAAGGGGCATTAGGGTGCATTATTAAGGGGTGCCAGGAGACACAGTCCTCCATTCTAAAGGCTCATCAAAAACCAACAAGAACAAAAGGTAATTCAGCAAGTAGATTTAAAGCCTCTCTGTGGATTTATGTTCAACTGCTCCCTCTAGTAATGTTACATGGGAACTGCAGTTTAATCACTGGATTGAGAAAGGGGCCGTCCTATGCAAATAATCTCCTCCCGTGATTACTTCTGTGAGCTTCCGTTGTGATACAATGATAGGACCTTCAACATATGCTCTTCAGCAGATTTGTAAAGTTATCAAATTGCCTTAGGCTAAGGATTGTTCCACTTGAAGGCCCTCAGATAAGTACCCCACCCTCACTTAGCAGGGTACTGAATTACATGCAGTAATCCTCTATACAGAACATGGGCGTTCGTGGGCCTACTGTAAAGGCTGTATGCTAAGACTGGGATGTTTAAAATCCCATAGCACAGCAGCCATAGGTCCAGGTTATAGCAGAAGGTGGGAGTAGAAAGAGAGTGTGAGTCAGGTGATAGGGGTGGAGCAAGAAGAACAGGCAGAGAGCGACCCATATAGAGAGAGGAGGTATAGACAGATAATAGCAGGGGTGGTTGGAGAACTTAGAGGAGGAAGGGGGACATTGAGGGAGCATGGTGGGAGACCAAGAGTGGGTGGAGTCACAGAGGAAAGGCAGTGCCAGGATGCAGGAGCAGAAGCGGTGTAGGCCAGAGAGCAAGAGTGAGTGCAGGACAGGAAGCATAGTGGAGTGGGGTCACTGCTGACAAGCAAGCAGAGCGCACCCCCTCACATGCAAATGGGGTGATTACAAAGGAAGGGATTTGGTGGTGGACATCATCTTTTTATGCCCCCCCTCACTCTCAGAAGGGGTTACATTTTGGGGAGCAGTGTCAAAAGGGGCATTAGGGCGCATTATTAAGGGGTGCCAGGAGACACAGTCCTCCATTCTATAGGCTCATCAAAAACCAACAAGAACAACAGGTAATTCAGCAAGTAGATTTAAAGCCTCTCTGTGGATTTATGTTCATACTGCTCCTTCTAGTAATGTTACAAGGCAACTGCAGTTTAATCACTGGATTGAGAAAGGGGCCGTCCTATGCAAATAATCTCCTCCCATGATTACTTCTGTGAGCTTCCGTTGTGATACAATGATAGGACCTTCAACATATGCTCTTCAGCAGATTTGTAAAGTTATCAAATTGCCTTAGGCTAAGGATTGTTCCACTTGAAGGCCCTCAGATAAGTACCCCACCCTCAATTAGCAGGGTACTGAATTACATGCAGTAATCCTCTATACAGAACATGGGCGTTTGTGGGCATACTGTAAAGGCTGTATGCCAAGACTGTGATGTTTAAAATCCCATAGCATAGCAGCCATAGGTCCAGGTTATAGCAGAGGGTGGGAGTAGAAAGAGAGTGTGAGTCAGTGGTAGGGGTGGAGCAAGAAGGACAGGCAGAGAGAGACCCATATAGAGAGAGGAGGTATAGACAGATAATAGCAGGGGTGGTTGGAGAACTTAGAGGGGGAAGGGGGACATTGAGGGAGCATGGTGGGAGACCAAGAGTGGGTGGAGTCACAGAGGAAAGGCAGTGCCAGGATGCAGGAGAAGAAGCGGTGTAGGCCAGAGAGCAAGAGTGAGTGCAGGACAGGAAGCATAGTGGAGTGGGGTCACTGCTGACAAGCAAGCAGAGCCCAGCCCCTCGCATACAAATGGGGTGATTACAAAGGAAGGGATTTGGTGGTGGACATCATCTTTTTATGCCCCCCTCACTCTCAGAAGGGGTCAAATTTTGGGGAGCAGTGTCAAAAGGGGCATTAGGGTGCATTATTAAGGGGTGCCAGGAGACACAGTCCTCCATTCTAAAGGCTCATCAAAAACCAACAAGAACAAAAGGTAATTCAGCAAGTAGATTTAAAGCCTCTCTGTGGATTTATGTTCAACTGCTCCCTCTAGTAATGTTACATGGCAACTGCAGTTTAATCACTGGATTGAGAAAGGGGCCGTCCTATGCAAATAATCTCCTCCCATGATTACTTCTGTGAGCTTCCGTTGTGATACAATGATAGGACCTTCAACATATGCTCTTCAGCAGATTTGTAAAGTTATCAAATTCCCTTAGGCTAAGGATTGTTCCACTTGAAGGCCCTCAGATAAGTACCCCACTCTCACTTAGCAGGGTACTGAATTACATGCAGTAATCCTCTATACAGCACATGGCCGTTCGTGGGCCTACTGTAAAGGCTGTATGCTAAGACTGGGATGTTTAAAATCCCATAGCACAGCAGCCATAGGTCCAGGTTATAGCAGAGGGTGGGAGTAGAAAGAGAGTGTTGGTCAGGTGGTAGGGGTGGAGCAAGAAGAACAGGCAGAGAGAGACCCATATAGAGAGAGGAGGTATAGACAGATAATAGCAGGGGTGGTTGGGGAACTTAGAGGAGGAAGTTGGACATTGAGGGAGCATGGTGGGAGACCAAGAGTGGGTGGAGTCACAGAGGAAAGGCAGTGCCAGGATGCAGGAGAAGAAGTGGTGTAGGCCAGAGAGCAAGAGTGAATGCAGGACAGGAAGCATAGTGGAGTGGGGTCACTGCTGACAAGCAAGCAGAGCCCACCCCCTCACATGCAAATGGGGTGATTACAAAGGAAGGGATTTGGTGGTGGACATCATCTTTTTATGCCCCCCCTCACTCTCAGAAGGGGTTACATTTTGGGGAGCAGTGTCAAAAGGGGCATTAGGGTGCATTATTAAGGGGTGCCAGGAGACACAGTCCTCCATTCTATAGGCTCATCAAAAACCAACAAGAACAACAGGTAATTCAGCAAGTAGATTTAAAGCCTCTCTGTGGATTTATGTTCATACTGCTCCCTCTAGTAATGTTACAAGGCAACTGCAGTTTAATCACTGGATTGAGAAAGGGGCCGTCCTATGCATATAATCTCCTCCCATGATTACTTCTGTGAGCTTCCGTTGTGATACAATGATAGGACCTTCAACATATGCTCTTCAGCAGATTTGTAAAGTTATCAAATTGCCTTAGGCTAAGGATTGTTCCACTTGAAGGCCCTCAGATAAGTACCCCACCCTCACTTAGCAGGGTACTGAATTACATGCAGTAATCCTCTATACAGAACATGGGCGTTCGTGGGCCTACTGTAGAGGCTGTGTGCTAAGACTGGGATGTTTAAAATCCCATAGCACAGCAGCCATAGGTCCAGGTTATAGCAGAGGGTGGGAGTAGAAAGAGAGTGTGAGTCACGTGGTAGGGGTGGAGCAAGAAGGACAGGCAGAGAGAGACCCATATAGAGAGAGGAGGTATAGACAGATTATAGCAGGGGTGGTTGGAGAACTTAGAGGAGGAAGGGGGACATTGAGGGAGCATGGTGGGAGACCAAGAGTGGGTGGAGTCACAGAGGAAAGGCAATGCCAGGATGCAGAAGAAGAAGTGGTGTAGGCCAGAGAGCAAGAGTGAGTGCAGGACAGGATGCATGGTGGAGTGGGGTCACTGCTGACAAGCAAGCAGAGCCCAGCCCCTCGCATACAAATGGGGTGATTACAAAGGAAGGGATTTGGTGGTGGACATCATCTTTTTATGCCCCCCCTCACTCTCAGAAGGGGTCAAATTTTGGGGAGCAGTGTAAAAAGGGGCATTAGGGTGCATTATTAAGGGGTGCCAGGAGACACAGTCCTCCATTCTAAAGGCTCATCAAAAACCAACAAGAACAAAAGGTAATTCAGCAAGTAGATTTAAAGCCTCTCTGTGGATTTATGTTCAACTGCTCCCTCTAGTAATGTTACATGGCAACTGCAGTTTAATCACTGGATTGAGAAAGGGGCCGTCCTATGCAAATAATCTCCTCCCATGATTACTTCTGTGAGCTTCCGTTGTGATACAATGATAGGACCCTCAACATATGCTCTTCAGCAGATTTGTAAAGTTATCAAATTGCCTTAGGCTAAGGATTGTTCCACTTGAAGGCCCTCAGATAAGTACCCCACCCTCACTTAGCAGGGTACTGAATTACATGCAGTAATCCTCTATACAGAACATGGGCGTTTGTGGGCCTACTGTAAAGGCTGTATGCTAAGACTGGGATGTTTAAAATCCCATAGCACAGCAGCCATAGCTCCAGGTTATAGCAGAGGGTGGGAGTAGAAAGAGAGTGTGAGTCAGGTGGTAGGGGTGGAGCAAGAAGGACAGGCAGAGAGAGACCCATATAGAGAGAGGAGGTATAGACAGATAATAGCAGGGGTGGTTGGGGAACTTAGAGGAGGAAGGGGGACATTGAGGGAGCATGGTGGGAGACCAAGAGTGGGTGGAGTCACAGAGGAAAGGCAGTGCCAGGATGCAGGAGAAGAAGTGGTGTAGGCCAGAGAGCAAGAGTGAGTGCAGGACAGGATGCATGGTGGAGTGGGGTCACTGCTGACAAGCAAGCAGAGCCCAGCCCCTCGCATACAAATGGGGTGATTACAAAGGAAGGGATTTGGTGGTGGACATCATCTTTTTATGCCCCCCCTCACTCTCAGAAGGGGTCAAATTTTGGGGAGCAGTGTCAAAAGGGGCATTAGGGTGCATTATTAAGGGGTGCCAGGAGACACAGTCCTCCATTCTAAAGGCTCATCAAAAACCAACAAGAACAAAAGGTAATTCAGCAAGTAGATTTAAAGCCTCTCTGTGGATTTATGTTCAACTGCTCCCTCTAGTAATGTTACATGGCAACTGCAGTTTAATCACTGGATTGAGAAAGGGGCCGTCCTATGCAAATAATCTCCTCCCATGATTACTTCTGTGAGCTTCCGTTGTGATACAATGATAGGACCTTCAACATATGCTCTTCAGCAGATTTGTAAAGTTATCAAATTGCCTTAGGCTAAGGATTGTTCCACTTGAAGGCCCTCAGATAAGTACCCCACCCTCACTTAGCAGGGTACTGAATTACATGCAGTAATCCTCTATACAGAACATGGCCGTTCGTGGGCCTACTGTAAAGGCTGTATGCTAAGACTGGGATGTTTAAAATCCCATAGCACAGCAGCCATAGGTCCAGGTTATAGCAGAGGGTGGGAGTAGAAAGAGAGTGTGAGTCAGGTGATAGGGGTGGAGCAAGAAGAACAGGCAGAGAGCGACCCATATAGAGAGAGGAGGTATAGACAGATAATAGCAGGGGTGGTTGGAGAACTTAGAGGAGGAAGGGGGACATTGAGGGAGCATGGTGGGAGACCAAGAGTGGGTGGAGTCAAAGAGGAAAGGCAGTGCCAGGATGCAGGAGAAGAAGCGGTGTAGGCCAGAGAGCAAGAGTGAGTGCAGGACAGGAAGCATAGTGGAGTGGGGTCACTGCTGACAAGCAAGCAGAGCCCACCCCCTCACATGCAAATGGGGTGATTACAAAGGAATGGATTTGGTGGTGGACATCATCTTTTTATGCCCCCCCCTCACTCTCAGAAGGGGTTACATTTTGGGGAGCAGTGTCAAAAGGGGCATTAGGGTGCATTATTAAGGGGTGCCAGGAGACACAGTCCTCCATTCTATAGGCTCATCAAAAACCAACAAGAACAACAGGTAATTCAGCAAGTAGATTTAAAGCCTCTCTGTGGATTTATGTTCATACTGCTCCCTCTAGTAATGTTACAAGGCAACTGCAGTTTAATCACTGGATTGAGAAAGGGGCCGTCCTATGCAAATAATATCCTCCCATGATTACTTCTGTGAGCTTCGTTGTGATACAATGATAGGACCTTCAACATATGCTCTTCAGCAGATTTGTAAAGTTATCAAATTGCCTTAGGCTAAGGATTGTTCCACTTGAAGGCCCTCAGATAAGTACCCCACCCTCACTTAGCAGGGTACTGAATTACATGCAGTAATCCTCTATACAGAACATGGGCGTTTGTGGGCCTACTGTAAAGGCTGTATGCTAAGACTGGGATGTTTAAAATCCCATAGCACAGCAGCCATAAGTCCAGGTTATAGCAGAGGGTGGGAGTAGAAAGAGAGTGTGAGTCAGGTGGTAGGGGTGAAGCAAGAAGGACAGGCAGAGAGAGACCCATATAGAGAGAGGAGGTATAGACAGATAATAGCAGGGGTGGTTGGAGAACTTAGAGGAGGAAGGGGGACATTGAGGGAGCATGGTGGGAGACCAAGAGTGGGTGGAGTCACAGAGGAAAGGCAGTGCCAGGATGCAGGAGAAGAAGTGGTGTAGGCCAGAGAGCAAGAGTGAGTGCAGGACAGGATGCATGGTGGAGTGGGGTCACTGCTGACAAGCAAGCAGAGCCCAGCCCCTCGCATACAAATGGGGTGATTACAAAGGAAGGGATTTGGTGGTGGACATCATCTTTTTATGCCCCCCCTCACTCTCAGAAGGGGTCAAATTTTGGGGAGCAGTGTCAAAAGGGGCATTAGGGTGCATTATTAAGGGGTGCCAGGAGACACAGTCCTCCATTCTAAAGGCTCATCAAAAACCAACAAGAACAAAAGGTAATTCAGCAAGTATATTTAAAGCCTCTCTGTGGATTTATGTTCAACTGCTCCCTCTAGTAATGTTACATGGGAACTGCAGTTTAATCACTGGATTGAGAAAGGGGCCGTCCTATGCAAATAATCTCCTCCCATGATTACTTCTGTGAGCTTCCGTTGTGATACAATGATAGGACCTTCAACATATGCTCTTCAGCAGATTTGTAAAGTTATCAAATTGCCTTAGGCTAAGGATTGTTCCACTTGAAGGCCCTCAGATAAGTACCCCACCCTCACTTAGCAGGGTACTGAATTACATGCAGTAATCCTCTATCCAGAACATGGCCGTCCGTGGGCCTACTGTAAAGGCTGTATGCTAAGACTGGGATGTTTAAAATCCCATAGCACAGCAGCCATAGGTCCAGGTTATAGCAGAGGGTGGGAGTAGAAAGAGAGTGTGAGTCAGGTGATAGGGGTGGAGCAAGAAGAACAGGCAGAGAGCGACCCATATAAAGAGAGGAGGTATAAACAGATAATAGCAGGGGTGGTTGGAGAACTTAGAGGAGGAAGGGGGACATTGAGGGAGCATGGTGGGAGACCAAGAGTGGGTGGAGTCACAGAGGAAAGGCAGTGCCAGGATGCAGGAGAAGAAGCGGTGTAGGCCAGAGAGCAAGAGTGAGTGCAGGACAGGAAGCATAGTGGAGTGGGGTCACTGCTGACAAGCAAGCAGAGCGCACCCCCTCACATGCAAATGGGGTGATTACAAAGGAAGGGATTTGGTGGTGGACATCATCTTTTTATGCCCCCCCTCACTCTCAGAAGGGGTTACATTTTGGGGAGCAGTGTCAAAAGGGGCATTAGGGCGCATTATTAAGGGGTGCCAGGAGACACAGTCCTCCATTCTATAGGCTCATCAAAAACCAACAAGAACAACAGGTAATTCAGCAAGTAGATTTAAAGCCTCTCTGTGGATTTATGTTCATACTGCTCCCTCTAGTAATGTTACAAGGCAACTGCAGTTTAATCACTGGATTGAGAAAGGGGCCGTCCTATGCAAATAATCTCCTCCCATGATTACTTCTGTGAGCTTCCGTTGTGATACAATGATAGGACCTTCAACATATGCTCTTCAGCAGATTTGTAAAGTTATCAAATTGCCTTAGGCTAAGGATTGTTCCACTTGAAGGCCCTCAGATAAGTACCCCACCCTCACTTAGCAGGGTACTGAATTACATGCAGTAATCCTCTATACAGAACATGGGCGTTTGTGGGCATACTGTAAAGGCTGTATGCCAAGACTGGGATGTTTAAAATCCCATAGCATAGCAGCCGTAGGTCCAGGTTATAGCAGAGGGTGGGAGTAGAAAGAGAGTGTGAGTCAGTGGTAGGGGTGGAGCAAGAAGGACAGGCAGAGAGAGACCCATATAGAGAGAGGAGGTATAGACAGATAATAGCAGGGGTGGTTGGAGAACTTAGAGGGGGAAGGGGGACATTGAGGGAGCATGGTGGGAGACCAAGAGTGGGTGGAGTCACAGAGGAAAGGCAGTGCCAGGATGCAGGAGAAGAAGCGGTGTAGGCCAGAGAGCAAGAGTGAGTGCAGGACAGGAAGCATAGTGGAGTGGGGTCACTGCTGACAAGCAAGCAGAGCCCAGCCCCTCGCATACAAATGGGGTGATTACAAAGGAAGGGATTTGGTGGTGGACATCATCTTTTTATGCCCCCCCTCACTCTCAGAAGGGGTTACATTTTGGGGAGCAGTGTCAAAAGGGGCATTAGGGTGCATTATTAAGGGGTGCCAGGAGACACAGTCCTCCATTCTATAGGCTCATCAAAAACCAACAAGAACAACAGGTAATTCAGCAAGTAGATTTAAAGCCTCTCTGTGGATTTATGTTCATACTGCTCCCTCTAGTAATGTTACAAGGCAACTGCAGTTTAATCACTGGATTGAGAAAGGGGCCGTCCTATGCAAATAATCTCCTCCCATGATTACTTCTGTGAGCTTCCGTTGTGATACAATGATAGGACCTTCAACATATGCTCTTCAGCAGATTTGTAAAGTTATCAAATTGCCTTAGGCTAAGGATTGTTCCACTTGAAGGCCCTCAGATAAGTACCCCACCCTCACTTAGCAGGGTACTGAATTACATGCAGTAATCCTCTATACAGAACATGGGCCTTGGTGGGCCTACTCTAAAGGCTGTGTGTTAAGACTGGGATGTTTAAAATCCCATAGCACAGTAGCCATAGGTCCAGGTTATAGCAGAGGGTGGGAGTAGAAAGAGAGTGTGATTCAGGTGGTAGGGGTGGAGCAAGAAGGACAGGCAGAGAGAGACTCATATAGAGAGAGGAGGTTTAGACAGATAATAGCAGGGGTGGTTGGAGAACTTAGAGGAGGAAGGGGGACATTGAGGGAGCATGGTGGGAGACCAAGAGTGGGTGGAGTCACAGAGGAAAGGCAGTGCCAGGATGCAGGAGAAGAAGTGGTGTAGGCCAGAGAGCAAGAGTGAGTGCAGGACAGGAAGCATAGTGGAGTGGGGTCACTGCTGACAAGCAAGCAGAGCCCAGCCCCTCGCATACAAATGGGGTGATTACAAAGGAAGGGATTTGGTGGTGGACATCATCTTTTTATGCCCCCCTCACTCTCAGAAGGGGTCAAATTTTGGGGAGCAGTGTCAAAAGGGGCATTAGGGTGCATTATTAAGGGGTGCCAGGAGACACAGTCCTCCATTCTAAAGGCTCATCAAAAACCAACAAGAACAAAAGGTAATTCAGCAAGTAGATTTAAAGCCTCTCTGTGGATTTATGTTCAACTGCTCCCTCTAGTAATGTTACATGGCAACTGCAGTTTAATCACTGGATTGAGAAAGGGGCCGTCCTATGCAAATAATCTCCTCCCATGATTACTTCTGTGAGCTTCCGTTGTGATACAATGATAGGACCTTCAACATATGCTCTTCAGCAGATTTGTAAAGTTATCAAATTCCCTTAGGCTAAGGATTGTTCCACTTGAAGGCCCTCAGATAAGTACCCCACCCTCACTTAGCAGGGTACTGAATTACATGCAGTAATCCTCTATACAGAACATGGCCGTTCGTGGGCCTACTGTAAAGGCTGTATGCTTAGACTGGGATGTTTAAAATCCCATAGCACAGCAGCCATAGGTCCAGGTTATAGCAGAGGGTGGGAGTAGAAAGAGAGTGTTGGTCAGGTGGTAGGGGTGGAGCAAGAAGAACAGGCAGAGAGAGACCCATATAGAGAGAGGAGGTATAGACAGATAATAGCAGGGGTGGTTGGAGAACTTAGCGGAGGAAGGGGGACATTGGGGGAGCATGGTGGGAGACCAAGAGTGGGTGGAGTCACAGAGGAAAGGCAGTGCCAGGATGCAGGAGAAGAAGCGGTGTAGGCCAGAGAGCAAGAGTGAGTGCAGGACAGGAAGCATAGTGGAGTGGGGTCACTGCTGACAAGCAAGCAGAGCCCACCCCCTCACATGCAAATGGGGTGATTACAAAGGAAGGGATTTGGTGGTGGACATCATCTTTTTATGAACCCCCTCACTCTCAGAAGGGGTTACATTTTGGGGAGCAGTGTCAAAAGGGGCATTAGGGTGCATTATTAAGGGGTGCCAGGAGACACAGTCCTCCATTCTATAGGCTCATCAAAAACCAACAAGAACAACAGGTAATTCAGCAAGTAGATTTAAAGCCTCTCTGTGGATTTATGTTCATACTGCTCCCTCTAGTAATGTTACAAGGCAACTGCAGTTTAATCACTGGATTGAGAAATGGGCCGTCCTATGCAAATAATCTCCTCCCATGATTACTTCTGTGAGCTTCCGTTGTGATACAATGATAGGACCTTCAACATATGCTCTTCAGCAGATTTGTAAAGTTATCAAATTGCCTTAGGCTAAGGATTGTTCCACTTGAAGGCCCTCAGATAAGTACCCCACCCTCACTTAGCAGGGTACTGAATTACATGCAGTAATCCTCTATACAGAACATGGGCGTTCGTGGGCTTACTGTAGAGGCTGTGTGCTAAGACTGGGATGTTTAAAATCCCATAGCACAGCAGCCATAGGTCCAGGTTATAGCAGAGGGTGGGAGTAGAAAGAGAGTGTGAGTCAGGTGGTAGGGGTGGAGCAAGAAGGACAGGCAGAGAGAGATCCATATAGAGAGAGGAGGTATAGACAGATTATAGCAGGGGTGGTTGGAGAACTTAGAGGAGGAAGGGGGACATTGAGGGAGCATGGTGGGAGACCAAGAGTGGGTGGAGTCACAGAGGAAAGGCAGTGCCAGGATGCAGGAGAAGAAGTGGTGTAGGCCAGAGAGCAAGAGTGAGTGCAGGACAGGATGCATGGTGGAGTGGGGTCACTGCTGACAAGCAAGCAGAGCCCAGCCCCTCGCATACAAATGGGGTGATTACAAAGGAAGGGATTTGGTGGTGGACATCATCTTTTTATGCCCCCCCTCACTCTCAGAAGGGGTCAAATTTTGGGGAGCAGTGTCAAAAGGGGCATTAGGGTGCATTATTAAGGGGTGCCAGGAGACACAGTCCTCCATTCTAAAGGCTCATCAAAAACCAACAAGAACAAAAGGTAATTCAGCAAGTAGATTTAAAGCCTCTCTGTGGATTTATGTTCAACTGCTCCCTCTAGTAATGTTACATGGGAACTGCAGTTTAATCACTGGATTGAGAAAGGGGCCGTCCTATGCAAATAATCTCCTCCCATGATTACTTCTGTGAGCTTCCGTTGTGATACAATGATAGGACCTTCAACATATGCTCTTCAGCAGATTTGTAAAGTTATCAAATTGCCTTAGGCTAAGGATTGTTCCACTTGAAGGCCCTCAGATAAGTACCCCACCCTCACTTAGCAGGGTACTGAATTACATGCAGTAATCCTCTATACAGAACATGGCCGTCCGTGGGCCTACTGTAAAGGCTGTATGCTAAGACTGGGATGTTTAAAATCCCATAGCACAGCAGCCATAGGTCCAGGTTATAGCAGAGGGTGGGAGTAGAAAGAGAGTGTGAGTCAGGTGATAGGGGTGGAGCAAGAAGAACAGGCAGAGAGCGACCCATATAAAGAGAGGAGGTATAAACAGATAATAGCAGGGGTGGTTGGAGAACTTAGAGGAGGAAGGGGGACATTGAGGGAGCATGGTGGGAGACCAAGAGTGGGTGGAGTCACAGAGGAAAGGCAGTGCCAGGATGCAGGAGAAGAAGCGGTGTAGGCCAGAGAGCAAGAGTGAGTGCAGGACAGGAAGCATAGTGGAGTGGGGTCACTGCTGACAAGCAAGCAGAGCGCACCCCCTCACATGCAAATGGGGTGATTACAAAGGAAGGGATTTGGTGGTGGACATCATCTTTTTATGCCCCCCCTCACTCTCAGAAGGGGTTACATTTTGGGGAGCAGTGTCAAAAGGGGCATTAGGGCGCATTATTAAGGGGTGCCAGGAGACACAGTCCTCCATTCTATAGGCTCATCAAAAACCAACAAGAACAACAGGTAATTCAGCAAGTAGATTTAAAGCCTCTCTGTGGATTTATGTTCATACTGCTCCCTCTAGTAATGTTACAAGGCAACTGCAGTTTAATCACTGGATTGAGAAAGGGGCCGTCCTATGCAAATAATCTCCTCCCATGATTACTTCTGTGAGCTTCCGTTGTGATACAATGATAGGACCTTCAACATATGCTCTTCAGCAGATTTGTAAAGTTATCAAATTGCCTTAGGCTAAGGATTGTTCCACTTGAAGGCCCTCAGATAAGTACCCCACCCTCACTTAGCAGGGTACCGAATTACATGCAGTAATCCTCTATACAGAACATGGGCGTTTGTGGGCATACTGTAAAGGCTGTATGCCAAGACTGGGATGTTTAAAATCCCATAGCATAGCAGCCATAGGTCCAGGTTATAGCAGAGGGTGGGAGTAGAAAGAGAGTGTGAGTCAGTGGTAGGGGTGGAGCAAGAAGGACAGGCAGAGAGAGACCCATATAGAGAGAGGAGGTATAGACAGATAATAGCAGGGGTGGTTGGAGAACTTAGAGGGGGAAGGGGGACATTGAGGGAGCATGGTGGGAGACCAAGAGTGGGTGGAGTCACAGAGGAAAGGCAGTGCCAGGATGCAGGAGAAGAAGCGGTGTAGGCCAGAGAGCAAGAGTGAGTGCAGGACAGGAAGCATAGTGGAGTGGGGTCACTGCTGACAAGCAAGCAGAGCCCAGCCCCTCGCATACAAATGGGGTGATTACAAAGGAAGGGATTTGGTGGTGGACATCATCTTTTTATGCCCCCCCTCACTCTCAGAAGGGGTTACATTTTGGGGAGCAGTGTCAAAAGGGGCATTAGGGTGCATTATTAAGGGGTGCCAGGAGACACAGTCCTCCATTCTATAGGCTCATCAAAAACCAACAAGAACAACAGGTAATTCAGCAAGTAGATTTAAAGCCTCTCTGTGGATTTATGTTCATACTGCTCCCTCTAGTAATGTTACAAGGCAACTGCAGTTTAATCACTGGATTGAGAAAGGGGCCGTCCTATGCAAATAATCTCCTCCCATGATTACTTCTGTGAGCTTCCGTTGTGATACAATGATAGGACCTTCAACATATGCTCTTCAGCAGATTTGTAAAGTTATCAAATTGCCTTAGGCTAAGGATTGTTCCACTTGAAGGCCCTCAGATAAGTACCCCACCCTCACTTAGCAGGGTACTGAATTACATGCAGTAATCCTCTATACAGAACATGGGCCTTGGTGGGCCTACTCTAAAGGCTGTGTGTTAAGACTGGGATGTTGAAAATCCCATAGCACAGTAGCCATAGGTCCAGGTTATAGCAGAGGGTGGGAGTAGAAAGAGAGTGTGATTCAGGTGGTAGGGGTGGAGCAAGAAGGACAGGCAGAGAGAGACTCATATAGAGAGAGGAGGTTTAGACAGATAATAGCAGGGGTGGTTGGAGAACTTAGAGGAGGAAGGGGGACATTGAGGGAGCATGGTGGGAGACCAAGAGTGGGTGGAGTCACAGAGGAAAGGCAGTGCCAGGATGCAGGAGAAGAAGTGGTGTAGGCCAGAGAGCAAGAGTGAGTGCAGGACAGGAAGCATAGTGGAGTGGGGTCACTGCTGACAAGCAAGCAGAGCCCAGCCCCTCGCATACAAATGGGGTGATTACAAAGGAAGGGATTTGGTGGTGGACATCATCTTTTTATGCCCCCCTCACTCTCAGAAGGGGTCAAATTTTGGGTAGCAGTGTCAAAAGGGGCATTAGGGTGCATTATTAAGGGGTGCCAGGAGACACAGTCCTCCATTCTAAAGGCTCATCAAAAACCAACAAGAACAAAAGGTAATTCAGCAAGTAGATTTAAAGCCTCTCTGTGGATTTATGTTCAACTGCTCCCTCTAGTAATGTTACATGGCAACTGCAGTTTAATCACTGGATTGAGAAAGGGGCCGTCCTATGCAAATAATCTCCTCCCATGATTACTTCTGTGAGCTTCCGTTGTGATACAATGATAGGACCTTCAACATATGCTCTTCAGCAGATTTGTAAAGTTATCAAATTCCCTTAGGCTAAGGATTGTTCCACTTGAAGGCCCTCAGATAAGTACCCCACCCTCACTTAGCAGGGTACTGAATTACATGCAGTAATCCTCTATACAGAACATGGCCGTTCGTGGGCCTACTGTAAAGGCTGTATGCTTAGACTGGGATGTTTAAAATCCCATAGCACAGCAGCCATAGGTCCAGGTTATAGCAGAGGGTGGGAGTAGAAAGAGAGTGTTGGTCAGGTGGTAGGGGTGGAGCAAGAAGAACAGGCAGAGAGAGACCCATATAGAGAGAGGAGGTATAGACAGATAATAGCAGGGGTGGTTGGAGAACTTAGCGGAAGAAGGGGGACATTGGGGGAGCATGGTGGGAGACCAAGAGTGGGTGGAGTCACAGAGGAAAGGCAGTGCCAGGATGCAGGAGAAGAAGCGGTGTAGGCCAGAGAGCAAGAGTGAGTGCAGGACAGGAAGCATAGTGGAGTGGGGTCACTGCTGACAAGCAAGCAGAGCCCACCCCCTCACATGCAAATGGGGTGATTACAAAGGAAGGGATTTGGTGGTGGACATCATCTTTTTATGAACCCCCTCACTCTCAGAAGGGGTTACATTTTGGGGAGCAGTGTCAAAAGGGGCATTAGGGTGCATTATTAAGGGGTGCCAGGAGACACAGTCCTCCATTCTATAGGCTCATCAAAAACCAACAAGAACAACAGGTAATTCAGCAAGTAGATTTAAAGCCTCTCTGTGGATTTATGTTCATACTGCTCCCTCTAGTAATGTTACAAGGCAACTGCAGTTTAATCACTGGATTGAGAAAGGGGCCGTCCTATGCAAATAATCTCCTCCCATGATTACTTCTGTGAGCTTCCGTTGTGATACAATGATAGGACCTTCAACATATGCTCTTCAGCAGATTTGTAAAGTTATCAAATTGCCTTAGGCTAAGGATTGTTCCACTTGAAGGCCCTCAGATAAGTACCCCACCCTCACTTAGCAGGGTACTGAATTACATGCAGTAATCCTCTATACAGAACATGGGCGTTCGTGGGCTTACTGTAGAGGCTGTGTGCTAAGACTGGGATGTTTAAAATCCCATAGCACAGCAGCCATAGATCCAGGTTATAGCAGAGGGTGGGAGTAGAAAGAGAGTGTGAGTCAGGTGGTAGGGGTGGAGCAAGAAGGACAGGCAGAGAGAGACCCATATAGAGAGAGGAGGTATAGACAGATTATAGCAGGGGTGGTTGGAGAACTTAGAGGAGGAAGGGGGACATTGAGGGAGCATGGTGGGAGACCAAGAGTGGGTGGAGTCACAGAGGAAAGGCAGTGCCAGGATGCAGGAGAAGAAGTGGTGTAGGCCAGAGAGCAAGAGTGAGTGCAGGACAGGATGCATGGTGGAGTGGGGTCACTGCTGACAAGCAAGCAGAGCCCAGCCCCTCGCATACAAATGGGGTGATTACAAAGGAAGGGATTTGGTGGTGGACATCATCTTTTTATGCCCCCCCTCACTCTCAGAAGGGGTCAAATTTTGGGGAGCAGTGTCAAAAGGGGCATTAGGGTGCATTATTAAGGGGTGCCAGGAGACACAGTCCTCCATTCTAAAGGCTCATGAAAAACCAACAAGAACAAAAGGTAATTCAGCAAGTAGATTTAAAGCCTCTCTGTGGATTTATGTTCAACTGCTCCCTCTAGTAATGTTACATGGCAACTGCAGTTTAATCACTGGATTGAGAAAGGGGCCGTCCTATGCAAATAATCTCCTCCCATGATTACTTCTGTGAGCTTCCGTTGTGATACAATGATAGGACCTTCAACATATGCTCTTCAGCAGATTTGTAAAGTTATCAAATTCCCTTAGGCTAAGGATTGTTCCACTTGAAGGCCCTCAGATAAGTACCCCACCCTCACTTAGCAGGGTACTGAAATACATGCAGTAATCCTCTATACAGAACATGGCCGTTCGTGGGCCTACTGTAAAGGCTGTATGCTAAGACTGGGATGTTTAAAATCCCATAGCACAGCAGCCATAGGTCCAGGTTATAGCAGAGGGTGGGAGTAGAAAGAGAGTGTTGGTCAGGTGGTAGGGGTGGAGCAAGAAGAACAGGCAGAGAGAGACCCATATAGAGAGAGGAGGTATAGACAGATAATAGCAGGGGTGGTTGGAGAACTTAGAGAAGGAAGGGGGACATTGAGGGAGGATGGTGGGAGACCAAGAGTGGGTGGAGTCACAGAGGAAAGGCAGTGCCAGGATGCAGGAGAAGAAGCGGTGTAGGCCAGAGAGCAAGAGTGAGTGCAGGACAGGAAGCATAGTGGAGTGGGGTCACTGCTGACAAGCAAGCAGAGCCCACCCCCTCACATGCAAATGGGGTGATTACAAAGGAAGGGATTTGGTGGTGGACATCATCTTTTTATGCCCCCCCTCACTCTCAGAAGGGGTTACATTTTGGGGAGCAGTGTCAAAAGGGGCATTAGGGTGCATTATTAAGGGGTGCCAGGAGACACAGTCCTCCATTCTATAGGGTCATCAAAAACCAACAAGAACAACAGGTAATTCAGCAAGTAGATTTAAAGCCTCTCTGTGGATTTATGTTCATACTGCTCCCTCTAGTAATGTTACAAGGCAACTGCAGTTTAATCACTGGATTGAGAAAGGGGCCGTCCTATGCAAATAATCTCCTCCCATGATTACTTCTGTGAGCTTCCGTTGTGATACAATGATAGGACCTTCAACATATGCTCTTCAGCAGATTTGTAAAGTTATCAAATTGCCTTAGGCTAAGGATTGTTCCACTTGAAGGCCCTCAGATAAGTACCCCACCCTCACTTAGCAGGGTACTGAATTACATGCAGTAATCCTCTATACAGAACATGGGCGTTCGTGGGCCTACTGTAGAGGCTGTGTGCTAAGACTGGGATGTTTAAAATCCCATAGCACAGCAGCCATAGGTCCAGGTTATAGCAGAGGGTGGGACTAGAAAGAGAGTGTGAGTCAGGTGGTAGGGGTGGAGCAAGAAGGACAGGCAGAGAGAGACCCATATAGAGAGAGGAGGTATAGACAGATTATAGCAGGGGTGGTTGGAGAACTTAGAGGAGGAAGGGGGACATTGAGGGAGCATGGTGGGAGACCAAGAGTGGGTGGAGTCACAGAGGAAAGGCAGTGCCAGGATGCAGGAGAAGAAGTGGTGTAGGCCAGAGAGCAAGAGTGAGTGCAGGACAGGATGCATGGTGGAGTGGGGTCACTGCTGACAAGCAAGCAGAGCCCAGCCCCTCGCATACAAATGGGGTGATTACAAAGGAAGGGATTTGGTGGTGGACATCATCTTTTTATGCCCCCCCTCACTCTCAGAAGGGGTCAAATTTTGGGGAGCAGTGTCAAAAGGGGCATTAGGGTGCATTATTAAGGGGTGCCAGGAGACACAGTCCTCCATTCTAAAGGCTCATCAAAAACCAACAAGAACAAAAGGTAATTCAGCAAGTAGATTTAAAGCCTCTCTGTGGATTTATGTTCAACTGCTCCCTCTAGTAATGTTACATGGCAACTGCAGTTTAATCACTGGATTGAGAAAGGGGCCGTCCTATGCAAATAATCTCCTCCCATGATTACTTCTGTGAGCTTCCGTTGTGATACAATGATAGGACCTTCAACATATGCTCTTCAGCAGATTTGTAAAGTTATCAAATTCCCTTAGGCTAAGGATTGTTCCACTTGAAGGCCCTCAGATAAGTACCCCACCCTCACTTAGCAGGGTACTGAATTACATGCAGTAATCCTCTATACAGAACATGGGCGTTTGTGGGCCTACTGTAAAGGCTGTATGCTAAAACTGGGATGTTTAAAATCCCATAGCACAGCAGCCATAGGTCCAGGTTATAGCAGAGGGTGGGAGTAGAAAGAGAGTGTGAGTCAGGTGGTAGGGGTGGAGCAAGAAGGACAGGCAGAGAGAGACCCATATAGAGAGAGGAGGTATAGACAGATAATAGCAGGGGTGGTTGGGGAACTTAGAGGAGGAAGGGGGACATTGAGGGAGCATGGTGGGAGACCAAGAGTGGGTGGAGTCACAGAGGAAAGGCAGTGCCAGGATGCAGGAGAAGAAGTGGTGTAGGCCAGAGAGCAAGAGTGAGTGCAGGACAGGATGCATGGTGGAGTGGGGTCACTGCTGACAAGCAAGCAGAGCCCAGCCCCTCGCATACAAATGGGGTGATTACAAAGGAAGGGATTTGGTGGTGGACATCATCTTTTTATGCCCCCCCTCACTCTCAGAAGGGGTCAAATTTTGGGGAGCAGTGTCAAAAGGGGCATTAGGGTGCATTATTAAGGGGTGCCAGGAGACACAGTCCTCCATTCTAAAGGCTCATCAAAAACCAACAAGAACAAAAGGTAATTCAGCAAGTAGATTTAAAGCCTCTCTGTGGATTTATGTTCAACTGCTCCCTCAAGTAATGTTACATGGCAACTGCAGTTTAATCACTGGATTGAGAAAGGGGCCGTCCTATGCAAATAATCTCCTCCCATGATTACTTCTGTGAGCTTCCGTTGTGATACAATGATAGGACCTTCAACATATGCTCTTCAGCAGATTTGTAAAGTTATCAAATTGCCTTAGGCTAAGGATTGTTCCACTTGAAGGCCCTCAGATAAGTACCCCACCCTCACTTAGCAGGGTACTGAATTACATGCAGTAATCCTCTATACAGAACATGGCCGTTCGTGGGCCTACTGTAAAGGCTGTATGCTAAGACTGGGATGTTTAAAATCCCATAGCACAGCAGCCATAGGTCCAGGTTATAGCAGAGGGTGGGAGTAGAAAGAGAGTGTGAGTCAGGTGATAGGGGTGGAGCAAGAAGAACAGGCAGAGAGCGACCCATATAGAGAGAGGAGGTATAGACAGATAATAGCAGGGGTGGTTGGAGAACTTAGAGGAGGAAGGGGGACATTGAGGGAGCATGGTGGGAGACCAAGAGTGGGTGGAGTCACAGAGGAAAGGCAGTGCCAGGATGCAGGAGAAGAAGCGGTGTAGGCCAGAGAGCAAGAGTGAGTGCAGGACAGGAAGCATAGTGGAGTGGGGTCACTGCTGACAAGCAAGCAGAGCCCACCCCCTCACATGCAAATGGGGTGATTACAAAGGAAGGGATTTGGTGGTGGACATCATCTTTTTATGCCCCCCCTCACTCTCAGAAGGGGTTACATTTTGGGGAGCAGTGTCAAAAGGGGCATTAGGGTGCATTATTAAGGGGTGCCAGGAGACACAGTCCTCCATTCTATAGGCTCATCAAAAACCAACAAGAACAACAGGTAATTCAGCAAGTAGATTTAAAGCCTCTCTGTGGATTTATGTTCATACTGCTCCCTCTAGTAATGTTACAAGGCAACTGCAGTTTAATCACTGGATTGAGAAAGGGGCCGTCCTATGCAAATAATCTCCTCCCATGATTACTTCTGTGAGCTTCCGTTGTGATACAATGATAGGACCTTCAACATATGCTCTTCAGCAGATTTGTAAAGTTATCAAATTGCCTTAGGCTAAGGATTGTTCCACTTGAAGGCCCTCAGATAAGTACCCCACCCTCACTTAGCAGGGTACTGAATTACATGCAGTAATCCTCTATACAGAACATGGGCGTTTGTGGGTCTACTGTAAAGGCTGTATGCTAAGACTGGGATGTTTAAAATCCCATAGCACAGCAGCCATAGGTCCAGGTTATAGCAGAGGGTGGGAGTAGAAAGAGAGTGTGAGTCAGGTGGTAGGGGTGGAGCAAGAAGGACAGGCAGAGAGAGACCCATATAGAGAGAGGAGGTATAGACAGATAATAGCAGGGGTGGTTGGAGAACTTAGGCCCATATTTATACTTTTTGACGCTAAACTGCGCTTACGCAGTTTAGCGTCAAAAAGTTTTGCGCGGGCTAACGCCATTCTGAAGCGCCATGCGGGCGCTGTATTTATTGAATGGCGTTAGCCGGCGCAAGCAGACCGGCGCTGCCTGGTGTGCGCGAGAAAAAGCACGTACACCAGGCAGCGCCGGCGTAGGGGGAAAATGGCGCATGGGCGTCTTAAAATGGGGCAAGTCAGGTTACGTCGAAAAAATCGTCGTAACCCGACTTGCGCCATTTATTTTCGACGCCCATCCCCCATCAACATGACTCCTATCATTGTAAAGATAGGAGTCATGCCCCCTTGCCCAATGGCCATGCCCAGGGGACTTCTGTCCCCTGGGCATGGTCATTGGGCATAGTGGCATGTAGGTGGGCACAAATCAGGCCCCCCTATGCCAAAAAAAATTATTAAAAAAAAATAAAAAAATACTTACCTGAACTTACCTGAATGTCCCTGGGGTGGGTCCCTCCAGCCTTGGGTGTCCTCCTGGGGTGGGCAAGGGTGGCAGGGGGGGTCCCTGGGGGCAGGGGAGGGCACTCTGGGCTCATTTTGAGCCCACTTGTCCCTTAACGCCATGCCTGACCCAGGCGTTAAAAAGCGGCGCAAATGCGCCGTTTTTAGCCACGCCCACTCCCGGGCGTCTCTTTTGCCCGGGAGTATAAATACCACGTAAAGGCCTGGGAGTCATTTTTTAGACGGGAACGCCTCCCTTGCATATCATTAACGCAAGGAAGGGGTTCACGCTAAAAAATGACGCACATTCCGGGAACTTTGGCGCTATTCGCCTCTAACGCCATAGTATAAATATGGCGTTAGTTGGCGTTAGTTTAGCGTCGAATTTGCGTCGAAAAAAACGACGCAAATTCGGCGCAAACGGAGTATAAATACGGGCCTTAGAGGAGGAAGGGGGACATTGAGGGAGCATGGTGGGAGACCAAGAGTGGGTGGAGTCACAGAGGAAAGGCAGTGCCAGGATGCAGGAGAAGAAGTGGTGTAGGCCAGAGAGCAAGAGTGAGTGCAGGACAGGATGCATGGTGGAGTGGGGTCACTGCTGACAAGCAAGCAGAGCCCAGCCCCTCGCATACAAATGGGGTGATTACAAAGGAAGGGATTTGGTGGTGGACATCATCTTTTTATGCCCCAACTCACTCTCAGAAGGGGTCAAATTTTGGGGAGCAGTGTCAAAAGGGGCATTAGGGTGCATTATTAAGGGGTGCCAGGAGACACAGTCCTCCATTCTAAAGGCTCATCAAAAACCAACAAGAACAAAAGGTAATTCAGCAAGTAGATTTAAAGCCTCTCTGTGGATTTATGTTCAACTGCTCCCTCTAGTAATGTTACATGGGAACTGCAGTTTAATCACTGGATTGAGAAAGGGGCCGTCCTATGCAAATAATCTCCTCCCATGATTACTTCTGTGAGCTTCCGTTGTGATACAATGATAGGACCTTCAACATATGCTCTTCAGCAGATTTGTAAAGTTATCAAATTGCCTTAGGCTAAGGATTGTTCCACTTGAAGGCCCTCAGATAAGTACCCCACCCTCACTTAGCAGGGTACTGAATTACATGCAGTAATCCTCTATACAGAACATGGCCGTTCGTGGGCCTACTGTAAAGGCTGTATGCTAAGACTGGGATGTTTAAAATCCCATAGCACAGCAGCCATAGGTCCAGGTTATAGCAGAGGGTGGGAGTAGAAAGAGAGTGTGAGTCAGGTGATGGGGGGTGGAGCAAAAAGAACAGGCAGAGAGCGACCCATATAGAGAGAGGAGGTATAAACAGATAATAGCAGGGGTGGTTGGAGAACTTAGAGGAGGAAGGGGGACATTGAGGGAGCATGGTGGGAGACCAAGAGTGGGTGGAGTCACAGAGGAAAAGCAGTGCCAGGATGCAGGAGAAGAAGCGGTGTAGGCCAGAGAGCAAGAGTGAGTGCAGGACAGGAAGCATAGTGGAGTGGGGTCACTGCTGACAAGCAAGCAGAGCCCACCCCCTCACATGCAAATGGGGTGATTACAAAGGAAGGGATTTGGTGGTGGACATCATCTTTTTATGCCCCCCCTCACTCTCAGAAGGGGTTACATTTTGGGGAGCAGTGTCAAAAGGGGCATTAGGGTGCATTATTAAGGGGTGCCAGGAGACACAGTCCTCCATTCTATAGGCTCATCAAAAACCAACAAGAACAACAGGTAATTCAGCAAGTAGATTTAAAGCCTCTCTGTGGATTTATGTTCATACTGCTCCCTCTAGTAATGTTACAAGGCAACTGCAGTTTAATCACTGGATTGAGAAAGGGGCCGTCCTATGCAAATAATCTCCTCCCATGATTACTTCTGTGAGCTTCCGTTGTGATACAATGATAGGACCTTCAACATATGCTCTTCAGCAGATTTGTAAAGTTATCAAATTGCCTTAGGCTAAGGATTGTTCCACTTGAAGGCCCTCAGATAAGTACCCCACCCTCACTTAGCAGGGTACTGAATTACATGCAGTAATCCTCTATACAGAACATGGGCGTTTGTGGGCCTACTGTAAAGGCTGTATGCTAAGACTGGGATGTTTAAAATCCCATAGCACAGCAGCCATAGGTCCAGGTTATAGCAGAGGGTGGGAGTAGAAAGAGAGTGTGAGTCAGGTGGTAGGGGTGGAGCAAGAAGGACAGGCAGAGAGAGACCCATATAGAGAGAGGAGGTATAAACAGATAATAGCAGGGGTGGTTGGAGAACTTAGAGGAGGAAGGGGGACATTGAGGGAGCATGGTGGGAGACCAAGAGTGGGTGGAGTCACAGAGGAAAGGCAGTGCCAGGATGCAGGAGAAGAAGTGGTGTAGGCCAGAGAGCAAGAGTGAGTGCAGGACAGGATGCATGGTGGAGTGGGGTCACTGCTGACAAGCAAGCAGAGCCCAGCCCCTCGCATACAAATGGGGTGATTACAAAGGAAGGGATTTGGTGGTGGACATCATCTTTTTATGCCCCCCCTCACTCTCAGAAGGGGTCACATTTTGGGGAGCAGTGTCAAAAGGGGCATTAGGGTGCATTATTAAGGGGTGCCAGGAGACACAGTCCTCCATTCTAAAGGCTCATCAAAAACCAACAAGAACACAAGGTAATTCAGCAAGTAGATTTAAAGCCTCTCTGTGGATTTATGTTCAACTGCTCCCTCTAGTAATGTTACATGGGAACTGCAGTTTAATCACTGGATTGAGAAAGGGGCCGTCCTATGCAAATAATCTCCTCCCATGATTACTTCTGTGAGCTTCCGTTGTGATACAATGATAGGACCTTCAACATATGCTCTTCAGCAGATTTGTAAAGTTATCAAATTGCCTTAGGCTAAGGATTGTTCCACTTGAAGGCCCTCAGATAAGTACCCCACCCTCACTTAGCAGGGTACTGAATTACATGCAGTAATCCTCTATACAGAACATGGCCGTTCGTGGGCCTACTGTAAAGGCTGTATGCTAAGACTGGGATGTTTAAAATCCCATAGCACAGCAGCCATAGGTCCAGGTTATAGCAGAGGGTGGGAGTAGAAAGAGAGTGTGAGTCAGGTGATAGGGGTGGAGCAAGAAGAACAGGCAGAGAGCGACCCATATAGAGAGAGGAGGTATAAACAGATAATAGCAGGGGTGGTTGGAGAACTTAGAGGAGGAAGGGGGACATTGAGGGAGCATGGTGGGAGACCAAGAGTGGGTGGAGTCACAGAGGAAAGGCAGTGCCAGGATGCAGGAGAAGAAGCGGTGTAGGCCAGAGAGCAAGAGTGAGTGCAGGACAGGAAGCATAGTGGAGTGGGGTCACTGCTGACAAGCAAGCAGAGCGCACCCCCTCACATGCAAATGGGGTGATTACAAAGGAAGGGATTTGGTGGTGGACATCATCTTTTTATGCCCCCCCTCACTCTCAGAAGGGGTTACATTTTGGGGAGCAGTGTCAAAAGGGGCATTAGGGCGCATTATTAAGGGGTGCCAGGAGACACAGTCCTCCATTCTATAGGCTCATCAAAAACCAACAAGAACAACAGGTAATTCAGCAAGTAGATTTAAAGCCTCTCTGTGGATTTATGTTCATACTGCTCCCTCTAGTAATGTTACAAGGCAACTGCAGTTTAATCACTGGATTGAGAAAGGGGCCGTCCTATGCAAATAATCTCCTCCCATGATTACTTCTGTGAGCTTCCGTTGTGATACAATGATAGGACCTTCAACATATGCTCTTCAGCAGATTTGTAAAGTTATCAAATTGCCTTAGGCTAAGGATTGTTCCACTTGAAGGCCCTCAGATTAGTACCCCACCCTCACTTAGCAGGGTACTGAATTACATGCAGTAATCCTCTATACAGAACATGGGCGTTTGTGGGCATACTGTAAAGGCTGTATGCCAAGACTGGGATGTTTAAAATCCCATAGCATAGCAGCCATAGGTCCAGGTTATAGCAGAGGGTGGGAGTAGAAAGAGAGTGTGAGTCAGTGGTAGGGGTGGAGCAAGAAGGACAGGCAGAGAGAGACCCATATAGAGAGAGGAGGTATAGACAGATAATAGCAGGGGTGGTTGGAGAACTTAGAGGGGGAAGGGGGACATTGAGGGAGCATGGTGGGAGACCAAGAGTGGGTGGAGTCACAGAGGAAAGGCAGTGCCAGGATGCAGGAGAAGAAGCGGTGTAGGCCAGAGAGCAAGAGTGAGTGCAGGACAGGAAGCATAGTGGAGTGGGGTCACTGCTGACAAGCAAGCAGAGCCCAGCCCCTCGCATACAAATGGGGTGATTACAAAGGAAGGGATTTGGTGGTGGACATCATCTTTTTATGCCCCCCCTCACTCTCAGAAGGGGTTACATTTTGGGGAGCAGTGTCAAAAGGGGCATTAGGGTGCATTATTAAGGGGTGCCAGGAGACACAGTCCTCCATTCTATAGGCTCATCAAAAACCAACAAGAACAACAGGTAATTCAGCAAGTAGATTTAAAGCCTCTCTGTGGATTTATGTTCATACTGCTCCCTCTAGTAATGTTACAAGGCAACTGCAGTTTAATCACTGGATTGAGAAAGGGGCCGTCCTATGCAAATAATCTCCTCCCATGATTACTTCTGTGAGCTTCCGTTGTGATACAATGATAGGACCTTCAACATATGCTCTTCAGCAGATTTGTAAAGTTATCAAATTGCCTTAGGCTAAGGATTGTTCCACTTGAAGGCCCTCAGATAAGTACCCCACCCTCACTTAGCAGGGTACTGAATTACATGCAGTAATCCTCTATACAGAACATGGGAGTTGGTGGGACTACTCTAAAGGCTGTGTGTTAAGACTGGGATGTTTAAAATCCCATAGCACAGTAGCCATAGGTCCAGGTTATAGCAGAGGGTGGGAGTAGAAAGAGAGTGTGATTCAGGTGGTAGGGGTGGAGCAAGAAGGACAGGCAGAGAGAGACTCATATAGAGAGAGGAGGTATAGACAGATAATAGCAGGGGTGGTTGGAGAACTTAGAGGAGGAAGGGGGACATTGAGGGAGCATGGTGGGAGACCAAGAGTGGGTGGAGTCACAGAGGAAAGGCAGTGCCAGGATGCAGGAGAAGAAGTGGTGTAGGCCAGAGAGCAAGAGTGAGTGCAGGACAGGAAGCATAGTGGAGTGGGGTCACTGCTGACAAGCAAGCAGAGCCCAGCCCCTCGCATACAAATGGGGTGATTACAAAGGAAGGGATTTGGTGGTGGACATCATCTTTTTATGCCCCCCTCACTCTCAGAAGGGGTCAAATTTTGGGGAGCAGTGTCAAAAGGGGCATTAGGGTGCATTATTAAGGGGTGCCAGGAGACACAGTCCTCCATTCTAAAGGCTCATCAAAAACCAACAAGAACAAAAGGTAATTCAGCAAGTAGATTTAAAGCCTCTCTGTGGATTTATGTTCAACTGCTCCCTCTAGTAATGTTACAAGGCAACTGCAGTTTAATCACTGGATTGAGAAAGGGGCCGTCCTATGCAAATAATCTCCTCCCATGATTACTTCTGTGAGCTTCCGTTGTGATACAATGATAGGACCTTCAACATATGCTCTTCAGCAGATTTGTAAAGTTATCAAATTCCCTTAGGCTAAGGATTGTTCCACTTGAAGGCCCTCAGATAAGTACCCCACCCTCACTTAGCAGGGTACTGAATTACATGCAGTAATCCTCTATACAGAACATGGTCGTTCGTGGGCCTACTGTAAAGGCTGTATGCTAAGACTGGGATGTTTAAAATCCCATAGCACAGCAGCCATATGTCCAGGTTATAGCAGAGGGTGGGAGTAGAAAGAGAGTGTTGGTCAGGTGGTAGGGGTGGAGCAAGAAGAACAGGCAGAGAGAGACCCATATAGAGAGAGGAGGTATAGACAGATAATAGCAGGGGTGGTTGGAGAACTTAGAGGAGGAAGGGGGACATTGAGGGAGCATGGTGGGAGACCAAGAGTGGGTGGAGTCACAGAGGAAAGGCAGTGCCAGGATGCAGGAGAAGAAGCGGTGTAGGCCAGAGAGCAAGAGTGAGTGCAGGACAGGAAGCATAGTGGAGTGGGGTCACTGCTGACAAGCAAGCAGAGCCCACCCCCTCACATGCAAATGGGGTGATTACAAAGGAAGGGATTTGGTGGTGGACATCATCTTTTTATGCCCCCCCTCACTCTCAGAAGGGGTTACATTTTGGGGAGCAGTGTCAAAAGGGGCATTAGGGTGCATTATTAAGGGGTGCCAGGAGACACAGTCCTCCATTCTATAGGCTCATCAAAAACCAACAAGAACAACAGGTAATTCAGCAAGTAGATTTAAAGCCTCTCTGTGGATTTATGTTCATACTGCTCCCTCTAGTAATGTTACAAGGCAACTGCAGTTTAATCACTGGATTGAGAAAGGGGCCGTCCTATGCAAATAATCTCCTCCCATGATTACTTCTGTGAGCTTCCGTTGTGATACAATGATAGGACCTTCAACATATGCTCTTCAGCAGATTTGTAAAGTTATCAAATTGCCTTAGGCTAAGGATTGTTCCACTTGAAGGCCCTCAGATAAGTACCCCACCCTCACTTAGCAGGGTACTGAATTACATGCAGTAATCCTCTATACAGAACATGGGCGTTTGTGGGCCTACTGTAAAGGCTGTATGCTAAGACTGGGATGTTTAAAATCCCATAGCACAGCAGCCATAGGTCCAGGTTATAGCAGAGGGTGGGAGTAGAAAGAGAGTGTGAGTCAGGTGATAGGGTTGGAGCAAGAAGAACAGGCAGAGAGCCACCCATATAGAGAGAGGAGGTATAGACAGTTAATAGCAGGGGTGGTTGGAGAACTTAGAGGAGGAAGGGGGACATTGAGGGAGCATGGTGGGAGACCAAGAGTGGGTGGAGTCACAGAGGAAAGGCAGTGCCAGGATGCAGGAGAAGAAGCGGTGTAGGCCAGAGAGCAAGAGTGAGTGCAGGACAGGAAGCATAGTGGAGTGGGGTCACTGCTGACAAGCAAGCAGAGCCCACCCCCTCACATGCAAATGGGGTGATTACAAAGGAAGGGATTTGGTGGTGGACATCATCTTTTTATGCCCCCCCTCACTCTCAGAAGGGGTTACATTTTGGGGAGCAGTGTCAAAAGGGGCATTAGGGTGCATTATTAAGGGGTGCCAGGAGACACAGTCCTCCATTCTATAGGCTCATCAAAAACCAACAAGAACAACAGGTAATTCAGCAAGTAGATTTAAAGCCTCTCTGTGGATTTATGTTCATACTGCTCCCTCTAGTAATGTTACAAGGCAACTGCAGTTTAATCACTGGATTGAGAAAGGGGCCGTCCTATGCAAATAATCTCCTCCCATGATTACTTCTGTGAGCTTCAGTTGTGATACAATGATAGGACCTTCAACATATGCTCTTCAGCAGATTTGTAAAGTTATCAAATTGCCTTAGGCTAAGGATTGTTCCACTTGAAGGCCCTCAGATAAGTACCCCACCCTCACTTAGCAGGGTACTGAATTACATGCAGTAATCCTCTATACAGAACATGGGCGTTCGTGGGCCTACTGTAGAGGCTGTGTGCTAAGACTGGGATCTTTAAAATCCCATAGCACAGCAGCCATAGGTCCAGGTTATAGCAGAGGGTGGGAGTAGAAAGAGAGTGTGAGTCAGGTGGTAGGGGTGGAGCAAGAAGGACAGGCAGAGAGAGACCCATATAGAGAGAGGAGGTATAGACAGATAATAGCAGGGGTGGTTGGAGAACTTAGAGGAGGAAGGGGGACATTGAGGGAGCATGGTGGGAGACCAAGAGTGGGTGGAGTCACAGAGGAAAGGCAGTGCCAGGATGCAGGAGAAGAAGTGGTGTAGGCCAGAGAGCAAGAGTGAGTGCAGGACAGGATGCATGGTGGAGTGGGGTCACTGCTGACAAGCAAGCAGAGCCCAGCCCCTCGCATACAAATGGGGTGATTACAAAGGAAGGGATTTGGTGGTGGACATCATCTTTTTATGCCCCCCCTCACTCTCAGAAGGGGTCAAATTTTGGGGAGCAGTGTCAAAAGGGGCATTAGGGTGCATTATTAAGGGGTGCCAGGAGACACAGTCCTCCATTCTAAAGGCTCATCAAAAACCAACAAGAACAAAAGGTAATTCAGCAAGTAGATTTAAAGCCTCTCTGTGGATTTATGTTCAACTGCTCCCTCAAGTAATGTTACATGGCAACTGCAGTTTAATCACTGGATTGAGAAAGGGGCCGTCCTATGCAAATAATCTCCTCCCATGATTACTTCTGTGAGCTTCCGTTGTGATACAATGATAGGACCTTCAACATATGCTCTTCAGCAGATTTGTAAAGTTATCAAATTGCCTTAGGCTAAGGATTGTTCCACTTGAAGGCCCTCAGATAAGTACCCCACCCTCACTTAGCAGGGTACTGAATTACATGCAGTAATCCTCTATACA
Source organism: Pleurodeles waltl (assembly GCF_031143425.1). Taxonomy (NCBI): domain Eukaryota; kingdom Metazoa; phylum Chordata; class Amphibia; order Caudata; family Salamandridae; genus Pleurodeles; species Pleurodeles waltl. The sequence goes on along the minus strand of NC_090437.1, from coordinate 303,316,685 downwards.
GAACATGGCCGTTCGTGGGCCTACTGTAAAGGCTGTATGCTAAGACTGGGATGTTTAAAATCCCATAGCACAGCAGCCATAGGTCCAGGTTATAGCAGAGGGTGGGAGTAGAAAGAGAGTGTGAGTCAGGTGATAGGGGTGGAGCAAGAAGAACAGGCAGAGAGCGACCCATATAGAGAGAGGAGGTATAGACAGATAATAGCAGGGGTGGTTGGAGAACTTAGAGGAGGAAGGGGGACATTGAGGGAGCATGGTGGGAGACCAAGAGTGGGTGGAGTCACAGAGGAAAGGCAGTGCCAGGATGCAGGAGAAGAAGCGGTGTAGGCCAGAGAGCAAGAGTGAGTGCAGGACAGGAAGCATAGTGGAGTGGGGTCACTGCTGACAAGCAAGCAGAGCCCACCCCCTCACATGCAAATGGGGTGATTACAAAGGAAGGGATTTGGTGGTGGACATCATCTTTTTATGCCCCCCCTCACTCTCAGAAGGGGTTACATTTTGGGGAGCAGTGTCAAAAGGGGCATTAGGGTGCATTATTAAGGGGTGCCAGGAGACACAGTCCTCCATTCTATAGGCTCATCAAAAACCAACAAGAACAACAGGTAATTCAGCAAGTAGATTTAAAGCCTCTCTGTGGATTTATGTTCATACTGCTCCCTCTAGTAATGTTACAAGGCAACTGCAGTTTAATCACTGGATTGAGAAAGGGGCCGTCCTATGCAAATAATCTCCTCCCATGATTACTTCTGTGAGCTTCCGTTGTGATACAATGATAGGACCTTCAACATATGCTCTTCAGCAGATTTGTAAAGTTATCAAATTGCCTTAGGCTAAGGATTGTTCCACTTGAAGGCCCTCAGATAAGTACCCCACCCTCACTTAGCAGGGTACTGAATTACATGCAGTAATCCTCTATACAGAACATGGGCGTTTGTGGGCCTACTGTAAAGGCTGTATGCTAAGACTGGGATGTTTAAAATCCCATAGCACAGCAGCCATAGGTCCAGGTTATAGCAGAGGGTGGGAGTAGAAAGAGAGTGTGAGTCAGGTGGTAGGGGTGGAGCAAGAAGGACAGGCAGAGAGAGACCCATATAGAGAGAGGAGGTATAGACAGATAATAGCAGGGGTGGTTGGAGAACTTAGGCCCATATTTATACTTTTTGACGCTAAACTGCGCTTACGCAGTTTAGCGTCAAAAAGTTTTGCGCGGGCTAACGCCATTCTGAAGCGCCATGCGGGCGCCGTATTTATTGAATGGCGTTAGCCGGCGCAAGCAGACCGGCGCTGCCTGGTGTGCGCGAGAAAAACCACGTACACCAGGCAGCGCCGGCGTAGGGGGAAAATGGCGCATGGGCGTCTTAAAATGGGGCAAGTCAGGTTACGTCGAAAAAATCGTCGTAACCCGACTTGCGCCATTTATTTTCGACGCCCATCCCCCATCAACATGACTCCTATCATTGTAAAGATAGGAGTCATGCCCCCTTGCCCAATGGCCATGCCCAGGGGACTTCTGTCCCCTGGGCATGGTCATTGGGCATAGTGGCATGTAGGTGGGCACAAATCAGGCCCCCCTATGCCAAAAAAAATTATTAAAAAAAAATAAAAAAATACTTACCTGAACTTACCTGAATGTCCCTGGGGTGGGTCCCTCCAGCCTTGGGTGTCCTCCTGGGGTGGGCAAGGGTGGCAGGGGGGGTCCCTGGGGGCAGGGGAGGGCACTCTGGGCTCATTTTGAGCCCACTTGTCCCTTAACGCCATGCCTGACCCAGGCGTTAAAAAGCGGCGCAAATGCGCCGTTTTTAGCCACGCCCACTCCCGGGCGTCTCTTTTGCCCGGGAGTATAAATACCACGTAAAGGCCTGGGAGTCATTTTTTAGACGGGAACGCCTCCCTTGCATATCATTAACGCAAGGAAGGGGTTCACGCTAAAAAATGACGCACATTCCGGGAACTTTGGCGCTATTCGCCTCTAACGCCATAGTATAAATATGGCGTTAGTTGGCGTTAGTTTAGCGTCGAATTTGCGTCGAAAAAAACGACGCAAATTCGGCGCAAACGGAGTATAAATACGGGCCTTAGAGGAGGAAGGGGGACATTGAGGGAGCATGGTGGGAGACCAAGAGTGGGTGGAGTCACAGAGGAAAGGCAGTGCCAGGATGCAGGAGAAGAAGTGGTGTAGGCCAGAGAGCAAGAGTGAGTGCAGGACAGGATGCATGGTGGAGTGGGGTCACTGCTGACAAGCAAGCAGAGCCCAGCCCCTCGCATACAAATGGGGTGATTACAAAGGAAGGGATTTGGTGGTGGACATCATCTTTTTATGCCCCAACTCACTCTCAGAAGGGGTCAAATTTTGGGGAGCAGTGTCAAAAGGGGCATTAGGGTGCATTATTAAGGGGTGCCAGGAGACACAGTCCTCCATTCTAAAGGCTCATCAAAAACCAACAAGAACAAAAGGTAATTCAGCAAGTAGATTTAAAGCCTCTCTGTGGATTTATGTTCAACTGCTCCCTCTAGTAATGTTACATGGGAACTGCAGTTTAATCACTGGATTGAGAAAGGGGCCGTCCTATGCAAATAATCTCCTCCCATGATTACTTCTGTGAGCTTCCGTTGTGATACAATGATAGGACCTTCAACATATGCTCTTCAGCAGATTTGTAAAGTTATCAAATTGCCTTAGGCTAAGGATTGTTCCACTTGAAGGCCCTCAGATAAGTACCCCACCCTCACTTAGCAGGGTACTGAATTACATGCAGTAATCCTCTATACAGAACATGGCCGTTCGTGGGCCTACTGTAAAGGCTGTATGCTAAGACTGGGATGTTTAAAATCCCATAGCACAGCAGCCATAGGTCCAGGTTATAGCAGAGGGTGGGAGTAGAAAGAGAGTGTGAGTCAGGTGATAGGGGTGGAGCAAAAAGAACAGGCAGAGAGCGACCCATATAGAGAGAGGAGGTATAAACAGATAATAGCAGGGGTGGTTGGAGAACTTAGAGGAGGAAGGGGGACATTGAGGGAGCATGGTGGGAGACCAAGAGTGGGTGGAGTCACAGAGGAAAAGCAGTGCCAGGATGCAGGAGAAGAAGCGGTGTAGGCCAGAGAGCAAGAGTGAGTGCAGGACAGGAAGCATAGTGGAGTGGGGTCACTGCTGACAAGCAAGCAGAGCCCACCCCCTCACATGCAAATGGGGTGATTACAAAGGAAGGGATTTGGTGGTGGACATCATCTTTTTATGCCCCCCCTCACTCTCAGAAGGGGTTACATTTTGGGGAGCAGTGTCAAAAGGGGCATTAGGGTGCATTATTAAGGGGTGCCAGGAGACACAGTCCTCCATTCTATAGGCTCATCAAAAACCAACAAGAACAACAGGTAATTCAGCAAGTAGATTTAAAGCCTCTCTGTGGATTTATGTTCATACTGCTCCCTCTAGTAATGTTACAAGGCAACTGCAGTTTAATCACTGGATTGAGAAAGGGGCCGTCCTATGCAAATAATCTCCTCCCATGATTACTTCTGTGAGCTTCCGTTGTGATACAATGATAGGACCTTCAACATATGCTCTTCAGCAGATTTGTAAAGTTATCAAATTGCCTTAGGCTAAGGATTGTTCCACTTGAAGGCCCTCAGATAAGTACCCCACCCTCACTTAGCAGGGTACTGAATTACATGCAGTAATCCTCTATACAGAACATGGGCGTTTGTGGGCCTACTGTAAAGGCTGTATGCTAAGACTGGGATGTTTAAAATCCCATAGCACAGCAGCCATAGGTCCAGGTTATAGCAGAGGGTGGGAGTAGAAAGAGAGTGTGAGTCAGGTGGTAGGGGTGGAGCAAGAAGGACAGGCAGAGAGAGACCCATATAGAGAGAGGAGGTATAAACAGATAATAGCAGGGGTGGTTGGAGAACTTAGAGGAGGAAGGGGGACATTGAGGGAGCATGGTGGGAGACCAAGAGTGGGTGGAGTCACAGAGGAAAGGCAGTGCCAGGATGCAGGAGAAGAAGTGGTGTAGGCCAGAGAGCAAGAGTGAGTGCAGGACAGGATGCATGGTGGAGTGGGGTCACTGCTGACAAGCAAGCAGAGCCCAGCCCCTCGCATACAAATGGGGTGATTACAAAGGAAGGGATTTGGTGGTGGACATCATCTTTTTATGCCCCCCCTCACTCTCAGAAGGGGTCACATTTTGGGGAGCAGTGTCAAAAGGGGCATTAGGGTGCATTATTAAGGGGTGCCAGGAGACACAGTCCTCCATTCTAAAGGCTCATCAAAAACCAACAAGAACACAAGGTAATTCAGCAAGTAGATTTAAAGCCTCTCTGTGGATTTATGTTCAACTGCTCCCTCTAGTAATGTTACATGGGAACTGCAGTTTAATCACTGGATTGAGAAAGGGGCCGTCCTATGCAAATAATCTCCTCCCATGATTACTTCTGTGAGCTTCCGTTGTGATACAATGATAGGACCTTCAACATATGCTCTTCAGCAGATTTGTAAAGTTATCAAATTGCCTTAGGCTAAGGATTGTTCCACTTGAAGGCCCTCAGATAAGTACCCCACCCTCACTTAGCAGGGTACTGAATTACATGCAGTAATCCTCTATACAGAACATGGCCGTTCGTGGGCCTACTGTAAAGGCTGTATGCTAAGACTGGGATGTTTAAAATCCCATAGCACAGCAGCCATAGGTCCAGGTTATAGCAGAGGGTGGGAGTAGAAAGAGAGTGTGAGTCAGGTGATAGGGGTGGAGCAAGAAGAACAGGCAGAGAGCGACCCATATAGAGAGAGGAGGTATAAACAGATAATAGCAGGGGTGGTTGGAGAACTTAGAGGAGGAAGGGGGACATTGAGGGAGCATGGTGGGAGACCAAGAGTGGGTGGAGTCACAGAGGAAAGGCAGTGCCAGGATGCAGGAGAAGAAGCGGTGTAGGCCAGAGAGCAAGAGTGAGTGCAGGACAGGAAGCATAGTGGAGTGGGGTCACTGCTGACAAGCAAGCAGAGCGCACCCCCTCACATGCAAATGGGGTGATTACAAAGGAAGGGATTTGGTGGTGGACATCATCTTTTTATGCCCCCCCTCACTCTCAGAAGGGGTTACATTTTGGGGAGCAGTGTCAAAAGGGGCATTAGGGCGCATTATTAAGGGGTGCCAGGAGACACAGTCCTCCATTCTATAGGCTCATCAAAAACCAACAAGAACAACAGGTAATTCAGCAAGTAGATTTAAAGCCTCTCTGTGGATTTATGTTCATACTGCTCCCTCTAGTAATGTTACAAGGCAACTGCAGTTTAATCACTGGATTGAGAAAGGGGCCGTCCTATGCAAATAATCTCCTCCCATGATTACTTCTGTGAGCTTCCGTTGTGATACAATGATAGGACCTTCAACATATGCTCTTCAGCAGATTTGTAAAGTTATCAAATTGCCTTAGGCTAAGGATTGTTCCACTTGAAGGCCCTCAGATTAGTACCCCACCCTCACTTAGCAGGGTACTGAATTACATGCAGTAATCCTCTATACAGAACATGGGCGTTTGTGGGCATACTGTAAAGGCTGTATGCCAAGACTGGGATGTTTAAAATCCCATAGCATAGCAGCCATAGGTCCAGGTTATAGCAGAGGGTGGGAGTAGAAAGAGAGTGTGAGTCAGTGGTAGGGGTGGAGCAAGAAGGACAGGCAGAGAGAGACCCATATAGAGAGAGGAGGTATAGACAGATAATAGCAGGGGTGGTTGGAGAACTTAGAGGGGGAAGGGGGACATTGAGGGAGCATGGTGGGAGACCAAGAGTGGGTGGAGTCACAGAGGAAAGGCAGTGCCAGGATGCAGGAGAAGAAGCGGTGTAGGCCAGAGAGCAAGAGTGAGTGCAGGACAGGAAGCATAGTGGAGTGGGGTCACTGCTGACAAGCAAGCAGAGCCCAGCCCCTCGCATACAAATGGGGTGATTACAAAGGAAGGGATTTGGTGGTGGACATCATCTTTTTATGCCCCCCCTCACTCTCAGAAGGGGTTACATTTTGGGGAGCAGTGTCAAAAGGGGCATTAGGGTGCATTATTAAGGGGTGCCAGGAGACACAGTCCTCCATTCTATAGGCTCATCAAAAACCAACAAGAACAACAGGTAATTCAGCAAGTAGATTTAAAGCCTCTCTGTGGATTTATGTTCATACTGCTCCCTCTAGTAATGTTACAAGGCAACTGCAGTTTAATCACTGGATTGAGAAAGGGGCCGTCCTATGCAAATAATCTCCTCCCATGATTACTTCTGTGAGCTTCCGTTGTGATACAATGATAGGACCTTCAACATATGCTCTTCAGCAGATTTGTAAAGTTATCAAATTGCCTTAGGCTAAGGATTGTTCCACTTGAAGGCCCTCAGATAAGTACCCCACCCTCACTTAGCAGGGTACTGAATTACATGCAGTAATCCTCTATACAGAACATGGGAGTTGGTGGGACTACTCTAAAGGCTGTGTGTTAAGACTGGGATGTTTAAAATCCCATAGCACAGTAGCCATAGGTCCAGGTTATAGCAGAGGGTGGGAGTAGAAAGAGAGTGTGATTCAGGTGGTAGGGGTGGAGCAAGAAGGACAGGCAGAGAGAGACTCATATAGAGAGAGGAGGTATAGACAGATAATAGCAGGGGTGGTTGGAGAACTTAGAGGAGGAAGGGGGACATTGAGGGAGCATGGTGGGAGACCAAGAGTGGGTGGAGTCACAGAGGAAAGGCAGTGCCAGGATGCAGGAGAAGAAGTGGTGTAGGCCAGAGAGCAAGAGTGAGTGCAGGACAGGAAGCATAGTGGAGTGGGGTCACTGCTGACAAGCAAGCAGAGCCCAGCCCCTCGCATACAAATGGGGTGATTACAAAGGAAGGGATTTGGTGGTGGACATCATCTTTTTATGCCCCCCTCACTCTCAGAAGGGGTCAAATTTTGGGGAGCAGTGTCAAAAGGGGCATTAGGGTGCATTATTAAGGGGTGCCAGGAGACACAGTCCTCCATTCTAAAGGCTCATCAAAAACCAACAAGAACAAAAGGTAATTCAGCAAGTAGATTTAAAGCCTCTCTGTGGATTTATGTTCAACTGCTCCCTCTAGTAATGTTACAAGGCAACTGCAGTTTAATCACTGGATTGAGAAAGGGGCCGTCCTATGCAAATAATCTCCTCCCATGATTACTTCTGTGAGCTTCCGTTGTGATACAATGATAGGACCTTCAACATATGCTCTTCAGCAGATTTGTAAAGTTATCAAATTCCCTTAGGCTAAGGATTGTTCCACTTGAAGGCCCTCAGATAAGTACCCCACCCTCACTTAGCAGGGTACTGAATTACATGCAGTAATCCTCTATACAGAACATGGTCGTTCGTGGGCCTACTGTAAAGGCTGTATGCTAAGACTGGGATGTTTAAAATCCCATAGCACAGCAGCCATATGTCCAGGTTATAGCAGAGGGTGGGAGTAGAAAGAGAGTGTTGGTCAGGTGGTAGGGGTGGAGCAAGAAGAACAGGCAGAGAGAGACCCATATAGAGAGAGGAGGTATAGACAGATAATAGCAGGGGTGGTTGGAGAACTTAGAGGAGGAAGGGGGACATTGAGGGAGCATGGTGGGAGACCAAGAGTGGGTGGAGTCACAGAGGAAAGGCAGTGCCAGGATGCAGGAGAAGAAGCGGTGTAGGCCAGAGAGCAAGAGTGAGTGCAGGACAGGAAGCATAGTGGAGTGGGGTCACTGCTGACAAGCAAGCAGAGCCCACCCCCTCACATGCAAATGGGGTGATTACAAAGGAAGGGATTTGGTGGTGGACATCATCTTTTTATGCCCCCCCTCACTCTCAGAAGGGGTTACATTTTGGGGAGCAGTGTCAAAAGGGGCATTAGGGTGCATTATTAAGGGGTGCCAGGAGACACAGTCCTCCATTCTATAGGCTCATCAAAAACCAACAAGAACAACAGGTAATTCAGCAAGTAGATTTAAAGCCTCTCTGTGGATTTATGTTCATACTGCTCCCTCTAGTAATGTTACAAGGCAACTGCAGTTTAATCACTGGATTGAGAAAGGGGCCGTCCTATGCAAATAATCTCCTCCCATGATTACTTCTGTGAGCTTCCGTTGTGATACAATGATAGGACCTTCAACATATGCTCTTCAGCAGATTTGTAAAGTTATCAAATTGCCTTAGGCTAAGGATTGTTCCACTTGAAGGCCCTCAGATAAGTACCCCACCCTCACTTAGCAGGGTACTGAATTACATGCAGTAATCCTCTATACAGAACATGGGCGTTTGTGGGCCTACTGTAAAGGCTGTATGCTAAGACTGGGATGTTTAAAATCCCATAGCACAGCAGCCATAGGTCCAGGTTATAGCAGAGGGTGGGAGTAGAAAGAGAGTGTGAGTCAGGTGATAGGGTTGGAGCAAGAAGAACAGGCAGAGAGCCACCCATATAGAGAGAGGAGGTATAGACAGTTAATAGCAGGGGTGGTTGGAGAACTTAGAGGAGGAAGGGGGATATTGAGGGAGCATGGTGGGAGACCAAGAGTGGGTGGAGTCACAGAGGAAAGGCAGTGCCAGGATGCAGGAGAAGAAGCGGTGTAGGCCAGAGAGCAAGAGTGAGTGCAGGACAGGAAGCATAGTGGAGTGGGGTCACTGCTGACAAGCAAGCAGAGCCCACCCCCTCACATGCAAATGGGGTGATTACAAAGGAAGGGATTTGGTGGTGGACATCATCTTTTTATGCCCCCCCTCACTCTCAGAAGGGGTTACATTTTGGGGAGCAGTGTCAAAAGGGGCATTAGGGTGCATTATTAAGGGGTGCCAGGAGACACAGTCCTCCATTCTATAGGCTCATCAAAAACCAACAAGAACAACAGGTAATTCAGCAAGTAGATTTAAAGCCTCTCTGTGGATTTATGTTCATACTGCTCCCTCTAGTAATGTTACAAGGCAACTGCAGTTTAATCACTGGATTGAGAAAGGGGCCGTCCTATGCAAATAATCTCCTCCCATGATTACTTCTGTGAGCTTCAGTTGTGATACAATGATAGGACCTTCAACATATGCTCTTCAGCAGATTTGTAAAGTTATCAAATTGCCTTAGGCTAAGGATTGTTCCACTTGAAGGCCCTCAGATAAGTACCCCACCCTCACTTAGCAGGGTACTGAATTACATGCAGTAATCCTCTATACAGAACATGGGCGTTCGTGGGCCTACTGTAGAGGCTGTGTGCTAAGACTGGGATCTTTAAAATCCCATAGCACAGCAGCCATAGGTCCAGGTTATAGCAGAGGGTGGGAGTAGAAAGAGAGTGTGAGTCAGGTGGTAGGGGTGGAGCAAGAAGGACAGGCAGAGAGAGACCCATATAGAGAGAGGAGGTATAGACAGATAATAGCAGGGGTGGTTGGAGAACTTTGAGGAGGAAGGGGGACTTTGAGGGAGCATGGTGGGAGACCAAGAGTGGGTGGAGTCACAGAGGAAAGGCAGTGCCAGGATGCAGGAGAAGAAGTGGTGTAGGCCAGAGAGCAAGAGTGAGTGCAGGACAGGATGCATGGTGGAGTGGGGTCACTGCTGACAAGCAAGCAGAGCCCAGCCCCTCGCATACAAATGGGGTGATTACAAAGGAAGGGATTTGGTGGTGGACATCATCTTTTTATGCCCCCCCTCACTCTCAGAAGGGGTCAAATTTTGGGGAGCAGTGTCAAAAGGGGCATTAGGGTGCATTATTAAGGGGTGCCAGGAGACACAGTCCTCCATTCTAAAGGCTCATCAAAAACCAACAAGAACAAAAGGTAATTCAGCAAGTAGATTTAAAGCCTCTCTGTGGATTTATGTTCAACTGCTCCCTCTAGTAATGTTACATGGCAACTGCAGTTTAATCACTGGATTGAGAAAGGGGCCGTCCTATGCAAATAATCTCCTCCCATGATTACTTCTGTGAGCTTCCGTTGTGATACAATGATAGGACCTTCAACATATGCTCTTCAGCAGATTTGTAAAGTTATCAAATTGCCTTAGGCTAAGGATTGTTCCACTTGAAGGCCCTCAGATAAGTACCCCACCCTCACTTAGCAGGGTACTGAATTACATGCAGTAATCCTCTATACAGAACATGGCCGTTCGTGGGCCTACTGTAAAGGCTGTATGCTAAGACTGGGATGTTTAAAATCCCATAGCACAGCAGCCATAGGTCCAGGTTATAGCAGAGGGTGGGAGTAGAAAGAGAGTGTGAGTCAGGTGATAGGGGTGGAGCAAGAAGAACAGGCAGAGAGCGACCCATATAGAGAGAGAAGGTATAGACAGATAATAGCAGGGGTGGTTGGAGAACTTAGAGGAGGAAGGGGGACATTGAGGGAGCATGGGGGGAGACCAAGAGTGGGTGGAGTCACAGAGGAAAGGCAGTGCCAGGATGCAGGAGAAGAAGCGGTGTAGGCCAGAGAGCAAGAGTGAGTGCAGGACAGGAAGCATAGTGGAGTGGGGTCACTGCTGACAAGCAAGCAGAGCCCACCCCCTCACATGCAAATGGGGTGATTACAAAGGAAGGGATTTGGTGGTGGACATCATCTTTTTATGCCCCCCTCACTCTCAGAAGGGGTTACATTTTGGGGAGCAGTGTCAAAAGGGGCATTAGGGTGCATTATTAAGGGGTGCCAGGAGACACAGTCCTCCATTCTATAGGCTCATCAAAAACCAACAAGAACAACAGGTAATTCAGCAAGTAGATTTAAAGCCTCTCTGTGGATTTATGTTCATACTGCTCCCTCTAGTAATGTTACAAGGCAACTGCAGTTTAATCACTGGATTGAGAAAGGGGCCGTCCTATGCAAATAATCTCCTCCCATGATTACTTCTGTGAGCTTCCGTTGTGATACAATGATAGGACCTTCAACATATGCTCTTCAGCAGATTTGTAAAGTTATCAAATTGCCTTAGGCTAAGGATTGTTCCACTTGAAGGCCCTCAGATAAGTACCCCACCCTCACTTAGCAGGGTACTGAATTACATGCAGTAATCCTCTATACAGAACATGGGCGTTCGTGGGCCTACTGTAGAGGCTGTGTGCTAAGACTGGGATGTTTAAAATCCCATAGCACAGCAGCCATAGGTCCAGGTTATAGCAGAGGATGGGAGTAGAAAGAGAGTGTGAGTCAGGTGGTAGGGGTGGAGCAAGAAGGACAGGCAGTGAGAGATCCATATAGAGAGAGGAGGTATAGACAGATTATAGCAGGGGTGGTTGGAGAACTTAGAGGAGGAAGGGGGACATTGAGGGAGCATGGTGGGAGACCAAGAGTGGGTGGAGTCACAGAGGAAAGGCAGTGCCAGGATGCAGGAGAAGAAGTGGTGTAGGCCAGAGAGCAAGAGTGAGTGCAGGACAGGATGCATGGTGGAGTGGGGTCACTGCTGACAAGCAAGCAGAGCCCAGCCCCTCGCATACAAATGGGGTGATTACAAAGGAAGGGATTTGGTGGTGGACATCATCTTTTTATGCCCCCCCTCACTCTCAGAAGGGGTCAAATTTTGGGGAGCAGTGTCAAAAGGGGCATTAGGGTGCATTATTAAGGGGTGCCAGGAGACACAGTCCTCCATTCTAAAGGCTCATCAAAAACCAACAAGAACAAAAGGTAATTCAGCAAGTAGATTTAAATCCTCTCTGTGGATTTATGTTCAACTGCTCCCTCTAGTAATGTTACATGGCAACTGCAGTTTAATCACTGGATTGAGAAAGGGGCCGTCCTATGCAAATAATCTCCTCCCATGATTACTTCTGTGAGCTTCCGTTGTGATACAATGATAGGACCTTCAACATATGCTCTTCAGCAGATTTGTAAAGTTATCAAATTCCCTTAGGCTAAGGATTGTTCCACTTGAAGGCCCTCAGATAAGTACCCCACCTCTCACTTAGCAGGGTACTGAATTACATGCAGTAATCCTCTATACAGAACATGGCCGTTCGTGGGCCTACTGTAAAGGCTGTATGCTAAGACTGGGATGTTTAAAATCCCATAGCACAGCAGCCATAGGTCCAGGTTATAGCAGAGGGTGGGAGTAGAAAGAGAGTGTTGGTCAGGTGGTAGGGGTGGAGCAAGAAGAACAGGCAGAGAGAGACCCATATAGAGAGAGGAGGTATAGACAGATAATAGCAGGGGTGGTTGGAGAACTTAGAGAAGGAAGGGGGACATTGAGGGAGGATGGTGGGAGACCAAGAGTGGGTGGAGTCACAGAGGAAAGGCAGTGCCAGGATGCAGGAGAAGAAGCGGTGTAGGCCAGAGAGCAAGAGTGAGTGCAGGACAGGAAGCATAGTGGAGTGGGGTCACTGCTGACAAGCAAGCAGAGCCCACCCCCTCACATGCAAATGGGGTGATTACAAAGGAAGGGATTTGGTGGTGGACATCATCTTTTTATGCCCCCCCTCACTCTCAGAAGGGGTTACATTTTGGGGAGCAGTGTCAAAAGGGGCATTAGGGTGCATTATTAAGGGGTGCCAGGAGACACAGTCCTCCATTCTATAGGGTCATCAAAAACCAACAAGAACAACAGGTAATTCAGCAAGTAGATTTAAAGCCTCTCTGTGGATTTATGTTCATACTGCTCCCTCTAGTAATGTTACAAGGCAACTGCAGTTTAATCACTGGATTGAGAAAGGGGCCGTCCTATGCAAATAATCTCCTCCCATGATTACTTCTGTGAGCTTCCGTTGTGATACAATGATAGGACCTTCAACATATGCTCTTCAGCAGATTTGTAAAGTTATCAAATTGCCTTAGGCTAAGGATTGTTCCACTTGAAGGCCCTCAGATAAGTACCCCACCCTCACTTAGCAGGGTACTGAATTACATGCAGTAATCCTCTATACAGAACATGGGCGTTCGTGGGCCTACTGTAGAGGCTGTGTGCTAAGACTGGGATCTTTAAAATCCCATAGCACAGCAGCCATAGGTCCAAGTAATAGCAGAGGGTGGGACTAGAAAGAGAGTGTGAGTCAGGTGGTAGGGGTGGAGCAAGAAGGACAGGCAGAGAGAGACCCATATAGAGAGAGGAGGTATAGACAGATTATAGCAGGGGTGGTTGGAGAACTTAGAGGAGGAAGGGGGACATTGAGGGAGCATGGTGGGAGACCAAGAGTGGGTGGAGTCACAGAGGAAAGGCAGTGCCAGGATGCAGGAGAAGAAGTGGTGTAGGCCAGAGAGCAAGAGTGAGTGCAGGACAGGATGCATGGTGGAGTGGGGTCACTGCTGACAAGCAAGCAGAGCCCAGCCCCTCGCATACAAATGGGGTGATTACAAAGGAAGGGATTTGGTGGTGGACATCATTTTTTTATGCCCCCCCTCACTCTCAGAAGGGGTCAAATTTTGGGGAGCAGTGTCAAAAAGGGCATTAGGGTGCATTATTAAGGGGTGCCAGGAGACACAGTCCTCCATTCTAAAGGCTCATCAAAAACCAACAAGAACAAAAGGTAATTCAGCAAGTAGATTTAAAGCCTCTCTGTGGATTTATGTTCAACTGCTCCCTCTAGTAATGTTACATGGCAACTGCAGTTTAATCACTGGATTGAGAAAGGGGCCGTCCTATGCAAATAATCTCCTCCCATGATTACTTCTGTGAGCTTCCGTTTTGATACAATGATAGGACCTTCAACATATGCTCTTCAGCAGATTTGTAAAGTTATCAAATTGCCTTAGGCTAAGGATTGTTCCACTTGAAGGCCCTCAGATAAGTACCCCACCCTCACTTAGCAGGGTACTGAATTACATGCAGTAATCCTCTATACAGAACATGGCCGTTCGTGGGCCTACTGTAAAGGCTGTATGCTAAGACTGGGATGTTTAAAATCCCATAGCACAGCAGCCATAGGTCCAGGTTATAGCAGAGGGTGGGAGTAGAAAGAGAGTGTGAGTCAGGTGATAGGGGTGGAGCAAGAAGAACAGGCAGAGAGCGACCCATATAGAGAGAGGAGGTATAAACAGATAATAGCAGGGGTGGTTGGAGAACTTAGAGGAGGAAGGGGGACATTGAGGGAGCATGGTGTGAGACCAAGAGTGGGTGGAGTCACAGAGGAAAGGCAGTGCCAGGATGCAGGAGAAGAAGCGGTGTAGGCCAGAGAGCAAGAGTGAGTGCAGGACAGGAAGCATAGTGGAGTGGGGTCACTGCTGACAAGCAAGCAGAGCGCACCCCCTCACATGCAAATGGGGTGATTACAAAGGAAGGGATTTGGTGGTGGACATCATCTTTTTATGCCCCCCCTCACTCTCAGAAGGGGTTACATTTTGGGGAGCAGTGTCAAAAGGGGCATTAGGGCGCATTATTAAGGGGTGCCAGGAGACACAGTCCTCCATTCTATAGGCTCATCAAAAACCAACAAGAACAACAGGTAATTCAGCAAGTAGATTTAAAGCCTCTCTGTGGATTTATGTTCATACTGCTCCCTCTAGTAATGTTACAAGGCAACTGCAGTTTAATCACTGGATTGAGAAAGGGGCCGTCCTATGCAAATAATCTCCTCCCATGATTACTTCTGTGAGCTTCCGTTGTGATACAATGATAGGACCTTCAACATATGCTCTTCAGCAGATTTGTAAAGTTATCAAATTGCCTTAGGCTAAGGATTGTTCCACTTGAAGGCCCTCAGATAAGTACCCCACCCTCACTTAGCAGGGTACTGAATTACATGCAGTAATCCTCTATACAGAACATGGGCATTTGTGGGCATACTGTAAAGACTGTATGCCAAGACTGGCATGTTTAAAATCCCATAGCATAGCAGCCATAGGTCCAGGTTATAGCAGAGGGTGGGAGTAGAAAGAGAGTGTGAGTCAGTGGTAGGGGTGGAGCAAGAAGGACAGGCAGAGAGAGACCCATATAGAGAGAGGAGGTATAGACAGATAATAGCAGGGGTGGTTGGAGAACTTAGAGGGGGAAGGGGGACATTGAGGGAGCATGGTGGGAGACCAAGAGTGGGTGGAGTCACAGAGGAAAGGCAGTGCCAGGATGCAGGAGAAGAAGCGGTGTAGGCCAGAGAGCAAGAGTGAGTGCAGAACAGGAAGCATAGTGGAGTGGGGTCACTGCTGACAAGCAAGCAGAGCCCAGCCCCTCGCATACAAATGGGGTGATTACAAAGGAAGGGATTTGGTGGTGGACATCATCTTTTTATGCCCCCCCTCACTCTCAGAAGGGGTTACATTTTGGGGAGCAGTGTCAAAAGGGGCATTAGGGTGCATTATTAAGGGGTGCCAGGAGACACAGTCCTCCATTCTATAGGCTCATCAAAAACCAACAAGAACAACAGGTAATTCAGCAAGTAGATTTAAAGCCTCTCTGTGGATTTATGTTCATACTGCTCCCTCTAGTAATGTTACAAGGCAACTGCAGTTTAATCACTGGATTGAGAAAGGGGCCGTCCTATGCAAATAATCTCCTCCCATGATTACTTCTGTGAGCTTCCGTTGTGATACAATGATAGGACCTTCAACATATGCTCTTCAGCAGATTTGTAAAGTTATCAAATTGCCTTAGGCTAAGGATTGTTCCACTTGAAGGCCCTCAGATAAGTACCCCACCCTCACTTAGCAGGGTACTGAATTACATGCAGTAATCCTCTATACAGAACATGGGAGTTGGTGGGCCTACTCTAAAGGCTGTGTGTTAAGACTGGGATGTTTAAAATCCCATAGCACAATAGCCATAGGTCCAGGTTATAGCAGAGGGTGGGAGTAGAAAGAGAGTGTGATTCAGGTGGTAGGGGTGGAGCAAGAAGGACTGGCAGAGAGAGACTCATATAGAGAGAGGAGGTATAGACAGATAATAGCAGGGGTGGTTGGAGAACTTAGAGGAGGAAGGGGGACATTGAGGGAGCATGGTGGGAGACCAAGAGTGGGTGGAGTCACAGAGGAAAGGCAGTGCCAGGATGCAGGAGAAGAAGTGGTGTAGGCCAGAGAGCAAGAGTGAGTGCAGGACAGGAAGCATAGTGGAGTGGGGTCACTGCTGACAAGCAAGCAGAGCCCAGCCCCTCGCATACAAATGGGGTGATTACAAAGGAAGGGATTTGGTGGTGGACATCATCTTTTTATGCCCCCCTCACTCTCAGAAGGGGTCAAATTTTGGGGAGCAGTGTCAAAAGGGGCATTAGGGTGCATTATTAAGGGGTGCCAGGAGACACAGTCCTCCATTCTAAAGGCTCATCAAAAACCAACAAGAACAAAAGGTAATTCAGCAAGTAGATTTAAAGCCTCTCTGTGGATTTATGTTCAACTGCTCCCTCTAGTAATGTTACAAGGCAACTGCAGTTTAATCACTGGATTGAGAAAGGGGCCGTCCTATGCAAATAATCTCCTCCCATGATTACTTCTGTGAGCTTCCGTTGTGATACAATGATAGGACCTTCAACATATGCTCTTCAGCAGATTTGTAAAGTTATCAAATTCCCTTAGGCTAAGGATTGTTCCACTTGAAGGCCCTCAGATAAGTACCCCACCCTCACTTAGCAGGGTACTGAATTACATGCAGTAATCCTCTATACAGAACATGGCCGTTCGTGGGCCTACTGTAAAGGCTGTATGCTAAGACTGGGATGTTTAAAATCCCATAGCACAGCAGCCATATGTCCAGGTTATAGCAGAGGGTGGGAGTAGAAAGAGAGTGTTGGTCAGGTGGTAGGGGTGGAGCAAGAAGAACAGGCAGAGAGAGACCCATATAGAGAGAGGAGGTATAGACAGATAATAGCAGGGGTGGTTGGAGAACTTAGAGGAGGAAGGGGGACATTGAGGGAGCATGGTGGGAGACCAAGAGTGGGTGGAGTCACAGAGGAAAGGCAGTGCCAGGATGCAGGAGAAGAAGCGGTGTAGGCCAGAGAGCAAGAGTGAGTGCAGGACAGGAAGCATAGTGGAGTGGGGTCACTGCTGACAAGCAAGCAGAGCCCACCCCCTCACATGCAAATGGGGTGATTACAAAGGAAGGGATTTGGTGGTGGACATCATCTTTTTATGCCCCCCCTCACTCTCAGAAGGGGTTACATTTTGGGGAGCAGTGTCAAAAGGGGCATTAGGGTGCATTATTAAGGGGTGCCAGGAGACACAGTCCTCCATTCTATAGGCTCATCAAAAACCAACAAGAACAACAGGTAATTCAGCAAGTAGATTTAAAGCCTCTCTGTGGATTTATGTTCATACTGCTCCCTCTAGTAATGTTACAAGGCAACTGCAGTTTAATCACTGGATTGAGAAAGGGGCCGTCCTATGCAAATAATCTCCTCCCATGATTACTTCTGTGAGCTTCCGTTGTGATACAATGATAGGACCTTCAACATATGCTCTTCAGCAGATTTGTAAAGTTATCAAATTGCCTTAGGCTAAGGATTGTTCCACTTGAAGGCCCTCAGATAAGTACCCCACCCTCACTTAGCAGGGTACTGAATTACATGCAGTAATCCTCTATACAGAACATGGGCGTTTGTGGGCCTACTGTAAAGGCTGTATGCTAAGACTGGGATGTTTAAAATCCCATAGCACAGCAGCCATAGGTCCAGGTTATAGCAGAGGGTGGGAGTAGAAAGAGAGTGTGAGTCAGGTGATAGGGGTGGAGCAAGAAGAACAGGCAGAGAGCCACCCATATAGAGAGAGGAGGTATAGACAGATAATAGCAGGGGTGGTTGGAGAACTTAGAGGAGGAAGGGGGACATTGAGGGAGCATGGTGGGAGACCAAGAGTGGGTGGAGTCACAGAGGAAAGGCAGTGCCAGGATGCAGGAGAAGAAGCGGTGTAGGCCAGAGAGCAAGAGTGAGTGCAGGACAGGAAGCATAGTGGAGTGGGGTCACTGCTGACAAGCAAGCAGAGCCCACCCCCTCACATGCAAATGGGGTGATTACAAAGGAAGGGATTTGGTGGTGGACATCATCTTTTTATGCCCCCCCTCACTCTCAGAAGGGGTTACATTTTGGGGAGCAGTGTCAAAAGGGGCATTAGGGTGCATTATTAAGGGGTGCCAGGAGACACAGTCCTCCATTCTATAGGCTCATCAAAAACCAACAAGAACAACAGGTAATTCAGCAAGTAGATTTAAAGCCTCTCTGTGGATTTATGTTCATACTGCTCCCTCTAGTAATGTTACAAGGCAACTGCAGTTTAATCACAGGATTGAGAAAGGGGCCGTCCTATGCAAATAATCTCCTCCCATGATTACTTCTGTGAGCTTCCGTTGTGATACAATGATAGGACCTTCAACATATGCTCTTCAGCAGATTTGTAAAGTTATCAAATTGCCTTAGGCTAAGGATTGTTCCACTTGAAGGCCCTCAGATAAGTACCCCACCCTCACTTAGCAGGGTACTGAATTACATGCAGTAATCCTCTATACAGAACATGGGCGTTCGTGGGCCTACTGTAGAGGCTGTGTGCTAAGACTCGGATGTTTAAAATCCCATAGCACAGCAGCCATAGGTCCAGGTTATAGCAGAGGGTGGGAGTAGAAAGAGAGTGTGAGTCAGGTGGTAGGGGTGGAGCAAGAAGGACAGGCAGAGAGAGACCCATATAGAGAGAGGAGGTATAGACAGATAATAGCAGGGGTGGTTGGAGAACTTAGAGGAGGAAGGGGACATTGAGGGAGCATGGTGGGAGACCAAGAGTGGGTGGAGTCACAGAGGAAAGGCAGTGCCAGGATGCAGGAGAAGAAGTGGTGTAGGCCAGAGAGCAAGAGTGAGTGCAGGACAGGATGCATGGTGGAGTGGGGTCACTGCTGACAAGCAAGCAGAGCCCAGCCCCTCGCATACAAATGGGGTGATTACAAAGGAAGGGATTTGGTGGTGGACATCATCTTTTTATGCCCCCCCTCACTCTCAGAAGGGGTCAAATTTTGGGGAGCAGTGTCAAAAGGGGCATTGGGGTGCATTATTAAGGGGTGCCAGGAGACACAGTCCTCCATTCTAAAGGCTCATCAAAAACCAACAAGAACAAAAGGTAATTCAGCAAGTAGATTTAAAGCCTCTCTGTGGATTTATGTTCAACTGCTCCCTCTAGTAATGTTACATGGCAACTGCAGTTTAATCACTGGATTGAGAAAGGGGCCGTCCTATGCAAATAATCTCCTCCCATGATTACTTCTGTGAGCTTCCGTTGTGATACAATGATAGGACCTTCAACATATGCTCTTCAGCAGATTTGTAAAGTTATCAAATTGCCTTAGGCTAAGGATTGTTCCACTTGAAGGCCCTCAGATAAGTACCCCACCCTCACTTAGCAGGGTACTGAATTACATGCAGTAATCCTCTATACAGAACATGGGCGTTTGTGGGCCTACTGTAAAGGCTGTATGCTAAGACTGGGATGTTTAAAATCCCATAGCACAGCAGCCATAGGTCCAGGTTATAGCAGAGGGTGGGAGTAGAAAGAGAGTGTGAGTCAGGTGGTAGGGGTGGAGCAAGAAGGACAGGCAGAGAGAGACCCATATAGAGAGAGGAGGTATAGACAGATAATAGCAGGGGTGGTTGGAGAACTTAGAGGAGGAAGGGGGACATTGAGGGAGCATGGTGGGAGACCAAGAGTGGGTGGAGTCACAGAGGAAAGGCAGTGCCAGGATGCAGGAGAAGAAGCGGTGTAGGCCAGAGAGCAAGAGTGAGTGCAGGACAGGAAGCATAGTGGAGTGGGGTCACTGCTGACAAGCAAGCAGAGCCCAGCCCCTCGCATACAAATGGGGTGATTACAAAGGAAGGGATTTGGTGGTGGACATCATCTTTTTATGCCCCCCCTCACTCTCAGAAGGGGTTACATTTTGGGGAGCAGTGTCAAAAGGGGCATTAGGGTGCATTATTAAGGGGTGCCAGGAGACACAGTCCTCCATTCTATAGGCTCATCAAAAACCAACAAGAACAACAGGTAATTCAGCAAGTAGATTTAGGCCCATATTTATACTTTTTGACGCTAAACTGCGCTAACGCAGTTTAGCGTCAAAAAGTTTTGCGCCGTCTAACGCCATTCTGAAGCGCCATGCGGGCGCCGTATTTATGGAATGGCGTTAGACGGCGCAATCAGACCGGCGCTGCCTGGTTTGCGTGGGAAAAAACCACGTAGACCAGACAGCGCCGGCGTAGGGGGAAAATGGCGCATGGGCGTCTTAAAATGGGGCAAGTCAGGTTACGTCGAAAAAATCGTCTTAACCCGACTTGCGCCATTTTTTAACGACGCCCATCCCCCATCAACATGACTCCTATCATTGTAAAGATAGGAGTCATGCCCCCTTGCCCAATGGCCATGCCCAGGGGACTTCTGTCCCCTGGGCATGGTCATTGGGCATAGTGGCATGTAGGGGGGCACAAATAAGGCCCCCCTATGCCACAAAATATTATTAAAAAAAAAAAAAAAAAAACTTACCTGAACTTACCTGAATGTCCGTGGGGTGGGTCCCTCCAGCCTTGGGTGTCCTCCTGGGGTGGGCAAGGGTGGCAGGGGGGGTCCCTGGGGGCATGGGAGGGCACCTGTGGGCTCATTTTGAGCCCACAGGCCCCTTAACGCCTGCCCTGAGCAGGCGTTAAAAAGTGGCGCAAATGCGCCGTTTTTTGCCACGCCAACTCCCGGGCGTCTCTTTTGCCCGGGAGTATAAATACCACGTAAAGGCCTGGGAGTCATTTTTTAGACGGGAACGCCTCCCTTGCATATCATTAACGCAAGGAAGGGGTTCACGCTAAAAAATGACGCACATTCCGGGAAGTTTGGCGCTATTCGCCTCTAACGCCATAGTATAAATATGGCGTTAGTTGGCGTTAGTTTTGCGTCGAAATTGCGTCAAAAAAAACGACGCAATTTCGGCGCAAACGGAGTATAAATATGGCCCTTAAAGCCTCTCTGTGGATTTATGTTCATACTGCTCCCTCTAGTAATGTTACAAGGCAACTGCAGTTTAATCACTGGATTGAGAAAGGGGCCGTCCTATGCAAATAATCTCCTCCCATGATTACTTCTGTGAGCTTCCGTTGTGATACAATGATAGGACCTTCAACATATGCTCTTCAGCAGATTTGTAAAGTTATCAAATTGCCTTAGGCTAAGGATTGTTCCACTTGAAGGCCCTCAGATAAGTACCCCACCCTCACTTAGCAGGGTACTGAATTGCATGCAGTAATCCTCTATACAGAACATGGGCGTTGGTGGGCCTACTCTAAAGGCTGTGTGTTAAGACTGGGATGTTTAAAATCCCATAGCACAGTAGCCATAGGTCCAGGTTATAGCAGAGGGTGGGAGTAGAAAGAGAGTGTGATTCAGGTGGTAGGGGTGGAGCAAGAAGGACAGGCAGAGAGAGACTCATATAGAGAGAGGAGGTATAGACAGATAATAGCAGGGGTGGTTGGAGAACTTAGAGGAGGAAGGGGGACATTGAGGGAGCATGGTGGGAGACCAAGAGTGGGTGGAGTCACAGAGGAAAGGCAGTGCCAGGATGCAGGAGAAGAAGTGGTGTAGGCCAGAGAGCAAGAGTGAGTGCAGGACAGGAAGCATAGTGGAGTGGGGTCACTGCTGACAAGCAAGCAGAGCCCAGCCCCTCGCATACAAATGGGGTGATTACAAAGGAAGGGATTTGGTGGTGGACATCATCTTTTTATGCCCCCCTCACTCTCAGAAGGGGTCAAATTTTGGGGAGCAGTGTCAAAAGGGGCATTAGGGTGCATTATTAAGGGGTGCCAGGAGACACAGTCCTCCATTCTAAAGGCTCATCAAAAACCAACAAGAACAAAAGGTAATTCAGCAAGTAGATTTAAAGCCTCTCTGTGGATTTATGTTCAACTGCTCCCTCTAGTAATGTTACAAGGCAACTGCAGTTTAATCACTGGATTGAGAAAGGGGCCGTCCTATGCAAATAATCTCCTCCCATGATTACTTCTGTGAGCTTCCGTTGTGATACAATGATAGGACCTTCAACATATGCTCTTCAGCAGATTTGTAAAGTTATCAAATTCCCTTAGGCTAAGGATTGTTCCACTTGAAGGCCCTCAGATAAGTACCCCACCCTCACTTAGCAGGGTACTGAATTACATGCAGTAATCCTCTATACAGAACATGGCCGTTCGTGGGCCTACTGTAAAGGCTGTATGCTAAGACTGGGATGTTTAAAATCCCATAGCACAGCAGCCATATGTCCAGGTTATAGCAGAGGGTGGGAGTAGAAAGAGAGTGTTGGTCAGGTGGTAGGGGTGGAGCATGAAGAACAGGCAGCGAGAGACCCATATAGAGAGAGGAGGTATAGACAGATAATAGCAGGGGTGGTTGGAGAACTTAGAGGAGGAAGGGGGACATTGAGGGAGCATGGTGGGAGACCAAGAGTGGGTGGAGTCACAGAGGAAAGGCAGTGCCAGGATGCAGGAGAAGAAGCGGTGTAGGCCAGAGAGCAAGAGTGAGTGCAGGACAGGAAGCATAGTGGAGTGGGGTCACTGCTGACAAGCAAGCAGAGCCCACCCCCTCACATGCAAATGGGGTGATTACAAAGGAAGGGATTTGGTGGTGGACATCATCTTTTTATGCCCCCCCTCACTCTCAGAAGGGGTTACATTTTGGGGAGCAGTGTCAAAAGGGGCATTAGGGTGCATTATTAAGGGGTGCCAGGAGACACAGTCCTCCATTCTATAGGGTCATCAAAAACCAACAAGAACAACAGGTAATTCAGCAAGTAGATTTAAAGCCTCTCTGTGGATTTATGTTCATACTGCTCCCTCTAGTAATGTTACAAGGCAACTGCAGTTTAATCACTGGATTGAGAAAGGGGCCGTCCTATGCAAATAATCTCCTCCCATGATTACTTCTGTGAGCTTCCGTTGTGATACAATGATAGGACCTTCAACATATGCTCTTCAGCAGATTTGTAAAGTTATCAAATTGCCTTAGGCTAAGGATTGTTCCACTTGAAGGCCCTCAGATAAGTACCCCACCCTCACTTAGCAGGGTACTGAATTACATGCAGTAATCCTCTATACAGAACATGGGCGTTTGTGGGCCTACTGTAAAGGCTGTATGCTAAGACTGGGATGTTTAAAATCCCATAGCACAGCAGCCATAGGTCCAGGTTATAGCAGAGGGTGGGAGTAGAAAGAGAGTGTGAGTCAGGTGATAGGGGTGGAGCAAGAAGAACAGGCAGAGAGCCACCCATATAGAGAGAGGAGGTATAGACAGATAATAGCAGGGGTGGTTGGAGAACTTAGAGGAGGAAGGGGGACATTGAGGGAGCATGGTGGGAGACCAAGAGTGGGTGGAGTCACAGAGGAAAGGCAGTGCCAGGATGCAGGAGAAGAAGCGGTGTAGGCCAGAGAGCAAGAGTGAGTGCAGGACAGGAAGCATAGTGGAGTGGGGTCACTGCTGACAAGCAAGCAGAGCCCACCCCCTCACATGCAAATGGGGTGATTACAAAGGAAGGGATTTGGTGGTGGACATCATCTTTTTATGCCCCCCCTCACTCTCAGAAGGGGTTACATTTTGGGGAGCAGTGTCAAAAGGGGCATTAGGGTGCATTATTAAGGGGTGCCAGGAGACACAGTCCTCCATTCTATAGGCTCATCAAAAACCAACAAGAACAACAGGTAATTCAGCAAGTAGATTTAAAGCCTCTCTGTGGATTTATGTTCATACTGCTCCCTCTAGTAATGTTACAAGGCAACTGCAGTTTAATCACTGGATTGAGAAAGGGGCCGTCCTATGCAAATAATCTCCTCCCATGATTACTTCTGTGAGCTTCCGTTGTGATACAATGATAGGACCTTCAACATATGCTCTTCAGCAGATTTGTAAAGTTATCAAATTGCCTTAGGCTAAGGATTGTTCCACTTGAAGGCCCTCAGATAAGTACCCCACCCTCACTTAGCAGGGTACTGAATTACATGCAGTAATCCTCTATACAGAACATGGGCGTTCGTGGGCCTACTGTAGAGGCTGTGTGCTAAGACTGGGATGTTTAAAATCCCATAGCACAGCAGCCATAGGTCCAGGTTATAGCAGAGGGTGGGAGTAGAAAGAGAGTGTGAGTCAGGTGGTAGGGGTGGAGCAAGAAGGACAGGCAGAGAGAGACCCATATAGAGAGAGGAGGTATAGACAGATAATAGCAGGGGTGGTTGGAGAACTTAGAGGAGGAAGGGGACATTGAGGGAGCATGGTGGGAGACCAAGAGTGGGTGGAGTCACAGAGGAAAGGCAGTGCCAGGATGCAGGAGAAGAAGTGGTGTAGGCCAGAGAGCAAGAGTGAGTGCAGGACAGGATGCATGGTGGAGTGGGGTCACTGCTGACAAGCAAGCAGAGCCCAGCCCCTCGCATACAAATGGGGTGATTACAAAGGAAGGGATTTGGTGGTGGACATCATCTTTTTATGCCCCCCCTCACTCTCAGAAGGGGTCAAATTTTGGGGAGCAGTGTCAAAAGGGGCATTGGGGTGCATTATTAAGGGGTGCCAGGAGACACAGTCCTCCATTCTAAAGGCTCATCAAAAACCAACAAGAACAAAAGGTAATTCAGCAAGTAGATTTAAAGCCTCTCTGTGGATTTATGTTCAACTGCTCCCTCTAGTAATGTTACATGGCAACTGCAGTTTAATCACTGGATTGAGAAAGGGGCCGTCCTATGCAAATAATCTCCTCCCATGATTACTTCTGTGAGCTTCCGTTGTGATACAATGATAGGACCTTCAACATATGCTCTTCAGCAGATTTGTAAAGTTATCAAATTGCCTTAGGCTAAGGATTGTTCCACTTGAAGGCCCTCAGATAAGTACCCCACCCTCACTTAGCAGGGTACTGAATTACATGCAGTAATCCTCTATACAGAACATGGCCGTTCGTGGGCCTACTGTAAAGGCTGTATGCTAAGACTGGGATGTTTAAAATCCCATAGCACAGCAGCCATAGGTCCAGGTTATAGCAGAGGGTGGGAGTAGAAAGAGAGTGTGAGTCAGGTGATAGGGGTGGAGCAAGAAGAACAGGCAGAGAGCGACCCATATAAAGAGAGGAGGTATAGACAGATAATAGCAGGGGTGGTTGGAGAACTTAGAGGAGGAAGGGGGACATTGAGGGAGCATGGTGGGAGACCAAGAGTGGGTGGAGTCACAGAGGAAAGGCAGTGCCAGGATGCAGGAGAAGAAGCGGTGTAGGCCAGAGAGCAAGAGTGAGTGCAGGACAGGAAGCATAGTGGAGTGGGGTCACTGCTGACAAGCAAGCAGAGCCCACCCCCTCACATGCAAATGGGGTGATTACAAAGGAAGGGATTTGGTGGTGGACATCATCTTTTTATGCCCCCCTCACTCTCAGAAGGGGTTACATTTTGGGGAGCAGTGTCAAAAGGGGCATTAGGGTGCATTATTAAGGGGTGCCAGGAGACACAGTCCTCCATTCTATAGGCTCATCAAAAACCAACAAGAACAACAGGTAATTCAGCAAGTAGATTTAAAGCCTCTCTGTGGATTTATGTTCATACTGCTCCCTCTAGTAATGTTACAAGGCAACTGCAGTTTAATCACTGGATTGAGAAAGGGGCCGTCCTATGCAAATAATCTCTTCCCATGATTACTTCTGTGAGCTTCCGTTGTGATACAATGATAGGACCTTCAACATATGCTCTTCAGCAGATTTGTAAAGTTATCAAATTGCCTTAGGCTAAGGATTGTTCCACTTGAAGGCCCTCAGATAAGTACCCCACCCTCACTTAGCAGGGTACTGAATTACATGCAGTAATCCTCTATACAGAACATGGGCGTTTGTGGGCCTACTGTAAAGGCTGTATGCTAAGACTGGGATGTTTAAAATCCCATAGCACAGCAGCCATAGGTCCAGGTTATAGCAGAGGGTGGGAGTAGAAAGAGAGTGTGAGTCAGGTGGTAGGGGTGGAGCAAGAAGGACAGGCAGAGAGAGACCCATATAGAGAGAGGAGGTATAGACAGATAATAGCAGGGGTGGTTGGAGAACTTAGAGGAGGAAGGGGGACATTGAGGGAGCATGGTGGGAGACCAAGAGTGGGTGGAGTCACAGAGGAAAGGCAGTGCCAGGATGCAGGAGAAGAAGTGGTGTAGGCCAGAGAGCAAGAGTGAGTGCAGGACAGGATGCATGGTGGAGTGGGGTCACTGCTGACAAGCAAGCAGAGCCCAGCCCCTCGCATACAAATGGGGTGATTACAAAGGAAGGGATTTGGTGGTGGACATCATCTTTTTATGCCCCCCCTCACTCTCAGAAGGGGTTACATTTTGGGGAGCAGTGTCAATAGGGGCATTAGGGCGCATTATTAAGGGGTGCCAGGAGACACAGTCCTCCATTCTATAGGCTCATCAAAAACCAACAAGAACAACAGGTAATTCAGCAAGTAGATTTAAAGCCTCTCTGTGGATTTATGTTCATACTGCTCCCTCTAGTAATGTTACAAGGCAACTGCAGTTTAATCACTGGATTGAGAAAGGGGCCGTCCTATGCAAATAATCTCCTCCCATGATTACTTCTGTGAGCTTCCGTTGTGATACAATGATAGGACCTTCAACATATGCTCTTCAGCAGATTTGTAAAGTTATCAAATTGCCTTAGGCTAAGGATTGTTCCACTTGAAGGCCCTCAGATAAGTACCCCACCCTCACTTAGCAGGGTACTGAATTACATGCAGTAATCCTCTATATAGAACATGGGCGTTTGTGGGCATACTGTAAAGGCTGTATGCCAAGACTGGGATGTTTAAAATCCCATAGCATAGCAGCCATAGGTCCAGGTTATAGCAGAGGGTGGGAGTAGAAAGAGAGTGTGAGTCAGTGGTAGGGGTGGAGCAAGAAGGACAGGCAGAGAGAGACCCATATAGAGAGAGGAGGTATAGACAGATAATAGCAGGGGTGGTTGGAGAACTTAGAGGGGGAAGGGGGACATTGAGGGAGCATGGTGGGAGACCAAGAGTGGGTGGAGTCACAGAGGAAAGGCAGTGCCAGGATGCAGGAGAAGAAGCGGTGTAGGCCAGAGAGCAAGAGTGAGTGCAGGACAGGAAGCATAGTGGAGTGGGGTCACTGCTGACAAGCAAGCAGAGCCCAGCCCCTCGCATACAAATGGGGTGATTACAAAGGAAGGGATTTGGTGGTGGACATCATCTTTTTATGCCCCCCCTCACTCTCAGAAGGGGTTACATTTTGGGGAGCAGTGTCAAAAGGGGCATTAGGGTGCATTATTAAGGGGTGCCAGGAGACACAGTCCTCCATTCTATAGGCTCATCAAAAACCAACAAGAACAACAGGTAATTCAGCAAGTAGATTTAAAGCCTCTCTGTGGATTTATGTTCATACTGCTCCCTCTAGTAATGTTACAAGGCAACTGCAGTTTAATCACTGGATTGAGAAAGGGGCCGTCCTATGCAAATAATCTCCTCCCATGATTACTTCTGTGAGCTTCCGTTGTGATACAATGATAGGACCTTCAACATATGCTCTTCAGCAGATTTGTAAAGTTATCAAATTGCCTTAGGCTAAGGATTGTTCCACTTGAAGGCCCTCAGATAAGTACCCCACCCTCACTTAGCAGGGTACTGAATTACATGCAGTAATCCTCTATACAGAACATGGGCGTTGGTGGGCCTACTCTAAAGGCTGTGTGTTAAGACTGGGATGTTTAAAATCCTATAGCACAGTAGCCATAGGTCCAGGTTATAGCAGAGGGTGGGAGTAGAAAGAGAGTGTGATTCAGGTGGTAGGGGTGGAGCAAGAAGGACAGGCAGAGAGAGACTCATATAGAGAGAGGAGGTATAGACAGATAATAGCAGGGGTGGTTGGAGAACTTAGAGGAGGAAGGGGGACATTGAGGGAGCATGGTGGGAGACCAAGAGTGGGTGGAGTCACAGAGGAAAGGCAGTGCCAGGATGCAGGACAAGAAGCGGTGTAGGCCAGAGAGCAAGAGTGAGTGCAGGACAGGAAGCATAGTGGAGTGGGGTCACTGCTGACAAGCAAGCAGAGCCCAGCCCCTCGCATACAAATGGGGTGATTACAAAGGAAGGGATTTGGTGGTGGACATCATCTTTTTATGCCCCCCTCACTCTCAGAAGGGGTCAAATTTTGGGGAGCAGTGTCAAAAGGGGCATTAGGGTACATTATTAAGGGGTGCCAGGAGACACAGTCCTCCATTCTAAAGGCTCATCAAAAACCAACAAGAACAAAAGGTAATTCAGCAAGTAGATTTAAAGCCTCTCTGTGGATTTATGTTCAACTGCTCCCTCTAGTAATGTTACAAGGCAACTGCAGTTTAATCACTGGATTGAGAAAGGGGCCGTCCTATGCAAATAATCTCCTCCCATGATTACTTCTGTGAGCTTCCGTTGTGATACAATGATAGGACCTTCAACATATGCTCTTCAGCAGATTTGTAAAGTTATCAAATTCCCTTAGGCTAAGGATTGTTCCACTTGAAGGCCCTCAGATAAGTACCCCACCCTCACTTAGCAGGGTACTGAATTACATGCAGTAATCCTCTATACAGAACATGGCCGTTCGTGGGCCTACTGTAAAGGCTGTATGCTAAGACTGGGATGTTTAAAATCCCATAGCACAGCAGCCATATGTCCAGGTTATAGCAGAGGGTGGGAGTAGAAAGAGAGTGTTGGTCAGGTGGTAGGGGTGGAGCAAGAAGAACAGGCAGAGAGAGACCCATATAGAGAAAGGAGGTATAGACAGATAATAGCAGGGGTGGTTGGAGAACTTAGAGGAGGAAGGGGGACATTGAGGGAGCATGGTGGGAGACCAAGAGTGGGTGGAGTCACAGAGGAAAGGCAGTGCCAGGATGCAGGAGAAGAAGCGGTGTAGGCCAGAGAGCAAGAGTGAGTGCAGGACAGGAAGCATAGTGGAGTGGGGTCACTGCTGACAAGCAAGCAGAGCCCACCCCCTCACATGCAAATGGGGTGATTACAAAGGAAGGGATTTGGTGGTGGACATCATCTTTTTATGCCCCCCCTCACTCTCAGAAGGGGTTACATTTTGGGGAGCAGTGTCAAAAGGGGCATTAGGGTGCATTATTAAGGGGTGCCAGGAGACACAGTCCTCCATTCTATAGGCTCATCAAAAACCAACAAGAACAACAGGTAATTCAGCAAGTAGATTTAAAGCCTCTCTGTGGATTTATGTTCATACTGCTCCCTCTAGTAATGTTACAAGGCAACTGCAGTTTAATCACTGGATTGAGAAAGGGGCCGTCCTATGCAAATAATCTCCTCCCATGATTACTTCTGTGAGCTTCCGTTGTGATACAATGATAGGACCTTCAACATATGCTCTTCAGCAGATTTGTAAAGTTATCAAATTGCCTTAGGCTAAGGATTGTTCCACTTGAAGGCCCTCAGATAAGTACCCCACCCTCACTTAGCAGGGTACTGAATTACATGCAGTAATCCTCTATACAGAACATGGGCGTTTGTGGGCCTACTGTAAAGGCTGTATGCTAAGACTGGGATGTTTAAAATCCCATAGCACAGCAGCCATAGGTCCAGGTTATAGCAGAGGGTGGGAGTAGAAAGAGAGTGTGAGTCAGGTGATAGGGGTGGAGCAAGAAGAACAGGCAGAGAGCGACCCATATAGAGAGAGGAGGTATAGACAGATAATAGCAGGGGTGGTTGGAGAACTTAGAGGAGGAAGGGGGACATTGAGGGAGCATGGTGGGAGACCAAGAGTGGGTGGAGTCACAGAGGAAAGGCAGTGCCAGGATGCAGGAGAAGAAGCGGTGTAGGCCAGAGAGCAAGAGTGAGTGCAGGACAGGAAGCATAGTGGAGTGGGGTCACTGCTGACAAGCAAGCAGAGCGCACCCCCTCACATGCAAATGGGGTGATTACAAAGGAAGGGATTTGGTGGTGGACATCATCTTTTTATGCCCCCCCTCACTCTCAGAAGGGGTTACATTTTGGGGAGCAGTGTCAAAAGGGGCATTAGGGTGCATTATTAAGGGGTGCCAGGAGACACAGTCCTCCATTCTATAGGCTCATCAAAAACCAACAAGAACAACAGGTAATTCAGCAAGTAGATTTAAAGCCTCTCTGTGGATTTATGTTCATACTGCTCCCTCTAGTAATGTTACAAGGCAACTGCAGTTTAATCACTGGATTGAGAAAGGGGCCGTCCTATGCAAATAATCTCCTCCCATGATTACTTCTGTGAGCTTCCGTTGTGATACAATGATAGGACCTTCAACATATGCTCTTCAGCAGATTTGTAAAGTTATCAAATTGCCTTAGGCTAAGGATTGTTCCACTTGAAGGCCCTCAGATAAGTACCCCACCCTCACTTAGCAGGGTACTGAATTACATGCAGTAATCCTCTATACAGAACATGGGCGTTGGTGGGCCTACTCTAAAGGCTGTGTGTTAAGACTGGGATGTTTAAAATCCCATAGCACAGTAGCCATAGGTCCAGGTTATAGCAGAGGGTGGGAGTAGAAAGAGAGTGTGATTCAGGTGGTAGGGGTGGAGCAAGAAGGACAGGCAGAGAGAGACTCATATAGAGAGAGGAGGTATAGACAGATAATAGCAGGGGTGGTTGGAGAACTTAGAGGAGGAAGGGGGACATTGAGGGAGCATGGTGGGAGACCAAGAGTGGGTGGAGTCACAGAGGAAAGGCAGTGCCAGGATGCAGGAGAAGAAGTGGTGTAGGCCAGAGAGCAAGAGTGAGTGCAGGACAGGAAGCATAGTGGAGTGGGGTCACTGCTGACAAGCAAGCAGAGCCCAGCCCCTCGCATACAAATGGGGTGATTACAAAGGAAGGGATTTGGTGGTGGACATCATCTTTTTATGCCCCCCTCACTCTCAGAAGGGGTCAAATTTTGGGGAGCAGTGTCAAAAGGGGCATTAGGGTGCATTATTAAGGGGTGCCAGGAGACACAGTCCTCCATTCTAAAGGCTCATCAAAAACCAACAAGAACAAAAGGTAATTCAGCAAGTAGATTTAAAGCCTCTCTGTGGATTTATGTTCAACTGCTCCCTCTAGTAATGTTACAAGGCAACTGCAGTTTAATCACTGGATTGAGAAAGGGGCCGTCCTATGCAAATAATCTCCTCCCATGATTACTTCTGTGAGCTTCCGTTGTGATACAATGATAGGACCTTCAACATATGCTCTTCAGCAGATTTGTAAAGTTATCAAATTCCCTTAGGCTAAGGATTGTTCCACTTGAAGGCCCTCAGATAAGTACCCCACCCTCACTTAGCAGGGTACTGAATTACATGCAGTAATCCTCTATACAGAACATGGCCGTTCGTGGGCCTACTGTAAAGGCTGTATGCTAAGACTGGGATGTTTAAAATCCCATAGCACAGCAGCCATATGTCCAGGTTATAGCAGAGGGTGGGAGTAGAAAGAGAGTGTTGGTCAGGTGGTAGGGGTGGAGCAAGAAGAACAGGCAGAGAGAGACCCATATAGAGAAAGGAGGTATAGACAGATAATAGCAGGGGTGGTTGGAGAACTTAGAGGAGGAAGGGGGACATTGAGGGAGCATGGTGGGAGACCAAGAGTGGGTGGAGTCACAGAGGAAAGGCAGTGCCAGGATGCAGGAGAAGAAGCGGTGTAGGCCAGAGAGCAAGAGTGAGTGCAGGACAGGAAGCATAGTGGAGTGGGGTCACTGCTGACAAGCAAGCAGAGCCCACCCCCTCACATGCAAATGGGGTGATTACATAGGAAGGGATTTGGTGGTGGACATCATCTTTTTATGCCCCCCCTCACTCTCAGAAGGGGTTACATTTTGGGGAGCAGTGTCAAAAGGGGCATTAGGGTGCATTATTAAGGGGTGCCAGGAGACACAGTCCTCCATTCTATAGGCTCATCAAAAACCAACAAGAACAACAGGTAATTCAGCAAGTAGATTTAAAGCCTCTCTGTGGATTTATGTTCATACTGCTCCCTCTAGTAATGTTACAAGGCAACTGCAGTTTAATCACTGGATTGAGAAAGGGGCCGTCCTATGCAAATAATCTCCTCCCATGATTACTTCTGTGAGCTTCCGTTGTGATACAATGATAGGACCTTCAACATATGCTCTTCAGCAGATTTGTAAAGTTATCAAATTGCCTTAGGCTAAGGATTGTTCCACTTGAAGGCCCTCAGATAAGTACCCCACCCTCACTTAGCAGGGTACTGAATTACATGCAGTAATCCTCTATACAGAATATGGGCGTTTGTGGGCCTACTGTAAAGGCTGTATGCTAAGACTGGGATGTTTAAAATCCCATAGCACAGCAGCCATAGGTCCAGGTTATAGCAGAGGGTGGGAGTAGAAAGAGAGTGTGAGTCAGGTGATAGGGGTGGAGCAAGAAGAACAGGCAGAGAGCCACCCATATAGAGAGAGGAGGTATAGACAGATAATAGCAGGGGTGGTTGGAGAACTTAGAGGAGGAAGGGGGACATTGAGGGAGCATGGTGGGAGACCAAGAGTGGGTGGAGTCACAGAGGAAAGGCAGTGCCAGGATGCAGGAGAAGAAGCGGTGTAGGCCAGAGAGCAAGAGTGAGTGCAGGACAGGAAGCATAGTGGAGTGGGGTCACTGCTGACAAGCAAGCAGAGCCCACCCCCTCACATGCAAATGGGGTGATTACAAAGGAAGGGATTTGGTGGTGGACATCATCTTTTTATGCCCCCCCTCACTCTCAGAAGGGGTTACATTTTGGGGAGCAGTGTCAAAAGGGGCATTAGGGTGCATTATTAAGGGGTGCCAGGAGACACAGTCCTCCATTCTATAGGCTCATCAAAAACCAACAAGAACAACAGGTAATTCAGCAAGTAGATTTAAAGCCTCTCTGTGGATTTATGTTCATACTGCTCCCTCTAGTAATGTTACAAGGCAACTGCAGTTTAATCACTGGATTGAGAAAGGGGCCGTCCTATGCAAATAATCTTCTCCCATGATTACTTCTGTGAGCTTCCGTTGTGATACAATGATAGGACCTTCAACATATGCTCTTCAGCAGATTTGTAAAGTTATCAAATTGCCTTAGGCTAAGGATTGTTCCACTTGAAGGCCCTCAGATAAGTACCCCACCCTCACTTAGCAGGGTACTGAATTACATGCAGTAATCCTCTATACAGAACATGGGCGTTCGTGGGCCTACTGTAGAGGCTGTGTGCTAAGACTGGGATGTTTAAAATCCCATAGCACAGCAGCCATAGGTCCAGGTTATAGCAGAGGGTGGGAGTAGAAAGAGAGTGTGAGTCAGGTGGTAGGGGTGGAGCAAGAAGGACAGGCAGAGAGAGACCCATATAGAGAGAGGAGGTATAGACAGATAATAGCAGGGGTGGTTGGAGAACTTAGAGGAGGAAGGGGACATTGAGGGAGCATGGTGGGAGACCAAGAGTGGGTGGAGTCACAGAGGAAAGGCAGTGCCAGGATGCAGGAGAAGAAGTGGTGTAGGCCAGAGAGCAAGAGTGAGTGCAGGACAGGATGCATGGTGGAGTGGGGTCACTGCTGACAAGCAAGCAGAGCCCAGCCCCTCGCATACAAATGGGGTGATTACAAAGGAAGGGATTTGGTGGTGGACATCATCTTTTTATGCCCCCCCTCACTCTCAGAAGGGGTCAAATTTTGGGGAGCAGTGTCAAAAGGGGCATTGGGGTGCATTATTAAGGGGTGCCAGGAGACACAGTCCTCCATTCTAAAGGCTCATCAAAAACCAACAAGAACAAAAGGTAATTCAGCAAGTAGATTTAAAGCCTCTCTGTGGATTTATGTTCAACTGCTCCCTCTAGTAATGTTACATGGCAACTGCAGTTTAATCACTGGATTGAGAAAGGGGCCGTCCTATGCAAATAATCTCCTCCCATGATTACTTCTGTGAGCTTCCGTTGTGATACAATGATAGGACCTTCAACATATGCTCTTCAGCAGATTTGTAAAGTTATCAAATTGCCTTAGGCTAAGGATTGTTCCACTTGAAGGCCCTCAGATAAGTACCCCACCCTCACTTAGCAGGGTACTGAATTACATGCAGTAATCCTCTATACAGAACATGGCCGTTCGTGGGCCTACTGTAAAGGCTGTATGCTAAGACTGGGATGTTTAAAATCCCATAGCACAGCAGCCATAGGTCCAGGTTATAGCAGAGGGTGGGAGTAGAAAGAGAGTGTGAGTCAGGTGATAGGGGTGGAGCAAGAAGAACAGGCAGAGAGCGACCCATATAGAGAGAGGAGGTATAGACAGATAATAGCAGGGGTGGTTGAAGAACTTAGAGGAGGAAGGGGGACATTGAGGGAGCATGGTGGGAGACCAAGAGTGGGTGGAGTCACAGAGGAAAGGCAGTGCCAGGATGCAGGAGAAGAAGCGGTGTAGGCCAGAGAGCAAGAGTGAGTGCAGGACAGGAAGCATAGTGGAGTGGGGTCACTGCTGACAAGCAAGCAGAGCCCACCCCCTCACATGCAAATGGGGTGATTACAAAGGAAGGGATTTGGTGGTGGACATCATCTTTTTATGCCCCCCTCACTCTCAGAAGGGGTTACATTTTGGGGAGCAGTGTCAAAAGGGGCATTATGGTGCATTATTAAGGGGTGCCAGGAGACACAGTCCTCCATTCTATAGGCTCATCAAAAACCAACAAGAACAACAGGTAATTCAGCAAGTAGATTTAAAGCCTCTCTGTGGATTTATGTTCATACTGCTCCCTCTAGTAATGTTACAAGGCAACTGCAGTTTAATCACTGGATTGAGAAAGGGGCCGTCCTATGCAAATAATCTCCTCCCATGATTACTTCTGTGAGCTTCCGTTGTGATACAATGATAGGACCTTCAACATATGCTCTTCAGCAGATTTGTAAAGTTATCAAATTGCCTTAGGCTAAGGATTGTTCCACTTGAAGGCCCTCAGATAAGTACCCCACCCTCACTTAGCAGGGTACTGAATTACATGCAGTAATCCTCTATACAGAACATGGGCGTTTGTGGGCCTACTGTAAAGGCTGTATGCTAAGACTGGGATGTTTAAAATCCCATAGCACAGCAGCCATAGGTCCAGGTTATAGCAGAGGGTGGGAGTAGAAAGAGAGTGTGAGTCAGGTGGTAGGGGTGGAGCAAGAAGGACAGGCAGAGAGAGACCCATATAGAGAGAGGAGGTATAGACAGATAATAGCAGGGGTGGTTGGAGAACTTAGAGGAGGAAGGGGGACATTGAGGGAGCATGGTGGGAGACCAAGAGTGGGTGGAGTCACAGAGGAAAGGCAGTGCCAGGATGCAGGAGAAGAAGTGGTGTAGGCCAGAGAGCAAGAGTGAGTGCAGGACAGGATGCATGGTGGAGTGGGGTCACTGCTGACAAGCAAGCAGAGCCCAGCCCCTCGCATACAAATGGGGTGATTACAAAGGAAGGGATTTGGTGGTGGACATCATCTTTTTATGCCCCCCCTCACTCTCAGAAGGGGTCAAATTTTGGGGAGCAGTGTCAAAAGGGGCATTAGGGTGCATTATTAAGGGGTGCCAGGAGACACAGTCCTCCATTCTAAAGGCTCATCAAAAACCAACAAGAACAAAAGGTAATTCAGCAAGTAGATTTAAAGCCTCTCTGTGGATTTATGTTCAACTGCTCCCTCTAGTAATGTTACATGGGAACTGCAGTTTAATCACTGGATTGAGAAAGGGGCCGTCCTATGCAAATAATCTCCTCCCATGATTACTTCTGTGAGCTTCCGTTGTGATACAATGATAGGACCTTCAACATATGCTCTTCAGCAGATTTGTAAAGTTATCAAATTGCCTTAGGCTAAGGATTGTTCCACTTGAAGGCCCTAAGATAAGTACCCCACCCTCACTTAGCAGGGTACTGAATTACATGCAGTAATCCTCTATACAGAACATGGCCGTTCGTGGGCCTACTGTAAAGGCTGTATGTTAAGACTGGGATGTTTAAAATCCCATAGCACAGCAGCCATAGGTCCAGGTTATAGCAGAGGGTGAGAGTAGAAAGAGAGTGTGAGTCAGCTGATAGGGGTGGAGCAAGAAGAACAGGCAGAGAGCGACCCATATAGAGAGAGGAGGTATAAACAGATAATAGCAGGGGTGGTTGGAGAACTTAGAGGAGGAAGGGGGACATTGAGGGAGCATGGTGGGAGACCAAGAGTGGGTGGAGTCACAGAGGAAAGGCAGTGCCAGGATGCAGGAGAAGAAGCGGTGTAGGCCAGAGAGCAAGAGTGAGTGCAGGACAGGAAGCATAGTGGAGTGGGGTCACTGCTGACAAGCAAGCAGAGCGCACCCCCTCACATGCAAATGGGGTGATTACAAAGGAAGGGATTTGGTGGTGGACATCATCTTTTTATGCACCCCCTCACTCTCAGAAGGGGTTACATTTTGGGGAGCAGTGTCAAAAGGGGCATTAGGGCGCATTATTAAGGGGTGCCAGGAGACACAGTCCTCCATTCTATAGGCTCATCAAAAACCAACAAGAACAACAGGTAATTCAGCAAGTAGATTTAAAGCCTCTCTGTGGATTTATGTTCATACTGCTCCCTCTAGTAATGTTACAAGGCAACTGCAGTTTAATCACTGGATTGAGAAAGGGGCCGTCCTATGCAAATAATCTCCTCCCATGATTACTTCTGTGAGCTTCCGTTGTGATACAATGATAGGACCTTCAACATATGCTCTTCAGCAGATTTGTAAAGTTATCAAATTGCCTTAGGCTAAGGATTGTTCCACTTGAAGGCCCTCAGATAAGTACCCCACCCTCACTTAGCAGGGTACTGAATTACATGCAGTAATCCTCTATACAGAACATGGGCATTTGTGGGCATACTGTAAAGGCTGTATGCCAAGACTGGGATGTTTAAAATCCCATAGCATAGCAGCCATAGGTCCAGGTTATAGCAGAGGGTGGGAGTAGAAAGAGAGTGTGAGTCAGTGGTAGGGGTGGAGCAAGAAGGACAGGCAGAGAGAGACCCATATAGAGAGAGGAGGTATAGACAGATAATAGCAGGGGTGGTTGGAGAACTTAGAGGGGGAAGGGGGACATTGAGGGAGCATGGTGGGAGACCAAGAGTGGGTGGAGTCACAGAGGAAAGGCAGTGCCAGGATGCAGGAGAAGAAGCGGTGTAGGCCAGAGAGCAAGAGTGAGTGCAGGACAGGAAGCATAGTGGAGTGGGGTCACTGCTGACAAGCAAGCAGAGCCCAGCCCCTCGCATACAAATGGGGTGATTACAAAGGAAGGGATTTGGTGGTGGACATCATCTTTTTATGCCCCCCCTCACTCTCAGAAGGGGTTACATTTTGGGGAGCAGTGTCAAAAGGGGCATTAGGGTGCATTATTAAGGGGTGCCAGGAGACACAGTCCTCCATTCTATAGGCTCATCAAAAACCAACAAGAACAACAGGTAATTCAGCAAGTAGATTTAAAGCCTCTCTGTGGATTTATGTTCATACTGCTCCCTCTAGTAATGTTACAAGGCAACTGCAGTTTAATCACTGGATTGAGAAAGGGGCCGTCCTATGCAAATAATCTCCTCCCATGATTACTTCTGTGAGCTTCCGTTGTGATACAATGATAGGACCTTCAACATATGCTCTTCAGCAGATTTGTAAAGTTATCAAATTGCCTTAGGCTAAGGATTGTTCCACTTGAAGGCCCTCAGATAAGTACCCCACCCTCACTTAGCAGGGTACTGAATTACATGCAGTAATCCTCTATACAGAACATGGGCGTTGGTGGGCCTACTCTAAAGGCTGTTTGTTAAGACTGGGATGTTTAAAATCCCATAGCACAGTAGCCATAGGTCCAGGTTATAGCAGAGGGT
Organism: Pleurodeles waltl; assembly: GCF_031143425.1. Classification (NCBI taxonomy): domain Eukaryota; kingdom Metazoa; phylum Chordata; class Amphibia; order Caudata; family Salamandridae; genus Pleurodeles; species Pleurodeles waltl. Next base: position 303,279,013 of record NC_090437.1, on the reverse strand, counting down.
GGGAGTAGAAAGAGAGTGTGATTCAGGTGGTAGGGGTGGAGCAAGAAGGACAGGCAGAGAGAGACTCATATAGAGAGAGGAGGTATAGACAGATAATAGCAGCGGTGGTTGGAGAACTTAGAGGAGGAAGGGGGACATTGAGGGAGCATGGTGGGAGACCAAGAGTGGGTGGAGTCACAGAGGAAAGGCAGTGCCAGGATGCAGGAGAAGAAGTGGTGTACGCCAGAGAGCAAGAGTGAGTGCAGGACAGGAAGCATAGTGGAGTGGGGTCACTGCTGACAAGCAAGCAGAGCCCAGCCCCTCGCATACAAATGGGGTGATTACAAAGGAAGGGATTTGGTGTTGGACATCATCTTTTTATGCCCCCCTCACTCTCAGAAGGGGTCAAATTTTGGGGAGCAGTGTCAAAAGGGGCATTAGGGTGCATTATTAAGGGGTGCCAGGAGACACAGTACTCCATTCTAAAGGCTCATCAAAAACCAACAAGAACAAAAGGTAATTCAGCAAGTAGATTTAAAGCCTCTCTGTGGATTTATGTTCAACTGCTCCCTCTAGTAATGTTACAAGGCAACTGCAGTTTAATCACTGGATTGAGAAAGGGGCCGTCCTATGCAAATAATCTCCTCCCATGATTACTTCTGTGAGCTTCCGTTGTGATACAATGATAGGACCTTCAACATATGCTCTTCAGCAGATTTGTAAAGTTATCAAATTCCCTTAGGCTAAGGATTGTTCCACTTGAAGGCCCTCAGATAAGTACCCCACCCTCACTTAGCAGGGTACTGAATTACATGCAGTAATCCTCTATACAGAACATGGCCGTTCGTGGGCCTACTGTAAAGGCTGTATGCTAAGACTGGGATGTTTAAAATCACATAGCACAGCAGCCATATGTCCAGGTTATAGCAGAGGGTGGGAGTAGAAAGAGAGTGTTGGTCAGGTGGTAGGGGTGGAACAAGAAGAACAGGCAGAGAGAGACCCATATAGAGAGAGGAGGTATAGACAGATAATAGCAGGGGTGGTTGGAGAACTTAGAGGAGGAAGGGGGACATTGAGGGAGCATGGTGGGAGACCAAGAGTGGGTGGAGTCACAGAGGAAAGGCAGTGCCAGGATGCAGGAGAAGAAGCGGTGTAGGCCAGAGAGCAAGAGTGAGTGCAGGACAGGAAGCATAGTGGAGTGGGGTCACTGCTGACAAGCAAGCAGAGCCCACCCCCTCACATGCAAATGGGGTGATTACAAAGGAAGGGATTTGGTGGTGGACATCATCTTTTTATGCCCCCCCTCACTCTCAGAAGGGGTTACATTTTGGGGAGCAGTGTCAAAAGGGGCATTAGGGTGCATTATTAAGGGGTGCCAGGAGACACAGTCCTCCATTCTATAGGCTCATCAAAAACCAACAAGAACAACAGGTAATTCAGCAAGTAGATTTAAAGCCTCTCTGTGGATTTATGTTCATACTGCTCCCTCTAGTAATGTTACAAGGCAACTGCAGTTTAATCACTGGATTGAGAAAGGGGCCGTCCTATGCAAATAATCTCCTCCCATGATTACTTCTGTGAGCTTCCGTTGTGATACAATGATAGGACCTTCAACATATGCTCTTCAGCAGATTTGTAAAGTTATCAAATTGCCTTAGGCTAAGGATTGTTCCACTTGAAGGCCCTCAGATAAGTACCCCACCCTCACTTAGCAGGGTACTGAATTACATGCAGTAATCCTCTATACAGAACATGGGCGTTTGTGGGCCTACTGTAAAGGCTGTATGCTAAGACTGGGATGTTTAAAATCCCATAGCACAGCAGCCATAGGTCCAGGTTATAGCAGAGGGTGGGAGTAGAAAGAGAGTGTGAGTCAGGTGGTAGGGGTGGAGCAAGAAGGACAGGCAGAGAGAGACCCATATAGAGAGAGGAGGTATAGACAGATAATAGCAGGGGTGGTTGGAGAACTTAGAGGAGGAAGGGGGACATTGAGGGAGCATGGTGGGAGACCAAGAGTGGGTGGAGTCACAGAGGAAAGGCAGTGCCAGGATGCAGGAGAAGAAGTGGTGTAGGCCAGAGAGCAAGAGTGAGTGCAGGACAGGATGCATGGTGGAGTGGGGTCACTGCTGACAAGCAAGCAGAGCCCAGCCCCTCGCATACAAATGGGGTGATTACAAAGGAAGGGATTTGGTGGTGGACATCATCTTTTTATGCCCCCCCTCACTCTCAGAAGGGGTCAAATTTTGGGGAGCAGTGTCAAAAGGGGCATTAGGGTGCATTATTAAGGGGTGCCAGGAGACACAGTCCTCCATTCTAAAGGCTCATCAAAAACCAACAAGAACAAAAGGTAATTCAGCAAGTAGATTTAAAGCCTCTCTGTGGATTTATGTTCAACTGCTCCCTCTAGTAATGTTACATGGGAACTGCAGTTTAATCACTGGATTGAGAAAGGGGCCGTCCTATGCAAATAATCTCCTCCCATGATTACTTCTGTGAGCTTCCGTTGTGATACAATGATAGGACCTTCAACATATGCTCTTCAGCAGATTTGTAAAGTTATCAAATTGCCTTAGGCTAAGGATTGTTCCACTTGAAGGCCCTCAGATAAGTACCCCACCCTCACTTAGCAGGGTACTGAATTACATGCAGTAATCCTCTATACAGAACATGGGCGTTTGTGGGCCTACTGTAAAGGCTGTATGCTAAGACTGGGTTGTTTAAAATTCCATAGCACAGCAGCCATAGGTCCAGGTTATAGCAGAGGGTGGGAGTAGAAAGAGAGTGTGAGTCAGGTGGTAGGGGTGGAGCAAGAAGGACAGGCAGAGAGAGACCCATATAGAGAGAGGAGGTATAGACAGATAATAGCAGGGGTGGTTGGGGAACTTAGAGGAGGAAGGGGGACATTGAGGGAGCATGGTGGGAGACCAAGAGTGGGTGGAGTCACAGAGGAAAGGCAGTGCCAGGATGCAGGAGAAGAAGTGGTGTAGGCCAGAGAGCAAGAGTGAGTGCAGGACAGGATGCATGGTGGAGTGGGGTCACTGCTGACAAGCAAGCAGAGCCCAGCCCCTCGCATACAAATGGGGTGATTACAAAGGAAGGGATTTGGTGGTGGACATCATCTTTTTATGCCCCCCCTCACTCTCAGAAGGGGTCAAATTTTGGGGAGCAGTGTCAAAAGGGGCATTAGGGTGCATTATTAAGGGGTGCCAGGAGACACAGTCCTCCATTCTAAAGGCTCATCAAAAACCAACAAGAACAAAAGGTAATTCAGCAAGTAGATTTAAAGCCTCTCTGTGGATTTATGTTCAACTGCTCCCTCTAGTAATGTTACATGGCAACTGCAGTTTAATCACTGGATTGAGAAAGGGGCCGTCCTATGCAAATAATCTCCTCCCATGATTACTTCTGTGAGCTTCCGTTGTGATACAATGATAGGACCTTCAACATATGCTCTTCAGCAGATTTGTAAAGTTATCAAATTGCCTTAGGCTAAGGATTGTTCCACTTGAAGGCCCTCAGATAAGTACCCCACCCTCACTTAGCAGGGTACTGAATTACATGCAGTAATCCTCTATTCTAAACATGGCCGTTCGTGGGCCTACTGTAAAGGCTGTATGCTAAGACTGGGATGTTTAAAATCCCATAGCACAGCAGCCATAGGTCCAGGTTATAGCAGAGGGTGGGAGTAGAAAGAGAGTGTGAGTCAGGTGATAGGGGTGGAGCAAGAAAAACAGGCAGAGAGCGACCCATATAGAGAGAGGAGGTATAGACAGATAATAGCAGGGGTGGTTGGAGAACTTAGAGGAGGAAGGGGGACATTGAGGGAGCATGGTGGGAGACCAAGAGTGGGTGGAGTCACAGAGGAAAGGCAGTGCCAGGATGCAGGAGAAGAAGCGGTGTAGGCCAGAGAGCAAGAGTGAGTGCAGGACAGGAAGCATAGTGGAGTGGGGTCACTGCTGACAAGCAAGCAGAGCCCACCCCCTCACATGCAAATGGGGTGATTACAAAGGAAGGGATTTGGTGGTGGACATCATCTTTTTATGCCCCCCCCTCACTCTCAGAAGGGGTTACATTTTGGGGAGCAGTGTCAAAAGGGGCATTAGGGTGCATTATTAAGGGGTGCCAGGAGACACAGTCCTCCATTCTATAGGCTCATCAAAAACCAACAAGAACAACAGGTAATTCAGCAAGTAGATTTAAAGCCTCTCTGTGGATTTATGTTCATACTGCTCCCTCTAGTAATGTTACAAGGCAACTGCAGTTTAATCACTGGATTGAGAAAGGGGCCGTCCTATGCAAATAATCTCCTCCCATGATTACTTCTGTGAGCTTCCGTTGTGATACAATGATAGGACCTTCAACATATGCTCTTCAGCAGATTTGTAAAGTTATCAAATTGCCTTAGGCTAAGGATTGTTCCACTTGAAGGCCCTCAGATAAGTACCCCACCCTCACTTAGCAGGGTACTGAATTACATGCAGTAATCCTCTATACAGAACATGGGCGTTTGTGGGCCTACTGTAAAGGCTGTATGCTAAGACTGGGATGTTTAAAATCCCATAGCACAGCAGCCATAGGTCCAGGTTATAGCAGAGGGTGGGAGTAGAAAGAGAGTGTGAGTCAGGTGGTAGGGGTGGAGCAAGAAGGACAGGCAGAGAGAGACCCATATAGAGAGAGGAGGTATAGACAGATAATAGCTGGGGTGGTTGGAGAACTTAGAGGAGGAAGGGGGACATTGAGGGAGCATGGTGGGAGACCAAGAGTGGGTGGAGTCACAGAGGAAAGGCAGTGCCAGGATGCAGGAGAAGAAGTGGTGTAGGCCAGAGAGCAAGAGTGAGTGCAGGACAGGAAGCATAGTGGAGTGGGGTCACTGCTGACAAGCAAGCAGAGCCCAGCCCCTCGCATACAAATGGGGTGATTACAAAGGAAGGGATTTGGTGTTGGACATCATCTTTTTATGCCCCCCTCACTCTCAGAAGGGGTCAAATTTTGGGGAGCAGTGTCAAAAGGGGCATTAGGGTGCATTATTAAGGGGTGCCAGGAGACACAGTACTCCATTCTAAAGGCTCATCAAAAACCAACAAGAACAAAAGGTAATTCAGCAAGTAGATTTAAAGCCTCTCTGTGGATTTATGTTCAACTGCTCCCTCTAGTAATGTTACAAGGCAACTGCAGTTTAATCACTGGATTGAGAAAGGGGCCGTCCTATGCAAATAATCTCCTCCCATGATTACTTCTGTGAGCTTCCGTTGTGATACAATGATAGGACCTTCAACATATGCTCTTCAGCAGATTTGTAAAGTTATCAAATTCCCTTAGGCTAAGGATTGTTCCACTTGAAGGCCCTCAGATAAGTACCCCACCCTCACTTAGCAGGGTACTGAATTACATGCAGTAATCCTCTATACAGAACATGGCCGTTTGTGGGCCTACTGTAAAGGCTGTATGCTAAGACTGGGATGTTTAAAATCCCATAGCACAGCAGCCATATGTCCAGGTTATAGCAGAGGGTGGGAGTAGAAAGAGAGTGTTGGTCAGGTGGTAGGGGTGGAGCAAGAAGAACAGGCAGAGAGAGACCCATATAGAGAGAGGAGGTATAGACAGATAATAGCAGGGGTGGTTGGAGAACTTAGAGGAGGAAGGGGGACATTGAGGGAGCATGGTGGGAGACCAAGAGTGGGTGGAGTCACAGAGGAAAGGCAGTGCCAGGATGCAGGAGAAGAAGCGGTGTAGGCCAGAGAGCAAGAGTGAGTGCAGGACAGGAAGCATAGTGGAGTGGGGTCACTGCTGACAAGCAAGCAGAGCCCACCCCCTCACATGCAAATGGGGTGATTACAAAGGAAGGGATTTGGTGGTGGACATCATCTTTTTATGCCCCCCCTCACTCTCAGAAGGGGTTACATTTTGGGGAGCAGTGTCAAAAGGGGCATTAGGGTGCATTATTAAGGGGTGCCAGGAGACACAGTCCTCCATTCTATAGGCTCATCAAAAACCAACAAGAACAACAGGTAATTCAGCAAGTAGATTTAAAGCCTCTCTGTGGATTTATGTTCATACTGCTCCCTCTAGTAATGTTACAAGGCAACTGCAGTTTAATCACTGGATTGAGAAAGGGGCCGTCCTATGCAAATAATCTCCTCCCATGATTACTTCTGTGAGCTTCCGTTGTGATACAATGATAGGACCTTCAACATATGCTCTTCAGCAGATTTGTAAAGTTATCAAATTGCCTTAGGCTAAGGATTGTTCCACTTGAAGGCCCTCAGATAAGTACCCCACCCTCACTTAGCAGGGTACTGAATTACATGCAGTAATCCTCTATACAGAACATGGGCGTTTGTGGGCCTACTGTAAAGGCTGTATGCTAAGACTGGGATGTTTAAAATCCCATAGCACAGCAGCCATAGGTCCAGGTTATAGCAGAGGGTGGGAGTAGAAAGAGAGTGTGAGTCAGTGGTAGGGGTGGAGCAAGAAGGACAGGCAGAGAGAGACCCATATAGAGAGAGGAGGTATAGACAGATAATAGCAGGGGTGGTTGGAGAACTTAGAGGGGGAAGGGGGACATTGAGGGAGCATGGTGGGAGACCAAGAGTGGGTGGAGTCACAGAGGAAAGGCAGTGCCAGGATGCAGGAGAAGAAGCGGTGTAGGCCAGAGAGCAAGAGTGAGTGCAGGACAGGAAGCATAGTGGAGTGGGGTCACTGCTGACAAGCAAGCAGAGCCCAGCCCCTCGCATACAAATGGGGTGATTACAAAGGAAGGGATTTGGTGGTGGACATCATCTTTTTATGCCCCCCCTCACTCTCAGAAGGGGTTACATTTTGGGGAGCAGTGTCAAAAGGGGCATTAGGGTGCATTATTAAGGGGTGCCAGGAGACACAGTCCTCCATTCTATAGGCTCATCAAAAACCAACAAGAACAACAGGTAATTCAGCAAGTAGATTTAAAGCCTCTCTGTGGATTTATGTTCATACTGCTCCCTCTAGTAATGTTACAAGGCAACTGCAGTTTAATCACTGGATTGAGAAAGGGGCCGTCCTATGCAAATAATCTCCTCCCATGATTACTTCTGTGAGCTTCCGTTGTGATACAATGATAGGACCTTCAACATATGCTCTTCAGCAGATTTGTAAAGTTATCAAATTGCCTTAGGCTAAGGATTGTTCCACTTGAAGGCCCTCAGATAAGTACCCCACCCTCACTTAGCAGGGTACTGAATTACATGCAGTAATCCTCTATACAGAACATGGGCGTTCGTGGGCCTACTGTAGAGGCTGTGTGCTAAGACTGGGATGTTTAAAATCCCATAGCACAGCAGCCATAGGTCCAGGTTATAGCAGAGGGTGGGAGTAGAAAGAGAGTGTGAGTCAGGTGGTAGGGGTGGAGCAAGAAGGACAGGCAGAGAGAGACCCATATAGAGAGAGGAGGTATAGACAGATAATAGCAGGGGTGGTTGGAGAACTTAGAGGAGGAAGGGGGACATTGAGGGAGCATGGTGGGAGACCAAGAGTGGGTGGAGTCACAGAGGAAAGGCAGTGCCAGGATGCAGGAGAAGAAGCGGTGTAGGCCAGAGAGCAAGAGTGAGTGCAGGACAGGATGCATGGTGGAGTGGGGTCACTGCTGACAAGCAAGCAGAGCCCAGCCCCTCGCATACAAATGGGGTGATTACAAAGGAAGGGATTTGGTGGTGGACATCATCTTTTTATGCCCCCCCTCACTCTCAGAAGGGGTCAAATTTTGGGGAGCAGTGTCAAAAGGGGCATTAGGGTGCATTATTAAGGGGTGCCAGGAGACACAGTCCTCCATTCTAAAGGCTCATCAAAAACCAACAAGAACAAAAGGTAATTCAGCAAGTAGATTTAAAGCCTCTCTGTGGATTTATGTTCAACTGCTCCCTCTAGTAATGTTACATGGCAACTGCAGTTTAATCACTGGATTGAGAAAGGGGCCGTCCTATGCAAATAATCTCCTCCCATGATTACTTCTGTGAGCTTCCGTTGTGATACAATGATAGGACCTTCAACATATGCTCTTCAGCAGATTTGTAAAGTTATCAAATTGCCTTAGGCTAAGGATTGTTCCACTTGAAGGCCCTCAGATAAGTACCCCACCCTCACTTAGCAGGGTACTGAATTACATGCAGTAATCCTCTATACAGAACATGGCCGTTCGTGGGCCTACTGTAAAGGCTGTATGCTAAGACTGGGATGTTTAAAATCCCATAGCACAGCAGCCATAGGTCCAGGTTATAGCAGAGGGTGGGAGTAGAAAGAGAGTGTTGGTCAGGTGGTAGGGGTGGAGTAAGAAGAACAGGCAGAGAGAGACCCATATAGAGAGAGGAGGTATAGACAGATAATAGCAGGGGTGGTTGGAGAACTTAGAGGAGGAAGGGGGACATTGAGGGAGCATGGTGGGAGACCAAGAGTGGGTGGAGTCACAGAGGAAAGGCAGTGCCAGGATGCAGGAGAAGAAGCGGTGTAGGCCAGAGAGCAAGAGTGAGTGCAGGACAGGAAGCATAGTGGAGTGGGGTCACTGCTGACAAGCAAGCAGAGCCCACCCCCTCACATGCAAATGGGGTGATTACAAAGGAAGGGATTTGGTGGTGGACATCATCTTTTTATGCCCCCCCTCACTCTCAGAAGGGGTTACATTTTGGGGAGCAGTGTCAAAAGGGGCATTAGGGTGCATTATTAAGGGGTGCCAGGAGACACAGTACTCCATTCTATAGGCTCATCAAAAACCAACAGGAACAACAGGTAATTCAGCAAGTAGATTTAAAGCCTCTCTGTGGATTTATGTTCATACTGCTCCCTCTAGTAATGTTACAAGGCAACTGCAGTTTAATCACTGGATTGAGAAAGGGGCCGTCCTATGCAAATAATCTCCTCCCATGATTACTTCTGTGAGCTTCCGTTGTGATACAATGATAGGACCTTCAACATATGCTCTTCAGCAGATTTGTAAAGTTATCAAATTGCCTTAGGCTAAGGATTGTTCCACTTGAAGGCCCTCAGATAAGTACCCCACCCTCACTTAGCAGGGTACTGAATTACATGCAGTAATCCTCTATACAGAACATGGGCGTTCGTGGGCCTACTGTAGAGGCTGTGTGCTAAGACTGGGATGTTTAAAATCCCATAGCACAGCAGCCATAGGTCCAGGTTATAGCAGAGGGTGGGAGTAGAAAGAGAGTGTGAGTCAGGTGGTAGGGGTGGAGCAAGAAGGACAGGCAGAGAGAGACCCATATAGAGAGAGGAGGTATAGACAGATAATAGCAGGGGTGGTTGGAGAACTTAGAGGAGGAAGGGGGACATTGAGGGAGCATGGTGGGAGACCAAGAGTGGGTGGAGTCACAGAGGAAAGGCAGTGCCAGGATGCAGGAGAAGAAGTGGTGTAGGCCAGAGAGCAAGAGTGAGTGCAGGACAGGATGCATGGTGGAGTGGGGTCACTGCTGACAAGCAAGCAGAGCCCAGCCCCTCGCATACAAATGGGGTGATTACAAAGGAAGGGATTTGGTGGTGGACATCATCTTTTTATGCCCCCCCTCACTCTCAGAAGGGGTCAAATTTTGGGGAGCAGTGTCAAAAGGGGCATTAGGGTGCATTATTAAGGGGTGCCAGGAGACACAGTCCTCCATTCTAAAGGCTCATCAAAAACCAACAAGAACAAAAGGTAATTCAGCAAGTAGATTTAAAGCCTCTCTGTGGATTTATGTTCAACTGCTCCCTCTAGTAATGTTACATGGCAACTGCAGTTTAATCACTGGATTGAGAAAGGGGCCGTCCTATGCAAATAATCTCCTCCCATGATTACTTCTGTGAGCTTCCGTTGTGATACAATGATAGGACCTTCAACATATGCTCTTCAGCAGATTTGTAAAGTTATCAAATTGCCTTAGGCTAAGGATTGTTCCACTTGAAGGCCCTCAGATAAGTACCCCACCCTCACTTAGCAGGGTACTGAATTACATGCAGTAATCCTCTATACAGAACATGGGCGTTTGTGGGCCTACTGTAAAGGTTGTATGCTAAGACTGGGATGTTTAAAATCCCATAGCACAGCAGCCATAGGTCCAGGTTATAGCAGAGGGTGGGAGTAGAAAGAGAGTGTAAGTCAGGTGGTAGGGGTGGAGCAAGAAGGACAGGCAGAGAGAGACCCATATAGAGAGAGGAGGTATAGACAGATAATAGCAGGGGTGGTTGGGGAACTTAGAGGAGGAAGGGGGACATTGAGGGAGCATGGTGGGAGACCAAGAGTGGGTGGAGTCACAGAGGAAAGGCAGTGCCAGGATGCAGGAGAAGAAGTGGTGTAGGCCAGAGAGCAAGAGTGAGTGCAGGACAGGATGCATGGTGGAGTGGGGTCACTGCTGACAAGCAAGCAGAGCCCAGCCCCTCGCATACAAATGGGGTGATTACAAAGGAAGGGATTTGGTGGTGGACATCATCTTTTTATGCCCCCCCTCACTCTCAGAAGGGGTCAAATTTTGGGGAGCAGTGTCAAAAGGGGCATTAGGGTGCATTATTAAGGGGTGCCAGGAGACACAGTCCTCCATTCTAAAGGCTCATCAAAAACCAACAAGAACAAAAGGTAATTCAGCAAGTAGATTTAAAGCCTCTCTGTGGATTTATGTTCATCTGCTCCCTCTAGTAATGTTACATGGCAACTGCAGTTTAATCACTGGATTGAGAAAGGGGCCGTCCTATGCAAATAATCTCCTCCCATGATTACTTCTGTGAGCTTCCGTTGTGATACAATGATAGGACCTTCAACATATGCTCTTCAGCAGATTTGTAAAGTTATCAAATTGCCTTAGGCTAAGGATTGTTCCACTTGAAGGCCCTCAGATAAGTACCCCACCCTCACTTAGCAGGGTACTGAATTACATGCAGTAATCCTCTATACAGAACATGGCCGTTCGTGGGCCTACTGTAAAGGCTGTAGGCTAAGACTGGGATGTTTAAAATCCCATAGCACAGCAGCTATAGGTCCAGGTTATAGCAGAGGGTGGGAGTAGAAAGAGAGTGTGAGTCAGGTGATAGGGGTGGAGCAAGAAGAACAGGCAGAGAGCGACCCATATAGAGAGAGGAGGTATAGACAGATAATAGCAGGGGTGGTTGGAGAACTTAGAGGAGGAAGGGGGACATTGAGGGAGCATGGTGGGAGACCAAGAGTGGGTGGAGTCACAGAGGAAAGGCAGTGCCAGGATGCAGGAGAAGAAGCGGTGTAGGCCAGAGAGCAAGAGTGAGTGCAGGACAGGAAGCATAGTGGAGTGGGGTCACTGCTGACAAGCAAGCAGAGCCCACCCCCTCACATGCAAATGGGGTGATTACAAAGGAAGGGATTTGGTGGTGGACATCATCTTTTTATGCCCCCCCTCACTCTCAGAAGGGGTTACATTTTGGGGAGCAGTGTCAAAAGGGGCATTAGGGTGCATTATTAAGGGGTGCCAGGAGACACAGTCCTCCATTCTATAGGCTCATCAAAAACCAACAAGAACAAAAGGTAATTCAGCAAGTAGATTTAAAGCCTCTCTGTGGATTTATGTTCATACTGCTCCCTCTAGTAATGTTACAAGGCAACTGCAGTTTAATCACTGGATTGAGAAAGGGGCCGTCCTATGCAAATAATCTCCTCCCATGATTACTTCTGTGAGCTTCCGTTGTGATACAATGATAGGACCTTCAACATATGCTCTTCAGCAGATTTGTAAAGTTATCAAATTGCCTTAGGCTAAGGATTGTTCCACTTGAAGGCCCTCAGATAAGTACCCCACCCTCACTTAGCAGGGTACTGAATTACATGCAGTAATCCTCTATACAGAACATGGGCGTTTGTGGGCCTACTGTAAAGGCTGTATGCTAAGACTGGGATGTTTAAAATCCCATAGCACAGCAGCCATAGGTCCAGGTTATAGCAGAGGGTGGGAGTAGAAAGAGAGTGTGAGTCAGGTGGTAGGGGTGGAGCAAGAAGGACAGGCAGAGAGAGACCCATATAGAGAGAGGAGGTATAGACAGATAATAGCAGGGGTGGTTGGAGAACTTAGAGGAGGAAGGGGGACATTGAGGGAGCATGGTGGGAGACCAAGAGTGGGTGGAGTCACAGAGGAAAGGCAGTGCCAGGATGCAGGAGAAGAAGTGGTGTAGGCCAGAGAGCAAGAGTGAGTGCAGGACAGGATGCATGGTGGAGTGGGGTCACTGCTGACAAGCAAGCAGAGCCCAGCCCCTCGCATACAAATGGGGTGATTACAAAGGAAGGGATTTGGTGGTGGACATCATCTTTTTATGCCCCCCCTCACTCTCAGAAGGGGTCAAATTTTGGGGAGCAGTGTCAAAAGGGGCATTAGGGTGCATTATTAAGGGGTGCCAGGAGACACAGTCCTCCATTCTAAAGGCTCATCAAAAACCAACAAGAACAAAAGGTAATTCAGCAAGTAGATTTAAAGCCTCTCTGTGGATTTATGTTCAACTGCTCCCTCTAGTAATGTTACATGGGAACTGCAGTTTAATCACTGGATTGAGAAAGGGGCCGTCCTATGCAAATAATCTCCTCCCATGATTACTTCTGTGAGCTTCCGTTGTGATACAATGATAGGACCTTCAACATATGCTCTTCAGCAGATTTGTAAAGTTATCAAATTGCCTTAGGCTAAGGATTGTTCCACTTGAAGGCCCTCAGATAAGTACCCCACCCTCACTTAGCAGGGTACTGAATTACATGCAGTAATCCTCTATACAGAACATAGGCGTTTGTGGGCCTACTGTAAAGGCTGTATGCTAAGACTGGGTTGTTTAAAATTCCATAGCACAGCAGCCATAGGTCCAGGTTATAGCAGAGGGTGGGAGTAGAAAGAGAGTGTGAGTCAGGTGGTAGGGGTGGAGCAAGAAGGACAGGCAGAGAGAGACCCATATAGAGAGAGGAGGTATAGACAGATAATAGCAGGGGTGGTTGGGGAACTTAGAGGAGGAAGGGGGACATTGAGGGAGCATGGTGGGAGACCAAGAGTGGGTGGAGTCACAGAGGAAAGGCAGTGCCAGGATGCAGGAGAAGAAGTGGTGTAGGCCAGAGAGCAAGAGTGAGTGCAGGACAGGATGCATGGTGGAGTGGGGTCACTGCTGACAAGCAAGCAGAGCCCAGCCCCTCGCATACAAATGGGGTGATTACAAAGGAAGGGATTTGGTGGTGGACATCATCTTTTTATGCCCCCCCTCACTCTCAGAAGGGGTCAAATTTTGGGGAGCAGTGTCAAAAGGGGCATTAGGGTGCATTATTAAGGGGTGCCAGGAGACACAGTCCTCCATTCTAAAGGCTCATCAAAAACCAACAAGAACAAAAGGTAATTCAGCAAGTAGATTTAAAGCCTCTCTGTGGATTTATGTTCAACTGCTCCCTCTAGTAATGTTACATGGCAACTGCAGTTTAATCACTGGATTGAGAAAGGGGCCGTCCTATGCAAATAATCTCCTCCCATGATTACTTCTGTGAGCTTCCGTTGTGATACAATGATAGGACCTTCAACATATGCTCTTCAGCAGATTTGTAAAGTTATCAAATTGCCTTAGGCTAAGGATTGTTCCACTTGAAGGCCCTCAGATAAGTACCCCACCCTCACTTAGCAGGGTACTGAATTACATGCAGTAATCCTCTATTCTGAACATGGCCGTTCGTGGGCCTACTGTAAAGGCTGTATGCTAAGACTGGGATGTTTAAAATCCCATAGCACAGCAGCCATAGGTCCAGGTTATAGCAGAGGGTGGGAGTAGAAAGAGAGTGTGAGTCAGGTGATAGGGGTGGAGCAAGAAAAACAGGCAGAGAGCGACCCATATAGAGAGAGGAGGTATAGACAGATAATAGCAGGGGTGGTTGGAGAACTTAGAGGAGGAAGGGGGACATTGAGGGAGCATGGTGGGAGACCAAGAGTGGGTGGAGTCACAGAGGAAAGGCAGTGCCAGGATGCAGGAGAAGAAGCGGTGTAGGCCAGAGAGCAAGAGTGAGTGCAGGACAGGAAGCATAGTGGAGTGGGGTCACTGCTGACAAGCAAGCAGAGCCCACCCCCTCACATGCAAATGGGGTGATTACAAAGGAAGGGATTTGGTGGTGGACATCATCTTTTTATGCCCCCCCTCACTCTCAGAAGGGGTTACATTTTGGGGAGCAGTGTCAAAAGGGGCATTAGGGTGCATTATTAAGGGGTGCCAGGAGACACAGTCCTCCATTCTATAGGCTCATCAAAAACCAACAAGAACAACAGGTAATTCAGCAAGTAGATTTAAAGCCTCTCTGTGGATTTATGTTCATACTGCTCCCTCTAGTAATGTTACAAGGCAACTGCAGTTTAATCACTGGATTGAGAAAGGGGCCGTCCTATGCAAATAATCTCCTCCCATGATTACTTCTGTGAGCTTCCGTTGTGATACAATGATAGGACCTTCAACATATGCTCTTCAGCAGATTTGTAAAGTTATCAAATTGCCTTAGGCTAAGGATTGTTCCACTTGAAGGCCCTCAGATAAGTACCCCACCCTCACTTAGCAGGGTACTGAATTACATGCAGTAATCCTCTATACAGAACATGGGCGTTTGTGGGCCTACTGTAAAGGCTGTATGCTAAGACTGGGATGTTTAAAATCCCATAGCACAGCAGCCATAGGTCCAGGTTATAGCAGAGGGTGGGAGTAGAAAGAGAGTGTGAGTCAGGTGGTAGGGGTGGAGCAAGAAGGACAGGCAGAGAGAGACCCATATAGAGAGAGGAGGTATAGACAGATAATAGCTGGGGTGGTTGGAGAACTTAGAGGAGGAAGGGGGACATTGAGGGAGCATGGTGGGAGACCAAGAGTGGGTGGAGTCACAGAGGAAAGGCAGTGCCAGGATGCAGGAGAAGAAGTGGTGTAGGCCAGAGAGCAAGAGTGAGTGCAGGACAGGATGCATGGTGGAGTGGGGTCACTGCTGACAAGCAAGCAGAGCCCAGCCCCTCGCATACAAATGGGGTGATTACAAAGGAAGGGATTTGGTGGTGGACATCATCTTTTTATGCCCCCCCTCACTCTCAGAAGGGGTCAAATTTTGGGGAGCAGTGTCAAAAGGGGCATTAGGGTGCATTATTAAGGGGTGCCAGGAGACACAGTCCTCCATTCTAAAGGCTCATCAAAAACCAACAAGAACAAAAGGTAATTCAGCAAGTAGATTTAAAGCCTCTCTGTGGATTTATGTTCAACTGCTCCCTCTAGTAATGTTACATGGGAACTGCAGTTTAATCACTGGATTGAGAAAGGGGCCGTCCTATGCAAATAATCTCCTCCCATGATTACTTCTGTGAGCTTCCGTTGTGATACAATGATAGGACCTTCAACATATGCTCTTCAGCAGATTTGTAAAGTTATCAAATTGCCTTAGGCTAAGGATTGTTCCACTTGAAGGCCCTAAGATAAGTACCCCACCCTCACTTAGCAGGGTACTGAATTCCATGCAGTAATCCTCTATTCAGAACATGGCCGTTCGTGGGCCTACTGTAAAGGCTGTATGCTAAGACTGGGATGTTTAAAATCCCATAGCATAGCAGCCATAGGTCCAGGTTATAGCAGAGGGTGAGAGTAGAAAGAGAGTGTGAGTCAGGTGATAGGGGTGGAGCAAGAAGAACAGGCAGAGAGCGACCCATATAGAGAGAGGAGGTATAAACAGATAATAGCAGGGGTGGTTGGAGAACTTAGAGGAGGAAGGGGGACATTGAGGGAGCATGGTGGGAGACCAAGAGTGGGTGGAGTCACAGAGGAAAGGCAGTGCCAGGATGCAGGAGAAGAAGCGGTGTAGGCCAGAGAGCAAGAGTGAGTGCAGGACAGGAAGCATAGTGGAGTGGGGTCACTGCTGACAAGCAAGCAGAGCGCACCCCCTCACATGCAAATGGGGTGATTACAAAGGAAGGGATTTGGTGGTGGACATCATCTTTTTATGCCCCCCCTCACTCTCAGAAGGGGTTACATTTTGGGGAGCAGTGTCAAAAGGGGCATTAGGGCGCATTATTAAGGTGTGCCAGGAGACACAGTCCTCCATTCTATAGGCTCATCAAAAACCAACAAGAACAACAGGTAATTCAGCAAGTAGATTTAAAGCCTCTCTGTGGATTTATGTTCATACTGCTCCCTCTAGTAATGTTACAAGGCAACTGCAGTTTAATCACTGGATTGAGAAAGGGGCCGTCCTATGCAAATAATCTCCTCCCATGATTACTTCTGTGAGCTTCCGTTGTGATACAATGATAGGACCTTCAACATATGCTCTTCAGCAGATTTGTAAAGTTATCAAATTGCCTTAGGCTAAGGATTGTTCCACTTGAAGGCCCTCAGATAAGTACCCCACCCTCACTTAGCAGGGTACTGAATTACATGCAGTAATCCTCTATACAGAACATGGGCATTTGTGGGCATACTGTAAAGGCTGTATGCCAAGACTGGGATGTTTAAAATCCCATAGCATAGCAGCCATAGGTCCAGGTTATAGCAGAGGGTGGGAGTAGAAAGAGAGTGTGAGTCAGTGGTAGGGGTGGAGCAAGAAGGACAGGCAGAGAGAGACCCATATAGAGAGAGGAGGTATAGACAGATAATAGCAGGGGTGGTTGGAGAACTTAGAGGGGGAAGGGGGACATTGAGGGAGCATGGTGGGAGACCAAGAGTGGGTGGAGTCACAGAGGAAAGGCAGTGCCAGGATGCAGGAGAAGAAGCGGTGTAGGCCAGAGAGCAAGAGTGAGTGCAGGACAGGAAGCATAGTGGAGTGGGGTCACTGCTGACAAGCAAGCAGAGCCCAGCCCCTCGCATACAAATGGGGTGATTACAAAGGAAGGGATTTGGTGGTGGACATCATCTTTTTATGCCCCCCCTCACTCTCAGAAGGGGTTACATTTTGGGGAGCAGTGTCAAAAGGGGCATTAGGGTGCATTATTAAGGGGTGCCAGGAGACACAGTCCTCCATTCTATAGGCTCATCAAAAACCAACAAGAACAACAGGTAATTCAGCAAGTAGATTTAAAGCCTCTCTGTGGATTTATGTTCATACTGCTCCCTCTAGTAATGTTACAAGGCAACTGCAGTTTAATCACTGGATTGAGAAAGGGGCCGTCCTATGCAAATAATCTCCTCCCATGATTACTTCTGTGAGCTTCCGTTGTGATACAATGATAGGACCTTCAACATATGCTCTTCAGCAGATTTGTAAAGTTATCAAATTGCCTTAGGCTAAGGATTGTTCCACTTGAAGGCCCTCAGATAAGTACCCCACCCTCACTTAGCAGGGTACTGAATTACATGCAGTAATCCTCTATACAGAACATGGGCGTTGGTGGGCCTACTCTAAAGGCTGTGTGTTAAGACTGGGATGTTTAAAATCCCATAGCACAGTAGCCATAGGTCCAGGTTATAGCAGAGGGTGGGAGTAGAAAGAGAGTGTGATTCAGGTGGTCGGGGTGGAGCAAGAAGGACAGGCAGAGAGAGACTCATATAGAGAGAGGAGGTATAGACAGATAATAGCAGCGGTGGTTGGAGAACTTAGAGGAGGAAGGGGGACATTGAGGGAGCATGGTGGGAGACCAAGAGTGGGTGGAGTCACAGAGGAAAGGCAGTGCCAGGATGCAGGAGAAGAAGTGGTGTACGCCAGAGAGCAAGAGTGAGTGCAGGACAGGAAGCATAGTGGAGTGGGGTCACTGCTGACAAGCAAGCAGAGCCCAGCCCCTCGCATACAAATGGGGTGATTACAAAGGAAGGGATTTGGTGTTGGACATCATCTTTTTATGCCCCCCTCACTCTCAGAAGGGGTCAAATTTTGGGGAGCAGTGTCAAAAGGGGCATTAGGGTGCATTATTAAGGGGTGCCAGGAGACACAGTACTCCATTCTAAAGGCTCATCAAAAACCAACAAGAACAAAAGGTAATTCAGCAAGTAGATTTAAAGCCTCTCTGTGGATTTATGTTCAACTGCTCCCTCTAGTAATGTTACAAGGCAACTGCAGTTTAATCACTGGATTGAGAAAGGGGCCGTCCTATGCAAATAATCTCCTCCCATGATTACTTCTGTGAGCTTCCGTTGTGATACAATGATAGGACCTTCAACATATGCTCTTCAGCAGATTTGTAAAGTTATCAAATTCCCTTAGGCTAAGGATTGTTCCACTTGAAGGCCCTCAGATAAGTACCCCACCCTCACTTAGCAGGGTACTGAATTACATGCAGTAATCCTCTATACAGAACATGGCCGTTTGTGGGCCTACTGTAAAGGCTGTATGCTAAGACTGGGATGTTTAAAATCCCATAGCACAGCAGCCATATGTCCAGGTTATAGCAGAGGGTGGGAGTAGAAAGAGAGTGTTGGTCAGGTGGTAGGGGTGGAGCAAGAAGAACAGGCAGAGAGAGACCCATATAGAGAGAGGAGGTATAGACAGATAAT
This sequence comes from Pleurodeles waltl, assembly GCF_031143425.1. Lineage (NCBI taxonomy): Eukaryota > Metazoa > Chordata > Amphibia > Caudata > Salamandridae > Pleurodeles > Pleurodeles waltl. The sequence goes on along the minus strand of NC_090437.1, from coordinate 303,260,611 downwards.
AGCAGGGGTGGTTGGAGAACTTAGAGGAGGAAGGGGGACATTGAGGGAGCATGGTGGGAGACCAAGAGTGGGTGGAGTCACAGAGGAAAGGCAGTGCCAGGATGCAGGAGAAGAAGCGGTGTAGGCCAGAGAGCAAGAGTGAGTGCAGGACAGGAAGCATAGTGGAGTGGGGTCACTGCTGACAAGCAAGCAGAGCCCACCCCCTCACATGCAAATGGGGTGATTACAAAGGAAGGGATTTGGTGGTGGACATCATCTTTTTATGCCCCCCCTCACTCTCAGAAGGGGTTACATTTTGGGGAGCAGTGTCAAAAGGGGCATTAGGGTGCATTATTAAGGGGTGCCAGGAGACACAGTCCTCCATTCTATAGGCTCATCAAAAACCAACAAGAACAACAGGTAATTCAGCAAGTAGATTTAAAGCCTCTCTGTGGATTTATGTTCATACTGCTCCCTCTAGTAATGTTACAAGGCAACTGCAGTTTAATCACTGGATTGAGAAAGGGGCCGTCCTATGCAAATAATCTCCTCCCATGATTACTTCTGTGAGCTTCCGTTGTGATACAATGATAGGACCTTCAACATATGCTCTTCAGCAGATTTGTAAAGTTATCAAATTGCCTTAGGCTAAGGATTGTTCCACTTGAAGGCCCTCAGATAAGTACCCCACCCTCACTTAGCAGGGTACTGAATTACATGCAGTAATCCTCTATACAGAACATCGGCGTTTGTGGGCCTACTGTAAAGGCTGTATGCTAAGACTGGGATGTTTAAAATCCCATAGCACAGCAGCCATAGGTCCAGGTTATAGCAGAGGGTGGGAGTAGAAAGAGAGTGTGAGTCAGTGGTAGGGGTGGAGCAAGAAGGACAGGCAGAGAGAGACCCATATAGAGAGAGGAGGTATAGACAGATAATAGCAGGGGTGGTTGGAGAACTTAGAGGGGGAAGGGGGACATTGAGGGAGCATGGTGGGAGACCAAGAGTGGGTGGAGTCACAGAGGAAAGGCAGTGCCAGGATGCAGGAGAAGAAGCGGTGTAGGCCAGAGAGCAAGAGTGAGTGCAGGACAGGATGCATGGTGGAGTGGGGTCACTGCTGACAAGCAAGCAGAGCCCAGCCCCTCGCATACAAATGGGGTGATTACAAAGGAAGGGATTTGGTGGTGGACATCATCTTTTTATGCCCCCCCTCACTCTCAGAAGGGGTCAAATTTTGGGGAGCAGTGTCAAAAGGGGCATTAGGGTGCATTATTAAGGGGTGCCAGGAGACACAGTCCTCCATTCTAAAGGCTCATCAAAAACCAACAAGAACAAAAGGTAATTCAGCAAGTAGATTTAAAGCCTCTCTGTGGATTTATGTTCAACTGCTCCCTCTAGTAATGTTACATGGCAACTGCAGTTTAATCACTGGATTGAGAAAGGGGCCGTCCTATGCAAATAATCTCCTCCCATGATTACTTCTGTGAGCTTCCGTTGTGATACAATGATAGGACCTTCAACATATGCTCTTCAGCAGATTTGTAAAGTTATCAAATTGCCTTAGGCTAAGGATTGTTCCACTTGAAGGCCCTCAGATAAGTACCCCACCCTCACTTAGCAGGGTACTGAATTACATGCAGTAATCCTCTATACAGAACATGGCCGTTCGTGGGCCTACTGTAAAGGCTGTATGCTAAGACTGGGATGTTTAAAATCCCATAGCACAGCAGCCATAGGTCCAGGTTATAGCAGAGGGTGGGAGTAGAAAGAGAGTGTTGGTCAGGTGGTAGGGGTGGAGTAAGAAGAACAGGCAGAGAGAGACCCATATAGAGAGAGGAGGTATAGACAGATAATAGCAGGGGTGGTTGGAGAACTTAGAGGAGGAAGGGGGACATTGAGGGAGCATGGTGGGAGACCAAGAGTGGGTGGAGTCACAGAGGAAAGGCAGTGCCAGGATGCAGGAGAAGAAGCGGTGTAGGCCAGAGAGCAAGAGTGAGTGCAGGACAGGAAGCATAGTGGAGTGGGGTCACTGCTGACAAGCAATCAGAGCCCACCCCCTCACATGCAAATGGGGTGATTACAAAGGAAGGGATTTGGTGGTGGACATCATCTTTTTATGCCCCCCCTCACTCTCAGAAGGGGTTACATTTTGGGGAGCAGTGTCAAAAGGGGCATTAGGGTGCATTATTAAGGGGTGCCAGGAGACACAGTACTCCATTCTATAGGCTCATCAAAAACCAACAGGAACAACAGGTAATTCAGCAAGTAGATTTAAAGCCTCTCTGTGGATTTATGTTCATACTGCTCCCTCTAGTAATGTTACAAGGCAACTGCAGTTTAATCACTGGATTGAGAAAGGGGCCGTCCTATGCAAATAATCTCCTCCCATGATTACTTCTGTGAGCTTCCGTTGTGATACAATGATAGGACCTTCAACATATGCTCTTCAGCAGATTTGTAAAGTTATCAAATTGCCTTAGGCTAAGGATTGTTCCACTTGAAGGCCCTCAGATAAGTACCCCACCCTCACTTAGCAGGGTACTGAATTACATGCAGTAATCCTCTATACAGAACATGGGCGTTCGTGGGCCTACTGTAGAGGCTGTGTGCTAAGACTGGGATGTTTAAAATCCCATAGCACAGCAGCCATAGGTCCAGGTTATAGCAGAGGGTGGGAGTAGAAAGAGAGTGTGAGTCAGGTGGTAGGGGTGGAGCAAGAAGGACAGGCAGAGAGAGACCCATATAGAGAGAGGAGGTATAGACAGATAATAGCAGGGGTGGTTGGAGAACTTAGAGGAGGAAGGGGGACATTGAGGGAGCATGGTGGGAGACCAAGAGTGGGTGGAGTCACAGAGGAAAGGCAGTGCCAGGATGCAGGAGAAGAAGTGGTGTAGGCCAGAGAGCAAGAGTGAGTGCAGGACAGGATGCATGGTGGAGTGGGGTCACTGCTGACAAGCAAGCAGAGCCCAGCCCCTCGCATACAAATGGGGTGATTACAAAGGAAGGGATTTGGTGGTGGACATCATCTTTTTATGCCCCCCCTCACTCTCAGAAGGGGTCAAATTTTGGGGAGCAGTGTCAAAAGGGGCATTAGGGTGCATTATTAAGGGGTGCCAGGAGACACAGTCCTCCATTCTAAAGGCTCATCAAAAACCAACAAGAACAAAAGGTAATTCAGCAAGTAGATTTAAAGCCTCTCTGTGGATTTATGTTCAACTGCTCCCTCTAGTAATGTTACATGGCAACTGCAGTTTAATCACTGGATTGAGAAAGGGGCCGTCCTATGCAAATAATCTCCTCCCATGATTACTTCTGTGAGCTTCCGTTGTGATACAATGATAGGACCTTCAACATATGCTCTTCAGCAGATTTGTAAAGTTATCAAATTGCCTTAGGCTAAGGATTGTTCCACTTGAAGGCCCTCAGATAAGTACCCCACCCTCACTTAGCAGGGTACTGAATTACATGCAGTAATCCTCTATACAGAACATGGGCGTTTGTGGGCCTACTGTAAAGGTTGTATGCTAAGACTGGGATGTTTAAAATCCCATAGCACAGCAGCCATAGGTCCAGGTTATAGCAGAGGGTGGGAGTAGAAAGAGAGTGTAAGTCAGGTGGTAGGGGTGGAGCAAGAAGGACAGGCAGAGAGAGACCCATATAGAGAGAGGAGGTATAGACAGATAATAGCAGGGGTGGTTGGGGAACTTAGAGGAGGAAGGGGGACATTGAGGGAGCATGGTGGGAGACCAAGAGTGGGTGGAGTCACAGAGGAAAGGCAGTGCCAGGATGCAGGAGAAGAAGTGGTGTAGGCCAGAGAGCAAGAGTGAGTGCAGGACAGGATGCATGGTGGAGTGGGGTCACTGCTGACAAGCAAGCAGAGCCCAGCCCCTCGCATACAAATGGGGTGATTACAAAGGAAGGGATTTGGTGGTGGACATCATCTTTTTATGCCCCCCCTCACTCTCAGAAGGGGTCAAATTTTGGGGAGCAGTGTCAAAAGGGGCATTAGGGTGCATTATTAAGGGGTGCCAGGAGACACAGTCCTCCATTCTAAAGGCTCATCAAAAACCAACAAGAACAAAAGGTAATTCAGCAAGTAGATTTAAAGCCTCTCTGTGGATTTATGTTCATCTGCTCCCTCTAGTAATGTTACATGGCAACTGCAGTTTAATCACTGGATTGAGAAAGGGGCCGTCCTATGCAAATAATCTCCTCCCATGATTACTTCTGTGAGCTTCCGTTGTGATACAATGATAGGACCTTCAACATATGCTCTTCAGCAGATTTGTAAAGTTATCAAATTGCCTTAGGCTAAGGATTGTTCCACTTGAAGGCCCTCAGATAAGTACCCCACCCTCACTTAGCAGGGTACTGAATTACATGCAGTAATCCTCTATACAGAACATGGCCGTTCGTGGGCCTACTGTAAAGGCTGTAGGCTAAGACTGGGATGTTTAAAATCCCATAGCACAGCAGCCATAGGTCCAGGTTATAGCAGAGGGTGGGAGTAGAAAGAGAGTGTGAGTCAGGTGATAGGGGTGGAGCAAGAAGGACAGGCAGAGAGCGACCCATATAGAGAGAGGAGGTATAGACAGATAATAGCAGGGGTGGTTGGAGAACTTAGAGGAGGAAGGGGGACATTGAGGGAGCATGGTGGGAGACCAAGAGTGGGTGGAGTCACAGAGGAAAGGCAGTGCCAGGATGCAGGAGAAGAAGCGGTGTAGGCCAGAGAGCAAGAGTGAGTGCAGGACAGGAAGCATAGTGGAGTGGGGTCACTGCTGACAAGCAAGCAGAGCCCACCCCCTCACATGCAAATGGGGTGATTACAAAGGAAGGGATTTGGTGGTGGACATCATCTTTTTATGCCCCCCCTCACTCTCAGAAGGGGTTACATTTTGGGGAGCAGTGTCAAAAGGGGCATTAGGGTGCATTATTAAGGGGTGCCAGGAGACACAGTCCTCCATTCTATAGGCTCATCAAAAACCAACAAGAACAAAAGGTAATTCAGCAAGTAGATTTAAAGCCTCTCTGTGGATTTATGTTCATACTGCTCCCTCTAGTAATGTTACAAGGCAACTGCAGTTTAATCACTGGATTGAGAAAGGGGCCGTCCTATGCAAATAATCTCCTCCCATGATTACTTCTGTGAGCTTCCGTTGTGATACAATGATAGGACCTTCAACATATGCTCTTCAGCAGATTTGTAAAGTTATCAAATTGCCTTAGGCTAAGGATTGTTCCACTTGAAGGCCCTCAGATAAGTACCCCACCCTCACTTAGCAGGGTACTGAATTACATGCAGTAATCCTCTATACAGAACATGGGCGTTTGTGGGCCTACTGTAAAGGCTGTATGCTAAGACTGGGATGTTTAAAATCCCATAGCACAGCAGCCATAGGTCCAGGTTATAGCAGAGGGTGGGAGTAGAAAGAGAGTGTGAGTCAGGTGGTAGGGGTGGAGCAAGAAGGACAGGCAGAGAGAGACCCATATAGAGAGAGGAGGTATAGACAGATAATAGCAGGGGTGGTTGGAGAACTTAGAGGAGGAAGGGGGACATTGAGGGAGCATGGTGGGAGACCAAGAGTGGGTGGAGTCACAGAGGAAAGGCAGTGCCAGGATGCAGGAGAAGAAGTGGTGTAGGCCAGAGAGCAAGAGTGAGTGCAGGACAGGATGCATGGTGGAGTGGGGTCACTGCTGACAAGCAAGCAGAGCCCAGCCCCTCGCATACAAATGGGGTGATTACAAAGGAAGGGATTTGGTGGTGGACATCATCTTTTTATGCCCCCCCTCACTCTCAGAAGGGGTCAAATTTTGGGGAGCAGTGTCAAAAGGGGCATTAGGGTGCATTATTAAGGGGTGCCAGGAGACACAGTCCTCCATTCTAAAGGCTCATCAAAAACCAACAAGAACAAAAGGTAATTCAGCAAGTAGATTTAAAGCCTCTCTGTGGATTTATGTTCAACTGCTCCCTCTAGTAATGTTACATGGGAACTGCAGTTTAATCACTGGATTGAGAAAGGGGCCGTCCTATGCAAATAATCTCCTCCCATGATTACTTCTGTGAGCTTCCGTTGTGATACAATGATAGGACCTTCAACATATGCTCTTCAGCAGATTTGTAAAGTTATCAAATTGCCTTAGGCTAAGGATTGTTCCACTTGAAGGCCCTCAGATAAGTACCCCACCCTCACTTAGCAGGGTACTGAATTACATGCAGTAATCCTCTATACAGAACATGGGCGTTCGTGGGCCTACTGTAAAGGCTGTATGCTAAGACTGGGATGTTTAAAATCCCATAGCTCTGCAGCCATAGGTCCAGGTTATAGCAGAGGGTGGGAGTAGAAAGAGAGTGTGAGTCAGGTGATAGGGGTGGAGCAAGAAGAACAGGCAGAGAGCGACCCATATAGAGAGAGGAGGTATAGACAGATAATAGCAGGGGTGGTTGGAGAACTTAGAGGAGGAAGGGGGACATTGAGGGAGCATGGTGGGAGACCAAGAGTGGGTGGAGTCACAGAGGAAAGGCAGTGCCAGCATGCAGGAGAAGAAGCGGAGCAAGAGTGAGTGCAGGACAGGAAGCATAGTGGAGTGGGGTTACTGCTGACAAGCAAGCAGAGCGCACCCCCTCACATGCAAATGGGGTGATTACAAAGGAAGGGATTTGGTGGTGGACATCATCTTTTTATGCCCCCCCTCACTCTCAGAAGGGGTTACATTTTGGGGAGCAGTGTCAAAAGTGGCATTAGGGCGCATTATTAAGGGGTGCCAGGAGACACAGTCCTCCATTCTATAGGCTCATCAAAAACCAACAAGAACAACAGGTAATTCAGCAAGTAGATTTAAAGCCTCTCTGTGGATTTATGTTCATACTGCTCCCTCTAGTAATGTTACAAGGCAACTGCAGTTTAATCACTGGATTGAGAAAGGTTCCGTCCTATGCAAATAATCTCCTCCCATGATTACTTCTGTGAGCTTCCGTTGTGATACAATGATAGGACCTTCAACATATGCTCTTCAGCAGATTTGTAAAGTTATCAAATTGCCTTAGGCTAAGGATTGTTCCACTTGAAGGCCCTCAGATAAGTACCCCACCCTCACTTAGCAGGGTACTGAATTACATGCAGTAATCCTCTATACAGAACATGGGCGTTTGTGGGCCTACTGTAAAGGCTGTATGCTAAGACTGGGATGTTTAAAATCCCATAGCACAGCAGCCATAGGTCCAGGTTATAGCAGAGGGTGGGAGTAGAAAGAGAGTGTGAGTCAGGTGGTAGGGGTGGAGCAAGAAGGACAGGCAGAGAGAGACCCATATAGAGAGAGGAGGTATAGACAGATAATAGCAGGGGTGGTTGGGGAACTTAGAGGAGGAAGGGGGACATTGAGGGAGCATGGTGAGAGACCAAGAGTGGGTGGAGTCACAGAGGAAAGGCAGTGCCAGGATGCAGGAGAAGAAGTGGTGTAGGCCAGAGAGCAAGAGTGAGTGCAGGACAGGATGCATGGTGGAGTGGGGTCACTGCTGACAAGCAAGCAGAGCCCAGCCCCTCGCATACAAATGGGGTGATTACAAAGGAAGGGATTTGGTGGTGGACATCATCTTTTTATGCCCCCCCTCACTCTCAGAAGGGGTCAAATTTTGGGGAGCAGTGTCAAAAGGGGCATTAGGGTGCATTATTAAGGGGTGCCAGGAGACACAGTCCTCCATTCTAAAGGCTCATCAAAAACCAACAAGAACAAAAGGTAATTCAGCAAGTAGATTTAAAGCCTCTCTGTGGATTTATGTTCAACTGCTCCCTCTAGTAATGTTACATGGCAACTGCAGTTTAATCACTGGATTGAGAAAGGGGCCGTCCTATGCAAATAATCTCCTCCCATGATTACTTCTGTGAGCTTCCGTTGTGATACAATGATAGGACCTTCAACATATGCTCTTCAGCAGATTTGTAAAGTTATCAAATTGCCTTAGGCTAAGGATTGTTCCACTTGACGGCCCTCAGATAAGTACCCCACCCTCACTTAGCAGGGTACTGAATTACATGCAGTAATCCTCTATACAGAACATGGGCGTTTGTGGGCCTACTGTAAAGGCAGTATGCTAAGACTGGGATGTTTAAAATCCCATAGCACAGCAGCCATAGGTCCAGGTTATAGCAGAGGGTGGGAGTAGAAAGAGAGTGTGAGTCAGGTGGTAGGGGTGGAGCAAGAAGGACAGGCAGAGAGAGACCCATATAGAGAGAGGAGGTATAGACAGATAATAGCAGGGGTGGTTGGAGAACTTAGAGGAGGAAGGGGGACATTGAGGGAGCATGGTGGGAGACCAAGAGTGGGTGGAGTCACAGAGGAAAGGCAGTGCCAGGATGCAGGAGAAGAAGTGGTGTAGGCCAGAGAGCAAGAGTGAGTGCAGGACAGGATGCATGGTGGAGTGGGGTCACTGCTGACAAGCAAGCAGAGCCCAGCCCCTCGCATACAAATGGGGAGATTACAAAGGAAGGGATTTGGTGGTGGACATCATCTTTTTATGCCCCCCCTCACTCTCAGAAGGGGTCAAATTTTGGGGAGCAGTGTCAAAAGGGGCATTAGGGTGCATTATTAAGGGGTGCCAGGAGACACAGTCCTCCATTCTAAAGGCTCATCAAAAACCAACAAGAACAAAAGGTAATTCAGCAAGTAGATTTAAAGCCTCTCTGTGGATTTATGTTCAACTGCTCCCTCTAGTAATGTTACATGGGAACTGCAGTTTAATCACTGGATTGAGAAAGGGGCCGTCCTATGCAAATAATCTCCTCCCATGATTACTTCTGTGAGCTTCCGTTGTGATACAATGATAGGACCTTCAACATATGCTCTTCAGCAGATTTGTAAAGTTATCAAATTGCCTTAGGCTAAGGATTGTTCCACTTGAAGGCCCTCAGATAAGTACCCCACCCTCACTTAGCAGGGTACTGAATTACATGCAGTAATCCTCTATACAGAACATGGGCGTTCGTGGGCCTACTGTAAAGGCTGTATGCTAAGACTGGGATGTTTAAAATCCCATAGCTCTGCAGCCATAGGTCCAGGTTATAGCAGAGGGTGGGAGTAGAAAGAGAGTGTGAGTCAGGTGATAGGGGTGGAGCAAGAAGAACAGGCAGAGAGCGACCCATATAGAGAGAGGAGGTATAGACAGATAATAGCAGGGGTGGTTGGAGAACTTAGAGGAGGAAGGGGGACATTGAGGGAGCATGGTGGGAGACCAAGAGTGGGTGGAGTCACAGAGGAAAGGCAGTGCCAGCATGCAGGAGAAGAAGCGGAGCAAGAGTGAGTGCAGGACAGGAAGCATAGTGGAGTGGGGTCACTGCTGACAAGCAAGCAGAGCGCACCCCCTCACATGCAAATGGGGTGATTACAAAGGAAGGGATTTGGTGGTGGACATCATCTTTTTATGCCCCCCCTCACTCTCAGAAGGGGTTACATTTTGGGGAGCAGTGTCAAAAGTGGCATTAGGGCGCATTATTAAGGGGTGCCAGGAGACACAGTCCTCCATTCTATAGGCTCATCAAAAACCAACAAGAACAACAGGTAATTCAGCAAGTAGATTTAAAGCCTCTCTGTGGATTTATGTTCATACTGCTCCCTCTAGTAATGTTACAAGGCAACTGCAGTTTAATCACTGGATTGAGAAAGGTTCCATCCTATGCAAATAATCTCCTCCCATGATTACTTCTGTGAGCTTCCGTTGTGATACAATGATAGGACCTTCAACATATGCTCTTCAGCAGATTTGTAAAGTTATCAAATTGCCTTAGGCTAAGGATTGTTCCACTTGAAGGCCCTCAGATAAGTACCCCACCCTCACTTAGCAGGGTACTGAATTACATGCAGTAATCCTCTATACAGAACATGGGCGTTTGTGGGCCTACTGTAAAGGCTGTATGCTAAGACTGGGATGTTTAAAATCCCATAGCACAGCAGCCATAGGTCCAGGTTATAGCAGAGGGTGGGAGTAGAAAGAGAGTGTGAGTCAGGTGGTAGGGGTGGAGCAAGAAGGACAGGCAGAGAGAGACCCATATAGAGAGAGGAGGTATAGACAGATAATAGCAGGGGTGGTTGGGGAACTTAGAGGAGGAAGGGGGACATTGAGGGAGCATGGTGGGAGACCAAGAGTGGGTGGAGTCACAGAGGAAAGGCAGTGCCAGGATGCAGGAGAAGAAGTGGTGTAGGCCAGAGAGCAAGAGTGAGTGCAGGACAGGATGCATGGTGGAGTGGGGTCACTGCTGACAAGCAAGCAGAGCCCAGCCCCTCGCATACAAATGGGGTGATTACAAAGGAAGGGATTTGGTGGTGGACATCATCTTTTTATGCCCCCCCTCACTCTCAGAAGGGGTCAAATTTTGGGGAGCAGTGTCAAAAGGGGCATTAGGGTGCATTATTAAGGGGTGCCAGGAGACACAGTCCTCCATTCTAAAGGCTCATCAAAAACCAACAAGAACAAAAGGTAATTCAGCAAGTAGATTTAAAGCCTCTCTGTGGATTTATGTTCATCTGCTCCCTCTAGTAATGTTACATGGCAACTGCAGTTTAATCACTGGATTGAGAAAGGGGCCGTCCTATGCAAATAATCTCCTCCCATGATTACTTCTGTGAGCTTCCGTTGTGATACAATGATAGGACCTTCAACATATGCTCTTCAGCAGATTTGTAAAGTTATCAAATTGCCTTAGGCTAAGGATTTTTCCACTTGAAGGCCCTCAGATAAGTACCCCACCCTCACTTAGCAGGGTACTGAATTACATGCAGTAATCCTCTATACAGAACATGGCCGTTCGTGGGCCTACTGTAAAGGCTGTATGTTAAGACTGGGATGTTTAAAATCCCATAGCACTGCAGCCATAGGTCCAGGTTATAGCAGAGGGTGGGAGTAGAAAGAGAGTGTGAGTCAGGTGATAGGGGTGGAGCAAGAAGAACAGGCAGAGAGCGACCCATATAGAGAGAGGAGGAATAGACAGATAATAGCAGGGGTGGTTGGAGAACTTAGAGGAGGAAGGGGGACATTGAGGGAGCATGGTGGGAGACCAAGAGTGGGTGGAGTCACAGAGGAAAGGCAGTGCCAGGATGCAGGAGAAGAAGCGGTGTAGGCCAGAGAGCAAGAGTGAGTGCAGGACAGGAAGCATAGTGGAGTGGGGTCACTGCTGACAAGCAAGCAGAGACCACCCCCTCACATGCAAATGGGGTGATTACAAAGGAAGGGATTTGGTGGTGGACATCATCTTTTTATGCCCCCCCTCACTCTCAGAAGGGGTTACATTTTGGGGAGCAGTGTCAAAAGGGGCATTAGGGTGCATTATTAAGGGGTGCCAGGAGACACAGTCCTCCATTCTATAGGCTCATCAAAAACCAACAAGAACAACAGGTAATTCAGCAAGTAGATTTAAAGCCTCTCTGTGGATTTATGTTCATACTGCTCCCTCTAGTAATGTTACAAGGCAACTGCAGTTTAATCACTGGATTGAGAAAGGGGCCGTCCTATGCAAATAATCTCCTCCCATGATTACTTCTGTGAGCTTCCGTTGTGATACAATGATAGGACCTTCAACATATGCTCTTCAGCAGATTTGTAAAGTTATCAAATTGCCTTAGGCTAAGGATTGTTCCACTTGAAGGCCCTCAGATAAGTACCCCACCCTCACTTAGCAGGGTACTGAATTACATGCAGTAATCCTCTATACAGAACATGGGCGTTTGTGGGCCTACTGTAAAGGCTGTATGCTTAGACTGGGATGTTTAAAATCCCATAGCACAGCAGCCATAGGTCCAGGTTATAGCAGAGGGTGGGAGTAGAAAGAGAGTGTGAGTCAGGTGGTAGGGGTGGAGCAAGAAGGACAGGCAGAGAGAGACCCATATAGAGAGAGGAGGTATAGACAGATAATAGCAGGGGTGGTTGGAGAACTTAGAGGAGGAAGGGGGACATTGAGGGAGCATGGTGGGAGACCAAGAGTGGGTGGAGTCACAGAGGAAAGGCAGTGCCAGGATGCAGGAGAAGAAGTGGTGTAGGCCAGAGAGCAAGAGTGAGTGCAGGACAGGATGCATGGTGGAGTGGGGTCACTGCTGACAAGCAAGCAGAGCCCAGCCCCTCGCATACAAATGGGGTGATTACAAAGGAAGGGATTTGGTGGTGGACATCATCTTTTTATGCCCCCCCTCACTCTCAGAAGGGGTCAAATTTTGGGGAGCAGTGTCAAAAGGGGCATTAGGGTGCATTATTAAGGGGTGCCAGGAGACACAGTCCTCCATTCTAAAGGCTCATCAAAAACCAACAAGAACAAAAGGTAATTCAGCAAGTAGATTTAAAGCCTCTCTGTGGATTTATGTTCAACTGCTCCCTCTAGTAATGTTACATGGGAACTGCAGTTTAATCACTGGATTGAGAAAGGGGCCGTCCTATGCAAATAATCTCCTCCCATGATTACTTCTGTGAGCTTCCGTTGTGATACAATGATAGGACCTTCAACATATGCTCTTCAGCAGATTTGTAAAGTTATCAAATTGCCTTAGGCTAAGGATTGTTCCACTTGAAGGCCCTCAGATAAGTACCCCACCCTCACTTAGCAGGGTACTGAATTACATGCAGTAATCCTCTATACAGAACATGGGCGTTCGTGGGCCTACTGTAAAGGCTGTATGCTAAGACTGGGATGTTTAAAATCCCATAGCTCTGCAGCCATAGGTCCAGGTTATAGCAGAGGGTGGGAGTAGAAAGAGAGTGTGAGTCAGGTGATAGGGGTGGAGCAAGAAGAACAGGCAGAGAGCGACCCATATAGAGAGAGGAGGTATAGACAGATAATAGCAGGGGTGGTTGGAGAACTTAGAGGAGGAAGGGGGACATTGAGGGAGCATGGTGGGAGACCAAGAGTGGGTGGAGTCACAGAGGAAAGGCAGTGCCAGCATGCAGGAGAAGAAGCAGAGCAAGAGTGAGTGCAGGACAGGAAGCATAGTGGAGTGGGGTCACTGCTGACAAGCAAGCAGAGCGCACCCCCTCACATGCAAATGGGGTGATTACAAAGGAAGGGATTTGGTGGTGGACATCATCTTTTTATGCCCCCCCTCACTCTCAGAAGGGGTTACATTTTGGGGAGCAGTGTCAAAAGTGGCATTAGGGCGCATTATTAAGGGGTGCCAGGAGACACAGTCCTCCATTCTATAGGCTCATCAAAAACCAACAAGAACAACAGGTAATTCAGCAAGTAGATTTAAAGCCTCTCTGTGGATTTATGTTCATACTGCTCCCTCTAGTAATGTTACAAGGCAACTGCAGTTTAATCACTGGATTGAGAAAGGTTCCGTCCTATGCAAATAATCTCCTCCCATGATTACTTCTGTGAGCTTCCGTTGTGATACAATGATAGGACCTTCAACATATGCTCTTCAGCAGATTTGTAAAGTTATCAAATTGCCTTAGGCTAAGGATTGTTCCACTTGAAGGCCCTCAGATAAGTACCCCACCCTCACTTAGCAGGGTACTGAATTACATGCAGTAATCCTCTATACAGAACATGGGCGTTTGTGGGCATACTGTAAAGGCTGTATGCCAAGACTGGGATGTTTAAAATCCCATAGCATAGCAGCCATAGGTCCAGGTTATAGCAGAGGGTGGGAGTAGAAAGAGAGTGTGAGTCAGTGGTAGGGGTGGAGCAAGAAGGACAGGCAGAGAGAGACCCATATAGAGAGAGGAGGTATAGACAGATAATAGCAGGGGTGGTTGGAGAACTTAGAGGGGGAAGGGGGACATTGAGGGAGCATGGTGGGAGACCAAGAGTGGGTGGAGTCACAGAAGAAAGGCAGTGCCAGGATGCAGGAGAAGAAGCGGTGTAGGCCAGAGAGCAAGAGTGAGTGCAGGACAGGAAGCATAGTGGAGTGGGGTCACTGCTGACAAGCAAGCAGAGCCCAGCCCCTCGCATACAAATGGGGTGATTACAAAGGAAGGGATTTGGTGGTGGACATCATCTTTTTATGCCCCCCCTCACTCTCAGAAGGGGTTACATTTTGGGGAGCAGTGTCAAAAGGGGCATTAGGGTGCATTATTAAGGGGTGCCAGGAGACACAGTCCTCCATTCTATAGGCTCATCAAAAACCAACAAGAACAACAGGTAATTCAGCAAGTAGATTTAAAGCCTCTCTGTGGATTTATGTTCATACTGCTCCCTCTAGTAATGTTACAAGGCAACTGCAGTTTAATCACTGGATTGAGAAAGGGGCCGTCCTATGCAAATAATCTCCTCCCATGATTACTTCTGTGAGCTTCCGTTGTGATACAATGATAGGACCTTCAACATATGCTCTTCAGCAGATTTGTAAAGTTATCAAATTGCCTTAGGCTAAGGATTGTTCCACTTGAAGGCCCTCAGATAAGTACCCCACCCTCACTTAGCAGGGTACTGAATTACATGCAGTAATCCTCTATACAGAACATGGGCGTTCGTGGGCCTACTCTAAAGGCTGTGTGTTAAGACTGGGATGTTTAAAATCCCATAGCACAGTAGCCATAGGTCCAGGTTATAGCAGAGGGTGGGAGTAGAAAGAGAGTGTGATTCAGGTGGTAGGGGTGGAGCAAGAAGGACAGGCAGAGAGAGACTCATATAGAGAGAGGAGGTATAGACAGATAATAGCAGGGGTGGTTGGAGAACTTAGAGGAGGAAGGGGGACATTGAGGGAGCATGGTGGGAGACCAAGAGTGGGTGGAGTCACAGAGGAAAGGCAGTGCCAGGATGCAGGAGAAGAAGTGGTGTAGGCCAGAGAGCAAGAGTGAGTGCAGGACAGGAAGCATAGTGGAGTGGGGTCACTGCTGACAAGGAAGCAGAGCCCAGCCCCTCGCATACAAATGGGGTGATTACAAAGGAAGGGATTTGGTGGTGGACATCATCTTTTTATGCCCCCCTCACTCTCAGAAGGGGTCAAATTTTGGGGAGCAGTGTCAAAAGGGGCATTAGGGTGCATTATTAAGGGGTGCCAGGAGACACAGTCCTCCATTCTAAAGGCTCATCAAAAACCAACAAGAACAAAAGGTAATTCAGCAAGTAGATTTAAAGCCTCTCTGTGGATTTATGTTCAACTGCTCCCTCTAGTAATGTTACATGGCAACTGCAGTTTAATCACTGGATTGAGAAAGGGGCCGTCCTATGCAAATAATCTCCTCCCATGATTACTTCTGTGAGCTTCCGTTGTGATACAATGATAGGACCTTCAACATATGCTCTTCAGCAGATTTGTAAAGTTATCAAATTCCCTTAGGCTAAGGATTGTTCCACTTGAAGGCCCTCAGATAAGTACCCCACCCTCACTTAGCAGGGTACTGAATTACATGCAGTAATCCTCTATACAGAACATGGGCGTTCGTGTGCCTACTGTAAAGGCTGTATGCTAAGACTGGGATGTTTAAAATCCCATAGCACAGCAGCCATAGGTCCAGGTTATAGCAGAGGGGGGGAGTAGAAAGAGAGTGTTGGTCAGGTGGTAGGGGTGGAGCAAGAAGAACAGGCAGAGAGAGACCCATATAGAGAGAGGAGGTATAGACAGATAATAGCAGGGGTGGTTGGAAAACTTAGAGGAGGAAGGGGGACATTGAGGGCCATATTTATACTTTTTGACGCAAAACTGCGCTAACGCAGTTTTGCGTCAAAAAAATTAGCGCCGGCTAACGCCATTCTGAAGCGCCATGCGGGCGCCGTATTTATTGAATGGCGTTAGCCGGCGCTAGCAGACCGGCGCTGCCTGGTGTGCGTGGAAAAAAACCACGAACACCAGGCAGCGCCGGCGTAGGGGGAAAATGGCGTATGGGCGTCTTAAAATGGGGCAAGTCAGGTTGAGTCAAAAAAATCGTCTTAACCCGACTTGCGCCATTTTTTTTCGACGCCCATCCCCCATCAACATGACTCCTATCATTGTAAAGATAGGAGTCATGCCCCCTTGCCCAATGGCCATGCCCAGGGGACTTCTGTCCCCTGGGCATGGTCATTGGGCATAGTGGCATGTAGGGGGGCACAAATCAGGCCCTCCTATGCCACAAAAAATAAATTAAAAAATACTTACCTGAACTTACCTTAATGCCCATGGGATGGGTCCCTCCGTCCTTGGGTGTCCTCCTGGGGTGGGCAAGGGTGGCAGGGGGGGTCCCTGGGGGCAGGGGAGGGCACTCTGGGCTCATTTTGAGCCCACTTGTCCCTTAACGCCATCCCTGACCCAGGCGTTAAAAAGCGGCGCAAATGCGCCGTTTTTGGCCACGCCCACTCCCGGGCGTCACTTTTGCCCGGGAGTATAAATTCCACGTAAAGGCCTGGGAGTCATTTTTTTAGACGGGAACGCCTCCCTTGCATCTCATTAACGCAAGGAAGGGGTTCACGCTAAAAAATGACGCACACTCCGGGCACTTTGGCGCCCGAAGCGTCTAACGCCATAGTATAAATATGGCGTTAGTTGGCGTGTGTTTAGCGTCGAATTTGCGTCGAAAAAAACGACGCAAATTCGGCGCAACCAGAGTATAAATACGGCCCTGAGGGAGCATGGTGGGAGACCAAGAGTGGGTGGAGTCACAGAGGAAAGGCAGTGCCAGGATGCAGGAGAAGAAGCGGTGGAGGCCAGAGAGCAAGAGTGAGTGCAGGACAGGAAGCATAGTGGAGTGGGGTCACTGCTGACAAGCAAGCAGAGCCCACCCCCTCACATGCAAATGGGGTGATTACAAAGGAAGGGATTTGGTGGTGGACATCATCTTTTTATGCCCCCCCTCACTCTCAGAAGGGGTTACATTTTGGGGAGCAGTGTCAAAAGGGGCATTAGGGTGCATTATTAAGGGGTGCCAGGAGACACAGTCCTCCATTCTATAGGCTCATCAAAAACCAACAAGAACAACAGGTAATTCAGCAAGTAGATTTAAAGCCTCTCTGTGGATTTATGTTCATACTGCTCCCTCTAGTAATGTTACAAGGCAACTGCAGTTTAATCACTGGATTGAGAAAGGGGCCGTCCTATGCAAATAATCTCCTCCCATGATTACTTCTGTGAGCTTCCGTTGTGATACAATGATAGGACCTTCAACATATGCTCTTCAGCAGATTTGTAAAGTTATCAAATTGCCTTAGGCTAAGGATTGTTCCACTTGAAGGCCCTCAGATAAGTACCCCACCCTCACTTAGCAGGGTACTGAATTACATGCAGTAATCCTCTATACAGAACATGGGCGTTTGTGGGCCTACTGTAAAGGCTGTATGCTAAGACTGGGATGTTTAAAATCCCATTGCACAGCAGCCATATGTCCAGGTTATAGCAGAGGGTGGGAGTAGAAAGAGAGTGTGAGTCAGGTGGTAGGGGTGGAGCAAGAAGGACAGGCAGAGAGAGACCCATATAGAGAGAGGAGGTATAGACAGATAATAGCAGGGGTGGTTGGGGAACTTAGAGGAGGAAGGGGGACATTGAGGGAGCATGGTGGGAGACCAAGAGTGGGTGGAGTCACAGAAGAAAGGCAGTGCCAGGATGCAGGAGAAGAAGTGGTGTAGGCCAGAGAGCAAGAGTGAGTGCAGGACAGGATGCATGGTGGAGTGGGGTCACTGCTGACAAGCAAGCAGAGCCCAGCCCCTCGCATACAAATGGGGTGATTACAAAGGAAGGGATTTGGTGGTGGACATCATCTTTTTATGCCCCCCCTCACTCTCAGAAGGGGTCAAATTTTGGGGAGCAGTGTCAAAAGGGGCATTAGGGTGCATTATTAAGGGGTGCCAGGAGACACAGTCCTCCATTCTAAAGGCTCATCAAAAACCAACAAGAACAAAAGGTAATTCAGCAAGTAGATTTAAAGCCTCTCTGTGGATTTATGTTCAACTGCTCCCTCTAGTAATGTTACATGGCAACTGCAGTTTAATCACTGGATTGAGAAAGGGGCCGTCCTATGCAAATAATCTCCTCCCATGATTACTTCTGTGAGCTTCCGTTGTGATACAATGATAGGACCTTCAACATATGCTCTTCAGCAGATTTGTAAAGTTATCAAATTGCCTTAGGCTAAGGATTGTTCCACTTGAAGGCCCTCAGATAAGTACCCCACCCTCACTTAGCAGGGTACTGAATTACATGCAGTAATCCTCTATACAGAACATGGCCGTTCGTGGGCCTACTGTAAAGGTTGTATGCTAAGACTGGGATGTTTAAAATCCCATAGCACGGCAGCCATATGTCCAGGTTATAGCAGAGGGTGGGAGTAGAAAGAGAGTGTGAGTCAGGTGATAGGGGTGGAGCAAGAAGAACAGGCAGAGAGCGACCCATATAGAGAGAGGAGGTATAGACAGATAATAGCAGGGGTGGTTGGAGAACTTAGAGGAGGAAGGGGGACATTGAGGGAGCATGGTGGGAGACCAAGAGTGGGTGGAGTCACAGAGGAAAGGCAGTGCCAGGATGCAGGAGAAGAAGCGGTGTAGGCCAGAGAGCAAGAGTGAGTGCAGGACAGGAAGCATAGTGGAGTGGGGTCACTGCTGACAAGCAAGCAGAGCCCACCCCCTCCCATGCAAATGGGGTGATTACAAAGGAAGGGATTTGGTGGTGGACATCATCTTTTTATGCCCCCCCTCACTCTCAGAAGGGGTTACATTTTGGGGAGCAGTGTCAAAAGGGGCATTAGGGTGCATTATTAAGGGGTGCCAGGAGACACAGTCCTCCATTCTATAGGCTCATCAAAAACCAACAAGAACAACAGGTAATTCAGCAAGTAGATTTAAAGCCTCTCTGTGGATTTATGTTCATACTGCTCCCTCTAGTAATGTTACAAGGCAACTGCAGTTTAATCACTGGATTGAGAAAGGGGCCGTCCTATGCAAATAATCTCCTCCCATGATTACTTCTGTAAGCTTCCGTTGTGATACAATGATAGGACCTTCAACATATGCTCTTCAGCAGATTTGTAAAGTTATCAAATTGCCTTAGGCTAAGGATTGTTCCACTTGAAGGCCCTCAGATAAGTACCCCACCCTCACTTAGCAGGGTACTGAATTACATGCAGTAATCCTCTATACAGAACATGGGCGTTTGTGGGCCTACTGTAAAGGCTGTATGCTAAGACTGGGATGTTTAAAATCCCATAGCACAGCAGCCATAGGTCCAGGTTATAGCAGAGGGTGGGAGTAGAAAGAGAGTGTGAGTCAGGTGGTAGGGGTGGAGCAAGAAGGACAGGCAGAGAGAGACCCATATAGAGAGAGGAGGTATAGACAGATAATAGCAGGGGTGGTTGGAGAACTTAGAGGAGGAAGGGGGACATTGAGGGAGCATGGTGGGAGACCAAGAGTGGGTGGAGTCACAGAGGAAAGGCAGTGCCAGGATGCAGGAGAAGAAGTGGTGTAGGCCAGAGAGCAAGAGTGAGTGCAGGACAGGATGCATGGTGGAGTGGGGTCACTGCTGACAAGCAAGCAGAGCCCAGCCCCTCGCATACAAATGGGGTGATTACAAAGGAAGGGATTTGGTGGTGGACATCATCTTTTTATGCCCCCCCCTCACTCTCAGAAGGGGTCAAATTTTGGGGAGCAGTGTCAAAAGGGGCATTAGGGTGCATTATTAAGGGGTGCCAGGAGACACAGTCCTCCATTCTAAAGGCTCATCAAAAACCAACAAGAACAAAAGGTAATTCAGCAAGTAGATTTAAAGCCTCTCTGTGGATTTATGTTCAACTGCTCCCTCTAGTAATGTTACATGGCAACTGCAGTTTAATCACTGGATTGAGAAAGGGGCCGTCCTATGCAAATAATCTCCTCCCATGATTACTTCTGTGAGCTTCCGTTGTGATACAATGATAGGACCTTCAACATATGCTCTTCAGCAGATTTGTAAAGTTATCAAATTGCCTTAGGCTAAGGATTGTTCCACTTGAAGGCCCTCAGATAAGTACCCCACCCTCACTTAGCAGGGTACTGAATTACATGCAGTAATCCTCTGTACAGAACATGGGCGTTCGTGGGCCTACTGTAAAGGCTGTATGCTAAGACTGGGATGTTTAAAATCCCATAGCACAGCAGCCATAGGTCCAGGTTATAGCAGAGGGTGGGAATAGAAAGAGAGTGTGAGTCAGGTAATAGGGGTGTAGCAAGAAGAACAGGCAGAGAGCGACCCATATAGAGAGAGGAGGTATAGACAGATAATAGCAGGGGTGGTTGGAGAACTTAGAGGAGGAAGGGGGACATTGAGGGAGCATGGTGGGAGACCAAGAGTGGGTGGAGTCACAGAGGAAAGGCAGTGCCAGGATGCAGGAGAAGAAGCGGTGTAGGCCAGAGAGCAAGAGTGAGTGCAGGACAGGAAGCATAGTGGAGTGGGGTCACTGCTGACAAGCAAGCAGAGCGCACCCCCTCACATGCAAATGGGGTGATTACAAAGGAAGGGATTTGGTGGTGGACATCATCTTTTTATGCCCCCCCTCACTCTCAGAAGGGGTTACATTTTGGGGAGCAGTGTCAAAAGGGGCATTAGGGTGCATTATTAAGGGGTGCCAGGAGACACAGTCCTCCATTCTATAGGCTCATCAAAAACCAACAAGAACAACAGGTAATTCAGCAAGTAGATTTAAAGCCTCTCTGTGGATTTATGTTCATACTGCTCCCTCTAGTAATGTTACAAGGCAACTGCAGTTTAATCACTGGATTGAGAAAGGGGCCGTCCTATGCAAATAATCTCCTCCCATGATTACTTCTGTGAGCTTCCGTTGTGATACAATGATAGGACCTTCAAAATATGCACTTCAGCAGATTTGTAAAGTTATCAAATTGCCTTAGGCTAAGGATTGTTCCACTTGAAGGCCCTCAGATAAGTACCCCACCCTCACTTAGCAGGGTACTGAATTACATGCAGTAATCCTCTATACAGAACATGGGCGTTCGTGGGCTTACTGTAAAGGCTATGTGCTAAGACTGGGATGTTTAAAATCCCATAGCACAGCAGCCATAGGTCCAGGTTATAGCAGAGGGTGGGAGTAGAAAGAGAGTGTGAGTCAGGTGGTAGGGATGGAGCAAGAAGGACAGGCAGAGAGAGACCCATATAGAGAGAGGAGGTATAGACAGATAATAGCAGGGGTGGTTGGAGAACTTAGAGGAGGAAGGGGGACATTGAGGGAGCATGGTGGGAGACCAAGAGTGGGTGGAGTCACAGAGGAAAGGCAGTGCCAGGATGCAGGAGAAGAAGCAGTGTAGGCCAGAGAGCAAGAGTGAGTGCAGGACAGGAAGCATAGTGGAGTGGGGTCACTGCTGACAAGCAAGCATAGCCCACCCCCTCACATGCAAATGGGGTGATTACAAAGGAAGGGATTTGGTGGTGGACATCATCTTTTTATGCCCCCCCTCACTCTCAGAAGGGGTTACATTTTGGGGAGCAGTGTCAAAAGGGGCATTAGGGTGCATTATTAAGGGGTGCCAGGAGACACAGTCCTCCATTCTATAGGCTCATCAAAAACCAACAAGAACAACAGGTAATTCAGCAAGTAGATTTAAAGCCTCTCTGTGGATTTATGTTCATACTGCTCCCTCTAGTAATGTTACAAGGCAACTGCAGTTTAATCACTGGATTGAGAAAGGGGCCGTCCTATGCAAATAATCTCCTCCCATGATTACTTCTGTGAGCTTCC
The DNA here is from genome assembly GCF_031143425.1 of Pleurodeles waltl. Taxonomy (NCBI): domain Eukaryota; kingdom Metazoa; phylum Chordata; class Amphibia; order Caudata; family Salamandridae; genus Pleurodeles; species Pleurodeles waltl. The sequence continues at coordinate 303,239,025 of NC_090437.1, read as the reverse complement.
GTTGTGATACAATGATAGGACCTTCAACATATGCTCTTCAGCAGATTTGTAAAGTTATCAAATTGCCTTAGGCTAAGGATTGTTCCACTTGAAGGCCCTCAGATAAGTACCCCACCCTCACTTAGCAGGGTACTGAATTACATGCAGTAATCCTCTATACAGAACATGGGCGTTCGTGGGCCTACTGTAGAGGCTGTGTGCTAAGACTGGGATGTTTAAAATCCCATAGCACAGCAGCCATAGGTCCAGGTTATAGCAGAGGGTGGGAGTAGAAAGAGAGTGTGAGTCAGGTGGTAGGGGTGGAGCAAGAAGGACAGGCAGAGAGAGACCCATATAGAGAGAGGAGGTATAGACAGATAATAGCAGGGGTGGTTGGAGAACTTAGAGGAGGAAGGGGGACATTGAGGGAGCATGGTGGGAGACCAAGAGTGGGTGGAGTCACAGAGGAAAGGCAGTGCCAGGATGCAGGAGAAGAAGCGGTGTAGGCCAGAGAGCAAGAGTGAGTGCAGGACAGGAAGCATAGTGGAGTGGGGTCACTGCTGACAAGCAAGCATAGCCCACCCCCTCACATGCAAATGGGGTGATTACAAAGGAAGGGATTTGGTGGTGGACATCATCTTTTTATGCCCCCCCTCACTCTCAGAAGGGGTTACATTTTGGGGAGCAGTGTCAAAAGGGGCATTAGGGTGCATTATTAAGGGGTGCCAGGAGACACAGTCCTCTATTCTATAGGCTCATCAAAAACCAACAAGAACAACAGGTAATTCAGCAAGTAGATTTAAAGCCTCTCTGTGGATTTATGTTCATACTGCTCCCTCTAGTAATGTTACAAGGCAACTGCAGTTTAATCACTGGATTGAGAAAGGGGCCGTCCTATGCAAATAATCTCCTCCCATGATTACTTCTGTGAGCTTCCGTTGTGATACAATGATAGGACCTTCAACATATGCTCTTCAGCAGATTTGTAAAGTTATCAAATTGCCTTAGGCTAAGGATTGTTCCACTTGAAGGCCCTCAGATAAGTACCCCACCCTCACTTAGCAGGGTACTGAATTACATGCAGTAATCCTCTATACAGAACATGGGCGTTCGTGGGCCTACTGTAGAGGCTGTGTGCTAAGACTGGGATGTTTAAAATCCCATAGCACAGCAGCCATAGGTCCAGGTTATAGCAGAGGGTGGGAGTAGAAAGAGAGTGTGAGTCAGGTGGTAGGGGTGGAGCAAGAAGGACAGGCAGAGAGAGACCCATATAGAGAGAGGAGGTATAGACAGATAATAGCAGGGGTGGTTGGAGAACTTAGAGGAGGAAGGGGGACATTGAGGGAGCATGGTGGGAGACCAAGAGTGGGTGGAGTCACAGAGGAAAGGCAGTGCCAGGATGCAGGAGAAGAAGCGGTGTAGGCCAGAGAGCAAGAGTGAGTGCAGGACAGGAAGCATAGTGGAGTGGGGTCACTGCTGACAAGCAAGCAGAGCCCACCCCCTCACATGCAAATGGGGTGATTACAAAGGAAGGGATTTGGTGGTGGACATAATCTTTTTATGCCCCCCTCACTCTCAGAAGGGGTTACATTTTGGGGAGCAGTGTCAAAAGGGGCATTAGGGTGCATTATTAAGGGGTGCCAGGAGACACAGTCCTCCATTCTATAGGCTCATCAAAAACCAACAAGAACAACAGGTAATTCAGCAAGTAGATTTAAAGCCTCTCTGTGGATTTATGTTCATACTGCTCCCTCTAGTAATGTTACAAGGCAACTGCAGTTTAATCACTGGATTCAGAAAGGGGCCGTCCTATGCAAATAATCTCCTCCCATGATTACTTCTGTGAGCTTCCGTTGTGATACAATGATAGGACCTTCAACATATGCTCTTCAGCAGATTTGTAAAGTTATCAAATTGCCTTAGGCTAAGGATTGTTCCACTTGAAGGCCCTCAGATAAGTACCCCACCCTCACTTAGCAGGGTACTGAATTACATGCAGTAATCCTCTATACAGAACATGGGCGTTTGTGGGCCTACTGTAAAGGCTGTATGCTAAGACTGGGATGTTTAAAATCCCATAGCACAGCAGCCATAGGTCCAGGTTATAGCAGAGGGTGGGAGTAAAAAGAGAGTGTGAGTCAAGTGGTAGGGATGGAGCAAGAAGGACAGGCAGAGAGAGACCCATATAGAGAGAGGAGGTATAGACAGATAATAGCAGGGGTGGTTGGAGAACTTAGAGGAGGAAGGGGGACATTGAGGGAGCATGGTGGGAGACCAAGAGTGGGTGGAGTCACAGAGGAAAGGCAGTGCCAGGATGCAGGAGAAGAAGCGGTGTAGGCCAGAGAGCAAGAGTGAGTGCAGGACAGGAAGCATGGTGGAGTGGGGTCACTGCTGACAAGCAAGCAGAGCCCAGCCCCTCGCATACAAATGGGGTGATTACAAAGGAAGGGATTTGGTGGTGGACATCATCTTTTTATGCCCCCCCTCACTCTCAGAAGGGGTCAAATTTTGGGGAGCAGTGTCAAAAGGGGCATTAGGGTGCATTATTAAGGGGTGCCAGGAGACACAGTCCTCCATTCTAAAGGCTCATCAAAAACCAACAAGAACAAAAGGTAATTCAGCAAGTAGATTTAAAGCCTCTCTGTGGATTTATGTTCAACTGCTCCCTCTAGTAATGTTACATGGCAACTGCAGTTTAATCACTGGATTGAGAAAGGGGCCGTCCTATGCAAATAATCTCCTCCCATGATTACTTCTGTGAGCTTCCGTTGTGATACAATGATAGGACCTTCAACATATGCTCTTCAGCAGATTTGTAAAGTTATCAAATTGCCTTAGGCTAAGGATTGTTCCACTTGAAGGCCCTCAGATAAGTACCCCACCCTCACTTAGCAGGGTACTGAATTACATGCAGTAATCCTCTATACAGAACATGGGCGTTTCGTGGGCCTACTGTAGAGGCTGTGTGCTAAGACTGGAATGTTTAAAATCCCATAGCACAGCAGCCATAGGTCCAGGTTATAGCAGAGGGTGGGAGTAGAAAGAGAGTGTGAGTCAGGGGGTAGGGGTGGAGCAAGAAGGACAGGCAGAGAGAGACCCATATAGAGAGAGTAGGTATAGACAGATAATAGCAGGGGTGGTTGGAGAACTTAGAGGAGGACGGGGGACATTGAGGGAGCATGGTGGGAGACCAAGAGTGGGTGGAGTCACAGAGGAAAGGCAGTGCCAGGATGCAGGAGAAGAAGCGGTGTAGGCCAGAGAGCAAGAGTGAGTGCAGGACAGGAAGCATAGTGGAGTGGGGTCACTGCTGACAAGCAAGCAGAGCCCACCCCCTCACATGCAAATGGGGTGATTACAAAGGAAGGGATTTGGTGGTGGACATCATCTTTTTATGCCCCCCCTCACTCTCAGAAGGGGTTACATTTTGGGGAGCAGTGTCAAAAGGGGCATTAGGGTGCATTATTAAGGGGTGCCAGGAGACACAGTCCTCCATTCTATAGGCTCATCAAAAACCAACAAGAACAACAGGTAATTCAGCAAGTAGATTTAAAGCCTCTCTGTGGATTTATGTTCATACTGCTCCCTCTAGTAATGTTACAAGGCAACTGCAGTTTAATCACTGGATTGAGAAAGGGGCCGTCCTATGCAAATAATCTCCTCCCATGATTACTTCTGTGAGCTTCCGTTGTGATACAATGATAGGACCTTCAACATATGCTCTTCAGCAGATTTGTAAAGTTATCAAATTGCCTTAGGCTAAGGATTGTTCCACTTGAAGGCCCTCAGATAAGTACCCCACCCTCACTTAGCAGGGTACTGAATTACATGCAGTAATCCTCTATACAGAACATGGGCGTTCGTGGGCCTACTGTAAAGGTTGTATGCTAAGACTGGGATGTTTAAAATCCCATAGCACAGCAGCCATAGGTCCAGGTTATAGCAGAGGGTGGGAGTAGAAAGAGAGTGTGAGTCAGGTGATAGGGGTGGAGCAAGAAGAACAGGCAGAGAGCGACCCATATAGAGAGAGGAGGTATAGACAGATAATAGCAGGGGTGGTTGGAGAACTTAGAGGAGGAAGGGGGACATTGAGGGAGCATGGTGGGAGACCAAGAGTGGATGGAGTCACAGGGGAAAGGCAGTGCCAGGATGCAGGAGAAGAAGCGGTGTAGGCCAGAGAGCAAGAGTGAGTGCAGGACAGGAAGCATAGTGGAGTGGGGTCACTGCTGACAAGCAAGCAGAGCGCACCCCCTCACATGCAAATGGGGTGATTACAAAGGAAGGGATTTGGTGGTGGACATCATCTTTTTATGCCCCCCCTCACTCTCAGAAGGGGTTACATTTTGGGGAGCAGTGTCAAAAGGGGCATTAGGGTGCATTATTAAGGGGTGCCAGGAGACACAGTCCTCCATTCTATATCCTCATCAAAAACCAACAAGAGCAACAGGTAATTCAGCAAGTAGATTTAAAGCCTCTCTGTGGATTTATGTTCATACTGCTCCCTCTAGTAATGTTACAAGGCAACTGCAGTTTAATCACTGGATTGAGAAAGGGGCCATCCTATGCAAATAATCTCCTCCCATGATTACTTCTGTGAGCTTCCGTTGTGATACAATGATAGGACCTTCAACATATGCTCTTCAGCAGATTTGTAAAGTTATCAAATTGCCTTAGGCTAAGGATTGTTCCACTTGAAGGCCCTCAGATAAGTACCCCACCCTCACTTAGCAGGGTACTGAATTACATGCAGTAATCCTCTATACAGAACATGGGCGTTTGTGGGCATACTGTAAAGGCTGTATGCCAAGACTGGGATGTTTAAAATCCCATAGCATAGCAGCCATAGGTCCAGGTTATAGCAGAGGTTGGGAGTAGAAAGAGAGTGTGAGTCAGGTGGTAGGGATGGAGCAAGAAGGACAGGCAGAGAGAGACCCATATAGAGAGAGGAGGTATAGACAGATAATAGCAGTGGTGGTTGGAGAACTTAGAGGAGGAAGGGGGACATTGAGGGAGCATGGTGGGAGACCAAGAGTGGGTGGAGTCACAGAGGAAAGGCAGTGCCAGGATGCAGGAGAAGAAGTGGTGTAGGCCAGAGAGCAAGAGTGAGTGCAGGACAGGATGCATGGTGGAGTGGGGTCACTGCTGACAAGCAAGCAGAGCCCAGCCCCTCGCATACAAATGGGGTGATTACAAAGGAAGGGATTTGGTGGTGGACATCATCTTTTTATGCCCCCCCTCACTCTCAGAAGGGGTCAAATTTTGGGGAGCAGTGTCAAAAGGGGCATTAGGGTGCATTATTAAGGGGTGCCAGGAGACACAGTCCTCCATTCTAAAGGCTCATCAAAAACCAACAAGAACAAAAGGTAATTCAGCAAGTAGATTTAAAGCCTCTCTGTGGATTTATGTTCAACTGCTCCCTCTAGTAATGTTACATGGCAACTGCAGTTTAATCACTGGATTGAGAAAGGGGCCGTCCTATGCAAATAATCTCCTCCCATGATTACTTCTGTGAGCTTCCGTTGTGATACAATGATAGGACCTTCAACATATGCTCTTCAGCAGATTTGTAAAGTTATCAAATTGCCTTAGGCTAAGGATTGTTCCACTTGAAGGCCCTCAGATAAGTACCCCACCCTCACTTAGCAGGGTACTGAATTACATGCAGTAATCCTCTATACAGAACATGGCCGTTCGTGGGCCTACTGTAAAGGCTGTATGCTAAGACTGGGATGTTTAAAATCCCATAGCACAGCAGCCATAGGTCCAGGTTATAGCAGAGGGTGGGAGTAGAAAGAGAGTGTTGGTCAGGTGGTAGGGGTGGAGCAAGAAGAACAGGCAGAGAGAGACCCATATAGAGACAGGAGGTATAGACAGATAATAGCAGGGGTGGTTGGAGAACTTAGAGGAGGAAGGGGGACATTGAGGGAGCATGGTGGGAGACCAAGAGTGGGTGGAGTCACAGAGGAAAGGCAGTGCCAGGATGCAGGAGAAGAAGCGGTGTAGGCCAGAGAGCAAGAGTGAGTGCAGGACAGGAAGCATAGTGGAGTGGGGTCACTGCTGACAAGCAAGCAGAGCCCACCCCCTCACATGCAAATGGGGTGATTACAAAGGAAGGGATTTGGTGGTGGACATCATCTTTTTATGCCCCCCCTCACTCTCAGAAGGGGTTACATTTTGGGGAGCAGTGTCAAAAGGGGCATTAGGGTGCATTATTAAGGGGTGCCAGGAGACACAGTCCTCCATTCTATAGGCTCATCAAAAACCAACAAGAACAACAGGTAATTCAGCAAGTAGATTTAAAGCCTCTCTGTGGATTTATGTTCATACTGCTCCCTCTAGTAATGTTACAAGGCAACTGCAGTTTAATCACTGGATTGAGAAAGGGGCCGTCCTATGCAAATAATCTCCTCCCATGATTACTTCTGTGAGCTTCCGTTGTGATACAATGATAGGACCTTCAACATATGCTCTTCAGCAGATTTGTAAAGTTATCAAATTGCCTTAGGCTAAGGATTGGTCCACTTGAAGGCCCTCAGATAAGTACCCCACCCTCACTTAGCAGGGTACTGAATTACATGCAGTAATCCTCTATACAGAACATGGGCGTTTGTGGGCCTACTGTAAAGGCTGTATGCTAAGACTGGGATGTTTAAAATCCCATAGCACAGCAGCCATAGGTCCAGGTTATAGCAGAGGGTGGGAGTAGAAAGAGAGTGTGAGTCAGGTGGTAGGGGTGGAGCAAGAAGGACAGGCAGAGAGAGACCCATATAGAGAGAGGAGGTATAGACAGATAATAGCAGGGGTGGTTGGGGAACTTAGAGGAGGAAGGGGGACATTGAGGGAGCATGGTGGGAGACCAAGAGTGGGTGGAGTCACAGAGGAAAGGCAGTGCTAGGATGCAGGAGAAGAAGTGGTGTAGGCCAGAGAGCAAGAGTGAGTGCAGGACAGGATGCATGGTGGAGTGGGGTCACTGCTGACAAGCAAGCAGAGCCCAGCCCCTCGCATACAAATGGGGTGATTACAAAGGAAGGGATTTGGTGGTGGACATCATCTTTTTATGCCCCCCCTCACTCTCAGAAGGGGTCAAATTTTGGGGAGCAGTGTCAAAAGGGGCATTAGGGTGCATTATTAAGGGGTGCCAGGAGACACAGTCCTCCATTCTAAAGGCTCATCAAAAACCAACAAGAACAAAAGGTAATTCAGCAAGTAGATTTAAAGCCTCTCTGTGGATTTATGTTCAACTGCTCCCTCTAGTAATGTTACATGGCAACTGCAGTTTAATCACTGGATTGAGAAAGGGGCCGTCCTATGCAAATAATCTCCTCCCATGATTACTTCTGTGAGCTTCCGTTGTGATACAATGATAGGACCTTCAACATATGCTCTTCAGCAGATTTGTAAAGTTATCAAATTGCCTTAGGCTAAGGATTGTTCCACTTGAAGGCCCTCAGATAAGTACCCCACCCTCACTTAGCAGGGTACTGAATTACATGCAGTAATCCTCTATACAGAACATGGGCGTTCGTGGGCCTACTGTAGAGGCTGTGTGCTAAGACTGGAATGTTTAAAATCCCATAGCACAGCAGCCATAGGTCCAGGTTATAGCAGAGGGTGGGAGTAGAAAGAGAGTGTGAGTCAGGGGGTAGGGGTGGAGCAAGAAGGACAGGCAGAGAGAGACCCATATAGAGAGAGTAGGTATAGACAGATAATAGCAGGGGTGGTTGGAGAACTTAGAGGAGGACGGGGGACATTGAGGGAGCATGGTGGGAGACCAAGAGTGGGTGGAGTCACAGAGGAAAGGTAGTGCCAGGATGCAGGAGAAGAAGCGGTGTAGGCCAGAGAGCAAGAGTGAGTGCAGGACAGGAAGCATAGTGGAGTGGGGTCACTGCTGACAAGCAAGCAGAGCCCACCCCCTCACATGCAAATGGGGTGATTACAAAGGAAGGGATTTGGTGGTGGACATCATCTTTTTATGCCCCCCCTCACTCTCAGAAGGGGTTACATTTTGGGGAGCAGTGTCAAAAGGGGCATTAGGGTGCATTATTAAGGGGTGCCAGGAGACACAGTCCTCCATTCTATAGGCTCATCAAAAACCAACAAGAACAACAGGTAATTCAGCAAGTAGATTTAAAGCCTCTCTGTGGATTTATGTTCATACTGCTCCCTCTAGTAATGTTACAAGGCAACTGCAGTTTAATCACTGGATTGAGAAAGGGGCCGTCCTATGCAAATAATCTCCTCCCATGATTACTTCTGTGAGCTTCCGTTGTGATACAATGATAGGACCTTCAACATATGCTCTTCAGCAGATTTGTAAAGTTATCAAATTGCCTTAGGCTAAGGATTGTTCCACTTGAAGGCCCTCAGATAAGTACCCCACCCTCACTTAGCAGGGTACTGAATTACATGCAGTAATCCTCTATACAGAACATGGGCATTTGTGGGCCTACTGTAAAGGCTGTATGCTAAGACTGGGATGTTTAAAATCCCATAGCACAGCAGCCATAGGTCCAGGTTATAGCAGAGGGTGGGAGTAGAAAGAGAGTGTGAGTCAGGTGGTAGGGGTGGAGCAAGAAGGACAGGCAGAGAGAGACCCATATAGAGAGAGGAGGTATAGACAGATAATAGCAGGGGTGGTTGGAGAACTTAGAGGAGGAAGGGGGACTTTGAGGGAGCATGGTGGGAGACCAAGAGTGGGTGGAGTCACAGAGGAAAGGCAGTGCCAGGATGCAGGAGAAGAAGTGGTGTAGGCCAGAGAGCAAGAGTGAGTGCAGGACAGGATGCATGGTGGAGTGGGGTCACTGCTGACAAGCAAGCAGAGCCCAGCCCCTCGCATACAAATGGGGTGATTACAAAGGAAGGGATTTGGTGGTGGACATCATCTTTTTATGCCCCCCCTCACTCTCAGAAGGGGTCAAATTTTGGGGAGCAGTGTCAAAAGGGGCATTAGGGTGCATTATTAAGGGGTGCCAGGAGACACAGTCCTCCATTCTAAAGGCTCATCAAAAACCAACAAGAACAAAAGGTAATTCAGCAAGTAGATTTAAAGCCTCTCTGTGGATTTATGTTCAACTGCTCCCTCTAGTAATGTTACATGGCAACTGCAGTTTAATCACTGGATTGAGAAAGGGGCCGTCCTATGCAAATAATCTCCTCCCATGATTACTTCTGTGAGCTTCCGTTGTGATACAATGATAGGACCTTCAACATATGCTCTTCAGCAGATTTGTAAAGTTATCAAATTGCCTTAGGCTAAGGATTGTTCCACTTGAAGGCCCTCAGATAAGTACCCCACCCTCACTTAGCAGGGTACTGAATTACATGCAGTAATCCTCTATACAGAACATGGGCGTTCGTGGGCCTACTGTAAAGGCTGTATGCTAAGACTGGGATGTTTAAAATCCCATAGCACAGCAGCCATAGGTCCAGGTTATAGCAGAGGGTGGGAGTAGAAAGAGAGTGTTGGTCAGGTGGTAGGGGTGGAGCAAGAAGAACAGGCAGAGAGAGACCCATATAGAGAGAGGAGGTATAGACAGATAATAGCAGGGGTGGTTGGAGAACTTAGAGGAGGAAGGGGGACATTGAGGGAGCATGGTGGGAGACCAAGAGTGGGTGAAGTCACAGAGGAAAGGCAGTGCCAGGATGCAGGAGAAGAAGCGGTGTAGGCCAGAGAGCAAGAGTGAGTGCAGGACAGGAAGCATAGTGGAGTGGGGTCACTGCTGACAAGCAAGCAGAGCCCACCCCCTCACATGCAAATGGGGTGATTACAAAGGAAGGGATTTGGTGGTGGACATCATCTTTTTATGCCCCCCCTCACTCTCAGAAGGGGTTACATTTTGGGGAGCAGTGTCAAAAGGGGCATTAGGGTGCATTATTAAGGGGTGCCAGGAGACACAGTCCTCCATTCTATAGGCTCATCAAAAACCAACAAGAACAACAGGTAATTCAGCAAGTAGATTTAAAGCCTCTCTGTGGATTTATGTTCATACTGCTCCCTCTAGTAATGTTACAAGGCAACTGCAGTTTAATCACTGGATTGAGAAAGGGGCCGTCCTATGCAAATAATCTCCTCCCATGATTACTTCTGTGAGCTTCCGTTGTGATACAATGATAGGACCTTCAACATATGCTCTTCAGCAGATTTGTAAAGTTATCAAATTGCCTTAGGCTAAGGATTGTTCCACTTGAAGGCCCTCAGATAAGTACCCCACCCTCACTTAGCAGGGTACTGAATTACATGCAGTAATCCTCTATACAGAACATGGGCGTTTGACGGGCCTACTGTAAAGGCTGTATGCTAAGACTGGGATGTTTAAAATCCCATAGCACAGCAGCCATAGGTCCAGGTTATAGCAGAGGGTGGGAGTAGAAAGAGAGTGTGAGTCAGGTGGTAGGGGTGGAGCAAGAAGGACAGGCAGAGAGAGACCCATATAGAGAGAGGAGGTATAGACAGATAATAGCAGGGGTGGTTGGGGAACTTAGAGGAGGAAGGGGGACATTGAGGGAGCATGGTGGGAGACCAAGAGTGGGTGGAGTCACAGAGGAAAGGCAGTGCTAGGATGCAGGAGAAGAAGTGGTGTAGGCCAGAGAGCAAGAGTGAGTGCAGGACAGGATGCATGGTGGAGTGGGGTCACTGCTGACAAGCAAGCAGAGCCCAGCCACTCGCATACAAATGGGGTGATTACAAAGGAAGGGATTTGGTGGTGGACATCATCTTTTTATGCCCCCCCTCACTCTCAGAAGGGGTCAAATTTTGGGGAGCAGTGTCAAAAGGGGCATTAGGGTGCATTATTAAGGGGTGCCAGGAGACACAGTCCTCCATTCTAAAGGCTCATCAAAAACCAACAAGAACAAAAGGTAATTCAGCAAGTAGATTTAAAGCCTCTCTGTGGATTTATGTTCAACTGCTCCCTCTAGTAATGTTACATGGCAACTGCAGTTTAATCACTGGATTGAGAAAGGGGCCGTCCTATGCAAATAATCTCCTCCCATGATTACTTCTGTGAGCTTCCGTTGTGATACAATGATAGGACCTTCAACATATGCTCTTCAGCAGATTTGTAAAGTTATCAAATTGCCTTAGGCTAAGGATTGTTCCACTTGAAGGCCCTCAGATAAGTACCCCACCCTCACTTAGCAGGGTACTGAATTACATGCAGTAATCCTCTATACAGAACATGGGCGTTCGTGGGCCTACTGTAAAGGCTGTATGCTAAGACTGGGATGTTTAAAATCCCATAGCACAGCAGCCATAGGTCCAGGTTATAGCAGAGGGTGGGAGTAGAAAGAGAGTGTGAGTCAGGTGATAGGGGTGGAGCAAGAAGAACAGGCAGAGAGCGACCCATATAGAGAGAGGAGGTATAGACAGATAATAGCAGGGGTGGTTGGAGAACTTAGAGGAGGAAGGGGGACATTGAGGGAGCATGGTGGGAGACCAAGAGTGGGTGGAGTCACAGAGGAAAGGCAGTGCCAGGATGCAGGAGAAGAAGCGGTGTAGGCCAGAGAGCAAGAGTGAGTGCAGGACAGGAAGCATAGTGGAGTGGGGTCACTGCTGACAAGCAAGCAGAGCGCACCCCCTCACATGCAAATGGAGTGATTACAAAGGAAGGGATTTGGTGGTGGACATCATCTTTTTATGCCCCCCCTCACTCTCAGAAGGGGTTACATTTTGGGGAGCAGTGTCAAAAGGGGCATTAGGGTGCATTATTAAGGGGTGCCAGGAGACACAGTCCTCCATTCTATAGGCTCATCAAAAACCAACAAGAACAACAGGTAATTCAGCAAGTAGATTTAAAGCCTCTCTGTGGATTTATGTTCATACTGCTCCCTCTAGTAATGTTACAAGGCAACTGCAGTTTAATCACTGGATTGAGAAAGGGGCCGTCCTATGCAAATAATCTCCTCCCATGATTACTTCTGTGAGCTTCCGTTGTGATACAATGATAGGACCTTCAACATATGGTCTTCAGCAGATTTGTAAAGTTATCAAATTGCCTTAGGCTAAGGATTGTTCCACTTGAAGGCCCTCAGATAAGTACCCCACCCTCACTTAGCAGGGTACTGAATTACATGCAGTAATCCTCTATTCAGAACATGGGAGTTCGTGGGCTTACTGTAAAGGCTGTGTGCTTAGACTGGGATGTTTAAAATCTCATAGCACAGCAGCCATAGGTCCAGGTTATAGCAGAGGGTGGGAGTAGAAAGAGAGTGTGAGTCAGGTGGTAGGGATGGAGCAAGAAGGACAGGCAGAGAGAGACCCATATAGAGAGAGGAGGTATAGACAGATAATAGCAGGGGTGGTTGGAGAACTTAGAGGAGGAAGGGGGACATTGAGGGAGCATGGTGGGAGACCAAGAGTGGGTGGAGTCACAGAGGAAAGGCAGTGCCAGGATGCAGGAGAAGAAGCGGTGTAGGCCAGAGAGCAAGAGTGAGTGCAGGACAGGAAGCATAGTGGAGTGGGGTCACTGCTGACAAGCAAGCAGAGCCCACCCCCTCACATGCAAATGGGGTGATTACAAAGGAAGGGATTTGGTGGTGGACATCATCTTTTTATGCCCCCCCTCACTCTCAGAAGGGGTTACATTTTGGGGAGCAGTGTCAAAAGGGGCATTAGGGTGCATTATTAAGGGGTGCCAGGAGACACAGTCCTCCATTCTATAGGCTCATCAAAAACCAACAAGAACAACAGGTAATTCAGCAAGTAGATTTAAAGCCTCTCTGTGGATTTATGTTCATACTGCTCCCTCTAGTAATGTTACAAGGCAACTGCAGTTTAATCACTGGATTGAGAAAGGGGCCGTCCTATGCAAATAATCTCCTCCCATGATTACTTCTGTGAGCTTCCGTTGTGATACAATGATAGGACCTTCAACGTATGCTCTTCAGCAGATTTGTAAAGTTATCAAATTGCCTTAGGCTAAGGATTGTTCCACTTGAAGGCCCTCAGATAAGTACCCCACCCTCACTTAGCAGGGTACTGAATTACATGCAGTAATCCTCTATACAGAACATGGGTGTTCGTGGGCCTACTGTAGAGGCTGTGTGATAAGACTGGGATGTTTAAAATCCCATAGCACAGCAGCCATAGGTCCAGGTTATAGCAGAGGGTGGGAGTAGAAAGAGAGTGTGAGTCAGGGGGTAGGGGTGGAGCAAGAAGGACAGGCAGAGAGAGACCCATATAGAGAGAGGAGGTATAGACAGATAATAGCAGGGGTGGTTGGAGAACTTAGAGGAGGAAGGGGGACATTGAGGGAGCATGGTGGGAGACCAAGAGTGGGTGGAGTCACAGAGGAAAGGCAGTGCCAGGATGCAGGAGAAGAAGCGGTGTAAGCCAGAGAGCAAGAGTGAGTGCAGGACAGGAAGCATAGTGGAGTGGGGTCACTGCTGACAAGCAAGCAGAGCCCACCCCCTCACATGCAAATGGGGTGATTACAAAGGAAGGGATTTGGTGGTGGACATCATCTTTTTATGCCCCCCCTCACTCTCAGAAGGGGTTACATTTTGGGGAGCAGTGTCAAAAGGGGCATTAGGGTGCATTATTAAGGGGTGCCAGGAGACACAGTCCTCCATTCTATAGGCTCATCAAAAACCAACAAGAACAACAGGTAATTCAGCAAGTAGATTTAAAGCCTCTCTGTGGATTTATGTTCATACTGCTCCCTCTAGTAATGTTACAAGGCAACTGCAGTTTAATCACTGGATTGAGAAAGGGGCCGTCCTATGCAAATAATCTCCTCCCATGATTACTTCTGTGAGCTTCCGTTGTGATACAATGATAGGACCTTCAACATATGCTCTTCAGCAGATTTGTAAAGTTATCAAATTGCCTTAGGCTAAGGATTGTTCCACTTGAAGGCCCTCAGATAAGTACCCCACCCTCACTTAGCAGGGTACTGAATTACATGCAGTAATCCTCTATACAGAACATGGGTGTTTGTGGGCCTACTGTAAAGGCTGTATGCTAAGACTGGGATGTTTAAAATCCCATAGCACAGCAGCCATAGGTCCAGGTTATAGCAGAGGGTGGGAGTAGAAAGAGAGTGTGAGTCAGGTGGTAGGGGTGGAGCAAGAAGGACAGGCAGAGAGAGACCCATATAGAGAGAGGAGGTATAGACAGATAATAGCAGGGGTGGTTGGAGAACTTAGAGGAGGAAGGGGGACATTGAGGGAGCATGGTGGGAGACCAAGAGTGGGTGGAGTCACAGAGGAAAGGCAGTGCCAGGATGCAGGAGAAGAAGTGGTGTAGGCCAGAGAGCAAGAGTGAGTGCAGGACAGGATGCATGGTGGAGTGGGGTCACTGCTGACAAGCAAGCAGAGCCCAGCCCCTCGCATACAAATGGGGTGATTACAAAGGAAGGGATTTGGTGGTGGACATCATCTTTTTATGCCCCCCCCTCACTCTCAGAAGGGGTCAAATTTTGGGGAGCAGTGTCAAAAGGGGCATTAGGGTGCATTATTAAGGGGTGCCAGGAGACACAGTCCTCCATTCTAAAGGCTCATCAAAAACCAACAAGAACAAAAGGTAATTCAGCAAGTAGATTTAAAGCCTCTCTGTGGATTTATGTTCAACTGCTCCCTCTAGTAATGTTACATGGCAACTGCAGTTTAATCACTGGATTGAGAAAGGGGCCGTCCTATGCAAATAATCTCCTCCCATGATTACTTCTGTGAGCTTCCGTTGTGATACAATGATAGGACCTTCAACATATGCTCTTCAGCAGATTTGTAAAGTTATCAAATTGCCTTAGGCTAAGGATTGTTCCACTTGAAGGCCCTCAGATAAGTACCCCACCCTCACTTAGCAGGGTACTGAATTACATGCAGTAATCCTCTATACAGAACATGGGCGTTCGTGGGCCTACTGTAAAGGCTGTATGCTAAGACTGGGATGTTTAAAATCCCATAGCACAGCAGCCATAGATCCAGGTTATAGCAGAGGGTGGGAGTAGAAAGAGAGTGTGAGTCAGGTGATAGGGGTGGAGCAAGAAGAACAGGCAGAGAGCGACCCATAAAGAGAGAGGAGGTATAGACAGATAATAGCAGGGGTGGTTGGAGAACTTAGAGGAGGAAAGGGGACATTGAGGGAGCATGGTGGGAGACCAAGAGTGGGTGGAGTCACAGAGGAAAGGCAGTGCCAGGATGCAGGAGAAGAAGCGGTGTAGGCCAGAGAGCAAGAGTGAGTGCAGGACAGGAAGCATAGTGGAGTGGGGTCACTGCTGACAAGCAAGCAGAGCGCACCCCCTCACATGCAAATGGGGTGATTACAAAGGAAGGGATTTGGTGGTGGACATCATCTTTTTATGCCCCCCCTCACTCTCAGAAGGGGTTACATTTTGGGGAGCAGTGTCAAAAGGGGCATTAGGGTGCATTATTAAGGGGTGCCAGGAGACACAGTCCTCCATTCTATAGGCTCATCAAAAACCAACAAGAACAACAGGTAATTCAGCAAGTAGATTTAAAGCCTCTCTGTGGATTTATGTTCATACTGCTCCCTCTAGTAATGTTACAAGGCAACTGCAGTTTAATCACTGGATTGAGAAAGGGGCCGTCCTATGCAAATAATCTCCTCCCATGATTACTTCTGTGAGCTTCCGTTGTGATACAATGATAGGACATTCAACATATGCTCTTCAGCAGATTTGTAAAGTTATCAAATTGCCTTAGGCTAAGGATTGTTCCACTTGAAGGCCCTCAGATAAGTACCCCACCCTCACTTAGCAGGGTACTGAATTACATGCAGTAATCCTCTATACAGAACATGGCTGTTCGTGGGCCTACTGTAAAGGCTGTATGCTAAGACTGGGATGTTTAAAATCCCATAGCACAGCAGCCATAGGTCCAGGTTATAGCAGAGGGTGGGACTAGAAAGAGAGTGTGAGTCAGGTGGTAGGGTTGGAACAAGAAGAACAGGCAGAGAGAGACTCATATAGAGAGAGGAGGTATAGACAGAAAATAGCAGGGGTGGTTGGAGAACTTAGAGGAGGAAGGGGGACATTGAGGGAGCATGGTGGGAGACCAAGAGTGGGTGGAGTCACAGAGGAAAGGCAGTGCCAGGATGCAGGAGAAGAAGCGGTGTAGGCCAGAGAGCAAGAGTGAGTGCAGGACAGGAAGCATAGTGGAGTGGGGTCACTGCTGACAAGCAAGCAGAGCCCACCCCCTCACATGCAAATGGGGTGATTACAAAGGAAGGGATTTGGTGGTGGACATCATCTTTTTATGCCCCCCCTCACTCTCAGAAGGGGTTACATTTTGGGGAGCAGTGTCAAAAGGGGCATTAGGGTGCATTATTAAGGGGTGCCAGGAGACACAGTCCTCCATTCTATAGGCTCATCAAAAACCAACAAGAACAACAGGTAATTCAGCAAGTAGATTTAAAGCCTCTCTGTGGATTTATGTTCATACTGCTCCCTCTAGTAATGTTACAAGGCAACTGCAGTTTAATCACTGGATTGAGAAAGGGGCCGTCCTATGCAAATAATCTCCTCCCATGATTACTTCTGTGAGCTTCCGTTGTGATACAATGATAGGACCTTCAACATATGCTCTTCAGCAGATTTGTAAAGTTATCAAATTGCCTTAGGCTAAGGATTGTTCCACTTGAAGGCCCTCAGATAAGTACCCCACCCTCACTTAGCAGGGTACTGAATTACATGCAGTAATCCTCTATACAGAACATCGCCGTTCGTGGGCCTACTGTAAAGGCTGTATGCTAAGACTGGGATGTTTAAAATCCCATAGCACAGCAGCCATAGGTCCAGGTTATAGCAGAGGGTGGGAGTAGAAAGAGAGTGTGAGTCAGGTGGTAGGGGTGGAGCAAGAAGAACAGGCAGAGAGAGACCCATATAGAGAGAGGAGGTATAGACAGATAATAGCAGGGGTGGTTGGAGAACTTAGAGGAGGAAGGGGGACATTGAGGGAGCATGGTGGGAGACCAAGAGTGGGTGGAGTCACAGAGGAAAGGCAGTGCCAGGATGCAGGAGAAGAAGCGGTGTAGGCCAGAGAGCAAGAGTGAGTGCAGGACAGGAAGCATAGTGGAGTGGGGTCACTGCTGACAAGCAAGCAGAGCCCACCCCCTCACATGCAAATGGGGTGATTACAAAGGAAGGGATTTGGTGGTGGACATCATCTTTTTATGCCCCCCCTCACTCTCAGAAGGGGTTACATTTTGGGGAGCAGTGTCAAAAGGGGCATTAGGGTGCATTATTAAGGGGTGCCAGGAGACACAGTCCTCCATTCTATAGGCTCATCAAAAACCAACAAGAACAACAGGTAATTCAGCAAGTAGATTTAAAGCCTCTCTGTGGATTTATGTTCATACTGCTCCCTCTAGTAATGTTACAAGGCAACTGCAGTTTAATCACTGGATTGAGAAAGGGGCCGTCCTATGCAAATAATCTCCTCCCATGATTACTTCTGTGAGCTTCCGTTGTGATACAATGATAGGACCTTCAACGTATGCTCTTCAGCAGATTTGTAAAGTTATCAAATTGCCTTAGGCTAAGGATTGTTCCACTTGAAGGCCCTCAGATAAGTACCCCACCCTCACTTAGCAGGGTACTGAATTACATGCAGTAATCCTCTATACAGAACATGCGCGTTCGTGGGCCTACTGTAGAGGCTGTGTGCTAAGACTGGGATGTTTAAAATCCCATAGCACAGCAGCCATAGGTCCAGGTTATAGCAGAGGGTGGGAGTAGAAAGAGAGTGTGAGTCAGGGGGTAGGGGTGGAGCAAGAAGGACAGGCAGAGAGAGACCCATATAGAGAGAGGAGGTATAGACAGATAATAGCAGGGGTGGTTGGAGAACTTAGAGGAGGAAGGGGGACATTGAGGGAGCATGGTGGGAGACCAAGAGTGGGTGGAGTCACAGAGGAAAGGCAGTGCCAGGATGCAGGAGAAGAAGCGGTGTAGGCCAGAGAGCAAGAGTGAGTGCAGGACAGGAAGCATAGTGGAGTGGGGTCACTGCTGACAAGCAAGCAGAGCCCACCCCCTCACATGCAAATGGGGTGATTACAAAGGAAGGGATTTGGTGGTGGACATCATCTTTTTATGCCCCCCCTCACTCTCAGAAGGGGTTACATTTTGGGGAGCAGTGTCAAAAGGGCATTAGGGTGCATTATTAAGGGGTGCCAGGAGACACAGTCCTCCATTCTATAGGCTCATCAAAAACCAACAAGAACAACAGGTAATTCAGCAAGTAGATTTAAAGCCTCTCTGTGGATTTATGTTCATACTGCTCCCTCTAGTAATGTTACAAGGCAACTGCAGTTTAATCACTGGATTGAGAAAGGGGCCGTCCTATGCAAATAATCTCCTCCCATGATTACTTCTGTGAGCTTCCGTTGTGATACAATGATAGGACCTTCAACATATGCTCTTCAGCAGATTTGTAAAGTTATCAAATTGCCTTAGGCTAAGGATTGTTCCACTTGAAGGCCCTCAGATAAGTACCCCACCCTCACTTAGCAGGGTACTGAATTACATGCAGTAATCCTCTATACAGAACATGGGTGTTTGTGGGCCTACTGTAAAGGCTGTATGCTAAGACTGGGATGTTTAAAATCCCATAGCACAGCAGCCATAGGTCCAGGTTATAGCAGAGGGTGGGAGTAGAAAGAGAGTGTGAGTCAGGTGGTAGGGGTGGAGCAAGAAGGACAGGCAGAGAGAGACCCATATAGAGAGAGGAGGTATAGACAGATAATAGCAGGGGTGGTTGGAGAACTTAGAGGAGGAAGGGGGACATTGAGGGAGCATGGTGGGAGACCAAGAGTGGGTGGAGTCACAGAGGAAAGGCAGTGCCAGGATGCAGGAGAAGAAGTGGTGTAGGCCAGAGAGCAAGAGTGAGTGCAGGACAGGATGCATGGTGGAGTGGGGTCACTGCTGACAAGCAAGCAGAGCCCAGCCCCTCGCATACAAATGTGGTGATTACAAAGGAAGGGATTTGGTGGTGGACATCATCTTTTTATGCCCCCCCCTCACTCTCAGAAGGGGTCAAATTTTGGGGAGCAGTGTCAAAAGGGGCATTAGGGTGCATTATTAAGGGGTGCCAGGAGACACAGTCCTCCATTCTAAAGGCTCATCAAAAACCAACAAGAACAAAAGGTAATTCAGCAAGTAGATTTAAAGCCTCTCTGTGGATTTATGTTCAACTGCTCCCTCTAGTAATGTTACATGGCAACTGCAGTTTAATCACTGGATTGAGAAAGGGGCCGTCCTATGCAAATAATCTCCTCCCATGATTACTTCTGTGAGCTTCCGTTGTGATACAATGATAGGACCTTCAACATATGCTCTTCAGCAGATTTGTAAAGTTATCAAATTGCCTTAGGCTAAGGATTGTTCCACTTGAAGGCCCTCAGATAAGTACCCCACCCTCACTTAGCAGGGTACTGAATTACATGCAGTAATCCTCTATACAGAACATGGGCGTTCGTGGGCCTACTGTAAAGGCTGTATGCTAAGACTGGGATGTTTAAAATCCCATAGCACAGCAGCCATAGATCCAGGTTATAGCAGAGGGTGGGAGTAGAAAGAGAGTGTGAGTCAGGTGATAGGGGTGGAGCAAGAAGAACAGGCAGAGAGCGACCCATAAAGAGAGAGGAGGTATAGACAGATAATAGCAGGGGTGGTTGGAGAACTTAGAGGAGGAAGGGGGACATTGAGGGAGCATGGTGGGAGACCAAGAGTGGGTGGAGTCACAGAGGAAAGGCAGTGCCAGGATGCAGGAGAAGAAGCGGTGTAGGCCAGAGAGCAAGAGTGAGTGCAGGACAGGAAGCATAGTGGAGTGGGGTCACTGCTGACAAGCAAGCAGAGCGCACCCCCTCACATGCAAATGGGGTGATTACAAAGGAAGGGATTTGGTGGTGGACATCATCTTTTTATGCCCCCCCTCACTCTCAGAAGGGGTTACATTTTGGGGAGCAGTGTCAAAAGGGGCATTAGGGTGCATTATTAAGGGGTGCCAGGAGACACAGTCCTCCATTCTATAGGCTCATCAAAAACCAACAAGAACAACAGGTAATTCAGCAAGTAGATTTAAAGCCTCTCTGTGGATTTATGTTCATACTGCTCCCTCTAGTAATGTTACAAGGCAACTGCAGTTTAATCACTGGATTGAGAAAGGGGCCGTCCTATGCAAATAATCTCCTCCCATGATTACTTCTGTGAGCTTCCGTTGTGATACAATGATAGGACCTTCAACATATGCTCTTCAGCAGATTTGTAAAGTTATCAAATTGCCTTAGGCTAAGGATTGTTCCACTTGAAGGCCCTCAGATAAGTACCCCACCCTCACTTAGCAGGGTACTGAATTACATGCAGTAATCCTCTATACAGAACATGGGCGTTTGTGGGCATACTGTAAAGGCTGTATGCTAAGACTGGGATGTTTAAAATCCCATAGCATAGCAGCCATAGGTCCAGGTTATAGCAGAGGGTGGGAGTAGAAAGAGAGTGTGAGTCAGTGGTAGGGGTGGAGCAAGAAGGACAGGCAGAGAGAGAGACCCATATAGAGAGAGGAGGTAAAGACAGATAATAGCAGGGGTGGTTGGAGAACTTAGAGGAGGAAGGGGGACATTGAGGGAGCATGGTGGGAGACCAAGAGTGGGTGGAGTCACAGAGGAAAGGCAGTGCCAGGATGCAGGAGAAGAAGTGGTGTAGGCCAGAGAGCAAGAGTGAGTGCAGGACAGGAAGCATAGTGGAGTGGGGTCACTGCTGACAAGCAAGCAGAGCCCAGCCCCTCGCATACAAATGGGGTGATTACAAAGGAAGGGATTTGGTGGTGGACATCATCTTTTTATGCCCCCCTCACTCTCAGAAGGGGTCAAATTTTGGGGAGCAGTGTCAAAAGGGGCATTAGGGTGCATTATTAAGGGGTGCCAGGAGACACAGTCCTCCATTCTAAAGGCTCATCAAAAACCAACAAGAACAAAAGGTAATTCAGCAAGTAGATTTAAAGCCTCTCTGTGGATTTATGTTCAACTGCTCCCTCTAGTAATGTTACATGGCAACTGCAGTTTAATCACTGGATTGAGAAAGGGGCCGTCCTATGCAAATAATCTCCTCCCATGATTACTTCTGTGAGCTTCCGTTGTGATACAATGATAGGACCTTCAACATATGCTCTTCAGCAGATTTGTAAAGTTATCAAATTGCCTTAGGCTAAGGATTGTTCCACTTGAAGGCCCTCAGATAAGTACCCCACCCTCACTTAGCAGGGTACTGAATTACATGCAGTAATCCTCTATACAGAACATGGCCGTTCGTGGGCCTACTGTAAAGGCTGTATGCTAAGACTGGGATGTTTAAAATCCCATAGCACAGCAGCCATAGGTCCAGGTTATAGCAGAGGGTGGGAGTAGAAAGAGAGTGTTGGTCAGGTGGTAGGGGTGGAGCAAGAAGAACAGGCAGAGAGAGACCCATATAGAGAGAGGAGGTATAGACAGATAATAGCAGGGGTGGTTGGAGAACTTAGAGGAGGAAGGGGGACATTGAGGGAGCATGGTGGGAGACCAAGAGTGGGTGGAGTCACAGAGGAAAGGCAGTGCCAGGATGCAGGAGAAGAAGTGGTGTAGGCCAGAGAGCAAGAGTGAGTGCAGGACAGGAAGCATAGTGGATTGGGGTCACTGCTGACAAGCAAGCAGAGCCCAGCCCCTCGCATACAAATGGGGTGATTACAAAGGAAGGGATTTGGTGGTGGACATCATCTTTTTCTGCCCCCCCTCACTCTCAGAAGGGGTCAAATTTTGGGGAGCAGTGTCAAAAGGGGCATTAGGGTGCATTATTAAGGGGTGCCAGGAGACACAGTCCTCCATTCTAAAGGCTCATCAAAAACCAACAAGAACAAAAGGTAATTCAGCAAGTAGATTTAAAGCCTCTCTGTGGATTTATGTTCAACTGCTCCCTCTAGTAATGTTACATGGCAACTGCAGTTTAATCACTGGATTGAGAAAGGGGCCGTCCTATGCAAATAATCTCCTCCCATGATTACTTCTGTGAGCTTCCGTTGTGATACAATGATAGGACCTTCAACATATGCTCTTCAGCAGATTTGTAAAGTTATCAAATTGCCTTAGGCTAAGGATTGTTCCACTTGAAGGCCCTCAGATAAGTACCCCACCCTCACTTAGCAGGGTACTGAATTACATGCAGTAATCCTCTATACAGAACATGGCCGTTCGTGGGCCTACTGTAAAGGCTGTATGCTAAGACTGGGATGTTTAAAATCCCATAGCACAGCAGCCATAGGTCCAGGTTATAGCAGAGGGTGGGAGTAGAAAGAGAGTGTTGGTCAGGTGGTAGGGGTGGAGCAAAAAGAACAGGCAGAGAGAGACCCACATAGAGAGAGGAGGTATAGACAGATAATAGCAGGGGTGGTTGGAGAACTTAGAGGAGGAAGGGGGACATTGAGGGAGCATGGTGGGAGACCAAGAGTGGGTGGAGTCACAGAGGAAAGGCGATGCCAGGATGCAGGAGAAGAAGCGGTGTAGGCCAGAGAGCAAGAGTGAGTGCAGGACAGGATGCATGGTGGAGTGGGGTCACTGCTGACAAGCAAGCAGAGCCCAGCCCCTCGCATACAAATGGGGTGATTACAAAGGAAGGGATTTGGTGGTGGACATCATCTTTTTATGCCCCCCCTCACTCTCAGAAGGGGTCAAATTTTGGGGAGCAGTGTCAAAAGGGGCATTAGGGTGCATTATTAAGGGGTGCCAGGAGACACAGTCCTCCATTCTAAAGGCTCATCAAAAACCAACAAGAACAAAAGGTAATTCAGCAAGTAGATTTAAAGCCTCTCTGTGGATTTATGTTCAACTGCTCCCTCTAGTAATGTTACATGGCAACTGCAGTTTAATCACTGGATTGAGAAAGGGGCCGTCCTATGCAAATAATCTCCTCCCATGATTACTTCTGTGAGCTTCCGTTGTGATACAATGATAGGACCTTCAACATATGCTCTTCAGCAGATTTGTAAAGTTATCAAATTGCCTTAGGCTAAGGATTGTTCCACTTGAAGGCCCTCAGATAAGTACCCCACCCTCACTTAGCAGGGTACTGAATTACATGCAGTAATCCTCTATACAGAACATGGGTGTTCGTGGGCCTACTGTAAAGGCTGTATGCTAAGACTGGGATGTTTAAAATCCCATAGCACAGCAGCCATAGGTCCAGGTTATAGCAGAGGGTGGGAGTAGAAAGAGAGTGTGAGTCAGGTGATAGGGGTGGAGCACGAAGAACAGGCAGAGAGCGACCCATATAGAGAGAGGAGGTATAGACAGATAATAGCAGGGGTGGTTGGAGAACTTAGAGGAGGAAGGGGGACATTGAGGGAGCATGGTGGGAGACCAAGAGTGGATGGAGTCACAGAGGAAAGGCAGTGCCAGGATGCAGGAGAAGAAGCGGTGTAGGCCAGAGAGCAAGAGTGAGTGCAGGACAGGAAGCATAGTGGAGTGGGGTCACTGCTGACAAGCAAGCAGAGCGCACCCCCTCACATGCAAATGGGGTGATTACAAAGGAAGGGATTTGGTGGTGGACATCATCTTTTTATGCCCCCCCTCACTCTCAGAAGGGGTTACATTTTGGGGAGCAGTGTCAAAAGGGGCATTAGGGTGCATTATTAAGGGGTGCCAGGAGACACAGTCCTCCATTCTATAGGCTCATCAAAAACCAACAAGAACAACAGGTAATTCAGCAAGTAGATTTAAAGCCTCTCTGTGGATTTATGTTCATACTGCTCCCTCTAGTAATGTTACAAGGCAACTGCAGTTTAATCACTGGATTGAGAAAGGGGCCGTCCTATGCAAATAATCTCCTCCCATGATTACTTCTGTGAGCTTCCGTTGTGATACAATGATAGGACCTTCAACATATGCTCTTCAGCAGATTTGTAAAGTTATCAAATTGCCTTAGGCTAAGGATTGTTCCACTTGAAGGCCCTCAGATAAGTACCCCACCCTCACTTAGCAGGGTACTGAATTACATGCAGTAATCCTCTATACAGAACATGGCCGTTCGTGGGCCTACTGTAAAGGCTGTATGCTAAGACTGGGATGTTTAAAATCCCAAAGCACGGCAGCCATAGGTCCAGGTTATAGCAGAGGGTGGGAGTAGAAAGAGAGTGTGAGCCAGGTGATAGGGTTGGAGCAAGAAGAACAGGCAGAGAGCGACCCATATAGAGAGAGGAGGTATAGACAGATAATAGCAGGGGTGGTTGGAGAAATTAGAGGAGGAAGGGGGACATTGAGGGAGCATGGTGGGAGACCAAGAGTGGGTGGAGTCACAGAGGAAAGGCAGTGCCAGGATGCAGGAGAAGAAGCGGTGTAGGCCAGAGAGCAAGAGTGAGTGCAGGACAGGAAGCATAGTGGAGTGGGGTCACTGCTGACAAGCAAGCAGAGCCCACCCCCTCACATGCAAATGGGGTGATTACAAAGGAAGGGATTTGGTGGTGGACATCATCTTTTTATGCCCCCCCTCACTCTCAGAAGGGGTTACATTTTGGGGAGCAGTGTCAAAAGGGGCATTAGGGTGCATTATTAAGGGGTGCCAGGAGACACAGTCCTCCATTCTATAGGCTCATCAAAAACCAACAAGAACAACAGGTAATTCAGCAAGTAGATTTAAAGCCTCTCTGTGGATTTATGTTCATACTGCTCCCTCTAGTAATGTTACAAGGCAACTGCAGTTTAAACACTGGATTGAGAAAGGGGCCGTCCTATGCAAATAATCTCCTCCCATGATTACTTCTGTGAGCTTCCGTTGTGATACAATGATAGGACCTTCAACATATGCTCTTCAGCAGATTTGTAAAGTTATCAAATTGCCTTAGGCTAAGGATTGTTCCACTTGAAGGCCCTCAGATAAGTACCCCACCCTCACTTAGCAGGGTACTGAATTACATGCAGTAATCCTCTATACAGAACATGGGTGTTTGTGGGCCTACTGTAAAGGCTGTATGCTAAGACTGGGATGTTTAAAATCCCATAGCACAGTAGCCATAGGTCCAGGTTATAGCAGAGGGTGGGAGTAGAAAGAGAGTGTGAGTCAGGTGGTAGGGGTGGAGCAAGAAGGACAGGCAGAGAGAGACCCATATAGAGAGAGGAGGTATAGACAGATAATAGCAGGGGTGGTTGGAGAACTTAGAGGAGGAAGGGGGACATTGAGGGAGCATGGTGGGAGACCAAGAGTGGGTGGTGTCACAGAGGAAAGGCAGTGCCAGGATGCAGGAGAAGAAGTGGTGTAGGCCAGAGAGCAAGAGTGAGTGCAGGACAGGATGCATGGTGGAGTGGGGTCACTGCTGACAAGCAAGCAGAGCCCAGCCCCTCGCATACAAATGGGGTGATTACAAAGGAAGGGATTTGGTGGTGGACATCATCTTTTTATGCCCCCCCTCACTCTCAGAAGGGGTCAAATTTTGGGGAGCAGTGTCAAAAGGGGCATTAGGGTGCATTATTAAGGGGTGCCAGGAGACACAGTCCTCCATTCTAAAGGCTCATCAAAAACCAACAAGAACAAAAGGTAATTCAGCAAGTAGATTTAAAGCCTCTCTGTGGATTTATGTTCAACTGCTCCCTCTAGTAATGTTACATGGCAACTGCAGTTTAATCACTGGATTGAGAAAGGGGCCGTCCTATGCAAATAATCTCCTCCCATGATTACTTCTGTGAGCTTCCGTTGTGATACAATGATAGGACCTTCAACATATGCTCTTCAGCAGATTTATAAAGTTATCAAATTGCCTTAGGCTAAGGATTGTTCCACTTGAAGGCCCTCAGATAAGTACCCCACCCTCACTTAGCAGGGTACTGAATTACATGCAGTAATCCTCTATACAGAACATGGGCGTTCGTGGGCCTACTGTAAAGGCTGTATGCTAAGACTGGGATGTTTAAAATCCCATAGCACAGCAGCCATAGGTCCAGGTTATAGCAGAGGGTGGGAGTAGAAAGAGAGTGTGAGTCAGGTGATAGGGGTGGAGCAAGAAGAACAGGCAGAGAGCGACCCATATAGAGAGAGGAGGTATAGACAGATAATAGTAGGGGTGGTTGGAGAACTTAGAGGAGGAAGGGGGACATTGAGGGAGCATGGTGGGAGACCAAGAGTGGGTGGAGTCACAGAGGAAAGGCAGTGCCAGGATGCAGGAGAAGAAGCGGTGTAGGCCAGAGAGCAAGAGTGAGTGCAGGACAGGAAGCATAGTGGAGTGGGGTCACTGCTGACAAGCAAGCAGAGCGCACCCCCTCACATGCAAATGGGGTGATTACAAAGGAAGGGATTTGGTGGTGGACATCATCTTTTATGCCCCCCCTCACTCTCTGAAGGGGTTACATTTTGGGGAGCAGTGTCAAAAGGGGCATTAGGGTGCATTATTAAGGGGTGCCAGGAGACACAGTCCTCCATTCTATAGGCTCATCAAAAACCAACAAGAACAACAGGTAATTCAGCAAGTAGATTTAAAGCCTCTCTGTGGATTTATGTTCATACTGCTCCCTCTAGTAATGTTACAAGGCAACTGCAGTTTAATCACTGGATTGAGAAAGGTGCCGTCCTATGCAAATAATCTCCTCCCATGATTACTTCTGTGAGCTTCCGTTGTGATACAATGATAGGACCTTCAACATATGCTCTTCAGCAGATTTGTAAAGTTATCAAATTGCCTTAGGCTAAGGATTGTTCCACTTGAAGGCCCTCAGATAAGTACCCCACCCTCACTTAGCAGGGTACTGAATTACATGCAGTAATCCTCTATACAGAACATGGGCGTTTGTGGGCATACTGTAAAGGCTGTATGCTAAGACTGGGATGTTTAAAATCCCATAGCATAGCAGCTATCTGTCCAGGTTATAGCAGAGGGTGGGAGTAGAAAGAGAGTGTGAGTCAGTGGTAGGGGTGGAGCAAGAAGGACAGGCAGAGAGAGACCCATATAGAGAGAGGAGGTATAGACCGATAATAGAAGGGGTGGTTGGAGAACTTAGAGGGGGAAGGGGGACATTGAGGGAGCATGGTGGGAGACCAAGAGTGGGTGGAGTCACAGAGTAAAGGCAGTGCCAGGATGCAGGAGAAGAAGCGGTGTAGGCCAGAGAGCAAGAGTGAGTGCAGGACAGGAAGCATAGTGGAGTGGGGTCAGTGCTGACAAGCAAGCAGAGCCCAGCCCCTCGCATACAAATGGGGTGATTACAAAGGAAGGGATTTGGTGGTGGACATCATCTTTTTATGCCCCCCCTCACTCTCAGAAGGGGTTACATTTTGGGGAGCAGTGTCAAAAGGGGCATTAGGGTGCATTATTAAGGGGTGCCAGGAGACACAGTCCTCCATTCTATAGGCTCATCAAAAACCAACAAGAACAACAGGTAATTCAGCAAGTAGATTTAAAGCCTCTCTGTGGATTTATGTTCATACTGCTCCCTCTAGTAATGTTACAAGGCAACTGCAGTTTAATCACTGGATTGAGAAAGGAGCCGTCCTATGCAAATAATCTCCTCCCATGATTACTTCTGTGAGCTTCCGTTGTGATACAATGATAGGACCTTCAACATATGCTCTTCAGCAGATTTGTAAAGTTATCAAATTGCCTTAGGCTAAGGATTGTTCCACTTGAAGGCCCTCAGATAAGTACCCCACCCTCACTTAGCAGGGTACTGAATTACATGCAGTAATCCTCTATACAGAACATGGGCGTTTGTGGGCCTAATGTAAAGGCTGTATGCTAAGACTGGGATGTTTAAAATCCCATAGCACAGCAGCCATAGGTCCAGGTTATAGCAGAGGGTGGGAGTAGAAAGAGAGTGTGAGTCAGGTGGTAGGGGTGGAGCAAGAAGGACAGGCAGAGAGAGACCCATATAGAGAGAGGAGGTATAGACAGATAATAGCAGGGGTGGTTGGGGAACTTAGAGGAGGAAGGGGGACATTGAGGGAGCATGGTGGGAGACCAAGAGTGGGTGGAGTCACAGAGGAAAGGCAGTGCCAGAATGCAGAAGAAGAAGTGGTGTAGGCCAGAGAGCAAGAGTGAGTGCAGGACAGGATGTATGGTGGAGTGGGGTCACTGCTGACAAGCAAGCAGAGCCCAGCCCCTCGCATACAAATGGGGTGATTACAAAGGAAGGGATTTGGTGGTGGACATCATCTTTTTATGCCCCCCCTCACTCTCAGAAGGGGTCAAATTTTGGGGAGCAGTGTCAAAAGGGGCATTAGGGTGCATTATTAAGGGGTGCCAGGAGACACAGTCCTCCATTCTAAAGGCTCATCAAAAACCAACAAGAACAAAAGGTAATTCAGCAAGTAGATTTAAAGCCTCTCTGTGGATTTATGTTCAACTCCTCCCTCTAGTAATGTTACATAGCAACTGCAGTTTAATCACTGGATTGAGAAAGGGGCCGTCCTATGCAAATAATCTCCTCCCATGATTACTTCTGTGAGCTTCCGTTGTGATACAATGATAGGACCTTCAACATATGCTCTTCAGCAGATTTGTAAAGTTATCAAATTGCCTTAGGCTAAGGATTGTTCCACTTGAAGGCCCTCAAATAAGTACCCCACCCTCACTTAGCAGGGTACTGAATTACATGCAGTAATCCTCTATACAGAACATGGGCGTTCGTGGGCCTACTGTAAAGGCTGTATGCTAAGACTGGGATGTTTAAAATCCCATAGCACGGCAGCCATAGGTCCAGGTTTCAGCAGAGGGTGGGAGTAGAAAGAGAGTGTGAGTCAGGTGATAGGGGTGGAGCAAGAAGAACAGGCAGAGAGCGACCCATATAGAGAGAGGAGGTATAGACAGATAATAGCAGGGGTGGTTGGAGAACTTAGAGGAGGAAGGGGACATTGAGGGAGCATGGTGGGAGACCAAGAGTGGGTGGAGTCACAGAGGAAAGGCAGTGCCAGGATGCAGGAGAAGAAGTGGTGTAGGCCAGAGAGCAAGAGTGAGAGCAGGACAGGATGCATGGTGGAGTGGGGTCACTGCTGACAAGCAAGCAGAGCCCAGCCCCTCGCATACAAATGGGGTGATTACAAAGGAAGGGATTTGGTGGTGGACATCATCTTTTTATGCCCCCCCTCACTCTCAGAAGGGGTCAAATTTTGGGGAGCAGTGTCAAAAGGGGCATTAGGGTGCATTATTAAGGGGTGCCAGGAGACACAGTCCTCCATTCTAAAGGCTCATCAAAAACCAACAAGAACAAAAGGTAATTCAGCAAGTAGATTTAAAGCCTCTCTGTGGATTTATGTTCAACTGCTCCCTCTAGTAATGTTACATGGCAACTGCAGTTTAATCACTGGATTGAGAAAGGGGCCGTCCTATGCAAATAATCTCCTCCCATGATTACTTCTGTGAGCTTCCGTTGTGATACAATGATAGGACCTTCAACATATGCTCTTCAGCAGATTTGTAAAGTTATCAAATTGCCTTAGGCTAAGGATTGTTCCACTTGAAGGCCCTCAGATAAGTACCCCACCCTCACTTAGCAGGGTACTGAATTACATGCAGTAATCCTCTATACAGAACTTGGGCGTTCGTGGGCCTACTGTAAAGGCTGTATGCTAAGACTGGGATGTTTAAAATCCCATAGCACAGCAGCCATAGGTCCAGGTTATAGCAGAGGGTGGGAGTAGAAAGAGAGTGTGAGTCAGGTGATAGGGGTGGAGCAAGAAGAACAGGCAGAGAGCGACCCATATAGAGAGAGGAGGTATAGACAGATAATAGCAGGGGTGGTTGGAGAACTTAGAGGAGGAAGGGGGACATTGAGGGAGCATGGTGGGAGACCAAGAGTGGGTGGAGTCACAGAGGAAAGGCAGTGCCAGGATGCAGGAGAAGAAGCGGTGTAGGCCAGAGAGCAAGAGTGAGTGCAGGACAGGAAGCATAGTGGAGTGGGGTCACTGCTGACAAGCAAGCAGAGCCCACCCCCTCACATGCAAATGGGGTGATTACAAAGGAAGGGATTTGGTAGTGGACATCATCTTTTTATGCCCCCCCTCACTCTCAGAAGGGTTTACATTTTGGGGAGCAGTGTCAAAAGGGGCATTAGGGTGCATTATTAAGGCGTGCCAGGAGACACAGTCCTCCATTCTATAGGCTCATCAAAAACCAACAAGAACAACAGGTAATTCAGCAAGTAGATTTAAAGCCTCTCTGTGGATTTATGTTCATACTGCTCCCTCTAGTAATGTTACAAGGCAACTGCAGTTTAATCACTGGATTGAGAAAGGGGCCGTCCTATGCAAATAATCTCCTCCCATGATTACTTCTGTGAGCTTCCGTTGTGATACAATGATAGGACCTTCAACATATGCTCTTCAGCAGATTTGTAACGTTATCAAATTGCCTTAGGCTAAGGATTGTTCCACTTGAAGGCCCTCAGATAAGTACCCCACCCTCACTTAGCAGGGTACTGAATTACATGCAGTAATCCTCTATACAGAACGTGGGCGTTTGTGGGCCTACTGTAAAGGCTGTATGCTAAGACTGGGATGTTTAAAATCCCATAGCACAGCAGCCATAGGTCCAGGTTATAGCAGAGGGTGGGAGTAGAAAGAGAGTGTGAGTCAGGTGGTAGGGGTGGAGCAAGAAGGACAGGCAGAGAGAGACCCATATAGAGAGAGGAGGTATAGACAGATAATAGCAGGGGTGGTTGGGGAACTTAGAGGAGGAAGGGGGACATTGAGGGAGCATGGTGGGAGACCAAGAGTGGGTGGAGTCACAGAGGAAAGGCAGTGCCAGGATGCAGGAGAAGAAGTGGTGTAGGCCAGAGAGCAAGAGTGAGTGCAGGACAGGATGCATGGTGGAGTGGGGTCACTGCTGACAAGCAAGCAGAGCCCAGCCCCTCGCATACAAATGGGGTGATTACAAAGGAAGGGATTTGGTGGTGGACATCATCTTTTTATGCCCCCCCTCACTCTCAGAAGGGGTCAAATTTTGGGGAGCAGTGTCAAAAGGGGCATTAGGGTGCATTATTAAGGGGTGCCAGGAGACACAGTCCTCCATTCTAAAGGCTCATCAAAAACCAACAAGAACAAAAGGTAATTCAGCAAGTAGATTTAAAGCCTCTCTGTGGATTTATGTTCAACTGCTCCCTCTAGTAATGTTACATGGCAACTGCAGTTTAATCACTGGATTGAGAAAGGGGCCGTCCTATGCAAATAATCTCCTCCCATGATTACTTCTGTGAGCTTCCGTTGTGATACAATGATAGGACCTTCAACATATGCTCTTCAGCAGATTTGTAAAGTTATCAAATTGCCTTAGGCTAAGGATTGTTCCACTTGAAGGCCCTCAGATAAGTACCCCACCCTCACTTAGCAGGGTACTGAATTACATGCAGTAATCCTCTATACAGAACATGGGCGTTCGTGGGCCTATTGTAAAGGCTGTATGCTAAGACGGGGATGTTTAAAATCCCATAGCACAGCAGCCATAGGTCCAGGTTATAGCAGAGGGTGGGAGTAGAAAGAGAGTGTGAGTCAGGTGATAGGGGTGGAGTAAGAAGAACAGGCAGAGAGCGACCCATATAGAGAGAGGAGGTATAGACAGATAACAGCAGGGGTGGTTGGAGAACTTAGAGGAGGAAGGGGGACATTGAGGGAGCATTGTGGGAGACCAAGAGTGGGTGGAGTCACAGAGGAAAGGCAGTGCCAGGATGCAGGAGAAGAAATGGTGTAGGCCAGAGAGCAAGAGTGAGTGCAGGACAGGAAGCATAGTGGAGTGGGGTCACTGCTGACAAGCAAGCAGAGCCCAGCCCCTCGCATACAAATGGGGTGATTACAAAGGAAGGGATTTGGTGGTGGACATCATCTTTTTATGCCCCCCCTCACTCTCAGAAGGGGTTACATTTTGGGGAGCAGTGTCAAAAGGGGCATTAGGGTGCATTATTAAGGGGTGCCAGGAGACACAGTCCTCCATTCTAAAGGCTCATCAAAAACCAACAAGAACAAAAGGTAATTCAGCAAGTAGATTTAAAGCCTCTCTGTGGATTTATGTTCAACTGCTCCCTCTAGTAATGTTACATGGCAACTGCAGTTTAATCACTGGATTGAGAAAGGGGCCGTCCTATGCAAATAATCTCCTCCCATGATTACTTCTGTGAGCTTCCGTTGTGATACAATGATAGGACCTTCAACATATGCTCTTCAGCAGATTTGTAAAGTTATCAAATTGCCTTAGGCTAAGGATTGTTCCACTTGAAGGCCCTCAGATAAGTACCCCACCCTCACTTAGCAGGGTACTGAATTACATGCAGTAATCCTCTATACAGAACATGGCCGTTCGTGGGCCTACTGTAAAGGCTGTGTGCTAAGACTGGGATGTTTAAAATCCCATTGCACAGCAGCCATAGGTCCAGGTTATAGCAGAGGGTGGGAGTAGAAAGAGAGTGTGAGTCAGGTGGTAGGGGTGGAGCAAGAAGGACAGGCAGAGAGAGACCCATATAGAGAGAGGAGGTATAGACAGATAATAGCAGGGGTGGTTGGAGAACTTAGAGGAGGAAGGGGGACATTGAGGGAGCATGGTGGGAGACCAAGAGTGGGTGGAGTCACAGAGGAAAGGCAGTGCCAGGATGCAGGAGAAGAAGCGTGTAGGCCAGAGAGCAAGAGTGAGTGCAGGACAGGAAGCATAGTGGAGTGGGGTCACTGCTGACAAGCAAGCAGAGCCCACCCCCTCACATACAAATGGGGTGATTACAAAGGAAGGGATTTGGTGGTGGACATCATCTTTTTATGCCCCCCCTCACTCTCAGAAGGGGTTACATTTTGGGGAGCAGTGTCAAAAGGGGCATTAGGGTGCATTATTAAGGGGTGCCAGGAGACACAGTCCTCCATTCTATAGGCTCATCAAAAACCAACAAGAACAACAGGTAATTCAGCAAGTAGATTTAAAGCCTCTCTGTGGATTTATGTTCATACTGCTCCCTCTAGTAATGTTACAAGGCAACTGCAGTTTAATCACTGGATTGAGAAAGGGGCCGTCCTATGCAAATAATCTCCTCCCATGATTACTTCTGTGAGCTTCCGTTGTGATACAATGATAGGACCTTCAACATATGCTCTTCAGCAGATTTGTAAAGTTATCAAATTGCCTTAGGCTAAGGATTGTTCCACTTGAAGGCCCTCAGATAAGTACCCCACCCTCACTTAGCAGGGTACTGAATTACATGCAGTAATCCTCTATACAGAACATGGGCGTTCGTGGGCCTACTGTAAAGGGTGTGTGCTAAGACTGGCATGTTTAAAATCCCATAGCACAGCAGCCATAGGTCCAGGTTATAGCAGAGGGTGGGAGTAGAAAGAGAGTGTGAGTCAGGTGGTAGGGATAGAGCAAGAAGGACAGGCAGAGAGAAACCCATATAGAGAGAGGAGGTATAGACAGATAATAGCAGGGGTGGTTGGAGAACTTAGAGGAGGAAGGGGGACATTGAGGGAGCATGGTGGGAGACCAAGAGTGGGTGGAGTCACAGAGGAAAGGCAGTGCCAGGATGCAGGAGAAGAAGTGGTGTAGGCCAGAGAGCAAGAGTGAGTGCAGGACAGGAAGCATAGTGGAGTGGGGTCACTGCTGACAAGCAAGCAGAGCCCAGCCCCTCGCAAACAAATGGGGTGATTACAAAGGAAGGGATTTGGTGGTGGACATCATCTTTTTATGCCCCCCCTCACTCTCAGAAGGGGTTACATTTTGGGGAGCAGTGTCAAAAGGGGCATTAGGGTGCATTATTAAGGGGTGCCAGGAGACACAGTCCTCCATTCTATAGGCTCATCAAAAACCAACAAGAACAACAGGTAATTCAGCAAGTAGATTTAAAGCCTCTCTGTGGATTTATGTTCATACTGCTCCCTCTAGTAATGTTACAAGGCAACTGCAGTTTAATCACTGGATTGACAAAGGGGCCGTCCTATGCAAATAATCTCCTCCCATGATTACTTCTGTGAGCTTCCGTTGTGATACAATGATAGGACCTTCAACATATGCTCTTCAGCAGATTTGTAAAGTTATCAAATTGCCTTAGGCTAAGGATTGTTCCACTTGAAGGCCCTCAGATAAGTACGCCACCCTCACTTAGCAGGGTACTGAATTACATGCAGTAATCCTCTATACAGAACCTAGGCGTTTGTGGGCCTACTGTAAAGGCTGTGTGCTAAGACTGGGATGTTTAAAATCCCATAGCACAGCAGCCATAGGTCCAGGTTATAGCAGAGGGTGGGAGTAGAAAGAGAGTGTGAGTAAGGTTGTAGGGGTGGAGCAAGAAGGACAGGCAGAGACAGACCCATATAGAGAGAGGAGGTATAGACAGATAATAGCAGGGGTGGTTGGAGAACTTAGAGGAGGAAGGGGGACATTGAGGGAGCATGGTGGGAGACCAAGAGTGGGTGGAGTCACAGAGGAAAGGCAGTGCCAGGATGCAGGAGAAGAAGTGGTGTAGGCCAGAGAGCAAGAGTGAGTGCAGGACAGGATGCATGGTGGAGTGGGGTCACTGCTGACAAGCAAGCAGAGCACAGCCCCTCGCATACAAATGGGGTGATTACAAAGGAAGGGATTTGGTGGTGGACATCATCTTTTTATGCCCCCCCTCACTCTCAGAAGGGGTCAAATTTTGGGGAGCAGTGTCAAAAGGGGCATTAGGGTGCATTATTAAGGCGTGCCAGGAGACACAGTCCTCCATTCTAAAGGCTCATCAAAAACCAACAAGAACAAAAGGTAATTCAGCAAGTAGATTTAAAGCCTCTCTGTGGATTTATGTTCAACTGCTCCCTCTAGTAATGTTACATGGCAACTGCAGTTTAATCACTGGATTGAGAAAGGGGCCGTCCTATGCAAATAATCTCCTCCCATGATTACTTCTGTGAGCATCCGTTGTGAGACAATGATAGGACCTTCAACATATGCTCTTCAGCAGATTTGTAAAGTTATCAAATTGCCTTAGGCTAAGGATTGTTCCACTTGAAGGCCCTCAGATAAGTACCCCACCCTCACTTAGCAGGGTACTGAATTACATGCAGTAATCCTCTATACAGAACATGGGCGTTCGTGGGCCTACTGTAAAGGCTGTATGCTAAGACTGGGATGTTTAAAATCCCATAGCACAGCAGCCATAGGTCCAGGTTATAGCAGAGGGTGGGAGTAGAAAGAGAGTGTGAGTCAGGTGATAGGGGTGGAGCAAGAAGAACAGGCAGAGAGCGACCCATATAGAGAGAGGAGGTATAGACAGATAATAGCAGGGGTGGTTGGAGAACTTAGAGGAGGAAGGGGGACATTGAGGGAGCATGGTGGGAGACCAAGAGTGGGTGGAGGCACAGAGGAAAGGCAGTGCCAGGATGCAGGAGAAGAAGTGGTGAAGGCCAGAGAGCAAGAGTGAGTGCAGGACAGGAAGCATAGTGGAGTGGGGTCACTGCTGACAAGCAAGCAGAGCCCACCCCCTCACATGCAAATGGGGTGATTACAAAGGAAGAGATTTGGTGGTGGACATCATCTTTTTATGCCCCCCCTCACTCTCAGAAGGGGTTACATTTTGGGGAGCAGTGTCAAAAGGGGCATTAGGGTGCATTATTAAGGGGTGCCAGGAGACACAGTCCTCCATTCTATAGGCTCATCAAAAACCAACAAGAACAACAGGTAATTCAGCAAGTAGATTTAAAGCTTCTCTGTGGATTTATGTTCATACTGCTCCCTCTAGTAATGTTACAAGGCAACTGCAGTTTAATCACTGGATTGAGAAAGGGGCCGTCCTATGCAAATAATCTCCTCCCATGATTACTTCTGTGAGCTTCCGTTGTGATACAATGATAGGACCTTCAACATATGCTCTTCAGCAGATTTGTAAAGTTATCAAATTGCCTTAGGCTAAGGATTGTTCCACTTGAAGGCCCTCAGATAAGTACCCCACCCTCACTTAGCAGGGTACTGAATTACATGCAGTAATCCTCTATACAGAACATGGGCGTTCGTGGGCCTACTGTAAAGGCTGTGTGCTAAGACTGGCATGTTTAAAATCCCATAGCACAGCAGCCATAGGTCCAGGTTATAGCAGAGGGTGGGAGTAGAAAGAGAGTGTGAGTCAGGTGGTAGGGATAGAGCAAGAAGGACAGGCAGAGAGAAAACTATATAGAGAGAGGAGGTATAGACAGATAATAGCAGGGGTGGTTGGAGAACTTAGAGGAGGAAGAGGGACATTGAGGGAGCATGGTGGGAGACCAAGAGTGGGTGGAGTCACAGAGGAAAGGCAGTGCCAGGATGCAGGAGAAGAAGTGGTGTAGGCCAGAGAGCAAGAGTGAGTGCAGGACAGGAAGCATAGTGGAGTGGGGTCACTGCTGACAAGCAAGCAGAGCCCAGCCCCTCGCAAACAAATGGGGTGATTACAAAGGAAGGGATTTGGTGGTGGACATCATCTTTTTATGCCCCCCCTCACTCTCAGAAGGGGTTACATTTTGGGGAGCAGTGTCAAAAGGGGCATTAGGGTGCATTATTAAGGGGTGCCAGGAGACACAGTCCTCCATTCTATAGGCTCATCAAAAACCAACAAGAACAACAGGTAATTCAGCAAGTAGATTTAAAGCCTCTCTGTGGATTTATATTCATACTGCTCCCTCTAGTAATGTTACAAGGCAACTGCAGTTTAATCACTGGATTGAGAAAGGGGCCGTCCTATGCAAATAATCTCCTCCCATGATTACTTCTGTGAGCTTCCGTTGTGATACAATGATAGGACCTTCAACATATGCTCTTCAGCAGATTTGTAAAGTTATCAAATTGCCTTAGGCTAAGGATTGTTCCACTTGAAGGCCCTCAGATAAGTACCCCACCCTCACTTAGCAGGGTACTGAATTACATGCAGTAATCCTCTATACAGAATATGGCCGTTCGTGGGCCTACTGTAAAGGCTGTATGCTAAGACTGGGATGTTTAAAATCCCATAGCACAGCAGCCATAGGTCCAGGTTATAGCAGAGGGTGGGAGTAGAAAGAGAGTGTGAGTCAGGTGGTAGGGGTGGAGCAAGAAGAACAGGCAGAGAGAGACCCATATAGAGAGAGGAGGTATAGACAGATAATAGCAGGGGTGGTTGGAGAACTTAGAGGAGGAAGGGGGACATTGAGGGAGCATGGTGGGAGACCAAGAGTGGGTGGAGTCACAGAGGAAAGGCAGGGCCAGGATGCAGGAGAAGAAGCGGTGTAGGCCAGAGAGCAAGAGTGAGTGCAGGACAGGAAGCATAGTGGAGTGGGGTCACTGCTGACAAGCAAGCAGAGCCCACCCCCTCACATGCAAATGGGGTGATTACAAAGGAAGGGATTTGGTGGTGGACATCATCTTTTTATACCCCCCCTCACTCCCAGAAGGGGTTACATTTTGGGGAGCAGTCAAAAGGGGCATTAGGGTGCATTATTAAGGGGTGCCAGGAGACACAGTCCTCCATTCTATAGGCTCATCAAAAACCAACAAGAACAACAGGTAATTCAGCAAGTAGATTTAAAGCCTCTCTGTGGATTTATGTTCATACTGCTCCCTCTAGTAATGTTACAAGGCAACTGCAGTTTAATCACTGGATTGAGAAAGGGGCCGTCCTATGCAAATAATCTCCTCCCATGATTACTTCTGTGAGCTTCCGTTGTGATACAATGATAGGACCTTCAACATATGCTCTTCAGCAGATTTGTAACGTTATCAAATTGCCTTAGGCTAAGGATTGTTCCACTTGAAGGCCCTCAGATAAGTACCCCACCCTCACTTAGCAGGGTACTGAATTACATGCAGTAATCCTCTATACAGAACGTGGGCGTTTGTGGGCCTACTGTAAAGGCTGTATGCTAAGACTGGGATGTTTAAAATCCCATAGCACAGCAGCCATAGGTCCAGGTTATAGCAGAGGGTGGGAGTAGAAAGAGAGTGTGAGTCAGGTGGTAGGGGTGGAGCAAGAAGGACAGGCAGAGAGAGACCCATATAGAGAGAGGAGGTATAGACAGATAATAGCAGGGGTGGTTGGGGAACTTAGAGGAGGAAGGGGGACATTGAGGGAGCATGGTGGGAG
Source organism: Pleurodeles waltl (assembly GCF_031143425.1). Taxonomy (NCBI): domain Eukaryota; kingdom Metazoa; phylum Chordata; class Amphibia; order Caudata; family Salamandridae; genus Pleurodeles; species Pleurodeles waltl. Next base: position 303,201,068 of record NC_090437.1, on the reverse strand, counting down.
ACCAAGAGTGGGTGGAGTCACAGAGGAAAGGCAGTGCCAGGATGCAGGAGAAGAAGTGGTGTAGGCCAGAGAGCAAGAGTGAGTGCAGGACAGGATGCATGGTGGAGTGGGGTCACTGCTGACAAGCAAGCAGAGCCCAGCCCCTCGCATACAAATGGGGTGATTACAAAGGAAGGGATTTGGTGGTGGACATCATCTTTTTATGCCCCCCCTCACTCTCAGAAGGGGTCAAATTTTGGGGAGCAGTGTCAAAAGGGGCATTAGGGTGCATTATTAAGGGGTGCCAGGAGACACAGTCCTCCATTCTAAAGGCTCATCAAAAACCAACAAGAACAAAAGGTAATTCAGCAAGTAGATTTAAAGCCTCTCTGTGGATTTATGTTCAACTGCTCCCTCTAGTAATGTTACATGGCAACTGCAGTTTAATCACTGGATTGAGAAAGGGGCCGTCCTATGCAAATAATCTCCTCCCATGATTACTTCTGTGAGCTTCCGTTGTGATACAATGATAGGACCTTCAACATATGCTCTTCAGCAGATTTGTAAAGTTATCAAATTGCCTTAGGCTAAGGATTGTTCCACTTGAAGGCCCTCAGATAAGTACCCCACCCTCACTTAGCAGGGTACTGAATTACATGCAGTAATCCTCTATACAGAACATGGGCGTTCGTGGGCCTATTGTAAAGGCTGTATGCTAAGACGGGGATGTTTAAAATCCCATAGCACAGCAGCCATAGGTCCAGGTTATAGTAGAGGGTGGGAGTAGAAAGAGAGTGTGAGTCAGGTGATAGGGGTGGAGCAAGAAGAACAGGCAGAGAGCGACCCATATAGAGAGAGGAGGTATAGACAGATAACAGCAGGGGTGGTTGGAGAACTTAGAGGAGGAAGGGGGACATTGAGGGAGCATTGTGGGAGACCAAGAGTGGGTGGAGTCACAGAGGAAAGGCAGTGCCAGGATGCAGGAGAAGAAATGGTGTAGGCCAGAGAGCAAGAGTGAGTGCAGGACAGGAAGCATAGTGGAGTGGGGTCACTGCTGACAAGCAAGCAGAGCCCAGCCCCTCGCATACAAATGGGGTGATTACAAAGGAAGGGATTTGGTGGTGGACATCATCTTTTTATGCCCCCCCTCACTCTCAGAAGAGGTTACATTTTGGGGAGCAGTGTCAAAAGGGGCATTAGGGTGCATTATTAAGGGGTGCCAGGAGACACAGTCCTCCATTCTAAAGGCTCATCAAAAACCAACAAGAACAAAAGGTAATTCAGCAAGTAGATTTAAAGCCTCTCTGTGGATTTATGTTCAACTGCTCCCTCTAGTAATGTTACATGGCAACTGCAGTTTAATCACTGGATTGAGAAAGGGGCCGTCCTATGCAAATAATCTCCTCCCATGATTACTTCTGTGAGCTTCCGTTGTGATACAATGATAGGACCTTCAACATATGCTCTTCAGCAGATTTGTAAAGTTATCAAATTGCCTTAGGCTAAGGATTGTTCCACTTGAAGGCCCTCAGATAAGTACCCCACCCTCACTTAGCAGGGTACTGAATTACATGCAGTAATCCTCTATACAGAACATGGCCGTTCGTGGGCCTACTGTAAAGGCTGTGTGCTAAGACTGGGATGTTTAAAATCCCATTGCACAGCAGCCATAGGTCCAGGTTATAGCAGAGGGTGGGAGTAGAAAGAGAGTGTGAGTCAGGTGGTAGGGGTGGAGCAAGAAGGACAGGCAGAGAGAGACCCATATAGAGAGAGGAGGTATAGACAGATAATAGCAGGGGTGGTTGGAGAACTTAGAGGAGGAAGGGGGACATTGAGGGAGCATGGTGGGAGACCAAGAGTGGGTGGAGTCACAGAGGAAAGGCAGTGCCAGGATGCAGGAGAAGAAGCGTGTAGGCCAGAGAGCAAGAGTGAGTGCAGGACAGGAAGCATAGTGGAGTGGGGTCACTGCTGACAAGCAAGCAGAGCCCACCCCCTCACATACAAATGGGGTGATTACAAAGGAAGGGATTTGGTGGTGGACATCATCTTTTTATGCCCCCCCTCACTCTCAGAAGGGGTTACATTTTGGGGAGCAGTGTCAAAAGGGGCATTAGGGTGCATTATTAAGGGGTGCCAGGAGACACAGTCCTCCATTCTATAGGCTCATCAAAAACCAACAAGAACAACAGGTAATTCAGCAAGTAGATTTAAAGCCTCTCTGTGGATTTATGTTCATACTGCTCCCTCTAGTAATGTTACAAGGCAACTGCAGTTTAATCACTGGATTGAGAAAGGGGCCGTCCTATGCAAATAATCTCCTCCCATGATTACTTCTGTGAGCTTCCGTTGTGATACAATGATAGGACCTTCAACATATGCTCTTCAGCAGATTTGTAAAGTTATCAAATTGCCTTAGGCTAAGGATTGTTCCACTTGAAGGCCCTCAGATAAGTACCCCACCCTCACTTAGCAGGGTACTGAATTACATGCAGTAATCCTCTATACAGAACATGGGCGTTCGTGGGCCTACTGTAAAGGGTGTGTGCTAAGACTGGCATGTTTAAAATCCCATAGCACAGCAGCCATAGGTCCAGGTTATAGCAGAGGGTGGGAGTAGAAAGAGAGTGTGAGTCAGGTGGTAGGGATAGAGCAAGAAGGACAGGCAGAGAGAAACCCATATAGAGAGAGGAGGTATAGACAGATAATAGCAGGGGTGGTTGGAGAACTTAGAGGAGGAAGGGGGACATTGAGGGAGCATGGTGGGAGACCAAGAGTGGGTGGAGTCACAGAGGAAAGGCAGTGCCAGGATGCAGGAGAAGAAGTGGTGTAGGCCAGAGAGCAAGAGTGAGTGCAGGACAGGAAGCATAGTGGAGTGGGGTCACTGCTGACAAGCAAGCAGAGCCCAGCCCCTCGCAAACAAATGGGGTGATTACAAAGGAAGGGATTTGGTGGTGGACATCATCTTTTTATGCCCCCCCTCACTCTCAGAAGGGGTTACATTTTGGGGAGCAGTGTCAAAAGGGGCATTAGGGTGCATTATTAAGGGGTGCCAGGAGACACAGTCCTCCATTCTATAGGCTCATCAAAAACCAACAAGAACAACAGGTAATTCAGCTAGTAGATTTAAAGCCTCTCTGTGGATTTATGTTCATACTGCTCCCTCTAGTAATGTTACAAGGCAACTGCAGTTTAATCACTGGATTGAGAAAGGGGCCGTCCTATGCAAATAATCTCCTCCCATGATTACTTCTGTGAGCTTCCGTTGTGATACAATGATAGGACCTTCAACATATGCTCTTCAGCAGATTTGTAAAGTTATCAAATTGCCTTAGGCTATGGATTGTTCCACTTGAAGGCCCTCAGATAAGTACCCCACCCTCACTTAGCAGGGTACTGAATTACATGCAGTAATCCTCTATACAGAACATAGGCGTTTGTGGGCCTACTGTAAAAGCTGTATGCTAAGACTGGGATGTTTAAAATCCCATAGCACAGCAGCCATAGGTCCAGGTTATAGCAGAGGGTGGGAGTAGAAAGAGAGTGTGAGTCAGGTGGTAGGGGTGGAGCAAGAAGGACAGGCAGAGAGAGACCGATATAGAGAGAGGAGGTATAGACAGATAATAGCAGGGGTGGTTGGGGAACTTAGAGGAGGAAGGGGGACATTGAGGGAGCATGGTGGGAGACCAAGAGTGGGTGGAGTCACAGAGGAAAGGCAGTGCCAGGATGCTGGAGAAGAAGTGGTGTAGGCCAGAGAGCAAGAGTGAGTGCAGGACAGGATGCATGGTGGAGTGGGGTCACTGCTGACAAGCAAGCAGAGCCCAGCCCCTCGCATACAAATGGGGTGATTACAAAGGAAGGGATTTGGTGGTGGACATCATCTTTTTATGCCCCCCCTCACTCTCAGAAGGGGTCAAATTTTGGGGAGCAGTGTCAAAAGGGGCATTAGGGTGCATTATTAAGGGGTGCCAGGAGACACAGTCCTCCATTCTAAAGGCTCATCAAAAACCAACAAGAACAAAAGGTAATTCAGCAAGTAGATTTAAAGCCTCTCTGTGGATTTATGTTCAACTGCTCCCTCTAGTAATGTTACATGGCAACTGCAGTTTAATCACTGGATTGAGAAAGGGGCCGTCCTATGCAAATAATCTCCTCCCATGATTACTTCTGTGAGCATCCGTTGTGAGACAATGATAGGACCTTCAACATATGCTCTTCAGCAGATTTGTAAAGTTATCAAATTGCCTTAGGCTAAGGATTGTTCCACTTGAAGGCCCTCAGATAAGTACCCCACCCTCACTTAGCAGGGTACTGAATTACATGCAGTAATCCTCTATACAGAACATGGGTGTTCGTGGGCCTATTGTAAAGGCTGTATGCTAAGACGGGGATGTTTAAAATCCCATAGCACAGCAGCCATAGGTCCAGGTTATAGCAGAGGGTGGGAGTAGAAAGAGAGTGTGAGTCAGGTGATAGGGGTGGAGCAAGAAGAACAGGCAGAGAGCGACCCATATAGAGAGAGGAGGTATAGACAGATAACAGCAGGGGTGGTTGGAGAACTTAGAGGAGGAAGGGGGACATTGAGGGAGCATTGTGGGAGACCAAGAGTGGGTGGAGTCACAGAGGAAAGGCAGTGCCAGGATGCAGGAGAAGAAATGGTGTAGGCCAGAGAGCAAGAGTGAGTGCAGGACAGGAAGCATAGTGGAGTGGGTTCACTGCTGACAAGCAAGCAGAGCCCAGCCCCTCGCATACAAATGGGGTGATTACAAAGGAAGGGATTTGGTGGTGGACATCATCTTTTTATGCCCCCCCTCACTCTCAGAAGGGGTTACATTTTGGGGAGCAGTGTCAAAAGGGGCATTAGGGTGCATTATTAAGGGGTGCCAGGAGACACAGTCCTCCATTCTAAAGGCTCATCAAAAACCAACAAGAACAAAAGGTAATTCAGCAAGTAGATTTAAAGCCTCTCTGTGGATTTATGTTCAACTGCTCCCTCTAGTAATGTTACATGGCAACTGCAGTTTAATCACTGGATTGAGAAAGGGGCCGTCCTATGCAAATAATCTCCTCCCATGATTACTTCTGTGAGCTTCCGTTGTGATACAATGATAGGACCTTCAACATATGCTCTTCAGCAGATTTGTAAAGTTATCAAATTGCCTTAGGCTAAGGATTGTTCCACTTGAAGGCCCTCAGATAAGTACCCCACCCTCACTTAGCAGGGTACTGAATTACATGCAGTAATCCTCTATACAGAACATGGCCGTTCGTGGGCCTACTGTAAAGGCTGTGTGCTAAGACTGGGATGTTTAAAATCCCATTGCACAGCAGCCATAGGTCCAGGTTATAGCAGAGGGTGGGAGTAGAAAGAGAGTGTGAGTCAGGTGGTAGGGGTGGAGCAAGAAGGACAGGCAGAGAGAGACCCATATAGAGAGAGGAGGTATAGACAGATAATAGCAGGGGTGGTTGGAGAACTTAGAGGAGGAAGGGTGACATTGATGGAGCATGGTGGGAGACCAAGAGTGGGTGGAGTCACAGAGGAAAGGCAGTGCCAGGATGCAGGAGAAGAAGCGTGTAGGCCAGAGAGCAAGAGTGAGTGCAGGACAGGAAGCATAGTGGAGTGGGGTCACTGCTGACAAGCAAGCAGAGCCCACCCCCTCACATACAAATGGGGTGATTACAAAGGAAGGGATTTGGTGGTGGACATCATCTTTTTATGCCCCCCCTCACTCTCAGAAGGGGTTACATTTTGGGGAGCAGTGTCAAAAGGGGCATTAGGGTGCATTATTAAGGGGTGCCAGGAGACACAGTCCTCCATTCTATAGGCTCATCAAAAACCAACAAGAACAACAGGTAATTCAGCAAGTAGATTTAAAGCCTCTCTGTGGATTTATGTTCATACTGCTCCCTCTAGTAATGTTACAAGGCAACTGCAGTTTAATCACTGGATTGAGAAAGGGGCCGTCCTATGCAAATAATCTCCTCCCATGATTACTTCTGTGAGCTTCCGTTGTGATACAATGATAGGACCTTCAACATATGCTCTTCAGCAGATTTGTAAAGTTATCAAATTGCCTTAGGCTAAGGATTGTTCCACTTGAAGGCCCTCAGATAAGTACCCCACCCTCACTTAGCAGGGTACTGAATTACATGCAGTAATCCTCTATACAGAACATGGGCGTTCGTGGGCCTACTGTAAAGGGTGTGTGCTAAGACTGGCATGTTTAAAATCCCATAGCACAGCAGCCATAGGTCCAGGTTATAGCAGAGGGTGGGAGTAGAAAGAGAGTGTGAGTCAGGTGGTAGGGATAGAGCAAGAAGGACAGGCAGAGAGAAACCCATATAGAGAGAGGAGGTATAGACAGATAATAGCAGGGGTGGTTGGAGAACTTAGAGGAGGAAGGGGGACATTGAGGGAGCATGGTGGGAGACCAAGAGTGGGTGGAGTCAAAGAGGAAAGGCAGTGCCAGGATGCAGGAGAAGAAGTGGTGTAGGCCAGAGAGCAAGAGTGAGTGCAGGACAGGAAGCATAGTGGAGTGGGGTCACTGCTGACAAGCAAGCAGAGCCCAGCCCCTCGCAAACAAATGGGGTGATTACAAAGGAAGGGATTTGGTGGTGGACATCATCTTTTTATGCCCCCCCTCACTCTCAGAAGGGGTTACATTTTGAGGAGCAGTGTCAAAAGGGGCATTAGGGTGCATTATTAAGGGGTGCCAGGAGACACAGTCCTCCATTCTATAGGCTCATCAAAAACCAACAAGAACAACAGGTAATTCAGCAAGTAGATTTAAAGCCTCTCTGTGGATTTATGTTCATACTGCTCCCTCTAGTAATGTTACAAGGCAACTGCAGTTTAATCACTGGATTGAGAAAGGGGCCGTCCTATGCAAATAATCTCCTCCCATGATTACTTCTGTGAGCTTCCGTTGTGATACAATGATAGGACCTTCAACATATGCTCTTCAGCAGATTTGTAAAGTTATCAAATTGCCTTAGGCTAAGGATTGTTCCACTTGAAGGCCCTCAGATAAGTACGCCACCCTCACTTAGCAGGGTACTGAATTACATGCAGTAATCCTCTATACAGAACATTGGCGTTTGTGGGCCTACTGTAAAGGTTGTGTGCTAAGACTGGGATCTTTAAAATCCCATAGCACAGCAGCCATAGGTCCAGGTTATAGCAGAGGGTGGGAGTAGAAAGAGAGTGTGAGTCAGGTGGTAGGGGTGGAGCAAGAAGGACAGGCAGAGAGAGACCCATATAGAGAGAGGAGGTATAGACAGATAATAGCAGGGGTGGTTGGAGAACTTAGAGGAGGAAGGGGGACATTGAGGGAGCATGGTGGGAGACCAAGAGTGGGTGGAGTCACAGAGGAAAGGCAGTGCCAGGATGCAGGAGAAGAAGCGGTGTAGGCCAGAGAGCAAGAGTGAGTGCAGGACAGGAAGCATAGTGGAGTGGGGTCACTGCTGACAAGCAAGCAGAGCCCACCCCCTCAAATGCAAATGGGGTGATTACAAAGGAAGGGATTTGGTGGTGGACATCATCTTTTTATGCCCCCCCTCACTCTCAGAAGGGGTTACATTTTGGGGAGCAGTGTCAAAAGGGGCATTAGGGTGCATTATTAAGGGGTGCCAGGAGACACAGTCCTCCATTCTATAGGCTCATCAAAAACCAACAAGAACAACAGGTAATTCAGCAAGTAGATTTAAAGCCTCTCTGTGGATTTATGTTCATACTGCTCCCTCTAGTAATGTTACAAGGCAACTGCAGTTTAATCACTGGATTGAGAAAGGGGCCGTCCTATGCAAATAATCTCCTCCCATGATTACTTCTGTGAGCTTCCGTTGTGATACAATGATAGGACCTTCAACATATGCTCTTCAGCAGATTTGTAAAGTTATCAAATTGCCTTAGGCTAAGGATTGTTCCACTTGAAGGCCCTCAGATAAGTACCCCACCCTCACTTAGCAGGGTACTGAATTACATGCAGTAATCCTCTATACAGAACATGGGTGTTTGTGGGCCTACTGTAAAGGCTGTATGCTAAGACTGGGATGTTTAAAATCCCATAGCACAGCAGCCATAGGTCCAGGTTATAGCAGAGGGTGGGAGTAGAAAGAGAGTGTGAGTCAGGTGGTAGGGGTGGAGCAAGAAGGACAGGCAGAGAGAGACCGATATAGAGAGAGGAGGTATAGACAGATAATAGCAGGGGTGGTTGGGGAACTTAGAGGAGGAAGGGGGACATTGAGGGAGCATGGTGGGAGACCAAGAGTAGGTGGAGTCACAGAGGAAAGGCAGTGCCAGGATGCAGGAGAAGAAGCGGTGTAGGCCAGAGAGCAAGAGTGAGTGCAGGACAGGAAGCATAGTGGAGTGGGGTCACTGCTGACAAGCAAGCAGAGCCCACCCCCTCACATGCAAATGGGGTGATTACAAAGGAAGGGATTTGGTGGTGGACATCATCTTTTTATGCCCCCCCTCACTCTCAGAAGGGGTTACATTTTGGGGAGCAGTGTCAAAAGGGGCATTAGGGTGCATTATTAAGGGGTGCCAGGAGACACAGTCCTCCATTCTATAGGCTCATCAAAAACCAACAAGAACAACAGGTAATTCAGCAAGTAGATTTAAAGCCTCTCTGTGGATTTATGTTCATACTGCTCCCTCTAGTAATGTTACAAGGCAACTGCAGTTTAATCACTGGATTGACAAAGGGGCCGTCCTATGCAAATAATCTCCTCCCATGATTACTTCTGTGAGCTTCCGTTGTGATACAATGATAGGACCTTCAACATATGCTCTTCAGCAGATTTGTAAAGTTATCAAATTGCCTTAGGCTAAGGATTGTTCCACTTGAAGGCCCTCAGATAAGTACCCCACCCTCACTTAGCAGGGTACTGAATTACATGCAGTAATCCTCTATACAGAACATGGGCGTTCGTGGGCCTACTGTAAAGGCTGTATGCTAAGACTGGGATGTTTAAAATCCCATAGCACAGCAGCCATAGGTCTAGGTTATAGCAGAGGGTGGGAGTAGAAAGAGAGTGTGAGTCAGGTGATAGGGGTGGAGCAAGAAGAACAGGCAGAGAGCGACCCATATAGAGAGAGGAGGTATAGACAGATAATAGCAGGGGTGGTTGGAGAACTTAGAGGAGGAAGGGGGATATTGAGGGAGCATGGTGGGAGACCAAGAGTGGGTGGAGTCACAGAGGAAAGGCAGTGCCAGGATGCAGGAGAAGAAATGGTGTAGGCCAGAGAGCAAGAGTGAGTGCAGGACAGGAAGCATAGTGGAGTGGGGTCACTGCTGACAAGCAAGCAGAGCCCAGCCCCTCGCATACAAATGGGGTGATTACAAAGGAAGGGATTTGGTGGTGGACATCATCTTTTTATGCCCCCCCTCACTCTCAGAAGGGGTTACATTTTGGGGAGCAGTGTCAAAAGGGGCATTAGGGTGCATTATTAAGGGGTGCCAGGAGACACAGTCCTCCATTCTAAAGGCTCATCAAAAACCAACAAGAACAAAAGGTAATTCAGCAAGTAGATTTAAAGCCTCTCTGTGGATTTATGTTCAACTGCTCCCTCTAGTAATGTTACATGGCAACTGCAGTTTAATCACTGGATTGAGAAAGGGGCCGTCCTATGCAAATAATCTCCTCCCATGATTACTTCTGTGAGCTTCCGTTGTGATACAATGATAGGACCTTCAACATATGCTCTTCAGCAGATTTGTAAAGTTATCAAATTGCCTTAGGCTAAGGATTGTTCCACTTGAAGGCCCTCAGATAAGTACCCCACCCTCACTTAGCAGGGTACTGAATTACATGCAGTAATCCTCTATACAGAACATGGCCGTTCGTGGGCCTACTGTAAAGGCTGTGTGCTAAGACTGGGATGTTTAAAATCCCATTGCACAGCAGCCATAGGTCCAGGTTATAGCAGAGGGTGGGAGTAGAAAGAGAGTGTGAGTCAGGTGGTAGGGGTGGAGCAAGAAGGACAGGCAGAGAGAGACCCATATAGAGAGAGGAGGTATAGACAGATAATAGCAGGGGTGGTTGGAGAACTTAGAGGAGGAAGGGGGACATTGAGGGAGCATGGTGGGAGACCAAGAGTGGGTGGAGTCACAGAGGAAAGGCAGTGCCAGGATGCAGGAGAAGAAGCGTGTAGGCCAGAGAGCAAGAGTGAGTGCAGGACAGGAAGCATAGTGGAGTGGGGTCACTGCTGACAAGCAAGCAGAGCCCAGCCCCTCGCAAACAAATGGGGTGATTACAAAGGAAGGGATTTGGTGGTGGACATCATCTTTTTATGCCCCCCCTCACTCTCAGAAGGGGTTACATTTTGGGGAGCAGTGTCAAAAGGGGCATTAGGGTGCATTATTAAGGGGTGCCAGGAGACACAGTCCTCCATTCTATAGGCTCATCAAAAACCAACAAGAACAACAGGTAATTCAGCAAGTAGATTTAAAGCCTCTCTGTGGATTTATGTTCATACTGCTCCCTCTAGTAATGTTACAAGGCAACTGCAGTTTAATCACTGGATTGAGAAAGGGGCCGTCCTATGAAAATAATCTCCTCCCATGATTACTTCTGTGAGCTTCCGTTGTGATACAATGATAGGACCTTCAACATATGCTCTTCAGCAGATTTGTAAAGTTATCAAATTGCCTTAGGCTAAGGATTGTTCCACTTGAAGGCCCTCAGATAAGTACGCCACCCTCACTTAGCAGGGTACTGAATTACATGCAGTAATCCTCTATACAGAACATAGGCGTTTGTGGGCCTACTGTAAAGGTTGTGTGCTAAGACTGGAATCTTTAAAATACCATAGCACAGCAGCCATAGGTCCAGGTTATAGCAGAGGGTGGGAGTAGAAAGAGAGTGTGAGTCAGGTGGTAGGGGTGGAGCAAGAAGGACAGGCAGAGAGAGACCCATATAGAGAGAGGAGGTATAGACAGATAATAGCAGGGGTGGTTGGAGAACTTAGAGGAGGAAGGGGGACATTGAGGGAGCATGGTGGGAGACCAAGAGTGGGTGGAGTCACAGAGGAAAGGCAGTGCCAGGATGCAGGAGAAGAAGCGGTGTAGGCCAGAGAGCAAGAGTGAGTGCAGGACAGGAAGCATAGTGGAGTGGGGTCACTGCTGACAAGCAAGCAGAGCCCACCCCCTCAAATGCAAATGGGGTGATTACAAAGGAAGGGATTTGGTGGTGGACATCATCTTTTTATGCCCCCCCTCACTCTCAGAAGGGGTTACATTTTGGGGAGCAGTGTCAAAAGGGGCATTAGGGTGCATTATTAAGGGGTGCCAGGAGACACAGTCCTCCATTCTATAAGCTCATCAAAAACCAACAAGAACAACAGGTAATTCAGCAAGTAGATTTAAAGCCTCTCTGTGGATTTATGTTCATACTGCTCCCTCTAGTAATGTTACAAGGCAACTGCAGTTTAATCACTGGATTGAGAAAGGGGCCGTCCTATGCAAATAATCTCCTCCCATGATTACTTCTGTGAGCTTCCGTTGTGATACAATGATAGGACCTTCAACATATGCTCTTCAGCAGATTTGTAAAGTTATCAAATTGCCTTAGGCTAAGGATTGTTCCACTTGAAGGCCCTCAGATAAGTACCCCACCCTCACTTAGCAGGGTACTGAATTACATGCAGTAATCCTCTATACAGAACATGGGCGTTTGTGGGCCTACTGTAAAGGCTGTATGCTAAGACTGGGATGTTTAAAATCCCATAGCACAGCAGCCATAGGTCCAGGTTATAGCAGAGGGTGGGAGTAGAAAGAGAGTGTGAGTCAGGTGGTAGGGGTGGAGCAAGAAGGACAGGCAGAGAGAGACCGATATAGAGAGAGGAGGTATAGACAGATAATAGCAGAGGTGGTTGGGGAACTTAGAGGAGGATGGGGGACATTGAGGGAGCATGGTGGGAGACCAAGAGTGGGTGGAGTCACAGAGGAAAGGCAGTGCCAGGATGCAGGAGAAGAAGTGGTGTAGGCCAGAGAGCAAGAGTGAGTGCAGGACAGGATGCATGGTGGAGTGGGGTCACTGCTGACAAGCAAGCAGAGCCCAGCCCCTCGCATACAAATGGGGTGATTACAAAGGAAGGGATTTGGTGGTGGACATCATCTTTTTATGCCCCCCCTCACTCTCAGAAGGGGTCAAATTTTGGGGAGCAGTGTCAAAAGGGGCATTAGGGTGCATTATTAAGGGGTGCCAGGAGACACAGTCCTCCATTCTAAAGGCTCATCAAAAACCAACAAGAACAAAAGGTAATTCAGCAAGTAGATTTAAAGCCTCTCTGTGGATTTATGTTCAACTGCTCCCTCTAGTAATGTTACATGGCAACTGCAGTTTAATCACTGGATTGAGAAAGGGGCCGTCCTATGCAAATAATCTCCTCCCATGATTACTTCTGTGAGCATCCGTTGTGAGACAATGATAGGACCTTCAACATATGCTCTTCAGCAGATTTGTAAAGTTATCAAATTGCCTTAGGCTAAGGATTGTTCCACTTGAAGGCCCTCAGATAAGTACCCCACCCTCACTTAGCAGGGTACTGAATTACATGCAGTAATCCTCTATACAGAACATGGGCGTTCGTGGGCCTACTGTAAAGGCTGTATGCTAAGATTGGGATGTTTAAAATCCCATAGCACAGCAGCCATAGGTCCAGTTTATAGCAGAGGGTGGGAGTAGAAAGAGAGTGTGAGTCAGGTGATAGGGGTGGAGCAAGAAGAACAGGCAGAGAGCGACCCATATAGAGAGAGGAGGTATAGACAGATAATAGCAGGGGTGGTTGGAGAACTTAGAGGAGGAAGGGGGACATTGAGGGAGCATGGTGGGAGACCAAGAGTGGGTGGAGGCACAGAGGAAAGGCAGTGCCAGGATGCAGGAGAAGAAGTGGTGAAGGCCAGAGAGCAAGAGTGAGTGCAGGACAGGAAGCATAGTGGAGTGGGGTCACTGCTGACAAGCAAGCAGAGCCCACCCCCTCTCATGCAAATGGGGTGATTACAAAGGAAGGGATTTGGTGGTGGACATCATCTTTTTATGCCCCCCCTCACTCTCAGAAGGGGTTACATTTTGGGGAGCAGTGTCAAAAGGGGCATTAGGGTGCATTATTAAGGGGTGCCAGGAGACACAGTCCTCCATTCTATAGGCTCATCAAAAACCAACAAGAACAACAGGTAATTCAGCAAGTAGATTTAAAGCCTCTCTGTGGATTTATGTTCATACTGCTCCCTCTAGTAATGTTACAAGGCAACTGCAGTTTAATCACTGGATTGAGAAAGGGGCCGTCCTATGCAAATAATCTCCTCCCATGATTACTTCTGTGAGCTTCCATTGTGATACAATGATAGGACCTTCAACATATGCTCTTCAGCAGATTTGTAAAGTTATCAAATTGCCTTAGGCTAAGGATTGTTCCACTTGAAGGCCCTCAGATAAGTACCCCACCCTCACTTAGCAGGGTACTGAATTACATGCAGTAATCCTCTATACAGAACATGGCCGTTCGTGGGCCTACTGTAAAGGCTGTGTGCTAAGACTGGGATGTTTAAAATCCCATTGCACAGCAGCCATAGGTCCAGGTTATAGCAGAGGGTGGGAGTAGAAAGAGAGTGTGAGTCAGGTGGTAGGGGTGGAGCAAGAAGGACAGGCAGAGAGAGACCCATATAGAGAGAGGAGGTATAGTCAGATAATAGCAGGGGTGGTTGGAGAACTTAGAGGAGGAAGGGGGACATTGAGGGAGCATGGTGGGAGACCAAGAGTGGGTGGAGTCACAGAGGAAAGGCAGTGCCAGGATGCAGGAGAAGAAGCGGTGTAGGCCAGGGAGCAAGAGTGAGTGCAGGACAGGAAGCATAGTGGAGTGGGGTCACTGCTGACAAGCAAGCAGAGCCCACCCTCTCACATACAAATGGGGTGATTACAAAGGAAGGGATTTGGTGGTGGACATCATCTTTTTATGCCCCCCCTCACTCTCAGAAGGGGTTACATTTTGGGGAGCAGTGTCAAAAGGGGCATTAGGGTACATTATTAAGGGGTGCCAGGAGACACAGTCCTCCATTCTATAGGCTCATCAAAAACCAACAAGAACAACAGGTAATTCAGCAAGTAGATTTAAAGCCTCTCTGTGGATTTATGTTCATACTGCTCCCTCTAGTAATGTTACAAGGCAACTGCAGTTTAATCACTGGATTGAGAAAGGGGCCGTCCTATGCAAATAATCTCCTCCCATGATTACTTCTGTGAGCTTCCGTTGTGATACAATGATAGGACCTTCAACATATGCTCTTCAGCAGATTTGTAAAGTTATCAAATTGCCTTAGGCTAAGGATTGTTCCACTTGAAGGCCCTCAGATAAGTACCCCACCCTCACTTAGCAGGGTACTGAATTACATGCAGTAATCCTCTATACAGAACATGGGCGTTCGTGGGCCTACTGTAAAGGCTGTGTGCTAAGACTGGCATGTTTAAAATCCCATAGCACAGCAGCCATAGGTCCAGGTTACAGCAGAGGGTGGGAGTAGAAAGAGAGTGTGAGTCAGGTGGTAGGGATAGAGCAAGAAGGACAGGCAGAGAGAAACCTATATAGAGAGAGGAGGTATAGACAGATAATAGCAGGGGTGGTTGGAGAACTTAGAGGAGGAAGGGGGACATTGAGGGAGCATGGTGGGAGACCAAGAGTGGGTGGAGTCACAGAGGAAAGGCAGTGCCAGGATGCAGGAGAAGAAGTGGTGTAGGCCAGAGAGCAAGAGTGAGTGCAGGACAGGAAGCATAGTGGAGTGGGGTCACTGCTGACAAGCAAGCAGAGCCCAGCCCCTCGCAAACAAATGGGGTGATTACAAAGGAAGGGATTTGGTGGTGGACATCATCTTTTTATGCCCCCCCTCACTCTCAGAAGGGGTTACATTTTGGGGAGCAGTGTCAAAAGGGGCATTAGGGTGCATTATTAAGGGGTGCCAGGAGACACAGTCCTCCATTCTATAGGCTCATCAAAAACCAACAAGAACAACAGGTAATTCAGCAAGTAGATTTAAAGCCTCTCTGTGGATTTATATTCATACTGCTCCCTCTAGTAATGTTACAAGGCAACTGCAGTTTAATCACTGGATTGAGAAAGGGGCCGTCCTATGCAAATAATCTCCTCCCATGATTACTTCTGTGAGCTTCCGTTGTGATACAATGATAGGACCTTCAACATATGCTCTTCAGCAGATTTGTAAAGTTATCAAATTGCCTTAGGCTAAGGATTGTTCCACTTGAAGGCCCTCAGATAAGTACGCCACCTCACTTAGCAGGGTACTGAATTACATGCAGTAATCCTCTATACAGAACATGGGCGTTCGTGGGCCTACTGTAAAGGCTGTGTGTTAAGACTGGGATGTTTAAAATCCCATAGCACAGCAGCCATAGGTCCAGGTTATAGCACAGGGTGAGAGTAGAAAGAGAGTGTGAGTCAGGTGGTAGGGGTAGAGCAAGAAGGACAGGCAGAGAGAGACCCATATAGAGAGAGGAGGTATAGACAGATAATAGCAGGGGTGGTTGGAGAACTTAGAGGAGGAAGGGGGACATTGAGGGAGCATGGTGGGAGACCAAGAGTGGGTGGAGTCACAGAGGAAAGGCAGTGCCAGGATGCAGGAGAAGAAGCGGTGTAGGCCAGAGAGCAAGAGTGAGTGCAGGACAGGAAGCATAGTGGAGTGGGGTCACTGCTGACAAGCAAGCAGAGCCCACCCCCTCACATGCAAATGGGGTGATTACAAAGGAAGGGATTTGGTGGTGGACATCATCTTTTTATGCCCCCCCTCACTCTCAGAAGGGGTTACATTTTGGGGAGCAGTGTCAAAAGGGGCATTAGGGTGCATTATTAAGGGGTGCCAGGAGACACAGTCCTCCATTCTATAGGCTCATCAAAAACCAACAAGAACAACAGGTAATTCAGCAAGTAGATTTAAAGCCTCTCTGTGGATTTATGTTCATACTGCTCCCTCTAGTAATGTTACAAGGCAACTGCAGTTTAATCACTGGATTGAGAAAGGGGCCGTCCTATGCAAATAATCTCCTCCCATGATTACTTCTGTGAGCTTCCGTTGTGATACAATGATAGGACCTTCAACATATGCTCTTCAGCAGATTTGTAAAGTTATCAAATTGCCTTAGGCTAAGGATTGTTCCACTTGAAGGCCCTCAGATAAGTACCCCACCCTCACTTAGCAGGGTACTGAATTACATGCTGTAATCCTCTATACAGAATATGGCCGTTCGTGGGCCTACTGTAAAGGCTGTATGCTAAGACTGGGATGTTTAAAATCCCATAGCACAGCAGCCATAGGTCCAGGTTATAGCAGAGGGTGGGAGTAGAAAGAGAGTGTGAGTCAGGTGGTAGGGGTGGAGCAAGAAGAACAGGCAGAGAGAGACCCATATAGAGAGAGGAGGTATAGACAGATAATAGCAGGGGTGGTTGGAGAACTTAGAGGAGGAAGGGGGACATTGAGGGAGCATGGTGGGAGACCAAGAGTGGGTGGAGTCACAGAGGAAAGGCAGGGCCAGGATGCAGGAGAAGAAGCGGCGTAGGCCAGAGAGCAAGAGTGAGTGCAGGACAGGAAGCATAGTGGAGTGGGGTCACTGCTGACAAGCAAGCAGAGCCCACCCCCTCACATGCAAATGGGGTGATTACAAAGGAAGGGATTTGGTGGTGGACATCATCTTTTTATGCCCCCCCTCACTCCCAGAAGGGGTTACATTTTGGGGAGCAGTGTCAAAAGGGGCATTAGGGTGCATTATTAAGGGGTGCCAGGAGACACAGTCCTCCATTCTATAGGCTCATCAAAAACCAACAAGAACAACAGGTAATTCAGCAAGTAGATTTAAAGCCTCTCTGTGGATTTATGTTCATACTGCTCCCTCTAGTAATGTTACAAGGCAACTGCAGTTTAATCACTGGATTGAGAAAGGGGCCGTCCTATGCAAATAATCTCCTCCCATGATTACTTCTGTGAGCTTCCGTTGTGATACAATGATAGGACCTTCAACATATGCTCTTCAGCAGATTTGTAAAGTTATCAAATTGCCTTAGGCTAAGGATTGTTCCACTTGAAGGCCCTCAGATAAGTACGCCACCCTCACTTAGCAGGGTACTGAATTACATGCAGTAATCCTCTATACAGAACATAGGCGTTTGTGGGCCTACTGTAAAGGCTGTGTGCTATGACTGGGATGTTTAAAATCCCATAGTACAGCAGCCATAGGTCCAGGTTATAGCAGAGGGTGGGAGTAGAAAGAGAGTGTGAGTCAGGTGGTAGGGGTGGAGCAAGAAGGACAGGCAGAGAGAGACCCATAAAGAGAGAGGAGTTATAGACAGATAATAGCAGGGGTGGTTGGAGAACTTAGAGGAGGAAGGGGGACATTGAGGGAGCATGGTGGGAGACCAAGAGTGGGTGGAGTCACAGAGGAAAGGCAGTGCCAGGATGCAGGAGAAGAAGCGGTGTAGGCCAGAGAGCAAGAGTGAGTTCAGGACAGGAAGCATAGTGGAGTGGGGTCACTGCTGACAAGCAAGCAGAGCCCACCCCCTCAAATGCAAATGGGGTGATTACAAAGGAAGGGATTTGGTGGTGGACATCATCTTTTTATGCCCCCCCTCACTCTCAGAAGGGGTTACATTTTGGGGAGCAGTGTCAAAAGGGGCATTAGGGTGCATTATTAAGGGGTGCCAGGAGACACAGTCCTCCATTCTATAGGCTCATCAAAAACCAACAAGAACAACAGGTAATTCAGCAAGTAGATTTAAAGCCTCTCTGTGGATTTATGTTCATACTGCTCCCTCTAGTAATGTTACAAGGCAACTGCAGTTTAATCACTGGATTGAGAAAGGGGCCGTCCTATGCAAATAATCTCCTCCCATGATTACTTCTGTGAGCTTCCGTTGTGATACAATGATAGGACCTTCAACATATGCTCTTCAGCAGATTTGTAAAGTTATCAAATTGCCTTAGGCTAAGGATTGTTCCACTTGAAGGCCCTCAGATAAGTACCCCACCCTCACTTAGCAGGGTACTGAATTACATGCAGTAATCCTCTATACAGAACATGGGTGTTTGTGGGCCTACTGTAAAGGCTGTATGCTACGACTGGGATGTTTAAAATCCCATAGCACAGCAGCCATAGGTCCAGGTTATAGCAGAGGGTGGGAGTAGAAAGCGAGTGTGAGTCAGGTGGTAGGGGTGGAGCAAGAAGGACAGGCAGAGAGAGACCCATATAGAGAGAAGAGGTATAGACAGATAATAGCAGGGGTGGTTGGGGAACTTAGAGGAGGAAGGGGGACATTGAGGGAGCATGGTGGGAGACCAAGAGTGGGTGGAGTCACAGAGGAAAGGCAGTGCCAGGATGCAGGAGAAGAAGTGGTGTAGGCCAGAGAGCAAGAGTGAGTGCAGGACAGGATGCATGGTGGAGTGGGGTCACTGCTGACAAGCAAGCAGAGCCCAGCCCCTCGCATACAAATGGGGTGATTACAAAGGAAGGGATTTGGTGGTGGACATCATCTTTTTATGCCCCCCCTCACTCTCAGAAGGGGTCAAATTTTGGGGAGCAGTGTCAAAAGGGGCA
The DNA here is from genome assembly GCF_031143425.1 of Pleurodeles waltl. Taxonomy (NCBI): domain Eukaryota; kingdom Metazoa; phylum Chordata; class Amphibia; order Caudata; family Salamandridae; genus Pleurodeles; species Pleurodeles waltl. Next base: position 303,182,498 of record NC_090437.1, on the reverse strand, counting down.
TTAGGGTGCATTATTAAGGGGTGCCAGGAGACACAGTCCTCCATTCTAAAGGCTCATCAAAAACCAACAAGAACAAAAGGTAATTCAGCAAGTAGATTTAAAGCCTCTCTGTGGATTTATGTTCAACTGCTCCCTCTAGTAATGTTACATGGCAACTGCAGTTTAATCACTGGATTGAGAAAGGGGCCGTCCTATGCAAATAATCTCCTCCCATGATTACTTCTGTGAGCATCCGTTGTGAGACAATGATAGGACCTTCAACATATGCTCTTCAGCAGATTTGTAAAGTTATCAAATTGCCTTAGGCTAAGGATTGTTCCACTTGAAGGCCCTCAGATAAGTACCCCACCCTCACTTAGCAGGGTACTGAATTACATGCAGTAATCCTCTATACAGAACATGGGCGTTCGTGGGCCTACTGTAAAGGCTGTATGCTAAGACTGGGATGTTTAAAATCCCATAGCACAGCAGCCATAGGTCCAGGTTATAGCAGAGGGTTGAGAGTAGAAAGAGAGTGTGAGTCAGGTGATAGGGGTGGAGCAAGAAGAACAGGCAGAGAGCGACCCATATAGAGAGAGGAGGTATAGACAGATAATAGCAGGGGTGGTTGGAGAACTTAGAGGAGGAAGGGGGACATTGAGGGAGCATGGTGGGAGACCAAGAGTGGGTGGAGGCACAGAGGAAAGGCAGTGCCAGGATGCAGGAGAAGAAGAGGTGAAGGCCAGAGAGCAAGAGTGAGTGCAGGACAGGAAGCATAGTGGAGTGGGGTCACTGCTGACAAGCAAGCAGAGCCCACCCCCTCACATGCAAATGGGGTGATTACAAAGGAAGGGATTTGGTGGTGGACATCATCTTTTTATTCCCCCCCTCACTCTCAGAAGGGGTTACATTTTGGGGAGCAGTGTCAAAAGGGGCATTAGGGTGCATTATTAAGGGGTGCCAGGAGACACAGTCCTCCATTCTATAGGCTCATCAAAAACCAACAAGAACAACAGGTAATTCAGCAAGTAGATTTAAAGCCTCTCTGTGGATTTATGTTCATACTGCTCCCTCTAGTAATGTTACAAGGCAACTGCAGTTTAATCACTGGATTGAGAAAGGGGCCGTCCTATGCAAATAATCTCCTCCCATGATTACTTCTGTGAGCTTCCATTGTGATACAATGAGAGGACCTTCAACATATGCTCTTCAGCAGATTTGTAAAGTTATCAAATTGCCTTAGGCTAAGGATTGTTCCACTTGAAGGCCCTCAGATAAGTACCCCACCCTCACTTAGCAGGGTACTGAATTACATGCAGTAATCCTCTATACAGAACATGGCCGTTCGTGGGCCTACTGTAAAGGCTGTGTGCTAAGACTGGGGTGTTTAAAATCCCATTGCACAGCAGCCATAGGTCCAGGTTATAGCAGAGGGTGGGAGTAGAAAGAGAGTGTGAGTCAGGTGGTAGGGGTGGAGCAAGAAGGACAGGCAGAGAGAGACCCATATAGAGAGAGGAGGTATAGACAGATAATAGGAGGGGTGGTTGGAGAACTTAGAGGAGGAAGGGGGACATTGAGGGAGCATGGTGGGAGACCAAGAGTGGGTGGAGTCACAGAGGAAAGGCAGTGCCAGGATGCAGGAGAAGAAGCGGTGTAGGCCAGGGAGCAAGAGTGAGTGCAGGACAGGAAGCATAGTGGAGTGGGGTCACTGCTGACAAGCAAGCAGAGCCCACCCCCTCACATACAAATGGGGTGATTACAAAGGAAGGGATTTGGTGGTGGACATCATCTTTTTATGCCCCCCCTCACTCTCAGAAGGGGTTACATTTTGGGGAGCAGTGTCAAAAGGGGCATTAGGGTGCATTATTAAGGGGTGCCAGGAGACACAGTCCTCCATTCTATAGGCTCATCAAAAACCAACAAGAACAACAGGTAATTCAGCAAGTAGATTTAAAGCCTCTCTGTGGATTTATGTTCATACTGCTCCCTCTAGTAATGTTACAAGGCAACTGCAGTTTAATCACTGGATTGAGAAAGGGGCCGTCCTATGCAAATAATCTCCTCCCATGATTACTTCTGTGAGCTTCCGTTGTGATACAATGATAGGACCTTCAACATATGCTCTTCAGCAGATTTGTAAAGTTATCAAATTGCCTTAGGCTAAGGATTGTTCCACTTGAAGGCACTCAGATAAGTACGCCACCCTCACTTAGCAGGGTACTGAATTACATGCAGTAATCCTCTATACAGAACATTTGCGTTCGTGGGCCTACTGTAAAGGCTGTGTGCTAAGACTGGGATGTTTAAAATCCCATAGCACAGCAGCCATAGGTCCAGGTTATAGCAGAGGGTGGGAGTAGAAAGAGAGTGTGAGTCAGGTGGTATGGGTGGCGCAAGAAGGACAGGCAGAGAGAGACCCATATAGAGAGAGGAGGTATAGACAGATAATAGCAGGGGTGGTTGGAGAACTTAGAGGAGGAAGGGGGACATTGAGGGTGCATGGTGGGAGACCAAGAGTGGGTGGAGTCACAGAGGAAAGGCAGTGCCAGGATGCAGGAGAAGAAGTGGTGTAGGCCAGAGAGCAAGAGTGAGTGCAGGACAGGAAGCATAGTGGAGTGGGGTCACTGCTGACAAGCAAGCAGAGCCCAGCCCCTCGCATACAAATGGGGTGATTACAAAGGAAGGGATTTGGTGGTGGACATCATCTTTTTATGCCCCCCCTCACTCTCAGAAGGGGTCAAATTTTGGGGAGCAGTGTCAAAAGGGGCATTAGGGTGCATTATTAAGGGGTGCCAGGAGACACAGTCCTCCATTCTAAAGGCTCATCAAAAACCAACAAGAACAAAAGGTAATTCAGCAAGTAGATTTAAAGCCTCTCTGTGGATTTATGTTCAACTGCTCCCTCTAGTAATGTTACATGGCAACTGCAGTTTAATCACTGGATTGAGAAAGGGGCCGTCCTATGCAAATAATCTCCTCCCATGATTACTTCTGTGAGCATCCGTTGTGAGACAATGATAGGACCTTCAACATATGCTCTTCAGCAGATTTGTAAAGTTATCAAATTGCCTTAGGCTAAGGATTGTTCCACTTGAAGGCCCTCAGATAAGTACCCCACCCTCACTTAGCAGGGTACTGAATTACATGCAGTAATCCTCTATACAGAACATGGGCGTTCGTGGGCCTACTGTAAAGGCTGTATGCTAAGACTGGGATGTTTAAAATCCCATAGCACAGCAGCCATAGGTCCAGGTTATAGCAGAGGGTTGAGAGTAGAAAGAGAGTGTGAGTCAGGTGATAGGGGTGGAGCAAGAAGAACAGGCAGAGAGCGACCCATATAGAGAGAGGAGGTATAGACAGATAATAGCAGGGGTGGTTGGAGAACTTAGAGGAGGAAGGGGGACATTGAGGGAGCATGGTGGGAGACCAAGAGTGGGTGGAGGCACAGAGGAAAGGCAGTGCCAGGATGCAGGAGAAGAAGAGGTGAAGGCCAGAGAGCAAGAGTGAGTGCAGGACAGGAAGCATAGTGGAGTGGGGTCACTGCTGACAAGCAAGCAGAGCCCACCCCCTCACATGCAAATGGGGTGATTACAAAGGAAGGGATTTGGTGGTGGACATCATCTTTTTATTCCCCCCCTCACTCTCAGAAGGGGTTACATTTTGGGGAGCAGTGTCAAAAGGGGCATTAGGGTGCATTATTAAGGGGTGCCAGGAGACACAGTCCTCCATTCTATAGGCTCATCAAAAACCAACAAGAACAACAGGTAATTCAGCAAGTAGATTTAAAGCCTCTCTGTGGATTTATGTTCATACTGCTCCCTCTAGTAATGTTACAAGGCAACTGCAGTTTAATCACTGGATTGAGAAAGGGGCCGTCCTATGCAAATAATCTCCTCCCATGATTACTTCTGTGAGCTTCCATTGTGATACAATGAGAGGACCTTCAACATATGCTCTTCAGCAGATTTGTAAAGTTATCAAATTGCCTTAGGCTAAGGATTGTTCCACTTGAAGGCCCTCAGATAAGTACCCCACCCTCACTTAGCAGGGTACTGAATTACATGCAGTAATCCTCTATACAGAACATGGCCGTTCGTGGGCCTACTGTAAAGGCTGTGTGCTAAGACTGGGGTGTTTAAAATCCCATTGCACAGCAGCCATAGGTCCAGGTTATAGCAGAGGGTGGGAGTAGAAAGAGAGTGTGAGTCAGGTGGTAGGGGTGGAGCAAGAAGGACAGGCAGAGAGAGACCCATATAGAGAGAGGAGGTATAGACAGATAATAGGAGGGGTGGTTGGAGAACTTAGAGGAGGAAGGGGGACATTGAGGGAGCATGGTGGGAGACCAAGAGTGGGTGGAGTCACAGAGGAAAGGCAGTGCCAGGATGCAGGAGAAGAAGCGGTGTAGGCCAGGGAGCAAGAGTGAGTGCAGGACAGGAAGCATAGTGGAGTGGGGTCACTGCTGACAAGCAAGCAGAGCCCACCCCCTCACATACAAATGGGGTGATTACAAAGGAAGGGATTTGGTGGTGGACATCATCTTTTTATGCCCCCCCTCACTCTCAGAAGGGGTTACATTTTGGGGAGCAGTGTCAAAAGGGGCATTAGGGTGCATTATTAAGGGGTGCCAGGAGACACAGTCCTCCATTCTATAGGCTCATCAAAAACCAACAAGAACAACAGGTAATTCAGCAAGTAGATTTAAAGCCTCTCTGTGGATTTATGTTCATACTGCTCCCTCTAGTAATGTTACAAGGCAACTGCAGTTTAATCACTGGATTGAGAAAGGGGCCGTCCTATGCAAATAATCTCCTCCCATGATTACTTCTGTGAGCTTCCGTTGTGATACAATGATAGGACCTTCAACATATGCTCTTCAGCAGATTTGTAAAGTTATCAAATTGCCTTAGGCTAAGGATTGTTCCACTTGAAGGCCCTCAGATAAGTACGCCACCCTCACTTAGCAGGGTACTGAATTACATGCAGTAATCCTCTATACAGAACATTTGCGTTCGTGGGCCTACTGTAAAGGCTGTGTGCTAAGACTGGGATGTTTAAAATCCCATAGCACAGCAGCCATAGGTCCAGGTTATAGCAGAGGGTGGGAGTAGAAAGAGAGTGTGAGTCAGGTGGTATGGGTGGCGCAAGAAGGACAGGCAGAGAGAGACCCATATAGAGAGAGGAGGTATAGACAGATAATAGCAGGGGTGGTTGGAGAACTTAGAGGAGGAAGGGGGACATTGAGGGAGCATGGTGGGAGACCAAGAGTGGGTGGAGTCACAGAGGAAAGGCAGTGCCAGGATGCAGGAGAAGAAGCGGTGTAGGCCAGAGAGCAAGAGTGAGTGCAGGACAGGAAGCATAGTGGAGTGGGGTCACTGCTGACAAGCAAGCAGAGCCCACCCCCTCACATGCAAATGGGGTGATTACAAAGGAAGGGATTTGGTGGTGGACATCATCTTTTTATGCCCCCCCTCACTCTCAGAAGGGGTTACATTTTGGGGAGCAGTGTCAAAAGGGGCATTAGGGTGCATTATTAAGGGGTGCCAGGAGACACAGTCCTCCATTCTATAGGCTCATCAAAAACCAACAAGAACAACAGGTAATTCAGCAAGTAGATTTAAAGCCTCTCTGTGGATTTATGTTCATACTGCTCCCTCTAGTAATGTTACAAGGCAACTGCAGTTTAATCACTGGATTGAGAAAGGGGCCGTCCTATGCAAATAATCTCCTCCCATGATTACTTCTGTGAGCTTCCGTTGTGATACAATGATAGGACCTTCAACATATGCTCTTCAGCAGATTTGTAAAGTTATCAAATTGCCTTAGGCTAAGGATTGTTCCACTTGAAGGCCCTCAGATAAGTACCCCACCCTCACTTAGCAGGGTACTGAATTACATGCAGTAATCCTCTATACAGAATATGGCCGTTCGTGGGCCTACTGTAAAGGCTGTATGCTAAGACTGGGATGTTTAAAATCCCATACCACAGCAGCCATAGGTCCTGGTTATAGCAGAGAGTGGGAGTAGAAAGAGAGTGTGAGTCAGGTGGTAGGGGTGGAGCAAGAAGAACAGGCAGAGAGAGACCCATATAGAGAGAGGAGGTATAGACAGATAATAGCAGGGGTGGTTGGAGAACTTAGAGGAGGAAGGGGGACATTGAGGGAGCATGGTGGGAGACCAAGAGTGGGTGGAGTCACAGAGGAAAGGCAGGGCCAGGATGCAGGAGAAGAAGCGGTGTAGGCCAGAGAGCAAGAGTGAGTGCAGGACAGGAAGCATAGTGGAGTGGGGTCACTGCTGACAAGCAAGCAGAGCCCACCCCCTCACATGCAAATGGGGTGATTACAAAGGAAGGGATTTGGTGGTGGACATCATCTTTTTATACCCCCCCTCACTCCCAGAAGGGGTTACATTTTGGGGAGCAGTCAAAAGGGGCATTAGGGTGCATTATTAAGGGGTGCCAGGAGACACAGTCCTCCATTCTATAGGCTCATCAAAAACCAACAAGAACAACAGGTAATTCAGCAAGTAGATTTAAAGCCTCTCTGTGGATTTATGTTCATACTGCTCCCTCTAGTAATGTTACAAGGCAACTGCAGTTTAATCACTGGATTGAGAAAGGGGCCGTCCTATGCAAATAATCTCCTCCCATGATTACTTCTGAGCTTCCGTTGTGATACAATGATAGGACCTTCAACATATGCTCTTCAGCAGATTTGTAAAGTTATCAAATTGCCTTAGGCTAAGGATTGTTCCACTTGAAGGCCCTCAGATAAGTACCCCACCCTCACTTAGCAGGGTACTGAATTACATGCAGTAATCCTCTATACAGAACGTGGGTGTTTGTGGGCCTACTGTAAAGGCTGTATGCTAAGACTGGGATGTTTAAAATCCCATAGCACAGCAGCCATAGGTCCAGGTTATAGCAGATGGTGGGAGTAGAAAGAGAGTGTGAGTCAGGTGGTAGGGGTGGAGCAAGAAGGACAGGCAGAGAGAGACCCATATAGAGAGAGGAGGTATAGACAGATAATAGCAGGGGTGGTTGGGGAACTTAGAGGAGGAAGGGGGACATTGAGGGAGCATGGTGGGAGACCAAGAGTGGGTGGAGTCACAGAGGAAAGGCAGTGCCAGGATGCAGGAGAAGAAGTGGTGTAGGCCAGAGAGCAAGAGTGAGTGCAGGACAGGATGCATGGTGGAGTGGGGTCACTGCTGACAAGCAAGCAGAGCCCAGCCCCTCGCATACAAATGGGGTGATTACAAAGGAAGGGATTTGGTGGTGGACATCATCTTTTTATGCCCCCCCTCACTCTCAGAAGGGGTCAAATTTTGGGGAGCAGTGTCAAAAGGGGCATTAGGGTGCATTATTAAGGGGTGCCAGGAGACACAGTCCTCCATTCTAAAGGCTCATCAAAAACCAACAAGAACAAAAGGTAATTCAGCAAGTAGATTTAAAGCCTCTCTGTGGATTTATGTTCAACTGCTCCCTCTAGTAATGTTACATGGCAACTGCAGTTTAATCACTGGATTGAGAAAGGGGCCGTCCTATGCAAATAATCTCCTCCCATGATTACTTCTGTGAGCTTCCGTTGTGATACAATGATAGGACCTTCAACATATGCTCTTCAGCAGATTTGTAAAGTTATCAAATTGCCTTAGGCTAAGGATTGTTCCACTTGAAGGCCCTCAGATAAGTACCCCACCCTCACTTAGCAGGGTACTGAATTACATGCAGTAATCCTCTATACAGAACATGGGCGTTCGTGGGCCTATTGTAAAGGCTGTATGCTAAGACGGGGATGTTTAAAATCCCATAGCACAGCAGCCATAGGTCCAGGTTATAGCAGAGGGTGGGAGTAGAAAGAGAGTGTGAGTCAGGTGATAGGGGTGGAGCAAGAAGAACAGGCAGAGAGCGACCCATATAGAGAGAGGAGGTATAGACAGATAACAGCAGGGGTGGTTGGAGAACTTAGAGGAGGAAGGGGGACATTGAGGGAGCATGGTGGGAGACCAAGAGTAGGTGGAGTCACAGAGGAAAGGCAGTGCCAGGATGCAGGAGAAGAAGCGGTGTAGGCCAGAGAGCAAGAGTGAGTGCAGGACAGGAAGCATAGTGGAGTGGGGTCACTGCTGACAAGCAAGCAGAGCCCACCCCCTCACATGCAAATGGGGTGATTACAAAGGAAGGGATTTGGTGGTGGACATCATCTTTTTATGCCCCCCCTCACTCTCAGAAGGGGTTACATTTTGGGGAGCAGTGTCAAAAGGGGCATTAGGGTGCATTATTAAGGGGTGCCAGGAGACACAGTCCTCCATTCTATAGGCTCATCAAAAACCAACAAGAACAACAGGTAATTCAGCAAGTAGATTTAAAGCCTCTCTGTGGATTTATGTTCATACTGCTCCCTCTAGTAATGTTACAAGGCAACTGCAGTTTAATCACTGGATTGAGAAAGGGGCCGTCCTATGCAAATAATCTCCTCCCATGATTACTTCTGTGAGCTTCCGTTGTGATACAATGATAGGACCTTCAACATATGCTCTTCAGCAGATTTGTAAAGTTATCAAATTGCCTTAGGCTAAGGATTGTTCCACTTGAAGGCCCTCAGATAAGTACCCCACCCTCACTTAGCAGGGTACTGAATTACATGCAGTAATCCTCTATACAGAACATGGGTGTTTGTGGGCCTACTGTAAAGGCTGTATGCTACGACTGGGATGTTTAAAATCCCATAGCACAGCAGCCATAGGTCCAGGTTATAGCAGAGGGTGGGAGTAGAAAGCGAGTGTGAGTCAGGTGGTAGGGGTGGAGCAAGAAGGACAGGCAGAGAGAGACCCATATAGAGAGAAGAGGTATAGACAGATAATAGCAGGGGTGGTTGGGGAACTTAGAGGAGGAAGGGGGACATTGAGGGAGCATGGTGGGAGACCAAGAGTGGGTGGAGTCACAGAGGAAAGGCAGTGCCAGGATGCAGGAGAAGAAGTGGTGTAGGCCAGAGAGCAAGAGTGAGTGCAGGACAGGATGCATGGTGGAGTGGGGTCACTGCTGACAAGCAAGCAGAGCCCAGCCCCTCGCATACAAATGGGGTGATTACAAAGGAAGGGATTTGGTGGTGGACATCATCTTTTTATGCCCCCCCTCACTCTCAGAAGGGGTCAAATTTTGGGGAGCAGTGTCAAAAGGGGCATTAGGGTGCATTATTAAGGGGTGCCAGGAGACACAGTCCTCCATTCTAAAGGCTCATCAAAAACCAACAAGAACAAAAGGTAATTCAGCAAGTAGATTTAAAGCCTCTCTGTGGATTTATGTTCAACTGCTCCCTCTAGTAATGTTACATGGCAACTGCAGTTTAATCACTGGATTGAGAAAGGGGCCGTCCTATGCAAATAATCTCCTCCCATGATTACTTCTGTGAGCATCCGTTGTGAGACAATGATAGGACCTTCAACATATGCTCTTCAGCAGATTTGTAAAGTTATCAAATTGCCTTAGGCTAAGGATTGTTCCACTTGAAGGCCCTCAGATAAGTACCCCACCCTCACTTAGCAGGGTACTGAATTACATGCAGTAATCCTCTATACAGAACATGGGCGTTCGTGGGCCTACTGTAAAGGCTGTATGCTAAGACTGGGATGTTTAAAATCCCATAGCACAGCAGCCATAGGTCCAGGTTATAGCAGAGGGTTGAGAGTAGAAAGAGAGTGTGAGTCAGGTGATAGGGGTGGAGCAAGAAGAACAGGCAGAGAGCGACCCATATAGAGAGAGGAGGTATAGACAGATAATAGCAGGGGTGGTTGGAGAACTTAGAGGAGGAAGGGGGACATTGAGGGAGCATGGTGGGAGACCAAGAGTGGGTGGAGGCACAGAGGAAAGGCAGTGCCAGGATGCAGGAGAAGAAGAGGTGAAGGCCAGAGAGCAAGAGTGAGTGCAGGACAGGAAGCATAGTGGAGTGGGGTCACTGCTGACAAGCAAGCAGAGCCCACCCCCTCACATGCAAATGGGGTGATTACAAAGGAAGGGATTTGGTGGTGGACATCATCTTTTTATTCCCCCCCTCACTCTCAGAAGGGGTTACATTTTGGGGAGCAGTGTCAAAAGGGGCATTAGGGTGCATTATTAAGGGGTGCCAGGAGACACAGTCCTCCATTCTATAGGCTCATCAAAAACCAACAAGAACAACAGGTAATTCAGCAAGTAGATTTAAAGCCTCTCTGTGGATTTATGTTCATACTGCTCCCTCTAGTAATGTTACAAGGCAACTGCAGTTTAATCACTGGATTGAGAAAGGGGCCGTCCTATGCAAATAATCTCCTCCCATGATTACTTCTGTGAGCTTCCATTGTGATACAATGAGAGGACCTTCAACATATGCTCTTCAGCAGATTTGTAAAGTTATCAAATTGCCTTAGGCTAAGGATTGTTCCACTTGAAGGCCCTCAGATAAGTACCCCACCCTCACTTAGCAGGGTACTGAATTACATGCAGTAATCCTCTATACAGAACATGGCCGTTCGTGGGCCTACTGTAAAGGCTGTGTGCTAAGACTGGGGTGTTTAAAATCCCATTGCACAGCAGCCATAGGTCCAGGTTATAGCAGAGGGTGGGAGTAGAAAGAGAGTGTGAGTCAGGTGGTAGGGGTGGAGCAAGAAGGACAGGCAGAGAGAGACCCATATAGAGAGAGGAGGTATAGACAGATAATAGGAGGGGTGGTTGGAGAACTTAGAGGAGGAAGGGGGACATTGAGGGAGCATGGTGGGAGACCAAGAGTGGGTGGAGTCACAGAGGAAAGGCAGTGCCAGGATGCAGGAGAAGAAGCGGTGTAGGCCAGGGAGCAAGAGTGAGTGCAGGACAGGAAGCATAGTGGAGTGGGGTCACTGCTGACAAGCAAGCAGAGCCCACCCCCTCACATACAAATGGGGTGATTACAAAGGAAGGGATTTGGTGGTGGACATCATCTTTTTATGCCCCCCCTCACTCTCAGAAGGGGTTACATTTTGGGGAGCAGTGTCAAAAGGGGCATTAGGGTGCATTATTAAGGGGTGCCAGGAGACACAGTCCTCCATTCTATAGGCTCATCAAAAACCAACAAGAACAACAGGTAATTCAGCAAGTAGATTTAAAGCCTCTCTGTGGATTTATGTTCATACTGCTCCCTCTAGTAATGTTACAAGGCAACTGCAGTTTAATCACTGGATTGAGAAAGGGGCCGTCCTATGCAAATAATCTCCTCCCATGATTACTTCTGTGAGCTTCCGTTGTGATACAATGATAGGACCTTCAACATATGCTCTTCAGCAGATTTGTAAAGTTATCAAATTGCCTTAGGCTAAGGATTGTTCCACTTGAAGGCACTCAGATAAGTACGCCACCCTCACTTAGCAGGGTACTGAATTACATGCAGTAATCCTCTATACAGAACATTTGCGTTCGTGGGCCTACTGTAAAGGCTGTGTGCTAAGACTGGGATGTTTAAAATCCCATAGCACAGCAGCCATAGGTCCAGGTTATAGCAGAGGGTGGGAGTAGAAAGAGAGTGTGAGTCAGGTGGTATGGGTGGCGCAAGAAGGACAGGCAGAGAGAGACCCATATAGAGAGAGGAGGTATAGACAGATAATAGCAGGGGTGGTTGGAGAACTTAGAGGAGGAAGGGGGACATTGAGGGAGCATGGTGGGAGACCAAGAGTGGGTGGAGTCACAGAGGAAAGGCAGTGCCAGGATGCAGGAGAAGAAGCGGTGTAGGCCAGAGAGCAAGAGTGAGTGCAGGACAGGAAGCATAGTGGAGTGGGGTCACTGCTGACAAGCAAGCAGAGCCCACCCCCTCACATGCAAATGGGGTGATTACAAAGGAAGGGATTTGGTGGTGGACATCATCTTTTTATGCCCCCCCTCACTCTCAGAAGGGGTTACATTTTGGGGAGCAGTGTCAAAAGGGGCATTAGGGTGCATTATTAAGGGGTGCCAGGAGACACAGTCCTCCATTCTATAGGCTCATCAAAAACCAACAAGAACAACAGGTAATTCAGCAAGTAGATTTAAAGCCTCTCTGTGGATTTATGTTCATACTGCTCCCTCTAGTAATGTTACAAGGCAACTGCAGTTTAATCACTGGATTGAGAAAGGGGCCGTCCTATGCAAATAATCTCCTCCCATGATTACTTCTGTGAGCTTCCGTTGTGATACAATGATAGGACCTTCAACATATGCTCTTCAGCAGATTTGTAAAGTTATCAAATTGCCTTAGGCTAAGGATTGTTCCACTTGAAGGCCCTCAGATAAGTACCCCACCCTCACTTAGCAGGGTACTGAATTACATGCAGTAATCCTCTATACAGAATATGGCCGTTCGTGGGCCTACTGTAAAGGCTGTATGCTAAGACTGGGATGTTTAAAATCCCATAGCACAGCAGCCATAGGTCCAGGTTATAGCAGAGAGTGGGAGTAGAAAGAGAGTGTGAGTCAGGTGGTAGGGGTGGAGCAAGAAGAACAGGCAGAGAGAGACCCATATAGAGAGAGGAGGTATAGACAGATAATAGCAGGGGTGGTTGGAGAACTTAGAGGAGGAAGGGGGACATTGAGGGAGCATGGTGGGAGACCAAGAGTGGGTGGAGTCACAGAGGAAAGGCAGGGCCAGGATGCAGGAGAAGAAGCGGTGTAGGCCAGAGAGCAAGAGTGAGTGCAGGACAGGAAGCATAGTGGAGTGGGGTCACTGCTGACAAGCAAGCAGAGCCCACCCCCTCACATGCAAATGGGGTGATTACAAAGGAAGGGATTTGGTGGTGGACATCATCTTTTTATACCCCCCCTCACTCCCAGAAGGGGTTACATTTTGGGGAGCAGTCAAAAGGGGCATTAGGGTGCATTATTAAGGGGTGCCAGGAGACACAGTCCTCCATTCTATAGGCTCATCAAAAACCAACAAGAACAACAGGTAATTCAGCAAGTAGATTTAAAGCCTCTCTGTGGATTTATGTTCATACTGCTCCCTCTAGTAATGTTACAAGGCAACTGCAGTTTAATCACTGGATTGAGAAAGGGGCCGTCCTATGCAAATAATCTCCTCCCATGATTACTTCTGAGCTTCCGTTGTGATACAATGATAGGACCTTCAACATATGCTCTTCAGCAGATTTGTAAAGTTATCAAATTGCCTTAGGCTAAGGATTGTTCCACTTGAAGGCCCTCAGATAAGTACCCCACCCTCACTTAGCAGGGTACTGAATTACATGCAGTAATCCTCTATACAGAACGTGGGCGTTTGTGGGCCTACTGTAAAGGCTGTATGCTAAGACTGGGATGTTTAAAATCCCATAGCACAGCAGCCATAGGTCCAGGTTATAGCAGATGGTGGGAGTAGAAAGAGAGTGTGAGTCAGGTGGTAGGGGTGGAGCAAGAAGGACAGGCAGAGAGAGACCCATATAGAGAGAGGAGGTATAGACAGATAATAGCAGGGGTGGTTGGGGAACTTAGAGGAGGAAGGGGGACATTGAGGGAGCATGGTGGGAGACCAAGAGTGGGTGGAGTCACAGAGGAAAGGCAGTGCCAGGATGCAGGAGAAGAAGTGGTGTAGGCCAGAGAGCAAGAGTGAGTGCAGGACAGGATGCATGGTGGAGTGGGGTCACTGCTGACAAGCAAGCAGAGCCCAGCCCCTCGCATACAAATGGGGTGATTACAAAGGAAGGGATTTGGTGGTGGACATCATCTTTTTATGCCCCCCCTCACTCTCAGAAGGGGTCAAATTTTGGGGAGCAGTGTCAAAAGGGGCATTAGGGTGCATTATTAAGGGGTGCCAGGAGACACAGTCCTCCATTCTAAAGGCTCATCAAAAACCAACAAGAACAAAAGGTAATTCAGCAAGTAGATTTAAAGCCTCTCTGTGGATTTATGTTCAACTGCTCCCTCTAGTAATGTTACATGGCAACTGCAGTTTAATCACTGGATTGAGAAAGGGGCCGTCCTATGCAAATAATCTCCTCCCATGATTACTTCTGTGAGCTTCCGTTGTGATACAATGATAGGACCTTCAACATATGCTCTTCAGCAGATTTGTAAAGTTATCAAATTGCCTTAGGCTAAGGATTGTTCCACTTGAAGGCCCTCAGATAAGTACCCCACCCTCACTTAGCAGGGTACTGAATTACATGCAGTAATCCTCTATACAGAACATGGGCGTTCGTGGTCCTATTGTAAAGGCTGTATGCTAAGACGGGGATGTTTAAAATCCCATAGCACAGCAGCCATAGGTCCAGGTTATAGCAGAGGGTGGGAGTAGAAAGAGAGTGTGAGTCAGGTGATAGGGGTGGAGCAAGAAGAACAGGCAGAGAGCGACCCATATAGAGAGAGGAGGTATAGACAGATAACAGCAGGGGTGGTTGGAGAACTTAGAGGAGGAAGGGGGACATTGAGGGAGCATGGTGGGAGACCAAGAGTGGGTGGAGTCACAGAGGAAAGGCAGTGCCAGGATGCAGGAGAAGAAGCGGTGTAGGCCAGAGAGCAAGAGTGAGTGCGGGACAGGAAGCATAGTGGAGTGGGGTCACTGCTGACAAGCAAGCAGAGCCCACCCCCTCACATGCAAATGGGGTGATTACAAAGGAAGGGATTTGGTGGTGGACATCATCTTTTTATGCCCCCCCTCACTCTCAGAAGGGGTTACATTTTGGGGAGCAGTGTCAAAAGGGGCATTAGGGTGCATTATTAAGGGGTGCCAGGAGACACAGTCCTCCATTCTATAGGCTCATCAAAAACCAACAAGAACAACAGGTAATTCAGCAAGTAGATTTAAAGCCTCTCTGTGGATTTATGTTCATACTGCTCCCTCTAGTAATGTTACAAGGCAACTGCAGTTTAATCACTGGATTGACAAAGGGGCCGTCCTATGCAAATAATCTCCTCCCATGATTACTTCTGTGAGCTTCCGTTGTGATACAATGATAGGACCTTCAACATATGCTCTTCAGCAGATTTGTAAAGTTATCAAATTGCCTTAGGCTAAGGATTGTTCCACTTGAAGGCCCTCAGATAAGTACCCCACCCTCACTTAGCAGGGTACTGAATTACATGCAGTAATCCTCTATACAGAACATGCGAGTTCGTGGGCCTACTGTAAAGGCTGTATGCTAAGACTGGGATGTTTAAAATCCCATAGCACAGCAGCCATAGGTCTAGGTTATAGCAGAGGGTGGGAGTAGAAAGAGAGTGTGAGTCAGGTGATAGGGGTGGAGCAAGAAGAACAGGCAGAGAGCGACCCATATAGAGAGAGGAGGTATAGACAGATAATAGCAGGGGTGGTTGGAGAACTTAGAGGAGGAAGGGGGACATTGAGGGAGCATGGTGGGAGACCAAGAGTGGGTGGAGTCACAGAGGAAAGGCAGTGCCAGGATGCAGGAGAAGAAATGGTGTAGGCCAGAGAGCAAGAGTGAGTGCAGGACAGGAAGCATAGTGGAGTGGGGTCACTGCTGACAAGCAAGCAGAGCCCAGCCCCTCGCATACAAATGGGGTGATTACAAAGGAAGGGATTTGGTGGTGGACATCATCTTTTTATGCCCCCCCTCACTCTCAGAAGGGGTTACATTTTGGGGAGCAGTGTCAAAAGGGGCATTAGGGTGCATTATTAAGGGGTGCCAGGAGACACAGTCCTCCATTCTAAAGGCTCATCAAAAACCAACAAGAACAAAAGGTAATTCAGCAAGTAGATTTAAAGCCTCTCTGTGGATTTATGTTCAACTGCTCCCTCTAGTAATGTTACATGGCAACTGCAGTTTAATCACTGGATTGAGAAAGGGGCCGTCCTATGCAAATAATCTCCTCCCATGATTACTTCTGTGAGCTTCCGTTGTGATACAATGATAGGACCTTCAACATATGCTCTTCAGCAGATTTGTAAAGTTATCAAATTGCCTTAGGCTAAGGATTGTTCCACTTGAATGCCCTCAGATAAGTACCCCACCCTCACTTAGCAGGGTACTGAATTACATGCAGTAATCCTCTATTCAGAACATGGCCGTTCGTGGGCCTACTGTAAAGGCTGTGTGCTAAGACTGGGATGTTTAAAATCCCATTGCACAGCAGCCATAGGTCCAGGTTATAGCAGAGGGTGGGAGTAGAAAGAGAGTGTGAGTCAGGTGGTAGGGGTGGAGCAAGAAGGACAGGCAGAGAGAGACCCATATAGAGAGAGGAGGTATAGACAGATAATAGCAGGGGTGGTTGGAGAACTTAGAGGAGGAAGGGGGACATTGAGGGAGCATGGTGGGAGACCAAGAGTGGGTGGAGTCACAGAGGAAAGGCAGTGCCAGGATGCAGGAGAAGAAGCTGTGTAGGCCAGAGAGCAAGAGTGAGTGCATTACAGGAAGCATAGTGGAGTGGGGTCACTGCTGACAAGCAAGCAGAGCCCACCCCCTCACATACAAATGGGGTGATTACAAAGGAAGGGATTTGGTGGTGGACATCATCTTTTTATGCCCCCCCTCACTCTCAGAAGGGGTTACATTTTGGGGAGCAGTGTCAAAAGGGGCATTAGGGTGCATTATTAAGGGGTGCCAGGAGACACAGTCCTCCATTCTATAGGCTCATCAAAAACCAACAAGAACAACAGGTAATTCAGCAAGTAGATTTAAAGCCTCTCTGTGGATTTATGTTCATACTGCTCCCTCTAGTAATGTTACAAGGCAACTGCAGTTTAATCACTGGATTGAGAAAGGGGCCGTCCTATGCAAATAATCTCCTCCCATGATTACTTCTGTGAGCTTCCGTTGTGATACAATGATAGGACCTTCAACATATGCTCTTCAGCAGATTTGTAAAGTTATCAAATTGCCTTAGGCTAAGGATTGTTCCACTTGAAGGCCCTCAGATAAGTACCCCACCCTCACTTAGCAGGGTACTGAATTACATGCAGTAATCCTCTATACAGAACATGGGCGTTTGTGGGCCTACTGTAAAGGCTGTGTGCTAAGACTGGCATGTTTAAAATCCCATAGCACAGCAGCCATAGGTCCAGGTTATAGCAGAGGGTGGGAGTAGAAAGAGAGTGTGAGTCAGGTGGTAGGGATAGAGCAAGAAGGACAGGCAGAGAGAAACCCATATAGAGAGAGGAGGTATAGACAGATAATAGCAGGGGTAGTTGGAGAACTTAGAGGAGGAAGGGGGACATTGAGGGAGCATGGTGGGAGACCAAGAGTGGGTGGAGTCACAGAGGAAAGGCAGTGCCAAAATGCAGGAGAAGAAGTGGTGTAGGCCAGAGAGCAAGAGTGAGTGCAGGACAGGAAGCATAGTGGAGTGGGGTCACTGCTGACAAGCAAGCAGAGCCCAGCCCCTCGCAAACAAATGGGGTGATTACAAAGGAAGGGATTTGGTGGTGGACATCATCTTTTTATGCCCCCCCTCACTCTCAGAAGGGGTTACATTTTGGGGAGCAGTGTCAAAAGGGGCATTAGGGTGCATTATTAAGGGGTGCCAGGAGACACAGTCCTCCATTCTATAGGCTCATCAAAAACCAACAAGAACAACAGGTAATTCAGCAAGTAGATTTAAAGCCTCTCTGTGGATTTATGTTCATACTGCTCCCTCTAGTAATGTTACAAGGCAACTGCAGTTTAATCACTGGATTGAGAAAGGGGCCGTCCTATGCAAATAATCTCCTCCCATGATTACTTCTGTGAGCTTCCGTTGTGATACAATGATAGGACCTTCAACATATGCTCTTCAGCAGATTTGTAAAGTTATCAAATTGCCTTAGGCTAAGGATTGTTCCACTTGAAGGCCCTCAGATAAGTACCCCACCCTCACTTAGCAGGGTACTGAATTACATGCAGTAATCCTCTATACAGAACATAGGCGTTTGTGGGCCTACTGTAAAGGCTGTGTGCTAAGACTGGGATGTTTAAAATCCCATAGCACAGCAGCCATAGGTCCAGGTTATAGCAGAGGGTGGGAGTAGAAAGACAGTGTGAGTCAGGTGGTAGGGGTGGAGCAAGAAGGACAGGCAGAGAGAGACCCATATAGAGAGAGGAGGTATAGACAGATAATAGCAGAGGTGGTTGGAGAACTTAGAGGAGGAAGGGGGACATTGAGGGAGCATGGTGGGAGACCAAGAGTGGGTGGAGTCACAGAGGAAAGGCAGTGCCAGGATGCAGGAGAAGAAGCGGTGTAGGCCAGAGAGCAAGAGTGAGTGCAGGACAGGAAGCATAGTGGAGTGGGGTCACTGCTGACAAGCAAGCAGAGCCCACCCCCTCAAATGCAAATGGGGTGATTACAAAGGAAGGGATTTGGTGGTGGACATCATCTTTTTATGCCCCCCCTCACTCTCAGAAGGGGTTTCATTTTAGGGAGCAGTGTCAAAAGGGGCATTAGGGTGCATTATTAAGGGGTGCCAGGAGACACAGTCCTCCATTCTATAGGCTCATCAAAAACCAACAAGAACAACAGGTAATTCAGCAAGTAGATTTAAAGCCTCTCTGTGGATTTATGTTCATACTGCTCCCTCTAGTAATGTTACAAGGCAACTGCAGTTTAATCACTGGATTGAGAAAGGGGCCGTCCTATGCAAATAATCTCCTCCCATGATTACTTCTGTGAGCTTCCGTTGTGATACAATGATAGGACCTTCAACATATGCTCTTCAGCAGATTTGTAAAGTTATCAAATTGCCTTAGGCTAAGGATTGTTCCACTTGAAGGCCCTCAGATAAGTACCCCACCCTCACTTAGCAGGGTACTGAATTACATGCAGTAATCCTCTATACAGAACATGGGCGTTTGTGGGCCTACTGTAAAGGCTGTATGCTAAGACTGGGATGTTTAAAATCCCATAGCACAGCAGCCATAGGTCCAGGTTATAGCAGAGGGTGGGAGTAGAAAGAGAGTGTGAGTCAGGTGGTAGGGGTGGAGCAAGAAGGACAGGCAGAGAGAGACCCATATAGAGAGAGGAGGTATAGACAGATAATAGCAGGGGTGGTTGGGGAACTTAGAGGAGGAAGGGGGACATTGAGGGAGCATGGTGGGAGACCAAGAGTGGGTGGAGTCACAGAGGAAAGGCAGTGCCAGGATGCAGGAGAAGAAGTGGTGTAGGCCAGAGAGCAAGAGTGAGTGCAGGACAGGATGCATGGTGGAGTGGGGTCACTGCTGACAAGCAAGCAGAGCCCAGCCCCTCGCATACAAATGGGGTGATTACAAAGGAAGGGATTTGGTGGTGGACATCATCTTTTTATGCCCCCCCTCACTCTCAGAAGGGGTCAAATTTTGGGGAGCAGTGTCAAAAGGGGCATTAGGGTGCATTATTAAGGGGTGCCAGGAGACACAGTCCTCCATTCTAAAGGCTCATCAAAAACCAACAAGAACAAAAGGTAATTCAGCAAGTAGATTTAAAGCCTCTCTGTGGATTTATGTTCAACTGCTCCCTCTAGTAATGTTACATGGCAACTGCAGTTTAATCACTGGATTGAGAAAGGGGCCGTCCTATGCAAATAATCTCCTCCCATGATTACTTCTGTGAGCATCCGTTGTGAGACAATGATAGGACCTTCAACATATGCTCTTCAGCAGATTTGTAAAGTTATCAAATTGCCTTAGGCTAAGGATTGTTCCACTTGAAGGCCCTCAGATAAGTACGCCACCCTTACTTAGCAGGGTACTGAATTACATGCAGTAATCCTCTATACAGAACATGGGAGTTCGTGGGCCTACTGTAAAGGCTGTATGCTAAGACTGGGATGTTTAAAATCCCATAGCACAGCAGCCATAGGTCCAGGTTATAGCAGAGGGTGGGAGTAGAAAGAGAGTGTGAGTCAGGTGATAGGGGTGGAGCAAGAAGAACAGGCAGAGAGCGACCCATATAGAGAGAGGAGGTATAGACAGATAATAGCAGGGGTGGTTGGAGAACTTAGAGGAGGAAGGGGGACATTGAGGGAGCATGGTGGGAGACCAAGAGTGGGTGGAGGCACAGAGGAAAGGCAGTGCCAGGATGCAGGAGAAGAAGTGGTGAAGGCCAGAGAGCAAGAGTGAGTGCAGGACAGGAAGCATAGTGGAGTGGGGTCACTGCTGACAAGCAAGCAGAGCCCACCCCCTCACATGCAAATGGGGTGATTACAAAGGAAGGGATTTGGTGGTGGACATCATCTTTTTATGCCCCCCCTCACTCTCAGAAGGGGTTACATTTTGGGGAGCAGTGTCAAAAGGGGCATTAGGGTGCATTATTAAGGGGTGCCAGGAGACACAGTCCTCCATTCTATAGGCTCATCAAAAACCAACAAGAACAACAGGTAATTCAGCAAGTAGATTTAAAGCCTCTCTGTGGATTTATGTTCATACTGCTCCCTCTAGTAATGTTACAAGGCAACTGCAGTTTAATCACTGGATTGAGAAAGGGGCCGTCCTATGCAAATAATCTCCTCCCATGATTACTTCTGTGAGCTTCCATTGTGATACAATGATAGGACCTTCAACATATGCTCTTCAGCAGATTTGTAAAGTTATCAAATTGCCTTAGGCTAAGGATTGTTCCACTTGAAGGCCCTCAGATAAGTACCCCACCCTCACTTAGCAGGGTACTGAATTACATGCAGTAATCCTCTATACAGAACATGGGCGTTCGTGGGCCTACTGTTAAGGCTGTGTGCTAAGACTGGGATGTTTAAAATCCCATTGCACACCAGCCATAGGTCCAGGTTATAGCAGAGGGTGGGAGTAGAAAGAGAGTGTGAGTCAGGTGGTAGGGGTGGAGCAAGAAGGACAGGCAGAGAGAGACCCATATAGAGAGAGGAGGTATAGACAGATAATAGCAGGGGTGGTGGGAGAACTTAGAGGAGGAAGGGGGACATTGAGGGAGCATGGTGGGAGACCAAGAGTGGGTGGAGTCACAGAGGAAAGGCAGTGCCAGGATGCAGGAGAAGAAGCGGTGTAGGCCAGGGAGCAAGAGTGAGTGCAGGACAGGAAGCATAGTGGAGTGGGGTCACTGCTGACAAGCAAGCAGAGCCCACCCCCTCACATACAAATGGGGTGATTACAAAGGAAGGGATTTGGTGGTGGACATCATCTTTTTATGCCCCCCCTCACTCTCAGAAGGGGTTACATTTTGGGGAGCAGTGTCAAAAGGGGCATTAGGGTGCATTATTAAGGGGTGCCAGGAGACACAGTCCTCCATTCTATAGGCTCATCAAAAACCAACAAGAACAACAGGTAATTCAGCAAGTAGATTTAAAGCCTCTCTGTGGATTTATGTTCATACTGCTCCCTCTAGTAATGTTACAAGGCAACTGCAGTTTAATCACTGGATAGAGAAAGGGGCCGTCCTATGCAAATAATCTCCTCCCATGATTACTTCTGTGAGCTTCCGTTGTGATACAATGATAGGACCTTCAACATATGCTCTTCAGCAGATTTGTAAAGTTATCAAATTGCCTTAGGCTAAGGATTGTTCCACTTGAAGGCCCTCAGATAAGTACCCCACCCTCACTTAGCAGGGTACTGAATTACATGCAGTAATCCTCTATACAGAACATGGGCGTTCGTGGGCCTACTGTAAAGGCTGTGTGTTAAGACTGGGATGTTTAAAATCCCATAGCACAGCACCCATAGGTCCAGGTTATAGCAGAGGGTGGGAGTAGAAAGAGAGTGTGAGTCAGGTGGTAGGGATAGAGCAAGAAGGACAGGCAGAGAGAAACCTATATAGAGAGAGGAGGTATAGACAGATAATAGCAGGGGTGGTTGGAGAACTTAGAGGAGGAAGGGGGACATTGAGGGAGCATGGTGGGAGACCAAGAGTGGGTGGAGTCACAGAGAAAAGGCAGTGCCAGGATGCAGGAGAAGAAGTGGTGTAGGCCAGAGAGCAAGAGTGAGTGCAGGACAGGAAGCATAGTGGAGTGGGGTCACTGCTGACAAGCAAGCAGAGCCCAGCCCCTCGCAAACAAATGGGGTGATTACAAAGGAAGGGATTTGGTGGTGGACATCATCTTTTTATGCCCCCCCTCACTCTCAGAAGGGGTTACATTTTGGGGAGCAGTGTCAAAAGGGGCATTAGGGTGCATTATTAAGGGGTGCCAGGAGACACAGTCCTCCATTCTATAGGCTCATCAAAAACCAACAAGAACAACAGGTAATTCAGCAAGTAGATTTAAAGCCTCTCTGTGGATTTATATTCATACTGCTCCCTCTAGTAATGTTACAAGGCAACTGCAGTTTAATCACTGGATTGAGAAAGGGGCCGTCCTATGCAAATAATCTCCTCCCATGATTACTTCTGTGAGCTTCCGTTGTGATACAATGATAGGACCTTCAACATATGCTCTTCAGCAGATTTGTAAAGTTATCAAATTGCCTTAGGCTAAGGATTGTTCCACTTGAAGGCCCTCAGATAAGTACGCCACCCTCACTTAGCAGGGTACTGAATTACATGCAGTAATCCTCTATACAGAACATGGGCGTTCGTGGGCCTACTGTAAAGGCTGTGTGCTAAGACTGGGATGTTTAAAATCCCATAGCACAGCAGCCATAGGTCCAGGTTATAGCACAGGGTGGGAGTAGAAAGAGAGTGTGAGTCAGGTGGTAGGGGTGGAGCAAGAAGGACAGGCAGAGAGAGACGCATATAGAGAGAGGAGGTATAGACAGATAATAGCAGGGGTGGTTGGAGAACTTAGAGGAGGAAGGGGGACATTGAGGGAGCATGGTGGGAGACCAAGAGTGGGTGGAGTCACAGAGGAAAGGCAGTGCCAGGATGCAGGAGAAGAAGCGGTGTAGGCCAGAGAGCAAGAGTGAGTGCAGGACAGGAAGCATAGTGGAGTGGGGTCACTGCTGACAAGCAAGCAGAGCCCACCCCCTCACATGCAAATGGGGTGATTACAAAGGAAGGGATTTGGTGGTGGACATCATCTTTTTATGCCCCCCCTCACTCTCAGAAGGGGTTACATTTTGGGGAGCAGTGTCAAAAGGGGCATTAGGGTGCATTATTAAGGGGTGCCAGGAGACACAGTCCTCCATTCTATAGGCTCATCAAAAACCAACAAGAACAACAGGTAATTCAGCAAGTAGATTTAAAGCCTCTCTGTGGATTTATGTTCATACTGCTCCCTCTAGTAATGTTACAAGGCAACTGCAGTTTAATCACTGGATTGAGAAAGGGGCCGTCCTATGCAAATAATCTCCTCCCATGATTACTTCTGTGAGCTTCCGTTGTGATACAATGATAGGAACTTCAACATATGCTCTTCAGCAGATTTGTAAAGTTATCAAATTGCCTTAGGCTAAGGATTGTTCCACTTGAAGGCCCTCAGATAAGTACCCCACCCTCACTTAGCAGGGTACTGAATTACATGCAGTAATCCTCTATACAGAATATGGCCGTTCGTGGGCCTACTGTAAAGGCTGTATGCTAAGACTGGGATGTTTAAAATCCCATAGCACAGCAGCCATAGGTCCAGGTTATAGCAGAGGGTGGGAGTAGAAAGAGAGTGTGAGTCAGGTAGTAGGGGTGGAGCAAGAAGAACAGGCAGAGAGAGACCCATATAGAGAGAGGAGGTATAGACAGATAATAGCAGGGGTGGTTGGAGAACTTAGAGGAGGAAGGGGGACATTGAGGGAGCATGGTGGGAGACCAAGAGTGGGTGGAGTCACAGAGGAAAGGCAGGGTCAGGATGCAGGAGAAGAAGCGGTGTAGGCCAGAGAGCAAGAGTGAGTGCAGGACAGGAAGCATAGTGGAGTGGGGTCACTGCTGACAAGCAAGCAGAGCCCACCCCCTCACATGCAAATGGGGTGATTACAAAGGAAGGGATTTGGTGGTGGACATCATCTTTTTATGCCCCCCCTCACTCTCAGAAGGGGTTACATTTTGGGGAGCAGTGTCAAAAGGGGCATTAGGGTGCATTATTAAGGGGTGCCAGGAGACACAGTCCTCCATTCTATAGGCTCATCAAAAACCAACAAGAACAACAGGTAATTCAGCAAGTAGATTTAAAGCCTCTCTGTGGATTTATGTTCATACTGCTCCCTCTAGTAATGTTACAAGGCAACTGCAGTTTAATCACTGGATTGACAAAGGGGCCGTCCTATGCAAATAATCTCCTCCCATGATTACTTCTGTGAGCTTCCGTTGTGATACAATGATAGGACCTTCAACATATGCTCTTCAGCAGATTTGTAAAGTTATCAAATTGCCTTAGGCTAAGATTGTTCCACTTGAAGGCCCTCAGATAAGTACCCCACCCTCACTTAGCAGGGTACTGAATTACATGCAGTAATCCTCTATACAGAACATGGGCGTTCGTGGGCCTACTGTAAAGGCTGTATGCTAAGACTGGGATGTTTAAAATCCCATAGCACAGCAGCCATAGGTCCAGGTTATAGCAGAGGGTGGGAGTAGAAAGAGAGTGTGAGTCAGGTGATAGGGGTGGAGCAAGAAGAACAGGCAGAGAGCGACCCATATAGAGAGAGGAGGTATAGACAGATAACAGCAGGGGTGGTTGGAGAACTTAGAGGAGGAAGGGGGACATTGAGGGAGCATGGTGGGAGACCAAGAGTAGGTGGAGTCACAGAGGAAAGGCAGTGCCAGGATGCAGGAGAAGAAGTGGTGTAGGCCAGAGAGCAAGAGTGAGTGCAGGACAGGAAGCATAGTGGAGTGGGGTCACTGCTGACAAGCAAGCAGAGCCCACCCCCTCACATGCAAATGGGGTGATTACAAAGGAAGGGATTTGGTGGTGGACATCATCTTTTTATGCCCCCCCTCACTCTCAGAAGGGGTTACATTTTGGGGAGCAGTGTCAAAAGGGGCATTAGGGTGCATTATTAAGGGGTGCCAGGAGACACAGTCCTCCATTCTATAGGCTCATCAAAAACCAACAAGAACAACAGGTAATTCAGCAAGTAGATTTAAAGCCTCTCTGTGGATTTATTTTCATACTGCTCCCTCTAGTAATGTTACAAGGCAACTGCAGTTTAATCACTGGATTGACAAAGGGGCCGTCCTATGCAAATAATCTCCTCCCATGATTACTTCTGTGAGCTTCCGTTGTGATAC
The DNA here is from genome assembly GCF_031143425.1 of Pleurodeles waltl. Taxonomy (NCBI): domain Eukaryota; kingdom Metazoa; phylum Chordata; class Amphibia; order Caudata; family Salamandridae; genus Pleurodeles; species Pleurodeles waltl. Next base: position 303,157,534 of record NC_090437.1, on the reverse strand, counting down.
AATGATAGGACCTTCAACATATGCTCTTCAGCAGATTTGTAAAGTTATCAAATTGCCTTAGGCTAAGGATTGTTCCACTTGAAGGCCCTCAGATAAGTACCCCACCCTCACTTAGCAGGGTACTGAATTACATGCAGTAATCCTCTATACAGAACATGGGCGTTCGTGGGCCTACTGTAATGGCTGTATGCTAAGACTGGGATGTTTAAAATCCCATAGCACAGCAGCCATAGGTCTAGGTTATAGCAGAGGGTGGGAGTAGAAAGAGAGTGTGAGTCAGATGATAGGGGTGGAGCAAGAAGAACAGGCAGAGAGCGACCCATATAGAGAGAGGAGGTATAGACAGATAATAGCAGGGGTGGTTGGAGAACTTAGAGGAGGAAGGGGGACATTGAGGGAGCATGGTGGGAGACCAAGAGTGGGTGGAGTCACAGAGGAAAGGCAGTGCCAGGATGCAGGAGAAGAAATGGTGTAGGCCAGAGAGCAAGAGTGAGTGCAGGACAGGAAGCATAGTGGAGTGGGGTCACTGCTGACAAGCAAGCAGAGCCCAACCCCTGGCATACAAATGGGGTGATTACAAAGGAAGGGATTTGGTGGTGGACATCATCTTTTTATGCCCCCCCTCACTCTCAGAAGGGGTTACATTTTGGGGAGCAGTGTCAAAAGGGGCATTAGGGTGCATTATTAAGGGGTGCCAGGAGACACAGTCCTCCATTCTAAAGGCTCATCAAAAACCAACAAGAACAAAAGGTAATTCAGCAAGTAGATTTAAAGCCTCTCTGTGGATTTATGTTCAACTGCTCCCTCTAGTAATGTTACATGGCAACTGCAGTTTAATCACTGGATTGAGAAAGGGGCCGTCCTATGCAAATAATCTCCTCCCATGATTACTTCTGTGAGCTTCCGTTGTGATACAATGATAGGACCTTCAACATATGCTCTTCAGCAGATTTGTAAAGTTATCAAATTGCCTTAGGCTAAGGATTGTTCCACTTGAATGCCCTCAGATAAGTACCCCACCCTCACTTAGCAGGGTACTGAATTACATGCAGTAATCCTCTATTCAGAACATGGCCGTTCGTGGGCCTACTGTAAAGGCTGTGTGCTAAGACTGGGATGTTTAAAATCCCATTGCACAGCAGCCATAGGTCCAGGTTATAGCAGAGGGTGGGAGTAGAAAGAGAGTGTGAGTCAGGTGGTAGGGGTGGAGCAAGAAGGACAGGCAGAGAGAGACCCATATAGAGAGAGGAGGTATAGACAGATAATAGCAGGGGTGGTTGGAGAACTTAGAGGAGGAAGGGGGACATTGAGGGAGCATGGTGGGAGACCAAGAGTGGGTGGAGTCACAGAGGAAAGGCAGTGCCAGGATGCAGGAGAAGAAGCTGTGTAGGCCAGAGAGCAAGAGTGAGTGCATTACAGGAAGCATAGTGGAGTGGGGTCACTGCTGACAAGCAAGCAGAGCCCACCCCCTCACATACAAATGGGGTGATTACAAAGGAAGGGATTTGGTGGTGGACATCATCTTTTTATGCCCCCCCTCACTCTCAGAAGGGGTTACATTTTGGGGAGCAGTGTCAAAAGGGGCATTAGGGTGCATTATTAAGGGGTGCCAGGAGACACAGTCCTCCATTCTATAGGCTCATCAAAAACCAACAAGAACAACAGGTAATTCAGCAAGTAGATTTAAAGCCTCTCTGTGGATTTATGTTCATACTGCTCCCTCTAGTAATGTTACAAGGCAACTGCAGTTTAATCACTGGATTGAGAAAGGGGCCGTCCTATGCAAATAATCTCCTCCCATGATTACTTCTGTGAGCTTCCGTTGTGATACAATGATAGGACCTTCAACATATGCTCTTCAGCAGATTTGTAAAGTTATCAAATTGCCTTAGGCTAAGGATTGTTCCACTTGAAGGCCCTCAGATAAGTACCCCACCCTCACTTAGCAGGGTACTGAATTACATGCAGTAATCCTCTATACAGAACATGGGCGTTTGTGGGCCTACTGTAAAGGCTGTGTGCTAAGACTGGCATGTTTAAAATCCCATAGCACAGCAGCCATAGGTCCAGGTTATAGCAGAGGGTGGGAGTAGAAAGAGAGTGTGAGTCAGGTGGTAGGGATAGAGCAAGAAGGACAGGCAGAGAGAAACCCATATAGAGAGAGGAGGTATAGACAGATAATAGCAGGGGTAGTTGGAGAACTTAGAGGAGGAAGGGGGACATTGAGGGAGCATGGTGGGAGACCAAGAGTGGGTGGAGTCACAGAGGAAAGGCAGTGCCAAAATGCAGGAGAAGAAGTGGTGTAGGCCAGAGAGCAAGAGTGAGTGCAGGACAGGAAGCATAGTGGAGTGGGGTCACTGCTGACAAGCAAGCAGAGCCCAGCCCCTCGCAAACAAATGGGGTGATTACAAAGGAAGGGATTTGGTGGTGGACATCATCTTTTTATGCCCCCCCTCACTCTCAGAAGGGGTTACATTTTGGGGAGCAGTGTCAAAAGGGGCATTAGGGTGCATTATTAAGGGGTGCCAGGAGACACAGTCCTCCATTCTATAGGCTCATCAAAAACCAACAAGAACAACAGGTAATTCAGCAAGTAGATTTAAAGCCTCTCTGTGGATTTATGTTCATACTGCTCCCTCTAGTAATGTTACAAGGCAACTGCAGTTTAATCACTGGATTGAGAAAGGGGCCGTCCTATGCAAATAATCTCCTCCCATGATTACTTCTGTGAGCTTCCGTTGTGATACAATGATAGGACCTTCAACATATGCTCTTCAGCAGATTTGTAAAGTTATCAAATTGCCTTAGGCTAAGGATTGTTCCACTTGAAGGCCCTCAGATAAGTACCCCACCCTCACTTAGCAGGGTACTGAATTACATGCAGTAATCCTCTATACAGAACATAGGCGTTTGTAGGCCTACTGTAAAGGCTGTGTGCTAAGACTGGGATGTTTAAAATCCCATAGCACAGCAGCCATAGGTCCAGGTTATAGCAGAGGGTGGGAGTAGAAAGACAGTGTGAGTCAGGTGGTAGGGGTGGAGCAAGAAGGACAGGCAGAGAGAGACCCATATAGAGAGAGGAGGTATAGACAGATAATAGCAGAGGTGGTTGGAGAACTTAGAGGAGGAAGGGGGACATTGAGGGAGCATGGTGGGAGACCAAGAGTGGGTGGAGTCACAGAGGAAAGGCAGTGCCAGGATGCAGGAGAAGAAGCGGTGTAGGCCAGAGAGCAAGAGTGAGTGCAGGACAGGAAGCATAGTGGAGTGGGGTCACTGCTGACAAGCAAGCAGAGCCCACCCCCTCAAATGCAAATGGGGTGATTACAAAGGAAGGGATTTGGTGGTGGACATCATCTTTTTATGCCCCCCCTCACTCTCAGAAGGGGTTTCATTTTAGGGAGCAGTGTCAAAAGGGGCATTAGGGTGCATTATTAAGGGGTGCCAGGAGACACAGTCCTCCATTCTATAGGCTCATCAAAAACCAACAAGAACAACAGGTAATTCAGCAAGTAGATTTAAAGCCTCTCTGTGGATTTATGTTCATACTGCTCCCTCTAGTAATGTTACAAGGCAACTGCAGTTTAATCACTGGATTGAGAAAGGGGCCGTCCTATGCAAATAATCTCCTCCCATGATTACTTCTGTGAGCTTCCGTTGTGATACAATGATAGGACCTTCAACATATGCTCTTCAGCAGATTTGTAAAGTTATCAAATTGCCTTAGGCTAAGGATTGTTCCACTTGAAGGCCCTCAGATAAGTACCCCACCCTCACTTAGCAGGGTACTGAATTACATGCAGTAATCCTCTATACAGAACATGGGCGTTTGTGGGCCTACTGTAAAGGCTGTATGCTAAGACTGGGATGTTTAAAATCCCATAGCACAGCAGCCATAGGTCCAGGTTATAGCAGAGGGTGGGAGTAGAAAGAGAGTGTGAGTCAGGTGGTAGGGGTGGAGCAAGAAGGACAGGCAGAGAGAGACCCATATAGAGAGAGGAGGTATAGACAGATAATAGCAGGGGTGGTTGGGGAACTTAGAGGAGGAAGGGGGACATTGAGGGAGCATGGTGGGAGACCAAGAGTGGGTGGAGTCACAGAGGAAAGGCAGTGCCAGGATGCAGGAGAAGAAGTGGTGTAGGCCAGAGAGCAAGAGTGAGTGCAGGACAGGATGCATGGTGGAGTGGGGTCACTGCTGACAAGCAAGCAGAGCCCAGCCCCTCGCATACAAATGGGGTGATTACAAAGGAAGGGATTTGGTGGTGGACATCATCTTTTTATGCCCCCCCTCACTCTCAGAAGGGGTCAAATTTTGGGGAGCAGTGTCAAAAGGGGCATTAGGGTGCATTATTAAGGGGTGCCAGGAGACACAGTCCTCCATTCTAAAGGCTCATCAAAAACCAACAAGAACAAAAGGTAATTCAGCAAGTAGATTTAAAGCCTCTCTGTGGATTTATGTTCAACTGCTCCCTCTAGTAATGTTACATGGCAACTGCAGTTTAATCACTGGATTGAGAAAGGGGCCGTCCTATGCAAATAATCTCCTCCCATGATTACTTCTGTGAGCATCCGTTGTGAGACAATGATAGGACCTTCAACATATGCTCTTCAGCAGATTTGTAAAGTTATCAAATTGCCTTAGGCTAAGGATTGTTCCACTTGAAGGCCCTCAGATAAGTACGCCACCCTTACTTAGCAGGGTACTGAATTACATGCAGTAATCCTCTATACAGAACATGGGAGTTCGTGGGCCTACTGTAAAGGCTGTATGCTAAGACAGGGATGTTTAAAATCCCATAGCACAGCAGCCATAGGTCCAGGTTATAGTAGAGGGTGGGAGTAGAAAGAGAGTGTGAGTCAGGTGATAGGGGTGGAGCAAGAAGAACAGGCAGAGAGCGACCCATATAGAGAGAGGAGGTATAGACAGATAATAGCAGGGGTGGTTGGAGAACTTAGAGGAGGAAGGGGGACATTGAGGGAGCATGGTGGGAGACCAAGAGTGGGTGGAGGCACAGAGGAAAGGCAGTGCCAGGATGCAGGAGAAGAAGTGGTGAAGGCCAGAGAGCAAGAGTGAGTGCAGGACAGGAAGCATAGTGGAGTGGGGTCACTGCTGACAAGCAAGCAGAGCCCACCCCCTCACATGCAAATGGGGTGATTACAAAGGAAGGGATTTGGTGGTGGACATCATCTTTTTATGCCCCCCCTCACTCTCAGAAGGGGTTACATTTTGGGGAGCAGTGTCAAAAGGGGCATTAGGGTGCATTATTAAGGGGTGCCAGGAGACACAGTCCTCCATTCTATAGGCTCATCAAAAACCAACAAGAACAACAGGTAATTCAGCAAGTAGATTTAAAGCCTCTCTGTGGATTTATGTTCATACTGCTCCCTCTAGTAATGTTACAAGGCAACTGCAGTTTAATCACTGGATTGAGAAAGGGGCCGTCCTATGCAAATAATCTCCTCCCATGATTACTTCTGTGAGCTTCCATTGTGATACAATGATAGGACCTTCAACATATGCTCTTCAGCAGATTTGTAAAGTTATCAAATTGCCTTAGGCTAAGGATTGTTCCACTTGAAGGCCCTCAGATAAGTACCCCACCCTCACTTAGCAGGGTACTGAATTACATGCAGTAATCCTCTATACAGAACATGGGCGTTCGTGGGCCTACTGTAAAGGCTGTGTGCTAAGACTGGGATGTTTAAAATCCCATTGCACAGCAGCCATAGGTCCAGGTTATAGCAGAGGGTGGGAGTAGAAAGAGAGTGTGAGTCAGGTGGTAGGGGTGGAGCAAGAAGGACAGGCAGAGAGAGACCCATATAGAGAGAGGAGGTATAGACAGATAATAGCAGGGGTGGTGGGAGAACTTAGAGGAGGAAGGGGGACATTGAGGGAGCATGGTGGGAGACCAAGAGTGGGTGGAGTCACAGAGGAAAGGCAGTGCCAGGATGCAGGAGAAGAAGCGGTGTAGGCCAGGGAGCAAGAGTGAGTGCAGGACAGGAAGCATAGTGGAGTGGGGTCACTGCTGACAAGCAAGCAGAGCCCACCCCCTCACATACAAATGGGGTGATTACAAAGGAAGGGATTTGGTGGTGGACATCATCTTTTTATGCCCCCCCTCACTCTCAGAAGGGGTTACATTTTGGGGAGCAGTGTCAAAAGGGGCATTAGGGTGCATTATTAAGGGGTGCCAGGAGACACAGTCCTCCATTCTATAGGCTCATCAAAAACCAACAAGAACAACAGGTAATTCAGCAAGTAGATTTAAAGCCTCTCTGTGGATTTATGTTCATACTGCTCCCTCTAGTAATGTTACAAGGCAACTGCAGTTTAATCACTGGATAGAGAAAGGGGCCGTCCTATGCAAATAATCTCCTCCCATGATTACTTCTGTGAGCTTCCGTTGTGATACAATGATAGGACCTTCAACATATGCTCTTCAGCAGATTTGTAAAGTTATCAAATTGCCTTAGGCTAAGGATTGTTCCACTTGAAGGCCCTCAGATAAGTACCCCACCCTCACTTAGCAGGGTACTGAATTACATGCAGTAATCCTCTATACAGAACATGGGCGTTCGTGGGCCTACTGTAAAGGCTGTGTGTTAAGACTGGGATGTTTAAAATCCCATAGCACAGCAGCCATAGGTCCAGGTTATAGCAGAGGGTGGGAGTAGAAAGAGAGTGTGAGTCAGGTGGTAGGGATAGAGCAAGAAGGACAGGCAGAGAGAAACCTATATAGAGAGAGGAGGTATAGACAGATAATAGCAGGGGTGGTTGGAGAACTTAGAGGAGGAAGGGGGACCAAGAGTGGGTGGAGTCACAGAGGAAAGGCAGTGCCAGGATGCAGGAGAAGAAGTGGTGTAGGCCAGAGAGCAAGAGTGAGTGCAGGACAGGAAGCATAGTGGAGTGGGGTCACTGCTGACAAGCAAGCAGAGCCCAGCCCCTCGCAAACAAATGGGGTGATTACAAAGGAAGGGATTTGGTGGTGGACATCATCTTTTTATGCCCCCCCTCACTCTCAGAAGGGGTTACATTTTGGGGAGCAGTGTCAAAAGGGGCATTAGGGTGCATTATTAAGGGGTGCCAGGAGACACAGTCCTCCATTCTATAGGCTCATCAAAAACCAACAAGAACAACAGGTAATTCAGCAAGTAGATTTAAAGCCTCTCTGTGGATTTATATTCATACTGCTCCCTCTAGTAATGTTACAAGGCAACTGCAGTTTAATCACTGGATTGAGAAAGGGGCCGTCCTATGCAAATAATCTCCTCCCATGATTACTTCTGTGAGCTTCCGTTGTGATACAATGATAGGACCTTCAACATATGCTCTTCAGCAGATTTGTAAAGTTATCAAATTGCCTTAGGCTAAGGATTGTTCCACTTGAAGGCCCTCAGATAAGTACGCCACCCTCACTTAGCAGGGTACTGAATTACATGCAGTAATCCTCTATACAGAACATGGGCGTTCGTGGGCCTACTGTAAAGGCTGTGTGCTAAGACTGGGATGTTTAAAATCCCATAGCACAGCAGCCATAGGTCCAGGTTATAGCACAGGGTGGGAGTAGAAAGAGAGTGTGAGTCAGGTGGTAGGGGTGGAGCAAGAAGGACAGGCAGAGAGAGACGCATATAGAGAGAGGAGGTATAGACAGATAATAGCAGGGGTGGTTGGAGAACTTAGAGGAGGAAGGGGGACATTGAGGGAGCATGGTGGGAGACCAAGAGTGGGTGGAGTCACAGAGGAAAGGCAGTGCCAGGATGCAGGAGAAGAAGCGGTGTAGGCCAGAGAGCAAGAGTGAGTGCAGGACAGGAAGCATAGTGGAGTGGGGTCACTGCTGACAAGCAAGCAGAGCCCACCCCCTCACATGCAAATGGGGTGATTACAAAGGAAGGGATTTGGTGGTGGACATCATCTTTTTATGCCCCCCCTCACTCTCAGAAGGGGTTACATTTTGGGGAGCAGTGTCAAAAGGGGCATTAGGGTGCATTATTAAGGGGTGCCAGGAGACACAGTCCTCCATTCTATAGGCTCATCAAAAACCAACAAGAACAACAGGTAATTCAGCAAGTAGATTTAAAGCCTCTCTGTGGATTTATGTTCATACTGCTCCCTCTAGTAATGTTACAAGGCAACTGCAGTTTAATCACTGGATTGAGAAAGGGGCCGTCCTATGCAAATAATCTCCTCCCATGATTACTTCTGTGAGCTTCCGTTGTGATACAATGATAGGAACTTCAACATATGCTCTTCAGCAGATTTGTAAAGTTATCAAATTGCCTTAGGCTAAGGATTGTTCCACTTGAAGGCCCTCAGATAAGTACCCCACCCTCACTTAGCAGGGTACTGAATTACATGCAGTAATCCTCTATACAGAATATGGCTGTTCGTGGGCCTACTGTAAAGGCTGTATGCTAAGACTGGGATGTTTAAAATCCCATAGCACAGCAGCCATAGGTCCAGGTTATAGCAGAGGGTGGGAGTAGAAAGAGAGTGTGAGTCAGGTAGTAGGGGTGGAGCAAGAAGAACAGGCAGAGAGAGACCCATATAGAGAGAGGAGGTATAGACAGATAATAGCAGGGGTGGTTGGAGAACTTAGAGGAGGAAGGGGGACATTGAGGGAGCATGGTGGGAGACCAAGAGTGGGTGGAGTCACAGAGGAAAGGCAGGGTCAGGATGCAGGAGAAGAAGCGGTGTAGGCCAGAGAGCAAGAGTGAGTGCAGGACAGGAAGCATAGTGGAGTGGGGTCACTGCTGACAAGCAAGCAGAGCCCACCCCCTCACATGCAAATGGGGTGATTACAAAGGAAGGGATTTGGTGGTGGACATCATCTTTTTATGCCCCCCCTCACTCTCAGAAGGGGTTACATTTTGGGGAGCAGTGTCAAAAGGGGCATTAGGTTGCATTATTAAGGGGTGCCAGGAGACACAGTCCTCCATTCTATAGGCTCATCAAAAACCAACAAGAACAACAGGTAATTCAGCAAGTAGATTTAAAGCCTCTCTGTGGATTTATGTTCATACTGCTCCCTCTAGTAATGTTACAAGGCAACTGCAGTTTAATCACTGGATTGACAAAGGGGCCGTCCTATGCAAATAATCTCCTCCCATGATTACTTCTGTGAGCTTCCGTTGTGATACAATGATAGGACCTTCAACATATGCTCTTCAGCAGATTTGTAAAGTTATCAAATTGCCTTAGGCTAAGATTGTTCCACTTGAAGGCCCTCAGATAAGTACCCCACCCTCACTTAGCAGGGTACTGAATTACATGCAGTAATCCTCTATACAGAACATGGGCGTTCGTGGGCCTACTGTAAAGGCTGTATGCTAAGACTGGGATGTTTAAAATCCCATAGCACAGCAGCCATAGGTCCAGGTTATAGCAGAGGGTGGGAGTAGAAAGAGAGTGTGAGTCAGGTGATAGGGGTGGAGCAAGAAGAACAGGCAGAGAGCGACCCATATAGAGAGAGGAGGTATAGACAGATAACAGCAGGGGTGGTTGGAGAACTTAGAGGAGGAAGGGGGACATTGAGGGAGCATGGTGGGAGACCAAGAGTAGGTGGAGTCACAGAGGAAAGGCAGTGCCAGGATGCAGGAGAAGAAGTGGTGTAGGCCAGAGAGCAAGAGTGAGTGCAGGACAGGAAGCATAGTGGAGTGGGGTCACTGCTGACAAGCAAGCAGAGCCCACCCCCTCACATGCAAATGGGGTGATTACAAAGGAAGGGATTTGGTGGTGGACATCATCTTTTTATGCCCCCCCTCACTCTCAGAAGGGGTTACATTTTGGGGACCAGTGTCAAAAGGGGCATTAGGGTGCATTATTAAGGGGTGCCAGGAGACACAGTCCTCCATTCTATAGGCTCATCAAAAACCAACAAGAACAACAGGTAATTCAGCAAGTAGATTTAAAGCCTCTCTGTGGATTTATGTTCATACTGCTCCCTCTAGTAATGTTACAAGGCAACTGCAGTTTAATCACTGGATTGACAAAGGGGCCGTCCTATGCAAATAATCTCCTCCCATGATTACTTCTGTGAGCTTCCGTTGTGATACAATGATAGGACCTTCAACATATGCTCTTCAGCAGATTTGTAAAGTTATCAAATTGCCTTAGGCTAAGGATTGTTCCACTTGAAGGCCCTCAGATAAGTACCCCACCCTCACTTAGCAGGGTACTGAATTACATGCAGTAATCCTCTATACAGAACATGGGCGTTCGTGGGCCTACTGTAAAGGCTGTATGCTAAGACTGGGATGTTTAAAATCCCATAGCACAGCAGCCATAGGTCTAGGTTATAGCAGAGGGTGGGAGTAGAAAGAGAGTGTGAGTCAGGTGATAGGGGTGGAGCAAGAAGAACAGGCAGAGAGCGACCCATATAGAGAGAGGAGGTATAGACAGATAATAGCAGGGGTGGTTGGAGAACTTAGAGGAGGAAGGGGGACATTGAGGGAGCATGGTGGGAGACCAAGAGTGGGTGGAGTCACAGAGGAAAGGCAGTGCCAGGATGCAGGAGAAGAAATGGTGTAGGCCAGAGAGCAAGAGTGAGTGCAGGACAGGAAGCATAGTGGAGTGGGGTCACTGCTGACAAGCAAGCAGAGCCCAACCCCTCGCATACAAATGGGGTGATTACAAAGGAAGGGATTTGGTGGTGGACATCATCTTTTTATGCCCCCCCTCACTCTCAGAAGGGGTTACATTTTGGGGAGCAGTGTCAAAAGGGGCATTAGGGTGCATTATTAAGGGGTGCCAGGAGACACAGTCCTCCATTCTATAGGCTCATCAAAAACCAACAAGAACAACAGGTAATTCAGCAAGTAGATTTAAAGCCTCTCTGTGGATTTATGTTCATACTGCTCCCTCTAGTAATGTTACAAGGCAACTGCAGTTTAATCACTGGATTGAGAAAGGGGCCGTCCTATGCAAATAATCTCCTCCCATGATTACTTCTGTGAGCTTCCGTTGTGATACAATGATAGGACCTTCAACATATGCTCTTCAGCAGATTTGTAAAGTTATCAAATTGCCTTAGGCTAAGGATTGTTCCACTTGAAGGCCCTCAGATAAGTACCCCACCCTCACTTAGCAGGGTACTGAATTACATGCAGTAATCCTCTATACAGAACATGGGCGTTTGTGGGCCTACTGTAAAGGCTGTATGCTAAGACTGGGATGTTTAAAATCCCATAGCAGAGCAGCCATAGGTCCAGGTTATAGCAGAGGGTGGGAGTAGAAAGAGAGTGTGAGTCAGGTGGTAGGGGTGGAGCAAGAAGGACAGGCAGAGAGAGACCCATATAGAGAGAGGAGGTATAGACAGATAATAGCAGGGGTGGTTGGGGAACTTAGAGGAGGAAGGGGGACATTGAGGGAGCATGGTGGGAGACCAAGAGTGGGTGGAGTCACAGAGGAAAGGCAGTGCCAGGATGCAGGAGAAGAAGTGGTGTAGGCCAGAGAGCAAGAGTGAGTGCAGGACAGGTTGCATGGTGGAGTGGGGTCACTGCTGACAGGCAAGCAGAGCCCAGCCCCTCGCATAAAAATGGGGTGATTACAAAGGAAGGGATTTGGTGGTGGACATCATCTTTTTATGCCCCCCCTCACTCTCAGAAGGGGTCAAATTTTGGGGAGCAGTGTCAAAAGGGGCATTAGGGTGCATTATTAAGGGGTGCCAGGAGACACAGTCCTCCATTCTAAAGGCTCATCAAAAACCAACAAGAACAAAAGGTAATTCAGCAAGTAGATTTAAAGCCTCTCTGTGGATTTATGTTCAACTGCTCCCTCTAGTAATGTTACATGGCAACTGCAGTTTAATCACTGGATTGAGAAAGGGGCCGTCCTATGCAAATAATCTCCTCCCATGATTACTTCTGTGAGCTTCCGTTGTGATACAATGATAGGACCTTCAACATATGCTCTTCAGCAGATTTGTAAAGTTATCAAATTGCCTTAGGCTAAGGATTGTTCCACTTGAAGGCCCTCAGATAAGTACCCCACCCTCACTTAGCAGGGTACTGAATTACATGCAGTAATCCTCTATACTGAACATGGCCGTTCGTGGGCCTACTGTAAAGGCTGTGTGCTAAGACTGGGATGTTTAAAATCCCATTGCACAGCAGCCATAGGTCCAGGTTATAGCAGAGGGTGGGAGTAGAAAGAGAGTGTGAGTCAGGTGGTAGGGGTGGAGCAAGAAGGACAGGCAGAGAGAGACCCATATAGAGAGAGGAGGTATAGACAGATAATAGCAGGGGTGGTTGGAGAACTTAGAGGAGGAAGGGGGACATTGAGGGAGCATGGTGGGAGACCAAGAGTGGGTGGAGTCACAGAGGAAAGGCAGTGCCAGGATGCAGGAGAAGAAGCGGTGTAGGCCAGAGAGCAAGAGTGAGTGCAGGACAGGAAGCATAGTGGAGTGGGGTCACTGCTGACAAGCAAGCAGAGCCCACCCCCTCACATACAAATGGGGTGATTACAAAGGAAGGGATTTGGTGGTGGACATCATCTTTTTATGCCCCCCCTCACTCTCAGAAGGGGTTACATTTTGGGGAGCAGTGTCAAAAGGGGCATTAGGGTGCATTATTAAGGGGTGCCAGGAGACACAGTCCTCCATTCTATAGGCTCATCAAAAACCAACAAGAACAACAGGTAATTCAGCAAGTAGATTTAAAGCCTCTCTGTGGATTTATGTTCATACTGCTCCCTCTAGTAATGTTACAAGGCAACTGCAGTTTAATCACTGGATTGAGAAAGGGGCCGTCCTATGCAAATAATCTCCTCCCATGATTACTTCTGAGAGCTTCCGTTGTGATACAATGATAGGACCTTCAACATATGCTCTTCAGCAGATTTGTAAAGTTATCAAATTGCCTTAGGCTAAGGATTGTTCCACTTGAAGGCCCTCAGATAAGTACGCCACCCTCACTTAGCAGGGTACTGAATTACATGCAGTAATCCTCTATACAGAACATAGGCGTTTGTGGGCCTACTGTAAAGGCTGTGTGCTAAGACTGGGATGTTTAAAATCCCATAGCACAGCAGCCATAGGTCCAGGTTATAGCAGAGGGTGGGAGTAGAAAGAGAGTGTGAGTCAGGTGGTAGGGGTGGAGCAAGAAGGACAGGCAGAGAGAGACCCATATAGAGAGAGGAGGTATAGACAGATAATAGCAGGGGTGGTTGGAGAACTTAGAGGAGGAAGGGGGACATTGAGGGAGCATGGTGGGAGACCAAGAGTGGGTGGAGTCACAGAGGAAAGGCAGTGCCAGGATGCAGGAGAAGAAGCGGTGTAGGCCAGAGAGCAAGAGTGAGTGCAGGACAGGAAGCATAGTGGAGTGGGGTCACTGCTGACAAGCAAGCAGAGCAAACCCCCTCAAATGCAAATGGGGTGATTACAAAGGAAGGGATTTGGTGGTGGACATCATCTTTTTATGCCCCCCCTCACTCTCAGAAGGGGTTACATTTTGGGGAGCAGTGTCAAAAGGGGCATTAGGGTGCATTATTAAGGGGTGCCAGGAGACACAGTCCTCCATTCTATAGGCTCATCAAAAACCAACAAGAACAACAGGTAATTCAGCAAGTAGATTTAAAGCCTCTCTGTGGATTTATGTTCATACTGCTCCCTCTAGTAATGTTACAAGGCAACTGCAGTTTAATCACTGGATTGAGAAAGGGGCCGTCCTATGCAAATAATCTCCTCCCATGATTACTTCTGTGAGCTTCCGTTGTGATACAATGATAGGACCTTCAACATATGCTCTTCAGCAGATTTGTAAAGTTATCAAATTGCCTTAGGCTAAGGATTGTTCCACTTGAAGGCCCTCAGATAAGTACCCCACCCTCACTTAGCAGGGTACTGAATTACATGCAGTAATCCTCTATACAGAACATGGGTGTTTGTGGGCCTACTGTAAAGGCTGTATGCTAAGACTGGGATGTTTAAAATCCCATAGCAGAGCAGCCATAGGTCCAGGTTATAGCAGAGGGTGGGAGTAGAAAGAGAGTGTGAGTCAGGTGGTAGGGGTGGAGCAAGAAGGACAGGCAGAGAGAGACCCATATAGAGAGAGGAGGTATAGACAGATAATAGCATGGGTGGTTGGGGAACTTAGAGGAGGAAGGGGGACATTGAGGGAGCATGGTGGGAGACCAAGAGTGGGTGGAGTCACAGAGGAAAGGCAGTGCCAGGATGCAGGAGAAGAAGTGGTGTAGGCCAGAGAGCAAGAGTGAGTGCAGGACAGGTTGCATGGTGGAGTGGGGTCACTGCTGACAAGCAAGCAGAGCCCAGCCCCTCGCATAAAAATGGGGTGATTACAAAGGAAGGGATTTGGTGGTGGACATCATCTTTTTATGCCCCCCCTCACTCTCAGAAGGGGTCAAATTTTGGGGAGCAGTGTCAAAAGGGGCATTAGGGTGCATTATTAAGGGGTGCCAGGAGACACAGTCCTCCATTCTAAAGGCTCATCAAAAACCAACAAGAACAAAAGGTAATTCAGCAAGTAGATTTAAAGCCTCTCTGTGGATTTATGTTCAACTGCTCCCTCTAGTAATGTTACATGGCAACTGCAGTTTAATCACTGGATTGAGAAAGGGGCCGTCCTATGCAAATAATCTCCTCCCATGATTACTTCTGTGAGCATCCGTTGTGAGACAATGATAGGACCTTCAACATATGCTCTTCAGCAGATTTGTAAAGTTATCAAATTGCCTTAGGCTAAGGATTGTTCCACTTGAAGGCCCTCAGATAAGTACCCCACCCTCACTTAGCAGGGTACTGAATTACATGCAGTAATCCTCTATACAGAACATGGGCGTTCGTGGGCCTACTGTAAAGGCTGTATGCTAAGACTGGGATGTTTAAAATCCCATAGCACAGCAGCCATAGGTCCAGGTTATAGCAGAGGGTGGGAGTAGAAAGAGAGTGTGAGTCAGGTGATAGGGGTGGAGCAAGAAGAACAGGCAGAGAGCGACCCATATAGAGAGAGGAGGTATAGACAGATAATAGCAGGGGTGGTTGGAGAACTTAGAGGAGGAAGGGGGACATTGAGGGAGCATGGTGGGAGACCAAGAGTGGGTGGAGGCACAGAGGAAAGGCAGTGCCAGGATGCAGGAGAAGAAGTGGTGAAGGCCAGAGAGCAAGAGTGAGTGCAGGACAGGAAGCATAGTGGAGTGGGGTCACTGCTGACAAGCAAGCAGAGCCCACCCCCTCACATGCAAATGGGGTGATTACAAAGGAAGGGATTTGGTGGTGGACATCATCTTTTTATGCCCCCCCTCACTCTCAGAAGGGGTTACATTTTGGGGAGCAGTGTCAAAAGGGGCATTAGGGTGCATTATTAAGGGGTGCCAGGAGACACAGTCCTCCATTCTATAGGCTCATCAAAAACCAACAAGAACAACAGGTAATTCAGCAAGTAGATTTAAAGCCTCTCTGTGGATTTATGTTCATACTGCTCCCTCTAGTAATGTTACAAGGCAACTGCAGTTTAATCACTGGATTGAGAAAGGGGCCGTCCTATGCAAATAATCTCCTCCCATGATTACTTCTGTGAGCTTCCATTGTGATACAATGATAGGACCTTCAACATATGCTCTTCAGCAGATTTGTAAAGTTATCAAATTGCCTTAGGCTAAGGATTGTTCCACTTGAAGGCCCTCAGATAAGTACCCCACCCTCACTTAGCAGGGTACTGAATTACATGCAGTAATCCTCTATACAGAACATGGCCGTTCGTGGGCCTACTGTAAAGGCTGTGTGCTAAGACTGGGATGTTTAAAATCCCATTGCACAGCAGCCATAGGTCCAGGTTATAGCAGAGGGTGGGAGTAGAAAGAGAGTGTGAGTCAGGTGGTAGGGGTGGAGCAAGAAGGACAGGCAGAGAGAGACCCATATAGAGAGAGGAGGTATAGACAGATAATAGCAGGGGTGGTTGGAGAATTTAGAGGAGGAAGGGGGACATTGAGGGAGCATGGTGGGAGACCAAGAGTGGGTGGAGTCACAGAGGAAAGGCAGTGCCAGGATGCAGGAGAAGAAGCGGTGTAGGCCAGGGAGCAAGAGTGAGTGCAGGACAGGAAGCATAGTGGAGTGGGGTCACTGCTGACAAGCAAGCAGAGCCCACCCCCTCACATACAAATGGGGTGATTACAAAGGAAGGGATTTGGTGGTGGACATCATCTTTTTATGCCCCCCCTCACTCTCAGAAGGGGTTACATTTTGGGGAGCAGTGTCAAAAGGGGCATTAGGGTGCATTATTAAGGGGTGCCAGGAGACACAGTCCTCCATTCTATAGGCTCATCAAAAACCAACAAGAACAACAGGTAATTCAGCAAGTAGGTTTAAAGCCTCTCTGTGGATTTATGTTCATACTGCTCCCTCTAGTAATGTTACAAGGCAACTGCAGTTTAATCACTGGATTGAGAAAGGGGCCGTCCTATGCAAATAATCTCCTCCCATGATTACTTCTGTGAGCTTCCGTTGTGATACAATGATAGGACCTTCAACATATGCTCTTCAGCAGATTTGTAAAGTTATCAAATTGCCTTAGGCTAAGGATTGTTCCACTTGAAGGCCCTCAGATAAGTACCCCACCCTCACTTAGCAGGGTACTGAATTACATGCAGTAATCCTCTATACAGAACATGGGCGTTCGTGGGCCTACTGTAAAGGCTGTGTGCTAAGACTGGCATGTTTAAAATCCCATAGCACAGCAGCCATAGGTCCAGGTTATAGCAGAGGGTGGGAGTAGAAAGAGAGTGTGAGTCAGGTGGTAGGGATAGAGCAAGAAGGACAGGCAGAGAGAAACCTATATAGAGAGAGGAGGTATAGACAGATAATAGCAGGGGTGGTTGGAGAACTTAGAGGAGGAAGGGGGACCAAGAGTGGGTGGAGTCACAGAGGAAAGGCAGTGCCAGGATGCAGGAGAAGAAGTGGTGTAGGCCAGGAAGCATAGTGGAGTGGGGTCACTGCTGACAAGCAAGCAGAGCCCAGCCCCTCGCAAACAAATGGGGTGATTACAAAGGAAGGGATTTGGTGGTGGACATCATCTTTTTATGCCCCCCCTCACTCTCAGAAGGGGTTACATTTTGGGGAGCAGTGTCAAAAGGGGCATTAGGGTGCATTATTAAGGGGTGCCAGGAGACACAGTCCTCCATTCTATAGGCTCATCAAAAACCAACAAGAACAACAGGTAATTCAGCAAGTAGATTTAAAGCCTCTCTGTGGATTTATATTCATACTGCTCCCTCTAGTAATGTTACAAGGCAACTGCAGTTTAATCACTGGATTGAGAAAGGGGCCGTCCTATGCAAATAATCTCCTCCCATGATTACTTCTGTGAGCTTCCGTTGTGATACAATGATAGGACCTTCAACATATGCTCTTCAGCAGATTTGTAAAGTTATCAAATTGCCTTAGGCTAAGGATTGTTCCACTTGAAGGCCCTCAGATAAGTACGCCACCCTCACTTAGCAGGGTACTGAATTACATGCAGTAATCCTCTATACAGAACATGGGCGTTCGTGGGCCTACTGTAAAGGCTGTGTGCTAAGACTGGGATGTTTAAAATCCCATAGCACAGCAGCCATAGGTCCAGGTTATAGCACACGAGGGGAGTAGAAAGAGAGTGTGAGTCAGGTGGTAGGGGTGGAGCAAGAAGGACAGGCAGAGAGAGACCCATATAGAGAGAGGAGGTATAGACAGATAATAGCAGGGGTGGTTGGAGAACTTAGAGGAGGAAGGGGGACATTGAGGGAGCATGGTGGGAGACCAAGAGTGGGTGGAGTCACAGAGGAAAGGCAGTGCCAGGATGCAGGAGAAGAAGCGGTGTAGGCCAGAGAGCAAGAGTGAGTGCAGGACAGGAAGCATAGTGGAGTGGGGTCACTGCTGACAAGCAAGCAGAGCCCACCCCCTCACATGCAAATGGGGTGATTACAAAGGAAGGGATTTGGTGGTGGACATCATCTTTTTATGCCCCCCCTCACTCTCAGAAGGGGTTACATTTTGGGGAGCAGTGTCAAAAGGGGCATTAGGGTGCATTATTAAGGGGTGCCAGGAGACACAGTCCTCCATTCTATAGGCTCATCAAAAACCAACAAGAACAACAGGTAATTCAGCAAGTAGATTTAAAGCCTCTCTGTGGATTTATGTTCATACTGCTCCCTCTAGTAATGTTACAAGGCAACTGCAGTTTAATCACTGGATTGAGAAAGGGGCCGTCCTATGCAAATAATCTCCTCCCATGATTACTTCTGTGAGCTTCCGTTGTGATACAATGATAGGACCTTCAACATATGCTCTTCAGCAGATTTGTAAAGTTATCAAATTGCCTTAGGCTAAGGATTGTTCCACTTGAAGGCCCTCAGATAAGTACCCCACCCTCACTTAGCAGGGTACTGAATTTCATGCAGTAATCCTCTATACAGAACGTGGGCGTTTGTGGGCCTACTGTAAAGGCTGTATGCTAAGACTGGGATGTTTAAAATCCCATAGCACAGCAGCCATAGGTCCAGGTTATAGCAGATGGTGGGAGTAGAAAGAGAGTGTGAGTCAGGTGGTAGGGGTGGAGCAAGAAGGACAGGCAGAGAGAGACCCATATAGAGAGAGGAGGTATAGACAGATAATAGCAGGGGTGGTTGGGGAACTTAGAGGAGGAAGGGGGACATTGAGGGAGCATGGTGGGAGACCAAGAGTGGGTGGAGTCACAGAGGAAAGGCAGTGCCAGGATGCAGGAGAAGAAGTGGTGTAGGCCAGAGAGCAAGAGTGAGTGCAGGACAGGATGCATGGTGGAGTGGGGTCACTGCTGACAAGCAAGCAGAGCCCAGCCCCTCGCATACAAATGGGGTGATTACAAAGGAAGGGATTTGGTGGTGGACATCATCTTTTTATGCCCCCCCTCACTCTCAGAAGGGGTCAAATTTTGGGGAGCAGTGTCAAAAGGGGCATTAGGGTGCATTATTAAGGGGTGCCAGGAGACACAGTCCTCCATTCTAAAGGCTCATCAAAAACCAACAAGAACAAAAGGTAATTCAGCAAGTAGATTTAAAGCCTCTCTGTGGATTTATGTTCAACTGCTCCCTCTAGTAATGTTACATGGCAACTGCAGTTTAATCACTGGATTGAGAAAGGGGCCGTCCTATGCAAATAATCTCCTCCCATGATTACTTCTGTGAGCTTCCGTTGTGATACAATGATAGGACCTTCAACATATGCTCTTCAGCAGATTTGTAAAGTTATCAAATTGCCTTAGGCTAAGGATTGTTCCACTTGAAGGCCCTCAGATAAGTACCCCACCCTCACTTAGCAGGGTACTGAATTACATGCAGTAATCCTCTATACAGAACATGGGCGTTCGTGGGCCTATTGTAAAGGCTGTATGCTAAGACGGGGATGTTTAAAATCCCATAGCACAGCAGCCATAGGTCCAGGTTATAGCAGAGGGTGGGAGTAGAAAGAGAGTGTGAGTCAGGTGATAGGGGTGGAGCAAGAAGAACAGGCAGAGAGCGACCCATATAGAGAGAGGAGGTATAGACAGATAACAGCAGGGGTGGTTGGAGAACTTAGAGGAGGAAGGGGGACATTGAGGGAGCATGGTGGGAGACCAAGAGTAGGTGGAGTCACAGAGGAAAGGCAGTGCCAGGATGCAGGAGAAGAAGCGGTGTAGGCCAGAGAGCAAGAGTGAGTGCAGGACAGGAAGCATAGTGGAGTGGGGTCACTGCTGACAAGCAAGCAGAGCCCACCCCCTCACATGCAAATGGGGTGATTACAAAGGAAGGGATTTGGTGGTGGACATCATCTTTTTATGCCCCCCCTCACTCTCAGAAGGGGTTACATTTTGGGGAGCAGTGTCAAAAGGGGCATTAGGGTGCATTATTAAGGGGTGCCAGGAGACACAGTCCTCCATTCTATAGGCTCATCAAAAACCAACAAGAACAACAGGTAATTCAGCAAGTAGATTTAAAGCCTCTCTGTGGATTTATGTTCATACTGCTCCCTCTAGTAATGTTACAAGGCAACTGCAGTTTAATCACTGGATTGAGAAAGGGGCCGTCCTATGCAAATAATCTCCTCCCATGATTACTTCTGTGAGCTTCCGTTGTGATACAATGATAGGACCTTCAACATATGCTCTTCAGCAGATTTGTAAAGTTATCAAATTGCCTTAGGCTAAGGATTGTTCCACTTGAAGGCCCTCAGATAAGTACCCCACCCTCACTTAGCAGGGTACTGAATTACATGCAGTAATCCTCTATACAGAACATGGGTGTTTGTGGGCCTACTGTAAAGGCTGTATGCTACGACTGGGATGTTTAAAATCCCATAGCACAGCAGCCATAGGTCCAGGTTATAGCAGAGGGTGGGAGTAGAAAGCGAGTGTGAGTCAGGTGGTAGGGGTGGAGCAAGAAGGACAGGCAGAGAGAGACCCATATAGAGAGAAGAGGTATAGACAGATAATAGCAGGGGTGGTTGGGGAACTTAGAGGAGGAAGGGGGACATTGAGGGAGCATGGTGGGAGACCAAGAGTGGGTGGAGTCACAGAGGAAAGGCAGTGCCAGGATGCAGGAGAAGAAGTGGTGTAGGCCAGAGAGCAAGAGTGAGTGCAGGACAGGATGCATGGTGGAGTGGGGTCACTGCTGACAAGCAAGCAGAGCCCAGCCCCTCGCATACAAATGGGGTGATTACAAAGGAAGGGATTTGGTGGTGGACATCATCTTTTTATGCCCCCCCTCACTCTCAGAAGGGGTCAAATTTTGGGGAGCAGTGTCAAAAGGGGCATTAGGGTGCATTATTAAGGGGTGCCAGGAGACACAGTCCTCCATTCTAAAGGCTCATCAAAAACCAACAAGAACAAAAGGTAATTCAGCAAGTAGATTTAAAGCCTCTCTGTGGATTTATGTTCAACTGCTCCCTCTAGTAATGTTACATGGCAACTGCAGTTTAATCACTGGATTGAGAAAGGGGCCGTCCTATGCAAATAATCTCCTCCCATGATTACTTCTGTGAGCATCCGTTGTGAGACAATGATAGGACCTTCAACATATGCTCTTCAGCAGATTTGTAAAGTTATCAAATTGCCTTAGGCTAAGGATTGTTCCACTTGAAGGCCCTCAGATAAGTACCCCACCCTCACTTAGCAGGGTACTGAATTACATGCAGTAATCCTCTATACAGAACATGGGCGTTCGTGGGCCTACTGTAAAGGCTGTATGCTAAGACTGGGATGTTTAAAATCCCATAGCACAGCAGCCATAGGTCCAGGTTATAGCAGAGGGTTGAGAGTAGAAAGAGAGTGTGAGTCAGGTGATAGGGGTGGAGCAAGAAGAACAGGCAGAGAGCGACCCATATAGAGAGAGGAGGTATAGACAGATAATAGCAGGGGTGGTTGGAGAACTTAGAGGAGGAAGGGGGACATTGAGGGAGCATGGTGGGAGACCAAGAGTGGGTGGAGGCACAGAGGAAAGGCAGTGCCAGGATGCAGGAGAAGAAGAGGTGAAGGCCAGAGAGCAAGAGTGAGTGCAGGACAGGAAGCATAGTGGAGTGGGGTCACTGCTGACAAGCAAGCAGAGCCCACCCCCTCACATGCAAATGGGGTGATTACAAAGGAAGGGATTTGGTGGTGGACATCATCTTTTTATTCCCCCCCTCACTCTCAGAAGGGGTTACATTTTGGGGAGCAGTGTCAAAAGGGGCATTAGGGTGCATTATTAAGGGGTGCCAGGAGACACAGTCCTCCATTCTATAGGCTCATCAAAAACCAACAAGAACAACAGGTAATTCAGCAAGTAGATTTAAAGCCTCTCTGTGGATTTATGTTCATACTGCTCCCTCTAGTAATGTTACAAGGCAACTGCAGTTTAATCACTGGATTGAGAAAGGGGCCGTCCTATGCAAATAATCTCCTCCCATGATTACTTCTGTGAGCTTCCATTGTGATACAATGAGAGGACCTTCAACATATGCTCTTCAGCAGATTTGTAAAGTTATCAAATTGCCTTAGGCTAAGGATTGTTCCACTTGAAGGCCCTCAGATAAGTACCCCACCCTCACTTAGCAGGGTACTGAATTAAATGCAGTAATCCTCTATACAGAACATGGCCGTTCGTGGGCCTACTGTAAAGGCTGTGTGCTAAGACTTGGGTGTTTAAAATCCCATTGCACAGCAGCCATAGGTCCAGGTTATAGCAGAGGGTGGGAGTAGAAAGAGAGTGTGAGTCAGGTGGTAGGGGTGGAGCAAGAAGGACAGGCAGAGAGAGACCCATATAGAGAGAGGAGGTATAGACAGATAATAGGAGGGGTGGTTGGAGAACTTAGAGGAGGAAGGGGGACATTGAGGGAGCATGGTGGGAGACCAAGAGTGGGTGGAGTCACAGAGGAAAGGCAGTGCCAGGATGCAGGAGAAGAAGCGGTGTAGGCCAGGGAGCAAGAGTGAGTGCAGGACAGGAAGCATAGTGGAGTGGGGTCACTGCTGACAAGCAAGCAGAGCCCACCCCCTCACATACAAATGGGGTGATTACAAAGGAAGGGATTTGGTGGTGGACATCATCTTTTTATGCCCCCCCTCACTCTCAGAAGGGGTTACATTTTGGGGAGCAGTGTCAAAAGGGGCATTAGGGTGCATTATTAAGGGGTGCCAGGAGACACAGTCCTCCATTCTATAGGCTCATCAAAAACCAACAAGAACAACAGGTAATTCAGCAAGTAGATTTAAAGCCTCTCTGTGGATTTATGTTCATACTGCTCCCTCTAGTAATGTTACAAGGCAACTGCAGTTTAATCACTGGATTGAGAAAGGGGCCGTCCTATGCAAATAATCTCCTCCCATGATTACTTCTGTGAGCTTCCGTTGTGATACAATGATAGGACCTTCAACATATGCTCTTCAGCAGATTTGTAAAGTTATCAAATTGCCTTAGGCTAAGGATTGTTCCACTTGAAGGCCCTCAGATAAGTACGCCACCCTCACTTAGCAGGGTACTGAATTACATGCAGTAATCCTCTATACAGAACATTTGCGTTCGTGGGCCTACTGTAAAGGCTGTGTGCTAAGACTGGGATGTTTAAAATCCCATAGCACAGCAGCCATAGGTCCAGGTTATAGCAGAGGGTGGGAGTAGAAAGAGAGTGTGAGTCACGTGGTATGGGTGGCGCAAGAAGGACAGGCAGAGAGAGACCCATATAGAGAGAGGAGGTATAGACAGATAATAGCAGGGGTGGTTGGAGAACTTAGAGGAGGAAGGGGGACATTGAGGGAGCATGGTGGGAGACCAAGAGTGGGTGGAGTCACAGAGGAAAGGCAGTGCCAGGATGCAGGAGAAGAAGCGGTGTAGGCCAGAGAGCAAGAGTGAGTGCAGGACAGGAAGCATAGTGGAGTGGGGTCACTGCTGACAAGCATGCAGAGCCCACCCCCTCACATGCAAATGGGGTGATTACAAAGGAAGGGATTTGGTGGTGGACATCATCTTTTTATGCCCCCCCTCACTCTCAGAAGGGGTTACATTTTGGGGAGCAGTGTCAAAAGGGGCATTAGGGTGCATTATTAAGGGGTGCCAGGAGACACAGTCCTCCATTCTATAGGCTCATCAAAAACCAACAAGAACAACAGGTAATTCAGCAAGTAGATTTAAAGCCTCTCTGTGGATTTATGTTCATACTGCTCCCTCTAGTAATGTTACAAGGCAACTGCAGTTTAATCACTGGATTGAGAAAGGGGCCGTCCTATGCAAATAATCTCCTCCCATGATTACTTCTGTGAGCTTCCGTTGTGATACAATGATAGGACCTTCAACATATGCTCTTCAGCAGATTTGTAAAGTTATCAAATTGCCTTAGGCTAAGGATTGTTCCACTTGAAGGCCCTCAGATAAGTACCCCACCCTCACTTAGCAGGGTACTGAATTACATGCAGTAATCCTCTATACAGAATATGGCCGTTCGTGGGCCTACTGTAAAGGCTGTATGCTAAGACTGGGATGTTTAAAATCCCATAGCACAGCAGCCATAGGTCCAGGTTATAGCAGAGAGTGGGAGTAGAAAGAGAGTGTGAGTCAGGTGGTAGGGGTGGAGCAAGAAGAACAGGCAGAGAGAGACCCATATAGAGAGAGGAGGTATAGACAGATAATAGCAGGGGTGGTTGGAGAACTTAGAGGAGGAAGGGGGACATTGAGGGAGCATGGTGGGAGACCAAGAGTGGGTGGAGTCACAGAGGAAAGGCAGGGCCAGGATGCAGGAGAAGAAGCGGTGTAGGCCAGAGAGCAAGAGTGAGTGCAGGACAGGAAGCATAGTGGAGTGGGGTCACTGCTGACAAGCAAGCAGAGCCCACCCCCTCACATGCAAATGGGGTGATTACAAAGGAAGGGATTTGGTGGTGGACATCATCTTTTTATACCCCCCCTCACTCCCAGAAGGGGTTACATTTTGGGGAGCAGTCAAAAGGGGCATTAGGGTGCATTATTAAGGGGTGCCAGGAGACACAGTCCTCCATTCTATAGGCTCATCAAAAACCAACAAGAACAACAGGTAATTCAGCAAGTAGATTTAAAGCCTCTCTGTGGATTTATGTTCATACTGCTCCCTCTAGTAATGTTACAAGGCAACTGCAGTTTAATCACTGGATTGAGAAAGGGGCCGTCCTATGCAAATAATCTCCTCCCATGATTACTTCTGAGCTTCCGTTGTGATACAATGATAGGACCTTCAACATATGCTCTTCAGCAGATTTGTAAAGTTATCAAATTGCCTTAGGCTAAGGATTGTTCCACTTGAAGGCCCTCAGATAAGTACCCCACCCTCACTTAGCAGGGTACTGAATTACATGCAGTAATCCTCTATACAGAACGTGGGCGTTTGTGGGCCTACTGTAAAGGCTGTATGCTAAGACTGGGATGTTTAAAATCCCATAGCACAGCAGCCATAGGTCCAGGTTATAGCAGATGGTGGGAGTAGAAAGAGAGTGTGAGTCAGGTGGTAGGGGTGGAGCAAGAAGGACAGGCAGAGAGAGACCCATATAGAGAGAGGAGGTATAGACAGATAATAGCAGGGGTGGTTGGGGAACTTAGAGGAGGAAGGGGGACATTGAGGGAGCATGGTGGGAGACCAAGAGTGGGTGGAGTCACAGAGGAAAGGCAGTGCCAGGATGCAGGAGAAGAAGTGGTGTAGGCCAGAGAGCAAGAGTGAGTGCAGGACAGGATGCATGGTGGAGTGGGGTCACTGCTGACAAGCAAGCAGAGCCCAGCCCCTCGCATACAAATGGGGTGATTACAAAGGAAGGGATTTGGTGGTGGACATCATCTTTTTATGCCCCCCCTCACTCTCAGAAGGGGTCAAATTTTGGGGAGCAGTGTCAAAAGGGGCATTAGGGTGCATTATTAAGGGGTGCCAGGAGACACAGTCCTCCATTCTAAAGGCTCATCAAAAACCAACAAGAACAAAAGGTAATTCAGCAAGTAGATTTAAAGCCTCTCTGTGGATTTATGTTCAACTGCTCCCTCTAGTAATGTTACATGGCAACTGCAGTTTAATCACTGGATTGAGAAAGGGGCCGTCCTATGCAAATAATCTCCTCCCATGATTACTTCTGTGAGCTTCCGTTGTGATACAATGATAGGACCTTCAACATATGCTCTTCAGCAGATTTGTAAAGTTATCAAATTGCCTTAGGCTAAGGATTGTTCCACTTGAAGGCCCTCAGATAAGTACCCCACCCTCACTTAGCAGGGTACTGAATTACATGCAGTAATCCTCTATACAGAACATGGGCGTTCGTGGGCCTATTGTAAAGGCTGTATGCTAAGACGGGGATGTTTAAAATCCCATAGCACAGCAGCCATAGGTCCAGGTTATAGCAGAGGGTGGGAGTAGAAAGAGAGTGTGAGTCAGGTGATAGGGGTGGAGCAAGAAGAACAGGCAGAGAGCGACCCATATAGAGAGAGGAGGTATAGACAGATAACAGCAGGGGTGGTTGGAGAACTTAGAGGAGGAAGGGGGACATTGAGGGAGCATGGTGGGAGACCAAGAGTAGGTGGAGTCACAGAGGAAAGGCAGTGCCAGGATGCAGGAGAAGAAGCGGTGTAGGCCAGAGAGCAAGAGTGAGTGCAGGACAGGAAGCATAGTGGAGTGGGGTCACTGCTGACAAGCAAGCAGAGCCCACCCCCTCACATGCAAATGGGGTGATTACAAAGGAAGGGATTTGGTGGTGGACATCATCTTTTTATGCCCCCCCTCACTCTCAGAAGGGGTTACATTTTGGGGAGCAGTGTCAAAAGGGGCATTAGGGTGCATTATTAAGGGGTGCCAGGAGACACAGTCCTCCATTCTATAGGCTCATCAAAAACCAACAAGAACAACAGGTAATTCAGCAAGTAGATTTAAAGCCTCTCTGTGGATTTATGTTCATACTGCTCCCTCTAGTAATGTTACAAGGCAACTGCAGTTTAATCACTGGATTGACAAAGGGGCCGTCCTATGCAAATAATCTCCTCCCATGATTACTTCTGTGAGCTTCCGTTGTGATACAATGATAGGACCTTCAACATATGCTCTTCAGCAGATTTGTAAAGTTATCAAATTGCCTTAGGCTAAGGATTGTTCCACTTGAAGGCCCTCAGATAAGTACCCCACCCTCACTTAGCAGGGTACTGAATTACATGCAGTAATCCTCTATACAGAACATGCGAGTTCGTGGGCCTACTGTAAAGGCTGTATGCTAAGACTGGGATGTTTAAAATCCCATAGCACAGCAGCCATAGGTCTAGGTTATAGCAGAGGGTGGGAGTAGAAAGAGAGTGTGAGTCAGGTGATAGGGGTGGAGCAAGAAGAACAGGCAGAGAGCGACCCATATAGAGAGAGGAGGTATAGACAGATAATAGCAGGGGTGGTTGGAGAACTTAGAGGAGGAAGGGGGACATTGAGGGAGCATGGTGGGAGACCAAGAGTGGGTGGAGTCACAGAGGAAAGGCAGTGCCAGGATGCAGGAGAAGAAATGGTGTAGGCCAGAGAGCAAGAGTGAGTGCAGGACAGGAAGCATAGTGGAGTGGGGTCACTGCTGACAAGCAAGCAGAGCCCAGCCCCTCGCATACAAATGGGGTGATTACAAAGGAAGGGATTTGGTGGTGGACATCATCTTTTTATGCCCCCCCTCACTCTCAGAAGGGGTTACATTTTGGGGAGCAGTGTCTAAAGGGGCATTAGGGTGCATTATTAAGGGGTGCCAGGAGACACAGTCCTCCATTCTAAAGGCTCATCAAAAACCAACAAGAACAAAAGGTAATTCAGCAAGTAGATTTAAAGCCTCTCTGTGGATTTATGTTCAACTGCTCCCTCTAGTAATGTTACATGGCAACTGCAGTTTAATCACTGGATTGAGAAAGGGGCCGTCCTATGCAAATAATCTCCTCCCATGATTACTTCTGTGAGCTTCCGTTGTGATACAATGATAGGACCTTCAACATATGCTCTTCAGCAGATTTGTAAAGTTATCAAATTGCCTTAGGCTAAGGATTGTTCCACTTGAATGCCCTCAGATAAGTACCCCACCCTCACTTAGCAGGGTACTGAATTACATGCAGTAATCCTCTATTCAGAACATGGCCGTTCGTGGGCCTACTGTAAAGGCTGTGTGCTAAGACTGGGATGCTTAAAATCCCATTGCACAGCAGCCATAGGTCCAGGTTATAGCAGAGGGTGGGAGTAGAAAGAGAGTGTGAGTCAGGTGGTAGGGGTGGAGCAAGAAGGACAGGCAGAGAGAGACCCATATAGAGAGAGGAGGTATAGACAGATAATAGCAGGGGTGGTTGGAGAACTTAGAGGAGGAAGGGGGACATTGAGGGAGCATGGTGGGAGACCAAGAGTGGGTGGAGTCACAGAGGAAAGGCAGTGCCAGGATGCAGGAGAAGAAGCTGTGTAGGCCAGAGAGCAAGAGTGAGTGCATTACAGGAAGCATAGTGGAGTGGGGTCACTGCTGACAAGCAAGCAGAGCCCACCCCCTCACATACAAATGGGGTGATTACAAAGGAAGGGATTTGGTGGTGGACATCATCTTTTTATGCCCCCCCTCACTCTCAGAAGGGGTTACATTTTGGGGAGCAGTGTCAAAAGGGGCATTAGGGTGCATTATTAAGGGGTGCCAGGAGACACAGTCCTCCATTCTATAGGCTCATCAAAAACCAACAAGAACAACAGGTAATTCAGCAAGTAGATTTAAAGCCTCTCTGTGGATTTATGTTCATACTGCTCCCTCTAGTAATGTTACAAGGCAACTGCAGTTTAATCACTGGATTGAGAAAGGGGCCGTCCTATGCAAATAATCTCCTCCCATGATTACTTCTGTGAGCTTCCGTTGTGATACAATGATAGGACCTTCAACATATGCTCTTCAGCAGATTTGTAAAGTTATCAAATTGCCTTAGGCTAAGGATTGTTCCACTTGAAGGCCCTCAGATAAGTACCCCACCCTCACTTAGCAGGGTACTGAATTACATGCAGTAATCCTCTATACAGAACATGGGCGTTTGTGGGCCTACTGTAAAGGCTGTGTGCTAAGACTGGCATGTTTAAAATCCCATAGCACAGCAGCCATAGGTCCAGGTTATAGCAGAGGGTGGGAGTAGAAAGAGAGTGTGAGTCAGGTGGTAGGGATAGAGCAAGAAGGACAGGCAGAGAGAAACCCATATAGAGAGAGGAGGTATAGACAGATAATAGCAGGGGTAGTTGGAGAACTTAGAGGAGGAAGGGGGACATTGAGGGAGCATGGTGGGAGACCAAGAGTGGGTGGAGTCACAGAGGAAAGGCAGTGCCAAAATGCAGGAGAAGAAGTGGTGTAGGCCAGAGAGCAAGAGTGAGTGCAGGACAGGAAGCATAGTGGAGTGGGGTCACTGCTGACAAGCAAGCAGAGCCCAGCCCCTCGCAAACAAATGGGGTGATTACAAAGGAAGGGATTTGGTGGTGGACATCATCTTTTTATGCCCCCCCTCACTCTCAGAAGGGGTTACATTTTGGGGAGCAGTGTCAAAAGGGGCATTAGGGTGCATTATTAAGGGGTGCCAGGAGACACAGTCCTCCATTCTATAGGCTCATCAAAAACCAACAAGAACAACAGGTAATTCAGCAAGTAGATTTAAAGCCTCTCTGTGGATTTATGTTCATACTGCTCCCTCTAGTAATGTTACAAGGCAACTGCAGTTTAATCACTGGATTGAGAAAGGGGCCGTCCTATGCAAATAATCTCCTCCCATGATTACTTCTGTGAGCTTCCGTTGTGATACAATGATAGGACCTTCAACATATGCTCTTCAGCAGATTTGTAAAGTTATCAAATTGCCTTAGGCTAAGGATTGTTCCACTTGAAGGCCCTCAGATAAGTACCCCACCCTCACTTAGCAGGGTACTGAATTACATGCAGTAATCCTCTATACAGAACATAGGCGTTTGTGGGCCTACTGTAAAGGCTGTGTGCTAAGACTGGGATGTTTAAAATCCCATAGCACAGCAGCCATAGGTCCAGGTTATAGCAGAGGGTGGGAGTAGAAAGACAGTGTGAGTCAGGTGGTAGGGGTGGAGCAAGAAGGACAGGCAGAGAGAGACCCATATAGAGAGAGGAGGTATAGACAGATAATAGCAGAGGTGGTTGGAGAACTTAGAGGAGGAAGGGGGACATTGAGGGAGCATGGTGGGAGACCAAGAGTGGGTGGAGTCACAGAGGAAAGGCAGTGCCAGGATGCAGGAGAAGAAGCGGTGTAGGCCAGAGAGCAAGAGTGAGTGCAGGACAGGAAGCATAGTGGAGTGGGGTCACTGCTGACAAGCAAGCAGAGCCCACCATCTCAAATGCAAATGGGGTGATTACAAAGGAAGGGATTTGGTGGTGGACATCATCTTTTTATGCCCCCCCTCACTCTCAGAAGGGGTTTCATTTTAGGGAGCAGTGTCAAAAGGGGCATTAGGGTGCATTATTAAGGGGTGCCAGGAGACACAGTCCTCCATTCTATAGGCTCATCAAAAACCAACAAGAACAACAGGTAATTCAGCAAGTAGATTTAAAGCCTCTCTGTGGATTTATGTTCATACTGCTCCCTCTAGTAATGTTACAAGGCAACTGCAGTTTAATCACTGGATTGAGAAAGGGGCCGTCCTATGCAAATAATCTCCTCCCATGATTACTTCTGTGAGCTTCCGTTGTGATACAATGATAGGACCTTCAACATATGCTCTTCAGCAGATTTGTAAAGTTATCAAATTGCCTTAGGCTAAGGATTGTTCCACTTGAAGGCCCTCAGATAAGTACCCCACCCTCACTTAGCAGGGTACTGAATTACATGCAGTAATCCTCTATACAGAACATGGGCGTTTGTGGGCCTACTGTAAAGGCTGTATGCTAAGACTGGGATGTTTAAAATCCCATAGCACAGCAGCCATAGGTCCAGGTTATAGCAGAGGGTGGGAGTAGAAAGAGAGTGTGAGTCAGGTGGTAGGGGTGGAGCAAGAAGGACAGGCAGAGAGAGACCCATATAGAGAGAGGAGGTATAGACAGATAATAGCAGGGGTGGTTGGGGAACTTAGAGGAGGAAGGGGGACATTGAGGGAGCATGGTGGGAGACCAAGAGTGGGTGGAGTCACAGAGGAAAGGCAGTGCCAGGATGCAGGAGAAGAAGTGGTGTAGGCCAGAGAGCAAGAGTGAGTGCAGGACAGGATGCATGGTGGAGTGGGGTCACTGCTGACAAGCAAGCAGAGCCCAGCCCCTCGCATACAAATGGGGTGATTACAAAGGAAGGGATTTGGTGGTGGACATCATCTTTTTATGCCCCCCCTCACTCTCAGAAGGGGTCAAATTTTGGGGAGCAGTGTCAAAAGGGGCATTAGGGTGCATTATTAAGGGGTGCCAGGAGACACAGTCCTCCATTCTAAAGGCTCATCAAAAACCAACAAGAACAAAAGGTAATTCAGCAAGTAGATTTAAAGCCTCTCTGTGGATTTATGTTCAACTGCTCCCTCTAGTAATGTTACATGGCAACTGCAGTTTAATCACTGGATTGAGAAAGGGGCCGTCCTATGCAAATAATCTCCTCCCATGATTACTTCTGTGAGCATCCGTTGTGAGACAATGATAGGACCTTCAACATATGCTCTTCAGCAGATTTGTAAAGTTATCAAATTGCCTTAGGCTAAGGATTGTTCCACTTGAAGGCCCTCAGATAAGTACGCCACCCTTACTTAGCAGGGTACTGAATTACATGCAGTAATCCTCTATACAGAACATGGGAGTTCGTGGGCCTACTGTAAAGGCTGTATGCTAAGACTGGGATGTTTAAAATCCCATAGCACAGCAGCCATAGGTCCAGGTTATAGCAGAGGGTGGGAGTAGAAAGAGAGTGTGAGTCAGGTGATAGGGGTGGAGCAAGAAGAACAGGCAGAGAGCGACCCATATAGAGAGAGGAGGTATAGACAGATAATAGCAGGGGTGGTTGGAGAACTTAGAGGAGGAAGGGGGACATTGAGGGAGCATGGTGGGAGACCAAGAGTGGGTGGAGGCACAGAGGAAAGGCAGTGCCAGGATGCAGGAGAAGAAGTGGTGAAGGCCAGAGAGCAAGAGTGAGTGCAGGACAGGAAGCATAGTGGAGTGGGGTCACTGCTGACAAGCAAGCAGAGCCCACCCCCTCACATGCAAATGGGGTGATTACAAAGGAAGGGATTTGGTGGTGGACATCATCTTTTTATGCCCCCCCTCACTCTCAGAAGGGGTTACATTTTGGGGAGCAGTGTCAAAAGGGGCATTAGGGTGCATTATTAAGGGGTGCCAGGAGACACAGTCCTCCATTCTATAGGCTCATCAAAAACCAACAAGAACAACAGGTAATTCAGCAAGTAGATTTAAAGCCTCTCTGTGGATTTATGTTCATACTGCTCCCTCTAGTAATGTTACAAGGCAACTGCAGTTTAATCACTGGATTGAGAAAGGGGCCGTCCTATGCAAATAATCTCCTCCCATGATTACTTCTGTGAGCTTCCATTGTGATACAATGATAGGACCTTCAACATATGCTCTTCAGCAGATTTGTAAAGTTATCAAATTGCCTTAGGCTAAGGATTGTTCCACTTGAAGGCCCTCAGATAAGTACCCCACCCTCACTTAGCAGGGTACTGAATTACATGCAGTAATCCTCTATACAGAACATGGGCGTTCGTGGGCCTACTGTAAAGGCTGTGTGCTAAGACTGGGATGTTTAAAATCCCATTGCACAGCAGCCATAGGTCCAGGTTATAGCAGAGGGTGGGAGTAGAAAGAGAGTGTGAGTCAGGTGGTAGGGGTGGAGCAAGAAGGACAGGCAGAGAGAGACCCATATAGAGAGAGGAGGTATAGACAGATAATAGCAGGGGTGGTGGGAGAACTTAGAGGAGGAAGGGGGACATTGAGGGAGCATGGTGGGAGACCAAGAGTGGGTGGAGTCACAGAGGAAAGGCAGTGCCAGGATGCAGGAGAAGAAGCGGTGTAGGCCAGGGAGCAAGAGTGAGTGCAGGACAGGAAGCATAGTGGAGTGGGGTCACTGCTGACAAGCAAGCAGAGCCCACCCCCTCACATACAAATGGGGTGATTACAAAGGAAGGGATTTGGTGGTGGACATCATCTTTTTATGCCCCCCCTCACTCTCAGAAGGGGTTACATTTTGGGGAGCAGTGTCAAAAGGGGCATTAGGGTGCATTATTAAGGGGTGCCAGGAGACACAGTCCTCCATTCTATAGGCTCATCAAAAACCAACAAGAACAACAGGTAATTCAGCAAGTAGATTTAAAGCCTCTCTGTGGATTTATGTTCATACTGCTCCCTCTAGTAATGTTACAAGGCAACTGCAGTTTAATCACTGGATAGAGAAAGGGGCCGTCCTATGCAAATAATCTCCTCCCATGATTACTTCTGTGAGCTTCCGTTGTGATACAATGATAGGACCTTCAACATATGCTCTTCAGCAGATTTGTAAAGTTATCAAATTGCCTTAGGCTAAGGATTGTTCCACTTGAAGGCCCTCAGATAAGTACCCCACCCTCACTTAGCAGGGTACTGAATTACATGCAGTAATCCTCTATACAGAACATGGGCGTTCGTGGGCCTACTGTAAAGGCTGTGTGTTAAGACTGGGATGTTTAAAATCCCATAGCACAGCAGCCATAGGTCCAGGTTATAGCAGAGGGTGGGAGTAGAAAGAGAGTGTGAGTCAGGTGGTAGGGATAGAGCAAGAAGGACAGGCAGAGAGAAACCTATATAGAGAGAGGAGGTATAGACAGATAATAGCAGGGGTGGTTGGAGAACTTAGAGGAGGAAGGGGGACATTGAGGGAGCATGGTGGGAGACCAAGAGTGGGTGGAGTCACAGAGGAAAGGCAGTGCCAGGATGCAGGAGAAGAAGTGGTGTAGGCCAGAGAGCAAGAGTGAGTGCAGGACAGGAAGCATAGTGGAGTGGGGTCACTGCTGACAAGCAAGCAGAGCCCAGCCCCTCGCAAACAAATGGGGTGATTACAAAGGAAGGGATTTGGTGGTGGACATCATCTTTTTATGCCCCCCCTCACTCTCAGAAGGGGTTACATTTTGGGGAGCAGTGTCAAAAGGGGCATTAGGGTGCATTATTAAGGGGTGCCAGGAGACACAGTCCTCCATTCTATAGGCTCATCAAAAACCAACAAGAACAACAGGTAATTCAGCAAGTAGATTTAAAGCCTCTCTGTGGATTTATATTCATACTGCTCCCTCTAGTAATGTTACAAGGCAACTGCAGTTTAATCACTGGATTGAGAAAGGGGCCGTCCTATGCAAATAATCTCCTCCCATGATTACTTCTGTGAGCTTCCGTTGTGATACAATGATAGGACCTTCAACATATGCTCTTCAGCAGATTTGTAAAGTTATCAAATTGCCTTAGGCTAAGGATTGTTCCACTTGAAGGCCCTCAGATAAGTACGCCACCCTCACTTAGCAGGGTACTGAATTACATGCAGTAATCCTCTATACAGAACATGGGCGTTCGTGGGCCTACTGTAAAGGCTGTGTGCTAAGACTGGGATGTTTAAAATCCCATAGCACAGCAGCCATAGGTCCAGGTTATAGCACAGGGTGGGAGTAGAAAGAGAGTGTGAGTCAGGTGGTAGGGGTGGAGCAAGAAGGACAGGCAGAGAGAGACGCATATAGAGAGAGGAGGTATAGACAGATAATAGCAGGGGTGGTTGGAGAACTTAGAGGAGGAAGGGGGACATTGAGGGAGCATGGTGGGAGACCAAGAGTGGGTGGAGTCACAGAGGAAAGGCAGTGCCAGGATGCAGGAGAAGAAGCGGTGTAGGCCAGAGAGCAAGAGTGAGTGCAGGACAGGAAGCATAGTGGAGTGGGGTCACTGCTGACAAGCAAGCAGAGCCCACCCCCTCACATGCAAATGGGGTGATTACAAAGGAAGGGATTTGGTGGTGGACATCATCTTTTTATGCCCCCCCTCACTCTCAGAAGGGGTTACATTTTGGGGAGCAGTGTCAAAAGGGGCATTAGGGTGCATTATTAAGGGGTGCCAGGAGACACAGTCCTCCATTCTATAGGCTCATCAAAAACCAACAAGAACAACAGGTAATTCAGCAAGTAGATTTAAAGCCTCTCTGTGGATTTATGTTCATACTGCTCCCTCTAGTAATGTTACAAGGCAACTGCAGTTTAATCACTGGATTGAGAAAGGGGCCGTCCTATGCAAATAATCTCCTCCCATGATTACTTCTGTGAGCTTCCGTTGTGATACAATGATAGGAACTTCAACATATGCTCTTCAGCAGATTTGTAAAGTTATCAAATTGCCTTAGGCTAAGGATTGTTCCACTTGAAGGCCCTCAGATAAGTACCCCACCCTCACTTAGCAGGGTACTGAATTACATGCAGTAATCCTCTATACAGAATATGGCCGTTCGTGGGCCTACTGTAAAGGCTGTATGCTAAGACTGGGATGTTTAAAATCCCATAGCACAGCAGCCATAGGTCCAGGTTATAGCAGAGGGTGGGAGTAGAAAGAGAGTGTGAGTCAGGTAGTAGGGGTGGAGCAAGAAGAACAGGCAGAGAGAGACCCATATAGAGAGAGGAGGTATAGACAGATAATAGCAGGGGTGGTTGGAGAACTTTGAGGAGGAAGGGGGACATTGAGGGAGCATGGTGGGAGACCAAGAGTGGGTGGAGTCACAGAGGAAAGGCAGGGTCACGATGCAGGAGAAGAAGCGGTGTAGGCCAGAGAGCAAGAGTGAGTGCAGGACAGGAAGCATAGTGGAGTGGGGTCACTGCTGACAAGCAAGCAGAGCCCACCCCCTCACATGCAAATGGGGTGATTACAAAGGAAGGGATTTGGTGGTGGACATCATCTTTTTATGCCCCCCCTCACTCTCAGAAGGGGTTACATTTTGGGGAGCAGTGTCAAAAGGGGCATTAGGGTGCATTATTAAGGGGTGCCAGGAGACACAGTCCTCCATTCTATAGGCTCATCAAAAACCAACAAGAACAACAGGTAATTCAGCAAGTAGATTTAAAGCCTCTCTGTGGATTTATGTTCATACTGCTCCCTCTAGTAATGTTACAAGGCAACTGCAGTTTAATCACTGGATTGACAAAGGGGCCGTCCTATGCAAATAATCTCCTCCCATGATTACTTCTGTGAGCTTCCGTTGTGATACAATGATAGGACCTTCAACATATGCTCTTCAGCAGATTTGTAAAGTTATCAAATTGCCTTAGGCTAAGATTGTTCCACTTGAAGGCCCTCAGATAAGTACCCCACCCTCACTTAGCAGGGTACTGAATTACATGCAGTAATCCTCTATACAGAACATGGGCGTTCGTGGGCCTACTGTAAAGGCTGTATGCTAAGACTGGGATGTTTAAAATCCCATAGCACAGCAGCCATAGGTCCAGGTTATAGCAGAGGGTGGGAGTAGAAAGAGAGTGTGAGTCAGGTGATAGGGGTGGAGCAAGAAGAACAGGCAGAGAGCGACCCATATAGAGAGAGGAGGTATAGACAGATAACAGCAGGGGTGGTTGGAGAACTTAGAGGAGGAAGGGGGACATTGAGGGAGCATGGTGGGAGACCAAGAGTAGGTGGAGTCACAGAGGAAAGGCAGTGCCAGGATGCAGGAGAAGAAGTGGTGTAGGCCAGAGAGCAAGAGTGAGTGCAGGACAGGAAGCATAGTGGAGTGGGGTCACTGCTGACAAGCAAGCAGAGCCCACCCCCTCACATGCAAATGGGGTGATTACAAAGGAAGGGATTTGGTGGTGGACATCATCTTTTTATGCCCCCCCTCACTCTCAGAAGGGGTTACATTTTGGGGAGCAGTGTCAAAAGGGGCATTAGGGTGCATTATTAAGGGGTGCCAGGAGACACAGTCCTCCATTCTATAGGCTCATCAAAAACCAACAAGAACAACAGGTAATTCAGCAAGTAGATTTAAAGCCTCTCTGTGGATTTATGTTCATACTGCTCCCTCTAGTAATGTTACAAGGCAACTGCAGTTTAATCACTGGATTGACAAAGGGGCCGTCCTATGCAAATAATCTCCTCCCATGATTACTTCTGTGAGCTTCCGTTGTGATACAATGATAGGACCTTCAACATATGCTCTTCAGCAGATTTGTAAAGTTATCAAATTGCCTTAGGCTAAGGATTGTTCCACTTGAAGGCCCTCCGATAAGTACCCCACCCTCACTTAGCAGGGTACTGAATTACATGCAGTAATCCTCTATACAGAACATGGGCGTTCGTGGGCCTACTGTAAAGGCTGTATGCTAAGACTGGGATGTTTAAAATCCCATAGCACAGCAGCCATAGGTCTAGGTTATAGCAGAGGGTGGGAGTAGAAAGAGAGTGTGAGTCAGGTGATAGGGGTGGAGCAAGAAGAACAGGCAGAGAGCGACCCATATAGAGAGAGGAGGTATAGACAGATAATAGCAGGGGTGGTTGGAGAACTTAGAGGAGGAAGGGGGACATTGAGGGAGCATGGTGGGAGACCAAGAGTGGGTGGAGTCACAGAGGAAAGGCAGTGCCAGGATGCAGGAGAAGAAATGGTGTAGGCCAGAGAGCAAGAGTGAGTGCAGGACAGGAAGCATAGTGGAGTGGGGTCACTGCTGACAAGCAAGCAGAGCCCAACCCCTCGCATACAAATGGGGTGATTACAAAGGAAGGGATTTGGTGGTGGACATCATCTTTTTATGCCCCCCCTCACTCTCAGAAGGGGTTACATTTTGGGGAGCAGTGTCAAAAGGGGCATTAGGGTGCATTATTAAGGGGTGCCAGGAGACACAGTCCTCCATTCTAAAGGCTCATCAAAAACCAACAAGAACAAAAGGTAATTCAGCAAGTAGATTTAAAGCCTCTCTGTGGATTTATGTTCAACTGCTCCCTCTAGTAATGTTACATGGCAACTGCAGTTTAATCACTGGATTGAGAAAGGGGCCGTCCTATGCAAATAATCTCCTCCCATGATTACTTCTGTGAGCTTCCGTTGTGATACAATGATAGGACCTTCAACATATGCTCTTCAGCAGATTTGTAAAGTTATCAAATTGCCTTAGGCTAAGGATTGTTCCACTTGAAGGCCCTCAGATAAGTACCCCACCCTCACTTAGCAGGGTACTGAATTACATGCAGTAATCCTCTATACTGAACATGGCCGTTCGTGGGCCTACTGTAAAGGCTGTGTGCTAAGACTGGGATGTTTAAAATCCCATTGCACAGCAGCCATAGGTCCAGGTTATAGCAGAGGGTGGGAGTAGAAAGAGAGTGTGAGTCAGGTGGTAGGGGTGGAGCAAGAAGGACAGGCAGAGAGAGACCCATATAGAGAGAGGAGGTATAGACAGATAATAGCAGGGGTGGTTGGAGAACTTAGAGGAGGAAGGGGGACATTGAGGGAGCATGGTGGGAGACCAAGAGTGGGTGGAGTCACAGAGGAAAGGCAGTGCCAGGATGCAGGAGAAGAAGCGGTGTAGGCCAGAGAGCAAGAGTGAGTGCAGGACAGGAAGCATAGTGGAGTGGGGTCACTGCTGACAAGCAAGCAGAGCCCACCCCCTCACATACAAATGGGGTGATTACAAAGGAAGGGATTTGGTGGTGGACATCATCTTTTTATGCCCCCCCTCACTCTCAGAAGGGGTTACATTTTGGGGAGCAGTGTCAAAAGGGGCATTAGGGTGCATTATTAAGGGGTGCCAGGAGACACAGTCCTCCATTCTATAGGCTCATCAAAAACCAACAAGAACAACAGGTAATTCAGCAAGTAGATTTAAAGCCTCTCTGTGGATTTATGTTCATACTGCTCCCTCTAGTAATGTTACAAGGCAACTGCAGTTTAATCACTGGATTGAGAAAGGGGCCGTCCTATGCAAATAATCTCCTCCCATGATTACTTCTGAGAGCTTCCGTTGTGATACAATGATAGGACCTTCAACATATGCTCTTCAGCAGATTTGTAAAGTTATCAAATTGCCTTAGGCTAAGGATTGTTCCACTTGAAGGCCCTCAGATAAGTACGCCACCCTCACTTAGCAGGGTACTGAATTACATGCAGTAATCCTCTATACAGAACATAGGCGTTTGTGGGCCTACTGTAAAGGCTGTGTGCTAAGACTGGGATGTTTAAAATCCCATAGCACAGCAGCCATAGGTCCAGGTGATAGCAGAGGGTGGGAGTAGAAAGAGAGTGTGAGTCAGGTGGTAGGGGTGGAGCAAGAAGGACAGGCAGAGAGAGACCCATATAGAGAGAGGAGGTATAGACAGATAATAGCAGGGGTGGTTGGAGAACTTAGAGGAGGCAGGGGGACATTGAGGGAGCATGGTGGGAGACCAAGAGTGGGTGGAGTCACAGAGGAAAGGCAGTGCCAGGATGCAGGAGAAGAAGTGGTGTAGGCCAGAGAGCAAGAGTGAGTGCAGGACAGGTTGCATGGTGGAGTGGGGTCACTGCTGACAGGCAAGCAGAGCCCAGCCCCTCGCATAAAAATGGGGTGATTACAAAGGAAGGGATTTGGTGGTGGACATCATCTTTTTATGCCCCCCCTCACTCTCAGAAGGGGTCAAATTTTGGGGAGCAGTGTCAAAAGGGGCATTAGGGTGCATTATTAAGGGGTGCCAGGAGACACAGTCCTCCATTCTAAAGGCTCATCAAAAACCAACAAGAACAAAAGGTAATTCAGCAAGTAGATTTAAAGCCTCTCTGTGGATTTATGTTCAACTGCTCCCTCTAGTAATGTTACATGGCAACTGCAGTTTAATCACTGGATTGAGAAAGGGGCCGTCCTATGCAAATAATCTCCTCCCATGATTACTTCTGTGAGCTTCCGTTGTGATACAATGATAGGACCTTCAACATATGCTCTTCAGCAGATTTGTAAAGTTATCAAATTGCCTTAGGCTAAGGATTGTTCCACTTGAAGGCCCTCAGATAAGTACCCCACCCTCACTTAGCAGGGTACTGAATTACATGCAGTAATCCTCTATACTGAACATGGCCGTTCGTGGGCCTACTGTAAAGGCTGTGTGCTAAGACTGGGATGTTTAAAATCCCATTGCACAGCAGCCATAGGTCCAGGTTATAGCAGAGGGTGGGAGTAGAAAGAGAGTGTGAGTCAGGTGGTAGGGGTGGAGCAAGAAGGACAGGCAGAGAGAGACCCATATAGAGAGAGGAGGTATAGACAGATAATAGCAGGGGTGGTTGGAGAACTTAGAGGAGGAAGGGGGACATTGAGGGAGCATGGTGGGAGACCAAGAGTGGGTGGAGTCACAGAGGAAAGGCAGTGCCAGGATGCAGGAGAAGAAGCGGTGTAGGCCAGAGAGCAAGAGTGAGTGCAGGACAGGAAGCATAGTGGAGTGGGGTCACTGCTGACAAGCAAGCAGAGCCCACCCCCTCACATACAAATGGGGTGATTACAAAGGAAGGGATTTGGTGGTGGACATCATCTTTTTATGCCCCCCCTCACTCTCAGAAGGGGTTACATTTTGGGGAGCAGTGTCAAAAGGGGCATTAGGGTGCATTATTAAGGGGTGCCAGGAGACACAGTCCTCCATTCTATAGGCTCATCAAAAACCAACAAGAACAACAGGTAATTCAGCAAGTAGATTTAAAGCCTCTCTGTGGATTTATGTTCATACTGCTCCCTCTAGTAATGTTACAAGGCAACTGCAGTTTAATCACTGGATTGAGAAAGGGGCCGTCCTATGCAAATAATCTCCTCCCATGATTACTTCTGAGAGCTTCCGTTGTGATACAATGATAGGACCTTCAACATATGCTCTTCAGCAGATTTGTAAAGTTATCAAATTGCCTTAGGCTAAGGATTGTTCCACTTGAAGGCCCTCAGATAAGTACGCCACCCTCACTTAGCAGGGTACTGAATTACATGCAGTAATCCTCTATACAGAACATAGGCGTTTGTGGGCCTACTGTAAAGGCTGTGTGCTAAGACTGGGATGTTTAAAATCCCATAGCACAGCAGCCATAGGTCCAGGTTATAGCAGAGGGTGGGAGTAGAAAGAGAGTGTGAGTCAGGTGGTAGGGGTGGAGCAAGAAGGACAGGCAGAGAGAGACCCATATAGAGAGAGGAGGTATAGACAGATAATAGCAGGGGTGGTTGGAGAACTTGGAGGAGGAAGGGGGACATTGAGGGAGCATGGTGGGAGACCAAGAGTGGGTGGAGTCACAGAGGAAAGGCAGTGCCAGGATGCAGGAGAAGAAGCGGTGTAGGCCAGAGAGCAAGAGTGAGTGCAGGACAGGAAGCATAGTGGAGTGGGGTCACTGCTGACAAGCAAGCAGAGCAAACCCCCTCAAATGCAAATGGGGTGATTACAAAGGAAGGGATTTGGTGGTGGACATCATCTTTTTATGCCCCCCCTCACTCTCAGAAGGGGTTACATTTTGGGGAGCAGTGTCAAAAGGGGCATTAGGGTGCATTATTAAGGGGTGCCAGGAGACACAGTCCTCCATTCTATAGGCTCATCAAAAACCAACAAGAACAACAGGTAATTCAGCAAGTAGATTTAAAGCCTCTCTGTGGATTTATGTTCATACTGCTCCCTCTAGTAATGTTACAAGGCAACTGCAGTTTAATCACTGGATTGAGAAAGGGGCCGTCCTATGCAAATAATCTCCTCCCATGATTACTTCTGTGAGCTTCCGTTGTGATACAATGATAGGACCTTCAACATATGCTCTTCAGCAGATTTGTAAAGTTATCAAATTGCCTTAGGCTAAGGATTGTTCCACTTGAAGGCCCTCAGATAAGTACCCCACCCTCACTTAGCAGGGTACTGAATTACATGCAGTAATCCTCTATACAGAACATGGGCGTTTGTGGGCCTACTGTAAAGGCTGTATGCTAAGACTGGGATGTTTAAAATCCCATAGCAGAGCAGCCATAGGTCCAGGTTATAGCAGAGGGTGGGAGTAGAAAGAGAGTGTGAGTCAGGTGGTAGGGGTGGAGCAAGAAGGACAGGCAGAGAGAGACCCATATAGAGAGAGGAGGTATAGACAGATAATTGCAGGGGTGGTTGGGGAACTTAGAGGAGGAAGGGGGACATTGAGGGAGCATGGTGGGAGACCAAGAGTGGGTGGAGTCACAGAGGAAAGGCAGTGCCAGGATGCAGGAGAAGAAGTGGTGTAGGCCAGAGAGCAAGAGTGAGTGCAGGACAGGTTGCATGGTGGAGTGGGGTCACTGCTGACAAGCAAGCAGAGCCCAGCCCCTCGCATAAAAATGGGGTGATTACAAAGGAAGGGATTTGGTGGTGGACATCATCTTTTTATGCCCCCCCTCACTCTCAGAAGGGGTCAAATTTTGGGGAGCAGTGTCAAAAGGGGCATTAGGGTGCATTATTAAGGGGTGCCAGGAGACACAGTCCTCCATTCTAAAGGCTCATCAAAAACCAACAAGAACAAAAGGTAATTCAGCAAGTAGATTTAAAGCCTCTCTGTGGATTTATGTTCAACTGCTCCCTCTAGTAATGTTACATGGCAACTGCAGTTTAATCACTGGATTGAGAAAGGGGCCGTCCTATGCAAATAATCTCCTCCCATGATTACTTCTGTGAGCATCCGTTGTGAGACAATGATAGGACCTTCAACATATGCTCTTCAGCAGATTTGTAAAGTTATCAAATTGCCTTAGGCTAAGGATTGTTCCACTTGAAGGCCCTCAGATAAGTACCCCACCCTCACTTAGCAGGGTACTGAATTACATGCAGTAATCCTCTATACAGAACATGGGCGTTCGTGGGCCTACTGTAAAGGCTGTATGCTAAGACTGGGATGTTTAAAATCCCATAGCACAGCAGCCATAGGTCCAGGTTATAGCAGAGGGTGGGAGTAGAAAGAGAGTGTGAGTCAGGTGATAGGGGTGGAGCAAGAAGAACAGGCAGAGAGCGACCCATATAGAGAGAGGAGGTATAGACAGATAATAGCAGGGGTGGTTGGAGAACTTAGAGGAGGAAGGGGGACATTGAGGGAGCATGGTGGGAGACCAAGAGTGGGTGGAGGCACAGAGGAAAGGCAGTGCCAGGATGCAGGAGAAGAAGTGGTGAAGGCCAGAGAGCAAGAGTGAGTGCAGGACAGGAAGCATAGTGGAGTGGGGTCACTGCTGACAAGCAAGCAGAGCCCACCCCCTCACATGCAAATGGGGTGATTACAAAGGAAGGGATTTGGTGGTGGACATCATCTTTTTATGCCCCCCCTCACTCTCAGAAGGGGTTACATTTTGGGGAGCAGTGTCAAAAGGGGCATTAGGGTGCATTATTAAGGGGTGCCAGGAGACACAGTCCTCCATTCTATAGGCTCATCAAAAACCAACAAGAACAACAGGTAATTCAGCAAGTAGATTTAAAGCCTCTCTGTGGATTTATGTTCATACTGCTCCCTCTAGTAATGTTACAAGGCAACTGCAGTTTAATCACTGGATTGAGAAAGGGGCCGTCCTATGCAAATAATCTCCTCCCATGATTACTTCTGTGAGCTTCCATTGTGATACAATGATAGGACCTTCAACATATGCTCTTCAGCAGATTTGTAAAGTTATCAAATTGCCTTAGGCTAAGGATTGTTCCACTTGAAGGCCCTCAGATAAGTACCCCACCCTCACTTAGCAGGGTACTGAATTACATGCAGTAATCCTCTATACAGAACATGGCCGTTCGTGGGCCTACTGTAAAGGCTGTGTGCTAAGACTGGGATGTTTAAAATCCCATTGCACAGCAGCCATAGGTCCAGGTTATAGCAGAGGGTGGGAGTAGAAAGAGAGTGTGAGTCAGGTGGTAGGGGTGGAGCAAGAAGGACAGGCAGAGAGAGACCCATATAGAGAGAGGAGGTATAGACAGATAATAGCAGGGGTGGTTGGAGAACTTAGAGGAGGAAGGGGGACATTGAGGGAGCATGGTGGGAGACCAAGAGTGGGTGGAGTCACAGAGGAAAGGCAGTGCCAGGATGCAGGAGAAGAAGCGGTGTAGGCCAGGGAGCAAGAGTGAGTGCAGGACAGGAAGCATAGTGGAGTGGGGTCACTGCTGACAAGCAAGCAGAGCCCACCCCCTCACATACAAATGGGGTGATTACAAAGGAAGGGATTTGGTGGTGGACATCATCTTTTTATGCCCCCCCTCACTCTCAGAAGGGGTTACATTTTGGGGAGCAGTGTCAAAAGGGGCATTAGGGTGCATTATTAAGGGGTGCCAGGAGACACAGTCCTCCATTCTATAGGCTCATCAAAAACCAACAAGAACAACAGGTAATTCAGCAAGTAGGTTTAAAGCCTCTCTGTGGATTTATGTTCATACTGCTCCCTCTAGTAATGTTACAAGGCAACTGCAGTTTAATCACTGGATTGAGAAAGGGGCCGTCCTATGCAAATAATCTCCTCCCATGATTACTTCTGTGAGCTTCCGTTGTGATACAATGATAGGACCTTCAACATATGCTCTTCAGCAGATTTGTAAAGTTATCAAATTGCCTTAGGCTAAGGATTGTTCCACTTGAAGGCCCTCAGATAAGTACCCCACCCTCACTTAGCAGGGTACTGAATTACATGCAGTAATCCTCTATACAGAACATGGGTGTTCGTGGGCCTAC
The DNA here is from genome assembly GCF_031143425.1 of Pleurodeles waltl. Classification (NCBI taxonomy): domain Eukaryota; kingdom Metazoa; phylum Chordata; class Amphibia; order Caudata; family Salamandridae; genus Pleurodeles; species Pleurodeles waltl. The sequence continues at coordinate 303,113,478 of NC_090437.1, read as the reverse complement.
TGTAAAGGCTGTGTGCTAAGACTGGCATGTTTAAAATCCCATAGCACAGCAGCCATAGGTCCAGGTTATAGCAGAGGGTGGGAGTAGAAAGAGAGTGTGAGTCAGGTGGTAGGGATAGAGCAAGAAGGACAGGCAGAGAGAAACCTATATAGAGAGAGGAGGTATAGACAGATAATAGCAGGGGTGGTTGGAGAACTTAGAGGAGGAAGGGGGACATTGAGGGAGCATGGTGGGAGACCAAAAGTGGGTGGAGTCACAGAGGAAAGGCAGTGCCAGGATGCAGGAGAAGAAGTGGTGTAGGCCAGAGAGCAAGAGTGAGTGCAGGACAGGAAGCATAGTGGAGTGGGGTCACTGCTGACAAGCAAGCAGAGCCCAGCCCCTCGCAAACAAATGGGGTGATTACAAAGGAAGGGATTTGGTGGTGGACATCATCTTTTTATGCCCCCCCTCACTCTCAGAAGGGGTTACATTTTGGGGAGCAGTGTCAAAAGGGGCATTAGGGTGCATTATTAAGGGGTGCCAGGAGACACAGTCCTCCATTCTATAGGCTCATCAAAAACCAACAAGAACAACAGGTAATTCAGCAAGTAGATTTAAAGCCTCTCTGTGGATTTATATTCATACTGCTCCCTCTAGTAATGTTACAAGGCAACTGCAGTTTAATCACTGGATTGAGAAAGGGGCCGTCCTATGCAAATAATCTCCTCCCATGATTACTTCTGTGAGCTTCCGTTGTGATACAATGATAGGACCTTCAACATATGCTCTTCAGCAGATTTGTAAAGTTATCAAATTGCCTTAGGCTAAGGATTGTTCCACTTGAAGGCCCTCAGATAAGTACGCCACCCTCACTTAGCAGGGTACTGAATTACATGCAGTAATCCTCTATACAGAACATGGGCGTTCGTGGGCCTACTGTAAAGGCTGTGTGCTAAGACTGGGATGTTTAAAATCCCATAGCACAGCAGCCATAGGTCCAGGTTATAGCACAGGATGGGAGTAGAAAGAGAGTGTGAGTCAGGTGGTAGGGGTGGAGCAAGAAGGACAGGCAGAGAGAGACCCATATAGAGAGAGGAGGTATAGACAGATAATAGCAGGGGTGGTTGGAGAACTTAGAGGAGGAAGGGGGACATTGAGGGAGCATGGTGGGAGACCAAGAGTGGGTGGAGTCACAGAGGAAAGGCAGTGCCAGGATGCAGGAGAAGAAGCGGTGTAGGCCAGAGAGCAAGAGTGAGTGCAGGACAGGAAGCATAGTGGAGTGGGGTCACTGCTGACAAGCAAGCAGAGCCCACCCCCTCACATGCAAATGGGGTGATTACAAAGGAAGGGATTTGGTGGTGGACATCATCTTTTTATGCCCCCCCTCACTCTCAGAAGGGGTTACATTTTGGGGAGCAGTGTCAAAAGGGGCATTAGGGTGCATTATTAAGGGGTGCCAGGAGACACAGTCCTCCATTCTATAGGCTCATCAAAAACCAACAAGAACAACAGGTAATTCAGCAAGTAGATTTAAAGCCTCTCTGTGGATTTATGTTCATACTGCTCCCTCTAGTAATGTTACAAGGCAACTGCAGTTTAATCACTGGATTGAGAAAGGGGCCGTCCTATGCAAATAATCTCCTCCCATGATTACTTCTGTGAGCTTCCGTTGTGATACAATGATAGGACCTTCAACATATGCTCTTCAGCAGATTTGTAAAGTTATCAAATTGCCTTAGGCTAAGGATTGTTCCACTTGAAGGCCCTCAGATAAGTACCCCACCCTCACTTAGCAGGGTACTGAATTACATGCAGTAATCCTCTATACAGAATATGGCCGTTCGTGGGCCTACTGTAAAGGCTGTATGCTAAGACTGGGATGTTTAAAATCCCATAGCACAGCAGCCATAGGTCCAGGTTATAGCAGAGGGTGGGAGTAGAAAGAGAGTGTGAGTCAGGTGGTAGGGGTGGAGCAAGAAGAACAGGCAGAGAGAGACCCATATAGAGAGAGGAGGTATAGACAGATAATAGCAGGGGTGGTTGGAGAACTTAGAGGAGGAAGGGGGACCAAGAGTGGGTGGAGTCACAGAGGAAAGGCAGGGCCAGGATGCAGGAGAAGAAGCGGTGTAGGCCAGAGAGCAAGAGTGAGTGCAGGATAGGAAGCATAGTGGAGTGGGGTCACTGCTGACAAGCAAGCAGAGCCCACCCCCTCACATGCAAATGGGGTGATTACAAAGGAAGGGATTTGGTGGTGGACATCATCTTTTTATGCCCCCCCTCACTCCCAGAAGGGGTTACATTTTGGGGAGCAGTGTCAAAAGGGGCATTAGGGTGCATTATTAAGGGGTGCCAGGAGACACAGTCCTCCATTCTATAGGCTCATCAAAAACCAACAAGAACAACAGGTAATTCAGCAAGTAGATTTAAAGCCTCTCTGTGGATTTATGTTCATACTGCTCCCTCTAGTAATGTTACAAGGCAACTGCAGTTTAATCACTGGATTGAGAAAGGGGCCGTCCTATGCAAATAATCTCCTCCCATGATTACTTCTGTGAGCTTCCGTTGTGATACAATGATAGGACCTTCAACATATGCTCTTCAGCAGATTTGTAAAGTTATCAAATTGCCTTAGGCTAAGGATTGTTCCACTTGAAGGCCCTCAGATAAGTACGCCACCCTCACTTAGCAGGGTACTGAATTACATGCAGTAATCCTCTATACAGAACATAGGCGTTTGTGGGCCTACTGTAAAGGCTGTGTGCTAAGACTGGGATGTTTAAAATCCCATAGCACAGCAGCCATAGGTCCAGGTTATAGCAGAGGGTGGGAGTAGAAAGAGAGTGTGAGTCAGGTGATAGGGGTGGAGCAAGAAGAACAGGCAGAGAGCGACCCATATAGAGAGAGGAGGTATAGACAGATAACAGCAGGGGTGGTTGGAGAACTTAGAGGAGGAAGGGGGACATTGAGGGAGCATGGTGGGAGACCAAGAGTAGGTGGAGTCACAGAGGAAAGGCAGTGCCAGGATGCAGGAGAAGAAGTGGTGTAGGCCAGAGAGCAAGAGTGAGTGCAGGACAGGAAGCATAGTGGAGTGGGGTCACTGCTGACAAGCAAGCAGAGCCCACCCCCTCACATGCAAATGGGGTGATTACAAAGGAAGGGATTTGGTGGTGGACATCATCTTTTTATGCCCCCCCTCACTCTCAGAAGGGGTTACATTTTGGGGAGCAGTGTCAAAAGGGGCATTAGGGTGCATTATTAAGGGGTGCCAGGAGACACAGTCCTCCATTCTATAGGCTCATCAAAAACCAACAAGAACAACAGGTAATTCAGCAAGTAGATTTAAAGCCTCTCTGTGGATTTATGTTCATACTGCTCCCTCTAGTAATGTTACAAGGCAACTGCAGTTTAATCACTGGATTGACAAAGGGGCCGTCCTATGCAAATAGTCTCCTCCCATGATTACTTCTGTGAGCTTCCGTTGTGATACAATGATAGGACCTTCAACATATGCTCTTCAGCAGATTTGTAAAGTTATCAAATTGCCTTAGGCTAAGGATTGTTCCACTTGAAGGCCCTCAGATAAGTACCCCACCCTCACTTAGCAGGGTACTGAATTACATGCAGTAATCCTCTATACAGAACATGGCCGTTCGTGGGCCTACTGTAAAGGCTGTGTGCTAAGACTGGGATGTTTAAAATCCCATTGCACAGCAGCCATAGGTCCAGGTTATAGCAGAGGGTGGGAGTAGAAAGAGAGTGTGAGTCAGGTGGTAGGGGTGGAGCAAGAAGGACAGGCAGAGAGAGACCCATATAGAGAGAGGAGGTATAGACAGATAATAGCAGGGGTGGTTGGAGAACTTAGAGGAGGAAGGGGGACATTGAGGGAGCATGGTGGGAGACCAAGAGTGGGTGGAGTCACAGAGGAAAGGCAGTGCCAGGATGCAGGAGAAGAAGCGGTGTAGGCCAGAGAGCAAGAGTGAGTGCAGGACAGGAAGCATAGTGGAGTGGGGTCACTGCTGACAAGCAAGCAGAGCCCACCCCCTCACATACAAATGGGGTGATTACAAAGGAAGGGATTTGGTGGTGGACATCATCTTTTTATGCCCCCCCTCACTCTCAGAAGGGGTTACATTTTGGGGAGCAGTGTCAAAAGGGGCATTAGGGTGCATTATTAAGGGGTGCCAGGAGACACAGTCCTCCATTCTATAGGCTCATCAAAAACCAACAAGAACAACAGGTAATTCAGCAAGTAGATTTAAAGCCTCTCTGTGGATTTATGTTCATACTGCTCCCTCTAGTAATGTTACAAGGCAACTGCAGTTTAATCACTGGATTGAGAAAGGGGCCGTCCTATGCAAATAATCTCCTCCCATGATTACTTCTGTGAGCTTCCGTTGTGATACAATGATAGGACCTTCAACATATGCTCTTCAGCAGATTTGTAAAGTTATCAAATTGCCTTAGGCTAAGGATTGTTCCACTTGAAGGCCCTCAGATAAGTACCCCACCCTCACTTAGCAGGGTACTGAATTACATGCAGTAATCCTCTATACAGAACATGGCCGTTCGTGGGCCTACTGTAAAGGCTGTGTGCTAAGACTGGGATGTTTAAAATCCCATTGCACAGCAGCCATAGGTCCAGGTTATAGCAGAGGGTGGGAGTAGAAAGAGAGTGTGAGTCAGGTGGTAGGGGTGGAGCAAGAAGGACAGGCAGAGAGAGACCCATATAGAGAGAGGAGGTATAGACAGATAATAGCAGGGGTGGTTGGAGAACTTAGAGGAGGAAGGGGGACATTGAGGGAGCATGGTGGGAGACCAAGAGTGGGTGGAGTCACAGAGGAAAGGCAGTGCCAGGATGCAGGAGAAGAAGCGGTGTAGGCCAGGGAGCAAGAGTGAGTGCAGGACAGGAAGCATAGTGGAGTGGGGTCACTGCTGACAAGCAAGCAGAGCCCACCCCCTCACATACAAATGGGGTGATTACAAAGGAAGGGATTTGGTGGTGGACATCATCTTTTTATGCCCCCCCTCACTCTCAGAAGGGGTTACATTTTGGGGAGCAGTGTCAAAAGGGGCATTAGGGTGCATTATTAAGGGGTGCCAGGAGACACAGTCCTCCATTCTATAGGCTCATCAAAAACCAACAAGAACAACAGGTAATTCAGCAAGTAGGTTTAAAGCCTCTCTGTGGATTTATGTTCATACTGCTCCCTCTAGTAATGTTACAAGGCAACTGCAGTTTAATCACTGGATTGAGAAAGGGGCCGTCCTATGCAAATAATCTCCTCCCATGATTACTTCTGTGAGCTTCCGTTGTGATACAATGATAGGACCTTCAACATATGCTCTTCAGCAGATTTGTAAAGTTATCAAATTGCCTTAGGCTAAGGATTGTTCCACTTGAAGGCCCTCAGATAAGTACCCCACCCTCACTTAGCAGGGTACTGAATTACATGCAGTAATCCTCTATACAGAACATGGGCGTTCGTGGGCCTACTGTAAAGGCTGTGTGCTAAGACTGGCATGTTTAAAATCCCATAGCACAGCAGCCATAGGTCCAGGTTATAGCAGAGGGTGGGAGTAGAAAGAGAGTGTGAGTCAGGTGGTAGGGATAGAGCAAGAAGGACAGGCAGAGAGAAACCTATATAGAGAGAGGAGGTATAGACAGATAATAGCAGGGGTGGTTGGAGAACTTAGAGGAGGAAGGGGGACATTGAGGGAGTATGGTGGGAGACCAAGAGTGGGTGGAGTCACAGAGGAAAGGCAGTGCCAGGATGCAGGAGAAGAAGTGGTGTAGGCCAGAGAGCAAGAGTGAGTGCAGGACAGGAAGCATAGTGGAGTGGGGTCACTGCTGACAAGCAAGCAGAGCCCAGCCCCTCGCAAACAAATGGGGTGATTACAAAGGAAGGGATTTGGTGGTGGACATCATCTTTTTATGCCCCCCCTCACTCTCAGAAGGGGTTACATTTTGGGGAGCAGTGTCAAAAGGGGCATTAGGGTGCATTATTAAGGGGTGCCAGGAGACACAGTCCTCCATTCTATAGGCTCATCAAAAACCAACAAGAACAACAGGTAATTCAGCAAGTAGATTTAAAGCCTCTCTGTGGATTTATATTCATACTGCTCCCTCTAGTAATGTTACAAGGCAACTGCAGTTTAATCACTGGATTGAGAAAGGGGCCGTCCTATGCAAATAATCTCCTCCCATGATTACTTCTGTGAGCTTCCGTTGTGATACAATGATAGGACCTTCAACATATGCTCTTCAGCAGATTTGTAAAGTTATCAAATTGCCTTAGGCTAAGGATTGTTCCACTTGAAGGCCCTCAGATAAGTACGCCACCCTCACTTAGCAGGGTACTGAATTACATGCAGTAATCCTCTATACAGAACATGGGCGTTCGTGGGCCTACTGTAAAGGCTGTGTGCTAAGACTGGGATGTTTAAAATCCCATAGCACAGCAGCCATAGGTCCAGGTTATAGCACAGGATGGGAGTAGAAAGAGAGTGTGAGTCAGGTGGTAGGGGTGGAGCAAGAAGGACAGGCAGAGAGAGACCCATATAGAGAGAGGAGGTATAGACAGATAATAGCAGGGGTGGTTGGAGAACTTAGAGGAGGAAGGGGGACATTGAGGGAGCATGGTGGGAGACCAAGAGTGGGTGGAGTCACAGAGGAAAGGCAGTGCCAGGATGCAGGAGAAGAAGCGGTGTAGGCCAGAGAGCAAGAGTGAGTGCAGGACAGGAAGCATAGTGGAGTGGGGTCACTGCTGACAAGCAAGCAGAGCCCACCCCCTCACATGCAAATGGGGTGATTACAAAGGAAGGGATTTGGTGGTGGACATCATCTTTTTATGCCCCCCCTCACTCTCAGAAGGGGTTACATTTTGGGGAGCAGTGTCAAAAGGGGCATTAGGGTGCATTATTAAGGGGTGCCAGGAGACACAGTCCTCCATTCTATAGGCTCATCAAAAACCAACAAGAACAACAGGTAATTCAGCAAGTAGATTTAAAGCCTCTCTGTGGATTTATGTTCATACTGCTCCCTCTAGTAATGTTACAAGGCAACTGCAGTTTAATCACTGGATTGAGAAAGGGGCCGTCCTATGCAAATAATCTCCTCCCATGATTACTTCTGTGAGCTTCCGTTGTGATACAATGATAGGACCTTCAACATATGCTCTTCAGCAGATTTGTAAAGTTATCAAATTGCCTTAGGCTAAGGATTGTTCCACTTGAAGGCCCTCAGATAAGTACCCCACCCTCACTTAGCAGGGTACTGAATTACATGCAGTAATCCTCTATACAGAATATGGCCGTTCGTGGGCCTACTGTAAAGGCTGTATGCTAAGACTGGGATGTTTAAAATCCCATAGCACAGCAGCCATAGGTCCAGGTTATAGCAGAGGGTGGGAGTAGAAAGAGAGTGTGAGTCAGGTGGTAGGGGTGGAGCAAGAAGAACAGGCAGAGAGAGACCCATATAGAGAGAGGAGGTATAGACAGATAATAGCAGGGGTGGTTGGAGAACTTAGAGGAGGAAGGGGGACCAAGAGTGGGTGGAGTCACAGAGGAAAGGCAGGGCCAGGATGCAGGAGAAGAAGCGGTGTAGGCCAGAGAGCAAGAGTGAGTGCAGGATAGGAAGCATAGTGGAGTGGGGTCACTGCTGACAAGCAAGCAGAGCCCACCCCCTCACATGCAAATGGGGTGATTACAAAGGAAGGGATTTGGTGGTGGACATCATCTTTTTATGCCCCCCCTCACTCCAAGAAGGGGTTACATTTTGGGGAGCAGTGTCAAAAGGGGCATTAGGGTGCATTATTAAGGGGTGCCAGGAGACACAGTCCTCCATTCTATAGGCTCATCAAAAACCAACAAGAACAACAGGTAATTCAGCAAGTAGATTTAAAGCCTCTCTGTGGATTTATGTTCATACTGCTCCCTCTAGTAATGTTACAAGGCAACTGCAGTTTAATCACTGGATTGAGAAAGGGGCCGTCCTATGCAAATAATCTCCTCCCATGATTACTTCTGTGAGCTTCCGTTGTGATACAATGATAGGACCTTCAACATATGCTCTTCAGCAGATTTGTAAAGTTATCAAATTGCCTTAGGCTAAGGATTGTTCCACTTGAAGGCCCTCAGATAAGTACGCCACCCTCACTTAGCAGGGTACTGAATTACATGCAGTAATCCTCTATACAGAACATAGGCGTTTGTGGGCCTACTGTAAAGGCTGTGTGCTAAGACTGGGATGTTTAAAATCCCATAGCACAGCAGCCATAGGTCCAGGTTATAGCAGAGGGTGGGAGTAGAAAGAGAGTGTGAGTCAGGTGATAGGGGTGGAGCAAGAAGAACAGGCAGAGAGCGACCCATATAGAGAGAGGAGGTATAGACAGATAACAGCAGGGGTGGTTGGAGAACTTAGAGGAGGAAGGGGGACATTGAGGGAGCATGGTGGGAGACCAAGAGTAGGTGGAGTCACAGAGGAAAGGCAGTGCCAGGATGCAGGAGAAGAAGTGGTGTAGGCCAGAGAGCAAGAGTGAGTGCAGGACAGGAAGCATAGTGGAGTGGGGTCACTGCTGACAAGCAAGCAGAGCCCACCCCCTCACATGCAAATGGGGTGATTACAAAGGAAGGGATTTGGTGGTGGACATCATCTTTTTATGCCCCCCCTCACTCTCAGAAGGGGTTACATTTTGGGGAGCAGTGTCAAAAGGGGCATTAGGGTGCATTATTAAGGGGTGCCAGGAGACACAGTCCTCCATTCTATAGGCTCATCAAAAACCAACAAGAACAACAGGTAATTCAGCAAGTAGATTTAAAGCCTCTCTGTGGATTTATGTTCATACTGCTCCCTCTAGTAATGTTACAAGGCAACTGCAGTTTAATCACTGGATTGACAAAGGGGCCGTCCTATGCAAATAGTCTCCTCCCATGATTACTTCTGTGAGCTTCCGTTGTGATACAATGATAGGACCTTCAACATATGCTCTTCAGCAGATTTGTAAAGTTATCAAATTGCCTTAGGCTAAGGATTGTTCCACTTGAAGGCCCTCAGATAAGTACCCCACCCTCACTTAGCAGGGTACTGAATTACATGCAGTAATCCTCTATACAGAACATGGCCGTTCGTGGGCCTACTGTAAAGGCTGTGTGCTAAGACTGGGATGTTTAAAATCCCATTGCACAGCAGCCATAGGTCCAGGTTATAGCAGAGGGTGGGAGTAGAAAGAGAGTGTGAGTCAGGTGGTAGGGGTGGAGCAAGAAGGACAGGCAGAGAGAGACCCATATAGAGAGAGGAGGTATAGACAGATAATAGCAGGGGTGGTTGGAGAACTTAGAGGAGGAAGGGGGACATTGAGGGAGCATGGTGGGAGACCAAGAGTGGGTGGAGTCACAGAGGAAAGGCAGTGCCAGGATGCAGGAGAAGAAGCGGTGTAGGCCAGAGAGCAAGAGTGAGTGCAGGACAGGAAGCATAGTGGAGTGGGGTCACTGCTGACAAGCAAGCAGAGCCCACCCCCTCACATACAAATGGGGTGATTACAAAGGAAGGGATTTGGTGGTGGACATCATCTTTTTATGCCCCCCCTCACTCTCAGAAGGGGTTACATTTTGGGGAGCAGTGTCAAAAGGGGCATTAGGGTGCATTATTAAGGGGTGCCAGGAGACACAGTCCTCCATTCTATAGGCTCATCAAAAACCAACAAGAACAACAGGTAATTCAGCAAGTAGATTTAAAGCCTCTCTGTGGATTTATGTTCATACTGCTCCCTCTAGTAATGTTACAAGGCAACTGCAGTTTAATCACTGGATTGAGAAAGGGGCCGTCCTATGCAAATAATCTCCTCCCATGATTACTTCTGTGAGCTTCCGTTGTGATACAATGATAGGACCTTCAACATATGCTCTTCAGCAGATTTGTAAAGTTATCAAATTGCCTTAGGCTAAGGATTGTTCCACTTGAAGGCCCTCAGATAAGTACCCCACCCTCACTTAGCAGGGTACTGAATTACATGCAGTAATCCTCTATACAGAACATGGGCGTTCGTGGGCCTACTGTAAAGACTGTGTGCTAAGACTGGCATGTTTAAAATCCCATAGCACAGCAGCCATAGGTCCAGGTTATAGCAGAGGGTGGGAGTAGAAAGAGAGTGTGAGTCAGGTGGTAGGGATAGAGCAAGAAGGACAGGCAGAGAGAAACCCATATAGAGAGAGGAGGTATAGACAGATAATAGCAGGGGTGGTTGGAGAACTTAGAGGAGGAAGGGGGACATTGAGGGAGCATGGTGGGAGACCAAGAGTGGGTGGAGTCACAGAGGAAAGGCAGTGCCAGGATGCAGGAGAAGAAGTGGTGTAGGCCAGAGAGCAAGAGTGAGTGCAGGACAGGAAGCATAGTGGATTGGGGTCACTGCTGACAAGCAAGCAGAGCCCAGCCCCTTGCAAACAAATGGGGTGATTACAAAGGAAGGGATTTGGTGGTGGACATCATCTTTTTATGCCCCCCCCTCACTCTCAGAAGGGGTTACATTTTGGGGAGCAGTGTCAAAAGGGGCATTAGGGTGCATTATTAAGGGGTGCCAGGAGACACAGTCCTCCATTCTATAGGCTCATCAAAAACCAACAAGAACAACAGGTAATTCAGCAAGTAGATTTAAAGCCTCTCTGTGGATTTATGTTCATACTGCTCCCTCTAGTAATGTTACAAGGCAACTGCAGTTTAATCACTGGATTGAGAAAGGGGCCGTCCTATGCAAATAATCTCCTCCCATGATTACTTCTGTGAGCTTCCGTTGTGATACAATGATAGGACCTTCAACATATGCTCTTCAGCAGATTTGTAAAGTTATCAAATTGCCTTAGGCTAAGGATTGTTCCACTTGAAGGCCCTCAGATAAGTACGCCACCCTCACTTAGCAGGGTACTGAATTACATGCAGTAATCCTCTATACAGAACATAGGCGTTTGTGGGCCTACTGTAAAGGCTGTGTGCTAAGACTGGGATGTTTAAAATCCCATAGCACAGCAGCCATAGGTCCAGGTTATTGCAGAGGGTGGGAGTAGAAAGAGAGTGTGAGTCAGGTGGTAGGGGTGGAGCAAGAAGGACAGGCAGAGAGAGACCCATATAGAGAGAGGAGGTATAGACAGATAATAGCAGGGGTGGTTGGAGAACTTAGAGGAGGAAGGGGGACATTGAGGGAGCATGGTGGGAGACCAAGAGTGGGTGGAGTCACAGAGGAAAGGCAGTGCCAGGATGCAGGAGAAGAAGTGGTGTAGGCCAGAGAGCAAGAGTGAGTGCAGGACAGGAGTGGGGTCACTGCTGACAAGCAAGCAGAGCCCAGCCCCTCGCATACAAATGGGGTGATTACAAAGGAAGGGATTTGGTGGTGGACATCATCTTTTTATGCCCCCCCTCACTCTCAGAAGGGGTCAAATTTTGGGGAGCAGTGTCAAAAGGGGTATTAGGGTGCATTATTAAGGGGTGCCAGGAGACACAGTCCTCCATTCTAAAGGCTCATCAAAAACCAACAAGAACAAAAGGTAATTCAGCAAGTAGATTTAAAGCCTCTCTGTGGATTTATGTTCAACTGCTCCCTCTAGTAATGTTACATGGCAACTGCAGTTTAATCACTGGATTGAGAAAGGGGCCGTCCTATGCAAATAATCTCCTCCCTTGATTACTTCTGTGAGCTTCCGTTGTGATACAATGATAGGACCTTCAACATATGCTCTTCAGCAGAATTGTAAAGTTATCAAATTGCCTTAGGCTAAGGATTGTTCCACTTGAAGGCCCTCAAATAAGTACCCCACCCTCACTTAGCAGGGTACTGAATTACATGCAGTAATCCTCTATACAGAACTTGGGCCTACTGTAAAGGCTGTATGCTAAGACTGGGATGTTTAAAATCCCATAGCACAACAGCCATAGGTCCAGGTTATAGCAGAGGGTGGGACTAGAAAGAGAGTGTGAGTCAGGTGATAGGGGTGGAGCAAGAAGAACAGGCAGAGAGCGACCCATATAGAGAGAGGAGGTATAGACAGATAATAGCAGGGGTGGTTGGAGAACTTAGAGGAGGAAGGG